>NC_079506.1:24565486-25209336 GCF_030052815.1 Hevea brasiliensis
AAATAAATATTAAAAAAATATAGGAAAAATTTTGAGAAATAAAATAAAATTTAGAGAATTTATTAATTGGTATAAAAAAATAAAAATAATCCGATAAGCACCATGAAAGGCATTTTGATCATTTCACCTCTAGAGGTGAATTTTGACTTAAATGTCAAATTAAAATTTGGAAATAGAATAATTAACATAAATTAATTTTATGAATTTGAATTTGAAAAATGAGAAGAGAAAGAAGAAGAAAAGAAAAGAAAAGAAAAGGAAAGAAAAGGAAAGAAAAGAAAAGAAAGGAAATAGATTTATGAAATTTAAAAATAATAAAGTATACATATATGTATATATATAAATAACCACAAGAGACAAAACCCCACCAACCATTTTCTTCTTCCTCTTCCCTCTCTCTCCTTACCGTCTCCCTTGGTCTCTCCCTCCCCACCATTGTTATCAAGCTTAACATAAATTAATTTTATGAATTTGAATTTGAAAAATGAGAAGAGAAAGAAGAAGAAAAGAAAAGAAAGGAAAAGGAAAGAAAAGAAAAGAAAGGAAATAGATTTATGAAATTTAAAAATAATAAAGTATACATAAATGTATATATATAAATAACAACAAGAGACAAAACTCCACCAACCATCTTCTTCTTCCTCTTCCGTCTCTCTCCTTGCCGTCTCCCCTGGTCTCTCCCTCCCTACCATTGTTATCAAGCTTTAAGCTCTTGTGGGGTTTTATATATAAATAACCACAAGCCACCATTGATAACAATGGTGGGGAGGGAGAGACCAAGGGAGACGGCAAGGAGAGAGAAGGAAGAGGAAGAAGAAGATGGTTGGTGGGGTTTTGTCTCTTGTGGTTATTTATATATATACATTTATGTATACTTTATTATTTTTAAATTTCATAAATCTATTTCCTTTCTTTTCTTTTCTTTCCTTTTCTTTCCTTTTCTTTTCTTTTCTTCTTCTTTCTCTTCTCATTTTTCAAATTCAAATTCATAAAATTAATTTATGTTAATTATTCTATTTCCAAATTTTAATTTGACATTTAAGTCAAAATTCACCTCTAGATGTGAAATGACCAAAATGCCTTTCATGGTGCTTATCGGATTATTTTTATTTTTTTATACCAATTAATAAATTCTCTAAATTTTATTTTATTTCTCAAAATTTTTCCTATATTTTTTTAATATTTATTTCATTAATTTATGCCTCCTCACTATAGTTTAAGTGTAGTTCCAGACATCATGATTGTCCGAACAAACATTAGTCGTCGGAACAGTAAAATGTACGGACTACCTACGTTGAGGGCGTTACAATTCTTCCCCTCTAAATAAAATTTCGTTCTCGAAATTTACACAGTGTAATTAATCGAGGGACCGCTATCTCCTTGTCTTTTCACCTTTTTGTGTTATAATACTTTACTTTTCTTTAGTCTGTCTTATTAATCCTTATTCTACAATCTTATCCTTATCTCGATTTACTATTGAAAATACGTAGCTCTACACAATAGTCCCATGTCGGTACTGTAATCTGCAGCTTACAGCACAAACATCAAGAGCATTGCATAGTCAACACGGTATAATCCCAATAGGCTAACTCTTTTTTTTTTTTCAACCAGTTCTGTACTCATCTTCTTTCATCTCATATACAGCCTCCTTCTCATTTCCATCTATTATCTTTGATACGATCCTTTTCGGTTGATAATCTACCATAACCTTATGGTTCAAAGGGTTGGTGACAAGCATGTCATCTTCTAACCCGTCTATCGGTATCCTCTTTCAACAGGAGGTACAATGCATATATAGGGGTGAACATAGTTAGGGTCTATCAATACATACTTAAAGGTATTATATTTAGGAAATGTACCTCTGATAACATCTACCAGATTTGGCACCTCTCGAGCCATAGCGTACACGCGAGATGCTACTTCAAATTTCTGGTGTTCTATAGTCTTAGAAGCTCTCTGTGATGTACCTACCTCTGGTCTCATCGGTCTTCTACCCTCTCAGATCGTCAGGCGGACTTCTGAGTCTGTGGTGGAGCTGTGGGAGCACTCCTCCATGGGAAATCTCTAAAAAAAAATGCTCTATGGACCCACATCTGAAACATTCACTCGTTAGTAATCTACACTTTCCTCTGTGGTTCTTCCTATAATGTGTACAAACTGGCATCGGGATTGATCTCCGTGCTATAGGACCCACAGAATTGTCAATTGATACACTCATCTGACCTCCTCTCCTCGGGCAAATCTAACCTCCGCCTCTGTTCTACTGAATCTAACCCCGAGACCCCTCAGGTCTCTTGCTCTCAGAGCGACTACGCTGGATCGGCAGTCTGCACTCTCTTGCACTGCCTATCTCTCCTAAACTGCTCATCATTTCTAACTCTCTCTACTGGGGTCCTATATATAGTAGCTGGGGAGGTGGTGGCATAGCTCCAGTGACCTGACAGAGCAATTGAGTCATTTGCTCTAGGAAGGCCTGTTGTGTCCTTACTAAAGTACCCAACGATGGTTCTGCTCTACTGCTACTGCGCCCCTGATTAAACGTAGGTGCAGGTGCGTGACTCTCTACTTCCTCCTCTATCGGTCTTGGAGGTCCGTGCTCTGAAGGATCAGATGTCATCGATCCTATAAAACAGACAAAGAACAGATCTGCAATAGTGTCACCTCGACTCTATATGTTATGCAACTATTTCTTTCTATCTATCTAGGTCTAGGACCGCCTAAACATCTACTCTGATACCACTAAATGTAACGGCCCGACCCACTAGTGATATTGTCCGCTTTGGGCCGAAGCCCTCACGGTTTTAAAACGCGTCAATAGGGGTTACAAACCATCAACTTATAAATCCAGCATCTCTCCCGTGTTTTGTCGATGTGGGATTTGCCTAGGGTGTTACAATACACCCCCCTTATGGGACTCAACGTCCTCGTTGAGGTTTGCCCCACCATCGTTCAAGGTTGCACTCGGAGCGGCTCTGATACCACAAATGTAACGGCCCGACCCACTAGTGATATTGTCCACTCTGGGCTGAAGCCCTCACGGTTTTAAAACGCGTCGATAGGGGTTACGAACCATCAACTTATAAATCCAGCATCTCTCCCGTGTTTTGTCGATGTGGGATTTGCCTAGGGTGTTACAATATGAGTACTCATTAGCTAGCTAGCCCTTCTCTCATTACTAACGATTAGTGAGGTTGATTTGCTTTATCGTGGTGTACAACACGGCATTAATCGTGAAATTTGTCGTAGTCTAAACTATGCGTTGATATTGGCAACACTTATGATTTGTAAATTGTGATTTGTGAATTATGATCTCTTCATTGAAAGGTGATTTCAATAAATGGTTCTTATGGTGATGTATTCATGGAAAATGTGATTTGTTATATTTGGATAAGTTGTACTTTATTTTAAATTTTAAAGTTATTAATTGTACACCACTGAGTGATATACTCAGCGATAGCTTATTTATGTTGTCGCAGGTAAGGGAAAGGAGAAGGCTACCAAATGAGAGTCTTAGAAGTAGCATTTTGTATTGACTGTGGGTATATATAGTAGGTATACCTCTGTAATTTTATTTTGATGTATTTTGTAGCTATATGTATGGATGTACTGACATTGAGCAGTTTGTATTAAAAAGCATTACATTGCTATAATATTTTGAGTTTGTAAATATTTGTATTTCCTTTTGAGACTTATGTAAATGTATCTTTTATAATATTAAGTTTATTTCCTCAAATGAATGCCTACTTAAAATATAATTGAATTTATTATGCTTGTGAAACAGATTGAAGGAAATCTTTTACTTGATTTATTTTGTGATTTCAACAGGTTATAAATATTGAGTTTTGCTAAAGTTTTGACCATCACCATGCAGTTTTCCACAATATAAAAGTAAAATAAAATGTTATGTTTTGTTTAAAATCCCTTGTAATATATTTAATGGGTTATCAATAGGTGTAGTTCGGTAATTTATTAGATATACTACGGAAACATATCATGCCTTACAAGGAATAAGGTGTGACAGAAATAATCCCTTGTTTACAATTATTTATGAACAAAATTTCTAGATTCATTTTCTCAAAGATTCAAACTTTTTATAATAGAAAATTAAATTTTCTAGAATTTGAAATATTCATCAAGATTCAAAAACTTAAAATATTAAAACTCATATATGGAAATCATGTAATAAATTTTAGAACAATTCTAAATAGAGAAAGAATTTATGGGAAGAACATAAACATTTATCCACATAAATTTGACTCTCAAATCAATAATAATAATAATAATAATAATAATAATAATAATAATAATAATAATAATAATAATAATGCATGCTATATACATATTAATTAGACTAGAAAATAAATATTTAGAGCTTTGATACCAATGAAGATAAATTATAAAGAACTGACACATGAATTCAAATACATGAATCCTAACCCATGTTCATACAATTCAAAGATCTCTACCATATTTGTATCACTAGTCTACCATATAAGCACATGAATAACATGAACTATATAAGTTAATTCACAATCTAGATGTGTACCTTATTATTGCATAAAGATAAAATGTCCAAATTGTTGAGATTGAAAATATCTTTAAAAGAAGCCTAAGAACCAATTCCAATAGTAACACTTCTGTTACTATTTTGATCAACTATCTTTTTCTTAAAAAGATTGGCTATTTATAATTTAATATTACCACATTTGTCCAATGGACACAACTCTATGTATGGATATAACTCTTCGTATAAATACAATTCTTTGTAGTTAAAAAGGTTTATTACTTCCTTTTAATATATATTTTCATTTCACAAAATAAAAAACCATAGATCCGGATTGACCTATATGAGTGACCTAATCCATATTTCCAACAATATGTACAAATATTATATATCATATATTTTTATCACATGATAAATTAGGTCTACATATGATTTTTTTTTCAATTATCATTCATTAATTCTTTAAAAAATGCGCCAACGAGTACAAATTCTAATTCAAAGGAATAAAAAAAAAAAAAAACTCAATGCAATAATATTCATGGTTCTACACTCTCTTCATGAGGAAAAAGAAATAAAAAAAAAATCAATGCAACAAATTTATATTTATGACCGATTTATCATGAATTGCAGCATCCATCATACAAAATATACATGTTAACTAAAGTAAACTATATATAAAATGCACATTTTATTTAATGGATCTTACAATTCATATAAGATATATTCTTTTCAATTATATATATATTTTTTAAAATTACTTTGTAAAAATATATGATTTTATTTTTACATTTTATATTCAAATATATATATATATATATATATATTGACTTGATTTAAAAGATAATTACATTAGTAAAAATTAATAAACATATTTTTTAGTATAAAGTTTCAATTAAAAATAAAAATAAACAAAATTTATTTTTAAATATAAAGGTTAATCAATGGAATAAAAATACCAAACGTTTATATTAAATAACTATTATATCCAAAACTTCTATTTGTTAATATCAAATAAAAATTTAGGTACTATATTGTAATTTTCCACTAACTTTTCAAATTCAATTTCACTCAATTGGATAAAATCTTGGCAAATCTTAAAAGTGTGGCTGTTTTAGACAAAATCAAAAGTTATGGATATAAATGTGAATTGACATAATTGATTGGCTTTTTTTTTGTCCAATTAGCCTTTAAATAAATGTATAATTATATAAGAGTACTTTATGAAAAAAGAGAGGTCAATTTTCCCCCTTTTTACTTTAGTGGATTCACCATTGGTAAATATGGATTATATACAATGCCTCTCCACATTTCCTCTCCTATTCCTAAGCACATTCGGTTGAATTCACCATTTTGCATGCCTACCTTGGTCAAGCAAATGCCAGAATAATTTAGCAAGTTATTTCTAGAAATAAATTAGTTTCTTCTAGTTTGTCTTTTTCAATTCCTTGTCGTGCTTCCAATATTAGCAAAATGCATAAATTATCGTTTTTTGAATTTTGCACTATAGTTTCTAAACCTCTTGAATTAATTTGCTTAGATGTATTAGGTGAAGAATATTTATGTGCTCTTTTTTTTACCACTACAGTAATTATTGTTAGATTTATTTTCTCAAGCATAAGTCTGATGTGTTGCAAGCATTTGTTCATTTTCGTCAATTAATAGAGAAGCATTTTGAATCACCAATTAAAAATTTTCAAGCTGATTAGGGTGGGGAATTCCAAGCTCTTTCTGGTTACCTATATGAACATGGTATCACCCATAGAGTCTCATGTCCCTACACACCCAAACAAAATGGATATGCAGAGAGGAAGCATAGGCAAATTGTAGAATAAGGTAGAGCCCTACTTCACCATGCCTCAATGCTTAATAAATTTTGGACCTTTGCTTTTGACACAGCGATCTACACAATCATTTGCCTTCCTTCCATTCATGCGAAACCTCTCACTCCATTTGAAATTTTATCACGCCAAATTATAATGAACCAAGGGTCATTGGTTGTTTGTGTTACCCATGGCTTAAATCCTATGCCCAAAATAAATTATCTCCACGATCTTCAAAATGTATTTTTTCTTATGCTATATTAAAATTCACAAAGGGTATCACTGCTTAAACATTTCCTCTAATAATTTTTATCTCGTGGCATGTTATTTTTTTTATGAACAAGTGTTTCCATTTCACAATAAAGTTGCCAATGTCGCTCAATCTACTAATCCTTGTCTAGGTATCAATGGTGCTTTATTGCCTCCAATTATAATTGTCCCAAACCTCTCCCAAAATGCAAGTCCACTCCCAAGCATCAATGGGCTAGGTCCTATGTCCAACTTGTTACCTACACTAAGAGCAAACACTTCATAAAGCCCACAGTCCCACACCGCATATCACCTCCTCATCCACATTCCCTCCACCCATGCAAAACTCACGACCAACACCTGTATTCCTAGTCCCACTCGTGTCATTAAACAAAGTCCCTCATCATCATCATTGCACCAACCCCAACCCCACATGGTTGACCTTACATCATGCCCACCTCAAGAGCAGTCACCTATTCGTACATAACCTATGGTCATTGGATCACAAACTGGAAATTTAAAATTCAAAAGTCCTTCATTGCAAACTCTAACCCAATGGATGTCCCAACATGTTATATTAGAGTGATCAAAGTTTAAGAATGGCGTGATGCCATGCAATAAGAGATCAACGCCTTCAAAGAAATGAGAACCTGGGAATTGGTTCCTTGTATTGAAGCTTAAAACGTAATAGCATGCAAATGGGTTTTCCAAATCAAGCAGAAATCAGATGGCTCTATCAATCACTACAAAGCTGTTAAATAGCTAAAAGATTTCATGAGAGACTTTTAGTATAAACTTTGTCGAGACATTTTCCCCAGTGCTTAAACCTGTAACAATCAGAACAATATTGTCTATTCTAGTTTATAAACTGTGGGACTTGAGGTAGCTTGATGTCTTTAATGCATTTCCACATGGAGACCTTGAAGACACTATATACATGGACCAGCCCTTTGGATTTATTGATTCTAATAGACCAACTCATGTCTGCAAGCTTCGAAGATCACTACATGGCTTTAGGCAAGCTCTTTAGCAATGGTTCAAACACATTACTTGAGCTTTAAAACGTCATGGCTTTCAAGCTTCACGTGGCGACTCTTTCCTTTTTCATTATAAATAAAATGGTCATGAAGCTTTTTGTCTCATATACGTGGATGACATTATTCTCACTGGCAACCATTTTTCTCATCTACAATAGCTTATTACCATGCGTCAAAAAGAATTTGTTATCAAGGATCATGGTCACCTAGACCAATTCCTTCGTGTGGAAGTTGCTTAAACATCACAAGGACATCATCTTTATAAAGCAAAATATATAGGTGACCTTCTCATTAAAGCTTCCATGCAAAGTGCCAACAGCATCTATACACCAGCCACAATAGATGAAAAGTTAGGCCATCATATCGGTGAACCATGCAACGATCTAAGTATCTATAGCACCATCTTTGAAGGGTTGCAATATTTGTCCATTACATGACCTGACATGGGAAATTATACAATAGTCCCGGTGTACCACGTCACAGAAATGATTTGGTGCACCAGACCAAACAGATAGCAACACGTCAACTATAAAAATGTTAGTAAAAAATTTATCATAAAAATAAAATAATTTTCTGTCAAGTAATACTTATGATGTGTCGTATTATTATTGGTTAGGTGTACCGCATTACCTGGTGACGTGGTACGCGAGGACTATTGTATAATTTCTCACCTGACATATGTTACACATTATACCATGCCTCTCAATTTTTTCATGCCCCACGAGAACCACATTGGACAGTGGTTAAAAGGATTTTGCACTGTCTTCGCATGACACAACCTTATGGGCTACTCTTTCGAAAATACATCTCTTTTAACCTTCATGCATGCAATGATGCAGACTGGGCAACTAATATTGATGATAAGAAATTTACTAGTGGCTACGCCATTTATATGGGATGTAACCTTGTGTCTTGGTCCTCTAAGAAGCAACTGATTGTCACTAAGTCATCCACAGAGGTGGAATATCGCACAATTGGAGCTTCTACAATTGAAGTTACATGGATCCAATCCTGATTGCGTAACATCTCCATCTCAAACAATGCCCGCCTATTCTTTGGTGTGGTAACATTGGTGCCCCTTATCTCTCTACCAACCTAATCTTCCATGCAAAACTGAAACACATAAATGTTGATTTTTACTTTCATTTTTTGCTTTGTGAGATATAAAGTGGAAAAAAGTGAGCTGTAGGTGTGCCACATTTCAATGAAGGGACAAATCACAGATATTATTACAAAGGCCCTCACCAGAACACATTTTGGTCTGCTCAAAGACAGGCTCACAATTTTAACATCCGCTGGTTAGAATTGCAGGCATGTGATATGGATAAGCAATATCTTTAGCTATGTGTAGTTATTTTTAGTTATCTATAACAACTCTCAACCAACTGATAATAGTAAGTCATTTGTATATATCACGTGTCTTCATGTAACTTGTATATATATTTGTAATATATCTCAATACAAAAAAGTTAGTTTTCCTAATGGCAATAAAGAATACTAAGGAAAACAAATCAGTAATATTTTTTCCTACAATGAAAAACCTTAGGCAAATCACGTAGCTCAAATTAGTTAGGATTTTTAATAAGGATTACTCACTTGCCTCCATTTATTTGAAGCTCGCCCTCATTACTTAGATTAAAACTGCAATTGCATTGGGATAAACATAGGCATATACCCCTGAGCATCCAATGCTATGGGAATTTTCTAGTGTTAGATTTGAGACTCAAAACCAAAGTGGAATTGGATGGCATCTTTTTCTAATTTGAGTGGAAGAAATATTCCTTAATTGGATGGATTATTATTTCTTATATAGAGTAGAACTCTAATTTTAGTTTTATTCCTCAATTGAATTGGATTCTTAGTTAGATTATGAATAAAAGGAGCTTATCAAAATTAAAAAAAAAAAATGAACAAAAGGACTAATACTATAAATAGGAATATTATGGAGAAGTTATTTGGCTTTGCCTATAGAGAGGGGTTTTTGTCCATTGTAGAGAGAGGGCTTTGCCCATTAATGAGGGGCTCCTACCCATTGATGTCCCATGGAGGGAGAGAGGCTCTGGCTTAAGGTGAAGAAAGGGAATAGTCCAAGAAGTGACTATTATCCATTGTAGTCCTATGGAGGAAAAAAAGACTTTAACCAAAGGTGGAAAAAGGCTTAGAATTTAAGAGGAAATAATTTTTGTCCATTGATGGGGCTCTTACCCATGCAGTTGAAGACATCCTTTATGGTATATAATGCAGTTAAAGTAGTAAATAAATTTGGTTATATCAAAAACTGAAAGGGACTAACTAATATATTTACTATGAGTTTTTTTTTTTCAAGGTTCTCATAGGTGTAATTAAGATGACAAGTAGTTAGCTTTAAGCTTGTAATTGATGATATTATTTTGATGATAGGGAAGAAAGGCATGCCCATGGACATAGCTTTATGTTGAGAGGGTGAACCACATAAATTTTATTGTTATGGTTTGTTTGCATTGTTTCTTTTAGAATCAGTTTCACAGCCAAGTTTCATGAGTTCAATCTGACAATGGAACTAAATTTTTTTCAAATTCAATGACAAAATCCTTTAAAGAAAATGGAGTTATTCATCAACATAGTTGTGTTTCCACACCACAATAAAATGGTGTTATAGAACGTAAGCACCGCCACTTATTAGAAGTAGCTCGTGCATCAGGCTTTCAAGCTAGGTTGCCTTTATATTTTTGGGGTGAATACATTCTCACTACCACTTATCTCATAAATTGTATTCCCTCACCAATTCTAGACAATCTTATACCACATGAGCGTCTTCTTAATCAGACTCCTAAATATGATCATTTGCAAGTTTTTGGTTCTCTGTTATGGGTTTATTGGGCATTTGCGTTATAATAAGTTTGGTCCTAGAACACGAGCCAGTATTTTTGTTGGATATCCTTATGGACAGCATGGCTATAGACTTTTTGATCTTGCCGAGAAAAAATATTTTATAAGTAGGGATGTGATATTCCATGAAACTGTTTTCCTCTTTAAGAATTTTAAAACATCCTTCACTCCATCTTCTCAATCTATAGTTTTTCCTCAACTAGCTTAAGACATACCACAGTCCATTTTTCCTAATCACCAAACATCTAATACTGAATTTTTTGAGTCTCCAAATGGTAAAACACCCTCTTTACCTTCCTCACTTGCCAAAGATGTGCCTACCATACACATGAGTGATCCCTCAAATTCCATCCCTACACCAACTCCTTTGGATGCTATATCACTGCATTGTTCCACCCGAGATCATACACAACCAAAATATCTAAAAGATTATATTGTCAATACCATGATTTCTCAAGTAAGTCTAACATCAGATTCCCTGATAAGTAATGTGAAAAGTACATGCTTTCCTCTCTCTCTCATTTTATTTCTTATAAGAATTTGTCTCCTTCTCACAAACACTTTGTTGCAACTATTTCCTCTTCTATAAAACCCACTAATTTTATTGAGGCTGCTAAAGATTTTCATTCGCATGAAGTTATGAATGCTGAAATTGTGGCTCTTGAGCAAAATCACACTTGGACCATCACCAAGTTGCCCCTAGAAAGAAACCAATTGGTTGCAAATGGGTATACAAAATTAAATATAAATATGATGGTTCAGTGGACCGTTATAAGGCATGGCTTATTGTAAAAGGGTATACATAAATGGAGGGCCTTGATTACCATGAGACTTTGGCACTGGTGGCTAAGTTAGTCATAGTTCGAGTCTTATTAGCAATTACTGCTATCCAAAATTGGCCATTGTATCAACTAGATGTGAATAATTCCTTCTTACATGGTGATTTACATGAAGAAGTATACATGAAATTGCCACCTGGATTTTCTATTCATGGAAGGAATAACGTTTGTCGCTTAAAAAAGTCACTTTATGGCCTCAAACAAGCATCCAGAAACTAGTTCTTTGAATTTTCTACTGGCTTACGTGATGCTGGTTTTCATCAATCAAAAGCTGATTGTTCTTTGTTCACCATGAAATAAGGTGATACATTCACCGCTGTTCTAGTGTATGTTGATGATATTGTGATTAAAGGCACTTCCCCCCTCTGTTATCTCTAAACTCAAGCAATATCTTCATTCACATTTTCACATTAAAAACTTGGGAGATTTGAAGTACTTTTTAGGCATTGAAGTGGCTCTCTCTTATAAAGGAATTCACTAATGTCAACATAAATATACTCTTGAGATTCTTAATGACATGGGGATGCTTGGTGCTGGGACTTCTTTTTTTCCAATAGAGTAGAATTTGAAACTTTTACTAGATGAAGGCAAAACCTTGAGTGATCCATCCCAATATCGCTATTTAGTTGGCCTGCTAATATATTTGACTATCACTCGCCCTGATATTGTGTTTTTTGTGCAAATTTTAAGTCAGTTTATGAATAATCCTTAAGAGCCTCATTTGCAAGCTGCTTTAAGGGTTCTTAGACATTTGAAATCTTCTCCTAGTCAGGTAATTCTTCTTTCATCCACAAACTCTCTTCAACTCCGAGGTTTTTGTGATTCTTATTGGGCTAGTTGTTCTATTTCTCATTGTTCTTTGACTAGATATTGCATTTTCTTAGGAAATAGCCCAATTTCATGGAAGTCAAAGAAACAAACCACTGTTTCTCGCTCTTTTGCAGAAGCAAAATATCACTCCATGGCAATTACAACCTGTGAAATCCAATGGCTAAATTATTTGCTAGCTGACTTAAATATTCTAATGGTGCATCCAACTTTATCTTACTGTGAAAATCAAACGGCACTTCATATTGCTGCTAACCCTTTTTTCATGAGCGAACCAAGCATATTAAAATAGATTACACCTTATTCAGCCATCTTATATTCCCAGCACCCATCAATTTGCTGACATCTTCACCAAACCTCTTGGTCGTGATTCATTTTATAAAATTTCATCTAAGTTGGGAATTTTTGACATTCACACTCCAACTTGAGGGGGAGTATTAGAGATTATATTTTTTATAGTGACTTTTGGTATGTTTCCTCTTTCGGTGTGTATTTGATTTTAATCTGCTACATTTCCTCTTGAGATTTGGGTTTATATTTGATTTTAATCTGTATTTTAAGTTTACTGCCTTTCTTGCTGTAGTCAATGCTTGATTATAGGAATTTGTATATTAGTTATAGGAGTTACCAATTTTACATAAAGTTTATTATCTCCACGAATAATATATCAGAACATTTTTATGCAATTTCTTATCATTGCATTGTTCTTTTCAATACTTTATGGCTAATCTTCAATTTTTACATGATTTGAATTTGGATTATTGTTTCAAGCTCCAAATTATTTCAAGCTGCGTGCAAGTTCAAACATGTTACAATCAAGTCAAGTAAGGTTCGCGGATCAAGTAAAAGATCATAACTTCTAATCCAACATATTATGTGGTGGGTAGCTTTGTTAGAATGTGTATAAGACTAGTTTGCTTTTGAGGCTAATGCTCAAGCTCTTTTCTCATGAAATAAGGGCTTAACCATATAAATTATTTTCTATAATTAGCTTCATCTGAAAAGTTTATAATGCCCTTCAAAATACCACAACCTAAGACCATAAGACATCTTAATTTCCCTTGCATCTATCTCGAAAAAGAGCAAAAATCCTACTAAACAAGTATTTCCCAATCTTTATCTTCTTTGTTCTTCTTCTCATAGTTCCTACCTACCAAGCCTTAGAGTTAATAACTCAAACTTGTGATAAAAACTTGTATAAGGACCTATGCAATTCTGCTCTAGGATCAGCCAGTGCAGCAGATGTGCACAGCCTAGCCAAATCTGCACTAGAGGCAACAACAATACAAGGAGATGAAATAACCAAGAAAATAGCCGAACTGATGATGGGTAAAGTTGTTGATGTTGTGCAACAACTAATAGATTGCTCTGAAATATACAATGTCACAATGGATAAGATTAAGTTTGCCACAACAACTTTGAAAGCTAAAGTTTTCAGTGATGTTAATGTAGGGATCACTACTGCCATGACCGAAGCATAGTCTTGTGAAGATGGATTCAAGGGTGCTTCACCCATGACTACTGACAACACAAAGTTTAGTCAACTTTGTAGCATTAGCTTATCAATTGCCGAAATGGCTAAAAGTTAGATTCTACATATTACTCTCTTTTTGGATAGAAAGAAAATTAAATTTTCTCCTCATAAGGCAACTTATTAATCATCTTTTAAAGTTGCCAATGATTATTATTTCCCATTCTTTGAGAACAAGATGTATATTGTCTGTATTTGATTTTGAGCTTATACATACATTCGGTTGAATTGTTTGGAAGATTTTTGGGAATAGCTTTTGTATTGGAGGGGAAAGGACTTGTTATATATTTTGGATTTCTATTGTCAGCTACTTCTTGATCTCACTTAGTACATTTCTTTTCACTAGCCTCTGTCTTCCTTTGTTTTCATCTTTTCTTTTATTATTACTTGTGTATTTTCAAGCATAAGCAATTTCTCTTATAGTTTGTACAAGGAATTTCCTTTTCTTACATATTTTTTCTTTTAATTTTGACATGGACAAACGGTCTTTAAAAAAAAATTAAAAAAAGCAGGTTCATACATTATGAATTTTTAGTTTTGACATAAGTGATTTACATTTAAAAGATGGGCTAGTACATGAAACATTCTACACTTGCGAGTGCTGAAAAGGTTTAATGTATGCAATCTCACTCTTGTTTTTCATCAAGTTTATTTTTATAATTCGAACTCGTGACCTTTAAGTTACAAAAAGAGTAATTTTACACTAAAGCTACCTCACAAATGATTTATTCATTTATACTAAAAAATTGAGCAACTCTCATAACACCAAGGAAAAACAAATTAATGATTTTTTTTTTCTAACAATGAAAAATCTTAGGCAAATCATGTAGCTCAAATTATATGGGGATTTTGAACAAGGTTTAATCGTTTGCCTCCATTTCTTCAAAGCTCTCTTTCATTACTGAGATAAAACTGCAATTGCAATGGGATAGAGATACAAAGATACCCCTAAGCATCCTAGGCTATGGGAATTCGCTAGGTGCAAAAGATATCAATGCCTCATGCATGTGGAAATAGTTGGGTTCAAGAGGCAATCCTTGTAATGTTGAGCTTCTTATGAGCTCGGTTGAATATGCTTCATTTCTTTAAATCATATCCCAATAAGTATTTATAGCAGACTGTTTCGCACTTTCTTATGGACCTGGCTAGAAGACTTGCTCCATATCTTCAACCCGTGTTATTTCCATCGATAAACCGCAGATACTTTGAACTTTAAACAGCCATTATTATTTACTATTGGAATTCTGATAAGTATAGTAAGCAGTTTATTGAATTTTCAAACATCTTATTCTTTATATTTTGTTTATTCAATTTCTATATTTGGTTAATATTTAAAAGGTTGAATCCTTAAAGGACTTAATTCCTTTATTTTTTTTTCTTAAATTCTTAACAGCAAAACAAGCGGCTATCAGACTTTAAATCATTAGGCTCTTGTTCCATGATTCATGTCCATTAGTTTGCAATTGCTTCTTTAACATTAAGAACTCAATGTTAGACTACCAATTAGATCACAAAAGATTATCTACCAATACCCTTTCACTTGTTTGTTTCACAACTTAAATCTCTTTATATATATATTTTTTTTATAAGCTAGCAAAATTTAAATTATATGAGTATCTATCCAATCACAAGTATAATTGTCAAACTTCTAAGTGTAAGATTGATGAGAAGGTGAACTAACAATCACAACTTACAAGGCATGGCCAGACTAACAGATTGCTTTGAGGTGTACCAAGAAGCAATGGATCGGCTTAAAGATTCCATAGCAGCTTTCAACTCTAAATCATTCAATAATATTAATACATGGGTCATTACTGCCATGGCCAATGAACAATCCTGTTAAGAATGGATTGAAAGAAAATACAGGGCTTTTATCTCTATTGACTAATTTCAACATAAAGTTTAGCCAGCTTTGCAGTATTGCTTTATTAGCAATTAACTAATCTCTTAGTTAAAAATTAGCCTATAGTATCCTTTGTTTGTGTGGGGATCAACTTAGACATGATTAAACAGTTTGTTATGCCATCTTACATAATATTTTCCCTAGTTAATATATATATATTTTAAAAGGAAAGTTATTATTTAGTTTATCAACTTTAATGAAACTAACTACGTAGTCATTTTTTTTTTTTAAGCATTAGTTAGTACTTGCATTTCTATTTTATTTACTCTTTTATCTCTTTGATTTAGTTTGATTTTCAGTCAGTCCATGTAGTTTGAAAAACATAAATATATAATCTTTTTTTTTAAGCCATGAACTATTTAGTCCTATAATAGTAATTTCTCTCTCTTGAATGTATTGGATAATAGAAAACTTAGTTTAATTTGGATAGATGGACTAACGAGTGGGCGAAATAAAAATGCTAGAACTAATTAATGTATTTTTCAAAATAAAAGACCAAATAATTAGATTCATTGAAATAGAGAGACTATAAAATAGTTTTCCTTTTCAAAACTAGACTGTTGGATTTATTGATTTGGTTATGTTGTACATTCATTTCAAATTTCACACCTTACCCCCTTTTTGTTTTGTCTTGCAACCCACCCCAAGTAATCATCACTCTAGATGAGCTTAAAAAGATTATCGCTTATAAGCAATCGAGTTTGTCCAGTCATGCATGGTTCATGGCCTCGAAATTTGCTCTGCTGCCAAACAGTTTGTAAACCATATTACTGATCTCTTATGCCCAGACAAATTGAAGAACGGTATCGGCAATACCCATTTCCAAAAAGGACCTACCAAGAAGCTTTATCTCTTAGTATTCCTGTCTGCAATATTGATTCCCACCTCACCATCAATCCAACTATCAATTGCACTAATGAAGCAGATGTCAACCTCAATTTGTTCAAGAGCCAAGGTAGGTCTTTACTAAGAGAGAAAATGATTAGGATTTGAGATTGTACCTTTTTATTCGAAATTCACGTAAAAGAGGCTTCACCAATTGTTTGATTATGTAGGTTGCATGGCTAAGTTGAGGACAAATATAATGGAAGTGAAAATGGTTTTTCATTTGTTATGGCATTTAAAAAAGGTAAATTATTATTTAGTCCCTTAATTATATTAAAATTGATTATTAGTTCTTGCATTTTAAAAAATATATGATTTTGTCTCTCACATTGGATTCTGCTAACTATTTGGTCCATCCCTTCTTTTTTGTCAATTTAATTATTAGTCAAGGGACGAAAAAGTGGTAAATGAAGCACAAAAGTGCTAATAATAGTAAACAATCAGGAACAAAAATGTTTATAATGATAAAAACTCATAGATGAACGTGTTTATTACTAACAGCGCAAGTTGAAAAAAAATAAACAAAGGGATAAAAGTGTATGATAGAATCCAAACTTAAAGACTAAATAATATGTTTTCAAAATACAAAGATTAAGTCATTAAATTTGATATAATATAAGAACTAAATAGTAAATTTTCCTTGTAAAAAATTTTCTTTGCCATTTAGCACTCTGTGGTTTGTGTTTTGGATTTGTTTTTATTAATAAGAATGATATGAGAGAGAGAGACAGGAGAGAGCTCAATAAGAAGATGAAGAGAGAGAGAGTCAAGAGAGGAGGAAAAAGCATAGTATAAAAGGGGTACTTTTGACCTTTCATGTCTTATTAACAACAATTTGTCTTTGACTTGAATTGAAAGATGATTTTGTTCATAAAATAAAACTTAGGGTACCAATGAGTTATAGCTTAGTGGTGCTGGAATTGTCTCTAGAGCTGTTAGATCTCGAGTTCAAGCTCCAGTTGCAGCCAAATATACCTAAAAAAAAAAAAGCATAGTGTACCAAATTATTTCATTTTTCAAATAAAAGGAAATAAATTGTACTTAATATATATCAACATTCAAGTGTCAGCTTGTAAATCACCCATTTAAAATCAATCAAGATCAAAAATGAAAAATAATAAAAGCTAGATTTGCCAAGTCCCAAACAATAGCTAGATTTATTAAGTCCTAAACAATCTTTAAAACACTTCAAAATAATGACTCTTATAATTATCTCAATAGTCATGCCAGGAACACGAGAGCTATATAACCTACTATTTCTATTAAATATTTAAATTTTGATGCCTTATAGCCATCATTTAATTAATAACAATAGATTTTTTCCAATAAAACTTTTCAATGTCATTACGAATTTCTTAGAAATCAATATGAACAAAAGAATTTAACGTGAATTTTTTCCCCTTAATTATCTATACACACGCAAGGAGAGAAAATTGTAGCAAGGATAATTAAGTGAATTTCAAACTTTTATAGAAATATTTCAAAGCCAATTATATTGTAAAAGTCATAGTGGCTTGATTGAATATCTAATGGAAAAAAGGATGTGTTAATATCTTAGAGAAGCGGTTATATACACAATTGTTATTATAATACTTAGTGTTTTAAGGAAATTGTTGGGATGCTATTATTTTACTTGTTTTGATTATCATTCATGAATACTATATTGCTAATCTTCAATTTTTACATGATTCAAATTTGGATTATTGTTTCAAGCTCCAAATTATTTCAAGCTGCGTGCAAGTTCAAACATGTTACTAGCTAGTCAAGCTAAATTCGCAAATCAAGTAAAATATCATAACTTCTAATCCAACATATTATGTGGTGGGTGGCTTTCTTAGAATGTGTGTAAGATTTGTTTGCTTTTGAGGCCAATGCTTAAGCTCTTTTCTTTTTAAACAAGAGCTTAACCATATAAATTATTTTCTATCATTAACTTCACCTAAAAAGTATATAATGCCCGTCAAAATACCATAACCTATGACCATAAGACATCTTAATTTCACTTGCATCTATCTCAAAAAAGAACAAAAAGCCTACTAAACAATGTTTTCCCAATCTTTTTCTTCTTTGTTCTTCTTCTCGCAGTTCCTACCCACCAAGCCTTAGAACTTGTGACAAAACCTCATACAAGGACCTACGCAATTCTACTCTAGGATCAGCCAATGCAACACTTACACACAGCCTAACCAAATCTGCACTAGAGGCTACAACATTACAAAGAGGTCAAATAACCAAGAAAATAGCCGAACTGATGATAAGCAAAGCTACTGATGGTGTGGAAAAGCTAACGGATTGCTCTGAAATGTACAATGTTGAAATGGGTAAGATTAAGTTTGCCACAGCTGCTTTGGAAGCTGAAGTTTTTAGTGATGTTGTTATAAATAGCTTGTATATTAGAGAGTATAGAGAGAAAGAATTCCTATATTGTTAAAATATAAGGGAATGACAAGAGTGAAATATGTATAGAATAATATATATATAATTCAATATATATTATTCTATTATGGTACTTGGCACGTATATGTGTGAAATAAAATAATTATCATATTATAATTTTCGTAAATAAATTACGAACATATGTGTTTATTAACAAGTAGATGTGTCTGTTAATAGACAGACATGTCAATTCCATACAAACAGTTACAACTGTTTGTATAGGTGTCTGTTAATAAACAGACATGTCTATTCTATATAAAAAGTCATAACTATTTGTATAGGTGTCTGTTAATAAATAGATATGTCTATACAAATAGTCACAACTATTTGTATAGGTATCTTTTAATAAATAGACATGTCTATTATATAAACAGTTGTATCTATTGGAGACAGACAGATGTGTCTATCTAGTAAAGGTGCCATGACTTTTCATTCTTTATAAATGTGGAAGAGTTTTTCAATCCAGAGATATACTACTTCTACTTCTTCTTCTTTTCTTCTAGTCTCTCTAAACGGTTCGTATAAATAGTTCTTAAGGGAAATCTTCAGGAGTTGCTGTCTGCAGATTTCAGGCTTTGTTGTATCCTGGAGGTATATTGCCGTAACCTTGCAACAATCTAGTGGGGCCAATTAATACCTTAAAGATAGTGATTCATCACGCCTCAAAGCCTATTCTATACCCACTGCCTTAACAATTTTAAGGTATTAATTGCAATAGAGTCTAAGGCTGTTTCCGTGATGAATCAAGAGTTCGTGAAACTTGGTCATTTTAAGGAACAAATTATGTTCACTGAGAAGGTGAAAGCAGATCAAGAAAAGAAGATGAATTGCCATGCAGAAGTCATATTCTCAATAACTCATCAGATAGGCTATAAGATTTATTTACCTCTGTCAAGTCTCCAAAGGAAATCTGGAATTCGTTAGAATTCGAATATAATACAGAAAAAAAAGGTATGGATAAATTTCTCATTATGAAATATTTTGAATTCTAAATACTTGATAATATGCCTGTTATGGATAAGTCCATGAGTTGCATATCTTTGTTTGAAAGTTTAAGGATTTGAAAGTGGTAGTTCCTAAATCATTGCAATTAGGAGGAATAATAGCACATCATACTTCTAGTTTGAATGATTATAGGAAGAAATTACTGTATGCCACATACGACTTTTCTCTTAAATAGATTCAGAAATACTTACACATTAAAAAGTTTTTTATGTGATAATTTATTTTATGTTGATGACATGCTTATAATTATAAGAAATATAAGGTTATATTATGATGCTAAAGCTCATGGTGAATGTGTTAAAGAAGATAATAAGATTTATGTGCATAAGTCGAAAAACACTTTTTATATGTATAAATCCTAATTCATATTGATTGTGTCTATCACTAACTAGGTGGGGATATTGTTAAAATATTAGTGATAGAAAAATTTGTCTCATTTCAAAAGAGTTATGTCTGTTCATTAAAAGATATCAAAAATGAACTATTTATTACCGATAATTATATTTGTTTTAAAATGTGTAAATGAACAAATATAATTGTTCTAAGAGATACAAATTGAATGGTTGTATCTATTCTAAGAGGTATAAGTGAATGGTTGTATCTGTTCTAAGAGATATAAGTGAACAGATGTAATTATTCTAAGAGATACAATGAACAGATGTAATTGTTCTAAGAGATACAAAGTGAATGATTGTATCTGTTGTAAAAGGTATAAGTGAACAGATGTAATTGTTCTAAGAGATACAAAGTGAACGATTGTATTTATTCTAAAAGGCGTAAGTGAACAGATGTAATTATTCTAATAGATACAAAGTGAACTATTGTATATGTTCGAAGAGATGCAAATATTTTAAAATTGTTGTCTAGATTTATATTTTGGTTATTATCCTTAAGGGATCTGCCTAAAACTACTTAGCTGTAACATAGTGGGGGTTTTACTCTTTGTCAATTTCATTATATTAAGGGAAACAAATACTCTATATGATATTTATTATAAATTGACTCGAAATTTTGGTAGAATAATTACTCAAATTGAGTGTGTTAGTGCTATTGGTAGCTTAACGTGTATGCATTGCACTACTCCTGATATTTTTTTTGCAATATGTAAATTGTTAAGATATACTAATAATCCTAGTGTGGAATATTGAAAAGAAATTTCAAGGGTTTTTTGAATATTAAAAAAAAAAAGGAATTATAAACTATAGATTATTCTGTGATAAATTTTCAATTTTGTTAAAACCATATAAAGAGTTGTATCCATATAAAGAATTATGTCCCTTGGCCAAAAGTTGTAACCAAATTAAAAGATTATATTCTTCTTAATAGTTACATGCATGAAGAGATGAATTTATTGGCTAAAAGATTAGTACTTTATGAGTAGTAAAAATAAGAGCCTTACAAGTCATTTGTAAGAAGTGACAAAAGAACAAATGAGTATGCATTTGTGTGTGTGTGCAAGTTTAGCTTGGTTCTTTATTTTTGGATACTCTCATTTTAAACAAGTTATGGAGCAATTTATTTCTGAAAAATAAGGTACATATCTAGACTGTGAATTATTTATGTAGTTCATGTTATAAACATGTGATTATATGGTTGACTAGTGAAACAAATATGGTGGAGATCCTAGGGTTATACAAATGCCAATTGGATAAGTAGTACTACGGATAATAAGTCAACCTTTGGTTGGGTGTCCACTTTAGGTGGAGGTTCTGTTTCTTGGGCATCAAAGAAACAAACTTGTATAACTCATTTTACGGTGGAATCCGAATTTATAACTTTGGAAAATGTTGGTAAAGAAGCAGAATGGCTGAAAAAAACTTATTACCGGATATTAAGTTATGGCCACAACCTGTGCCATCTATTTCTTTATATTGTGATAGTCAAATCACGATGGTTAAAGCTTATAGTAAAATATACAATTAAAAGTATATACATATAAGCCTAATACATGAAAATGTAAAACAATTAGTCTCTAATGGTGTTATTACCATGTTTATGTTAAATCCTATAATAATCTAGCAAATCCTTTAATAAAAGGGCTCTCGAGAGTTATGATCATAAGTACATGTGCTGATTAGGATTTAGAATATTCCATTAAATTTACTACTGATGGGAACCCTACTTTATAGTATTATTACTAAATAAAGTTTAAAGGGTAACAACAAGTCATTAGTAAATGTTGTAATTAAGTACTTAGTGTACTAAGTTAATGGAATGAGGATGAGTATTTATACTCTTAATGAAGTTTAAAATTATTACAAAGGAAACTTCACCTATATGAACATAGGAAGTGGTGCCGCTTCAACAAAAGTGAGAATAACTTTTGTAAATGTTCATGAAAACAGGAGGTAGCACAAGGCCATATTCGTGCTAAAATTTTGGTGAACTTTTTTAAGTCGAACTAATTGATTCGTGTGTGTAGTATTTCCGGTTCTATTTAATAGGAATCTAGGTTTAAGCTAAAGCCACCATGATTTCTTTAGAACTTTGAAATACTTACACTAAGGAAAAGTTTAAATCGAAAGATACTTTTCATTATGCATGAAACAATGGGATCTAACAATACAAGCTAAGTGGGGGATTATTATAAATAGCTTGTATGTTAGAGAGTATAGAGAGAAAGAATTCCTATATTGTTAAAATATAAGGGAATGACAAGAGTGAAATATGTATAGAATTATACATATATAATTCAATATATATTATTCTATTATGGTACTTGGCACATATATGTGTGAAATAAAATAATTATCATATTATAATTTTCATAAATAAATTACGAACATATGTGTTTATTAACAAGTAGATGTGTCTGTTAATAGACAGACATGTCAATTCCATACAAACAGTCACAACTGTTTGTATAGGTGTCTGTTAATAAACAGACATGTCTATTCTATATAAAAAGTCATAACTATTTGTATAGGTGTCTGTTAATAAACAGATATGTCTATACAAATAGTCACAACTATTTGTATAGGTATCTTTTAATAAACAGACATATCTATTACATAAACAGTTGTATCTATTAGAGATAGACAGATGTGTCTATCTAGTAAAGGTGCCATGACTTTTCATTCTTTATAAATGTGGAAGAGTTTTTCAATCCAGAGATATACTACTTCTACTTCTTGTTCTTTTCTTCTAGTCTCTCTAAACAGTTCGTATAAAGAGTTCTTAAGGGAAATCTTCAGGAGTTGCTGTCTGCAGATTTCAGGCTTTGTTGTATCCTGGAGGTATATTGCCGTAACCTTGCAGCAATCTAGTGGGGGCAATTAATACCTTAAAGATAGTGATTCATCACGCCTCAAAAGCATATTCTATACCCACTGCCTCAACAGATGTTAACATAGGGATCACTACTGCCATGACCAAAGCACAATCTTGTGAAGATGGATTCAAGGGGGCTTCACCCATGACTACTAAAAACATAAGGTTTAGTCAACTTTGTAGCATTAGCTTATTAATTGCCGAAATGGCTAAAAAATAGATTCTATATATTACTTTCTTTTTTGATGGAAAGAAATTGAATTTTCTCCTCATAAGGCAACATATTAATCATCTTGTAAAGTTGCCAGTGATTATTATTTCTCATTCTTTGAGAACGAGATGTACATTATCTGTATTTGATTTTGAGCTTATACATACATTCGGTTGAACTCTTTGGGAGATTTTTGGGAATAGCTTTTGTATTGGAAGGGAAAGTACTTGTTTTGAATTTTGGATTCCTATTGATAGCTACTTCTTGATCTCATTTATTACATTTCTTTTCACTACCCTCTGTCTTCCTTCATTTTTCATCTTTTCTTTTATTATTACTTGTGTATTTTCAAGCATAAGCAATTTCTCTTGTAATTTGTAGAAGGAATTTCCTTTTATTGCATTTTTTTTCTTTTAATTTTGACATGGACAATCGGTCTTTAAAAAAAAATTAAAAAAGCATCTTCATACATTATGAATTTTTAGTTTTGACATAAATTATTTACTTTTAAAGGCTTATTTGCCAAATAAATCTAAAACTTTATGTTGGTTGCTCATTATATCCAAAACTTGTAATTTTGGAACATTTAATCATAACTTCCAAAATTTAATTTCTAACTTGGGCATTTTCACTTTTGACAACTTTATAGCCATGTGGACATGCCATATAATATTTTCTAATTAATTTAATTCACTCATCATTGGCCTATTAGCTTGATGTATCAAACGTTTGTGTTTGTCGCTCATTTTTTCCAAACTTTTAATTTTGCACAATTAAACCAAATATTTCAAAGTAAAAGAAATTTCATATATCCAAAACCCAAATTAGAATTTAATAAATTACAATTTAGTCCCTAAGATTTGGCAAAACCTTACAATTTAGTCTCTATATTTTCAAAACCAAGCAATTTTGTCCTTAAGATTTGGCAAAACCTTCAACTTAGTCCCTTAATTTAAACTTTTTAGTTAAATGGTACAATAAATATATTATTTTTCTCAATATTAATTCTTTTTCTTGTCAAGAATTTTCTAGAATTGTTCCTAAGTTTTGCCAATATATGTTTTTTAGATTTTAATTAGTGAAATATTAATTTCTTAAAATAAAATGAATAAAATTCATGCACTAGAAAAACAAAGATCCAGTTAGATTGGAGTTTATGAGACTCGACTCATGAGATCTCTCCCTGTAGCTTTGATCTTTGTGTTTCTAGCAACTAACGATTCTTCTAGTGATGGGTTGGTGGATGGAGGCAAGTCCTCACTCAATCGCGATCTACGACGACTAGATTGAGGAATTTCTAGCTTTTTGATTCTTTCTCTTAGAAAATATGTAGAGTTAAGGGTATTTGGCTTATTTTTGTTACAATTCATGATCAATTGGATAGAAGGATTGAGTTGTAGGTTTTTCCAAATTTCAATGACTAAATTGCTTGGTTTTAAAAATACAGAGACTAGGTCTACATGATGCCAAACCTCAAAAACTAATTGTAATTTATCAATTAGAATTTAGTGATAAAATTAGGTGTCAGAGAAAATTTCTTCAATTTTAAAAGTTATGATTAAATTGTCCAAAATTAAAAGTTTTGGATAAAATAAACAATACATGCAAAAGTTTGGATTTATTCTGCTAATTGCCCACCATTAAAAGATGGGTTAGTACCTGACACATTCTACACTTGCGAGTTCTAAAGAAGTTTAATGTTTGTAATCTCATATATAGATTTTGTCAAAACATTTTCCCCGGTGGTTAAACCTATAATAGTTAGAATAATATTATTTATTGCATTTTCTAAAGGGTGGAACTTGAGTCAGCTTGATGTTACTAATGCATTTTTGCATGGAGACCTTAAAGATGCTATATACATGGACCATCCCCCTGGGTTCATTGATTCTAACAAACCAACTCACATCTATAAGCGTCGAAGATCACTATGTGGCCTTAGGGAAGCTCCTCAACAATGGTTCAAATGCATTACTGGAGCTTTAAAACATCATTGCTTTCAAGCTTCATGTCATGATTTGTAACACCCTCACTTTAGCTAGTCCATGCATTCGACTGTTCCGGTGACCAGTGTCTGTCCGGACAGCTAGAATGACTAAAATTATATGTAAACTAGAGTGAGGAGTCATAAATAATTCAAATAAGTATAAGAAAAATTAAGAAAAAATTTTAGAAATGAAACATAACAAAGTTAAATGAGCCAGTGCCCCGATGATGGGTGACCCTAATGGGAAGTTGCGGTGAAGACAACTAGTAACCCTAAACCCAAGAGGAATCCCGTGAAATAATTTTTGGGATGTCAGAGAAGAGTTACGGAGCCCTATGTAGCATTAGAATGCCAAAAAAAGGTTAGGAGAATTTTTAAGATCGGTACAGACAGTTTTGGCTCCTTAAGTCAAACGAAGGGTATTTTGGTCATTTCGAATTCAGAAATAATTTTTGACCAACTTGTCCAATTAAGTAAATAAATTATATGACATAAAATATGAATAAATATTACTAAAAATTAAATTGAAAATGAGTAGAAAAGAAAAGAAAAGAAAATGAATTAAATGGGACTTATGACATCATCATGATGTCATTAAAATGCCCTCCACCAATTACAACTCAACAAGCCATTATAAATCAAATAAAAAGGGATAAATTGAGACAAAAATAAAAACACAAATCTGCTCCTTCATGCCCAAACCAGCCGGCCAACATAGGAAAAGAGAGAGAATAAAGAAAACCTCCACGGAAGCCTTGATCCCAAGCTTGCTTTCCACCCAAAACTACCATAAAACCTCATCCTCCCTTCATAAAAATTTATCCTCACACCTAGAGCAAGACTTGGACTGCAAAAAGAAAGAGAGAAAGTGGAGTTGGCAAGCTTGAGAATTTCTTCAATGGAGGTTAGTGCATATTAATCTTCAAATCTTGTTTATTTCTTGGAATTTAGTTTAAATATGAGTAAATAATTAAGAAATTAGAAGAAATCATGTATAAAAGTGAGAAGTAAAATTCAGGCAGCAACCATAAGAGAAGGAATTGATGGGTTTTGTTGAATTAAAACTTGAATACAAGCTTAGATAAGGGCATATGTGTGATTGATAACCTTAGTTGGGGTGAAATTGCATGGAAGTTGATTATGGAAGTTAGGGTTTGGAGCAAACTTAGGGTTTTGCTCATGTGTTGATGAATGGAAGTCCTAATGGTCAATTAGTGACCATTTAGCTGTGTTTGATGAAGAATTGAAGTGAATTGTGGCTTTGGATTTGAGGTTAGGTATGCTGCCTCATAGGACCTGCAGGGCTAGATGTGAGTCTAGCAAGTTTGGGCAGCTGTAACTTGAGTTGTATAGGTTCAATTGGTGCAAGGCCAATTGAAAATGAAACTAGACACATAGTGGCACAACTTTGATGAAGAAAACTTGCCCAGAAAACAAACTTAGGATGACCTAAAAATTGGCCAAATCCGGGTAACCAATTCTGGACCTGGTAAAAGTGACCATTTGACCATAACTCAGAGTAGAAATATCCAATTGACCTGAATTTTATATTAATAGAAATCTTAGACAATTTAGAACAACTTTCATGAAGAACATAACTCCACATTTTGACTAGAACTTAATGGAATTATCCACCAAAGTCAAGATACCAAATCTGGCAGAACCATGATTGCCCAGAAATTCTGGGTATAGGTCAATCCGGCCAATTATGGTAAAATGGCCATAACTTGAGCTAGAAAACTCCAAATGGAGTGATTCAAAAAATAAATTAAAGAAAATGCATAAAGGAACAACTTTGATTGAGAAAAGTTTGCCAAATTCTCACTATAGCTTAGACCAATGAAACAGTAAACTTAAGGTATGAAATCTGAAAATTTTGAATAACATAAAATAAGCTTTGAAATGATATTGGAAATCTATGCCAACAAAAATAAAATGTAAAATGTGGTATATTAGTGAACTTAGACTTAACAAATCTATTATGAATCAAAAAGTCAACCTTTGAATGGAAATGGTCAAATGAATAGTAACCACTAAATTGTGTGAAGTAGAAAAACAAACTATAAGAACCATTGTAGTTGTTAATATAGGATGTGGTAGGTAAAATGGTGAATGGTGAAGTTGAGTGACACTAGGATTTAAGGAAAATTTACCTAAATTTGAAATCCATGAAATATTC
This sequence comes from Hevea brasiliensis, assembly GCF_030052815.1. Taxonomy (NCBI): domain Eukaryota; kingdom Viridiplantae; phylum Streptophyta; class Magnoliopsida; order Malpighiales; family Euphorbiaceae; genus Hevea; species Hevea brasiliensis. The sequence goes on from NC_079506.1 coordinate 24,593,039, forward strand.
ATGGACTACTTGGAATATGAATAATAATTTATATATATAGGGCAATGAATAAATGAATGTATAAATAAGACTTTAGTTCCCATTATTGCAGAAAGGACAAGAAAAAGTATTTTGAGTACAATGGTGTATGAGAACCATTGTTTTGAATTGTGATCATTATGGATAACATAATGAATATATAAATTACGATGAATGCATAAATTATGTAAATATTAGACTTAGAGATTTATGTTTCTATTATGAAAAAGATTAAAATGCTAGAAATTATAATTAAAACTTATAAAGAAATAATGAAACTTATGAACACTTGATGGTACTATGTGCCCATGTATTGCCTAGACACGTGTGTTAGATTGGATAGATTGGCATGCCAATAGGGTATTGTTTAGCAATATTGCGTAAGGCTTTATGCCTGTATTCATGGCTTTATGCTTGTATTCATGGCTTTATGCCCATACTCATGGCTTTTATGCCCGATTATATGTTATCATGACTTTTTAGCCATACTGACTGGATACGTGATTGACGTTCCACGTCCCATGGTATGATGGCCCGAGGCACCGCGGTTTCCAATGCCAACGACCCGTTATCCAGTTTAGTCAGCTTGTCATAGGTTGCTTGGGCAGTGAAATTTATTGAAATAAGTTAAGAATATTAGCAACTGAAAATATTAGCAATTAAATAAATGAGTAAGAATATATTAAATAAATTAGATTAGTTATTTAGCAGAAAGAATTGAAATAAATTGGAACGATACTAAAATTTTAATTATTATGAAAGAATTGAGCGCTTCTGAAGAGGAATAAATTAGAATAAATGATAGTTAATACTAGAAGTATTATATGAAATTAGATTAAATTCCAGAGTATCCAAATTTTGATCCATTTATTTTTTTTATTGTATATTATTTTTTTGTTATATTATTGCACCACTAAGCAGCAATGCTTAGCGTGATGGATTTGTTTCCTCTTGCAGGTACTGAAGGTAATGCCCAGCGAATATTAAACACAGATTTTGGAGTTCTGATCTATAGAAGTGTCTGAAATATTCAAGGTTGTCACCTCCTCAGCAATGCATGTAGATAGGGCCCATATAGGTCATAATTTGTATGTTGTATAAAATGCTTAGTTATAGTATTATAATGTAGATTATGAAAATGTAATTAATAAGTTCGTGATGTAAATTAATAAATCGGTTAATTCATATGTAATTAAATTGTATAACATGTAAATTAGTTAAGATTGAAAATTTTCATATATGAGTTGAGCATGAATGGGAATGTATGGAAATGGATATGAATGAAATTGTATAGATTTGAATATGAAATTGAATTATATAGAGGATATTCAAATTGATGAGATAATTATGATTAGTATGAATGAGATTTTATTGTGGAAATATTGTTGAAATTTCAAACAGGTGAATAGTAAAACACGTCAAACGATAATAAAATAGGGAAAACTCTGTTAGTTTCTCCATCAAAAAATAATTGATATTAAATTAAACAAATTCAAAATTATTAAAGAAATAAAGTAAGATAAGTTAGGGTGCTCCGGCACCGAATGTAGCACACCTTGCTCGGCTACACTGTAGTCGGGTGAGGGGTGTTACATGATTATTCCCTTTTTCATTATAAAAAAAAAATGGTGATGAAGCTTTTTGCCTTATATACGTGGATGACATTATTCTCACTAGCAGCCACTCTTCTCATCTACAGTAGCTTATTAACAAGCTTCAAAAAGAATTTGTTATCAAGGATCATGGTCACCTAGACTACTTCTTTAGTATGGAAGTCACTCAAACATCACAAGGACTTCATCTTTCTTAGGTACGATATAGAGGTGACCTTCTCACTAAAGCTTCCATGCAAAATGCCAACAGCATCTCTATGCTAGCCATAATAGGTGAAAAACTAAGCCATCATATCGATAAATCATATAAAGATCCAAGTATTTATAGGACCATTACTCATCCTGACATATGCTATATAATATATTAGGTCTCTCAATTTGTTCATGCCCTATGAGAACCACATTGGATAGTGGTCAAAAGGATTTTGCATTACCTTCACATGACACAATCTCATGGGCTACTCCTTCAAAAATCCAACTCCTATGACCTTCACGTATATAGTGATGCAGACTAAGCAACTAATATTGATGATAAGAAATCTACTAGTGCCTTTGCCAATTACATGGGCTATAACCTTGTGTCTTGGTCATCCAAGAAATAGCTGACTATCGCTAAGTCATCCACAAAAGTGAAATATTGCACCATTAGGGCTACTATAGCTAAAGTTACATTGATCCAATCCATATTGCATGACATCTCCATCTCAAATAATGCCTTGTCTATTCTTTGGAATGCTAACATTGGTGCCACTTATCTCTCCGTGAACCCAATCTTCCATGCAAGAATGAAACATGGAGAGGTTGATTTTAACTATGTGAGAGATAAAGTGGCAAAATGTGAGCTGCAGGTGTGCCACATTTCAACAAATGACCAAATCACATAAATTATTACAAAGGCTCTCACTAGAACATGTTTTGGTATGCTCAAAGACAAGCTCACAATTCTAGCATCCCCTGGCTATAATTGCAAGGGTATAATAAGGATAAGTAATATCCTTAGTTACATGTAGTTATTTATAGTTATCTATAACAACACTCAACCAACTAACAATAGTAAGTCATTTGTATATATCACATGTCCTCATGTAACTTGTGTGTGTGTGTGTGTGTGTGTGTGTGTGTGTGTGTGTGTGTGTGTGCATAGAGTGCATCTCAATACAAGTAAGTCAGTTTTCCTAATAGTAATACCTTTACAAATACCAGGGATAATAAATCATCAATATTTTTTTTCCTATAATGAAAAATCTTAGGCAAATCATGTAGCTCAAATTAGATGGGAATTTTGAACAAGGCTTACTCGTTTGCCTCTATTGCTTTGAAGCTCTCCTTTGTTATTCATATTAAAACTGCAATTATAATGGGATAGGGATAGACAGATACCCCTGAGCATTCGAGGCTATAGGAATTTACTAGCGTTAGATTTATAACTCAAAATCCTAATGGATTTGGATGGCATCTTTTTCTAATTTGAGTGGGAGTAATATTCCTCAATTGAATAGAGGATTATTTTCTATCTAGAGCAAAACTCTTATTTTATTTTATTTCTAAACTGAGTTGAAATTCTAATTAGATTAGGATTAAAGGGATTAATACTATAAATAGAAGTATTATGGAGAAGTTATTTGGCTTTGCCAATGGAGAAGGGCTTTTGCCCATTTCAAAGAAAGGGTTTTGCCCATTAATGAGGGGCTTTTACTTATTATTGTCCCATGGAGAGAGGCTTTGGTCTAACGTAAAGAAAGGGCATAGTCTAAGAAGAAGTGATTATTGTCCATTGTAGTCCCATTGATGGAAAGAGGTTTTGGCCTATGGTCAAAAAAGGGTATAGAATTCAAGAGGAAAAAATTCTTGGCTATTGATGGGACTCTTACCCATGTAGTTGAAGACACCCTTATGGTGTGTAATGCAGTTAAACTAGTAAATACATTTGATTATATCTACAGGAGACTGAGAAGGACTAACTAATATATTTACCATGAGAAATATTTTCTGAGGGTTCTCTTAGGTGTAATTAGGATGGCTAGTAGTTAGCTTTAAGCTTGTAATTGATGATATTATTTTGATGATAGTGAAGGGATACCCATGGATGTAGCCCTATATTGAGAGGGTAAACCATGCAAATTTTATTATTGTGCTTAGTTTGCTTTGCTTCTTTATAGTTTATGTGCATGTGGTGTATAACAAGTGGTATTAGAGCTAGGACGATCATGGTGAGTTTAGTTAAAGATGCAACTTCTACAACATGTGAAAGTCACACATGCAACAATGGTGATGCAAGCTTAAGGTGGTAGGGAGTTGAAATTAAGGTGAAGCTCTTAATGCAAAATTAGGAACATTGATGACGTGAAGTTGTTAAAGAATGAAGCAAGCTACACTCAAGGTGAAGATTAAATAAACTGAAAATTTGAAGGTTTTCAAGCTTAAGCACATAGATTTAATAATTAAAAACACCTAAGAATTTCAAGGTATATGATGATAGATTTTTAATCAGGGTAGAAATTCCTAGATTTGTGACTAAAAATCCTGGTAGACTTGGAAGACATATTTTTTCTAATTTAAGTGAGAAATATTCTTCAATTGGATGAAGGATTATTTTCTACATAAAGTAGAACTCCCATTTTTATTTTATTCCTAAATTGAGTTATATTCCTAATTAGATTAGAATTAAAGATACTAATACTATAAATAAAAGTTTTGTAAATACGTTGTTTAGCTTTAGCCATAAAGAAGGGCTTTTATTCACTACAAAAAGAGGACTTTGTCATTGATGAGGGGCTCTTACCCATTGTAGTCGCATAGAGGGAGAAAGGCTTTGGTCTTAGGCAAAAAAAGAGCATAGTCCAAGAGGAAGAGACTATTGTCCTTTGCTATCCCATTGAGAGAGAGAAGCTTTCACCTAAGGTGAAGAAAGGGCATAATCCTAGAGAAAGAGACTATTGTCTATTGTAGTACCATAGAGGGAAAGATGTTTTAGCTTAAGATGGAGAAAGGGTATAGAATTCAAGAGGAAAGAATTCTTGTCTATTGATGAGGCTCTTGCCCACGTAGCTAAGGACACCTTTTGCGGTGTATAATGCAGTTAAAGTACTAAATTGATTTGGTGATATCTAGACAAGACTAAGAGGGACTAACTAATATATTTACTATGAGCAATATTTTTTGAGGGCTCTCTTAGGTGTAATTGGGATAAAGGGTAGTTAGCTTTGAGCATATAATTGATGATGTTATTTGATGATAGTGAATAAAAGCACGCCCATTGATGTAGCCCTATGTTGAGAGGGTGAACCACATAAATTGTGATGTTGTGGAAGATCATGGTGAGTTTGGTCAAAGATGAAGCTTTTGCAACATGTGGAAGTTACGCATGCAATAATGGTGATGCAACCTTGAAGTGGTGGAGAGTTGAAATTAAGGTGGAGCTCTTGATGCAAAATTAGGAGCATTGATGACGTGAAGTTTTTTAAGAAAGAAGCAAGTTACACCCAAGGTAAAGATTGAATAAATTGAAAATTTAAAGGGTTTCAAGCTCAAGCACATAGATTTAATGATTGAAGACACCTAAAAATTTTAAGGTATGCAATGGTTGATGGATTCTGAGTCAAGGTAGAGATTGTTAGATATTTTACTCAAAATCCTAATGGACTTGAAAGTCATCTTTTTTCTAATTTGAGTGGGGGAAATATTCTTCAAATGGACGAAGGGTTATTTTCTATATAAAGTAAAAATCTTATTTTAGTTTTATTCCTAAATTGAGTTAAATTCCTTATTAGATTAGGATTAAATGGACTAACACTATAAATAGAAGTATTGTGAAGAAATTATTTGACTTTACCCATAAAGAAGAGCTTTTGCCTACTGCAAAGAGAGGGCTTTGCCAATTGATAAGGTCTCCTAGCCATTGTAGTCCCATGGAGGGAGAGAGGCTTTGGTCTTAGTTAAAGAAAGTGCATAGTCCAAGAGGAAAAAACTATTGCCCTTTGTAGCCCAATGGAGTGAGAAAGGCTTTAACCTAAGGTGAAGAAAGGGCATAGTTTAAGAATAAGAGACTATTGTCCATTGCAGTCGCATGGAGGGAAAGAAGCTCTAGCCTAAGATAGAGAGAGGGAATATAATTCAAGAGGAAAGAATTCTTAACCATTGATGGTGCTCTTACCCATGTAATTGAAGACATCCTTTGTGGTGTATAATGTAGTTAAAGTAGTAAATATATTGGTGATATCTATATGAGACTGAAAAGGACTAACCAATATATTTACTATGAGCATTTTTTGAAAAGATTCTTTTGGGTGTAATTAGGATGATGGGTAGTTAGCTTTGAACTTGTAATTGATGATATATTTTGATCATAGTGAAGAAATGCATGCCTATGAACGTAGCCCTATATTGAAAAGGTGAACCATATAAATTTTATTGATATAGTTTGTTTGCTTTATTTCTTTGTAATTTACACACTTCCATGGTACACAATAGCTAGGTATCAAAAAGATCAATGCCTCATAGAGGTGAAAATAGTTGGGTTATAAGGCAATCCTTGTGATATTGAGCTTTTATCTACTTAACTAAATATGCTTCATCTTTTTAAACCATATCCTAATGAGTATTTATAGCACACTATTTTGCATTGGCCAGAAAACCTACTCCATAGTCGCTACCAATATTATTTCTATTGGTAAATGGCGAATATTTTGAGCTTTATACAACCATTGTTATTTTTTATTGGAATTTTGATCAGTATAGTGACTAGTTTATTGAATTTTCATACACTTCTTTTACTTTACATTTTATTTAATTTCTATATTTGGTCAATAATTAAAAGGTTAAATCCTTAAAGGACTTGCTTGCCTTAGTTTTTTTTTTTTTCTTCTTAAATTTTTAATAGAAAAGTGGGTGGTTATTAGGCTTTGAATCATTGAGCTCCTATTTTATGATGCAAGTCCATTAGTTTGTAATCTCTTTTTTAACTTCAAGAACTAAATGTTAAACCAGCAATTAGATCATAAAAGATTATATATTGATACACTTTCACTTATTTAACTCCGCCTACATTTAGGAACAATTCAATTAAGGTCAGAAGAAATAGTGTAGCTCGAACAAAGTGGTGGGAGTTCAAAGGAGTACAGCAAGTGAAGTTCAAAAATGAGCTTCTCGAGTCCCAAGTATGGAAGCTGGATATGGAGGCTAATGATATGTGGATACAGATGGCATCAAAGATTAGAGAAGTAGCTATAAAAGTACTTGGAGAGTCTAAAGGACATGGACCACCCTCAAAAGAGAGATGGTGGTGGAATGAGGAAGTACAAAAGGCAGTGAAGAGAAAAAGGGAATGGTATAAGAAATTACCTAAATGTGATAACAATGAGGCATATGAACAGTACAAGATAGCAAAGAAAGAGGCAAAAAAGGCAGTTAGTTAAGCAAGAGCACAGGCCTTTGAAAAGTTATATGATAAACTTGGAACTAAAGAAGGGGAGAAAGATATTTATAGATTAGCAAGGAGGAGAGAAAGGAAATGTCAAGATCTCAATCAAGTTAGGTGCATTAAGGATAAAGAAGGAAGAGTATTGGTGAAAGATGAGGACATTAAAGAAAGATGGAGAAATTATTTTAATGATCTCTTTAATAATAGTCAAAATGATAATAGCGTGAATATAGATTATAGAACAATAGAAAAGAATATGAATTATACTAGAAGGATTAGATCTTTAGAAGTAAAGGAAGCACTTAAGAGAATGAAAGTGGGTAAAGCCTGTGGACCCGATGAAATACCAATTGAAGTGTGGAAGTATTTGAGAGATATGGGAGTGGCATGGTTAACTAAATTATTTAACAAGATTCTAAACTCAAAGAAAATGCCTGATGAATGGAGGAAGAGCATTTTAGTACCTATTTTTAAAAATAAGAGAGACATACAGAGTTGCTCAAACTATAGGGGAATTAAACTCATGAGCCATGCTATGAAGTTGTGGGAGAGAGTTGTGGAGCATCGACTACGTCATAATACTTCTATCTCTCTTAATCAATTTGGTTTCATGCCCGGTCATTCAACTATGGAAGCAATCTTTCTCATTAGAAGCTTGATGGAGAAATATAGAGATGTGAAGAAAGATCTACACATGGTTTTTATTGATTTGGAGAAGGCTTATGATAGTGTTCCAAGAGAGGTCTTATGGAATGTGTTAGAACAAAAGAGGGTATCTATTAGGTACATACAAGTATTAAAAGATATGTATAAAGGAGCAACTATTATTGTGTGCACAGTGGGAGGGGACACAAGAATTTTCCGATCTCAATTGGATTACACCAAGGATCAGCCATAAGCAGTTACCTTTTTACATTTGTTTTAGATGAACTGATGAAACATATACAAGAGAGCATTCCTTGGTGCATCATTCCTTGGTGCATGATGTTTGCGGATGATATTGTTCTGATAGATGAGACACAAGAAAGAGTCAATAGAAAGCTAGAACTTTGGAGAAGTACTCTAGAGTCAAAGGGTTTTAAGTTAAGTAGAACGAAGACAGAATACATGCATTGTAAGTTCAGTGAAGGCCAAACTGGTGATAGGGAAGGAGTTAGTTTGAATGGAGCGATACTGCCCCAAATTAATCACTTTAAATATCTAGGCTCAGTCCTTCAAGTAGATGGGGGATGTGAGGAGGATGTTAGTCATAGGATTAAAGCCGGATGGTTGAAGTGGAGACGTGCCACAGGAGTTTTATGTGATCGTAAGATTCCAAATAAATTGAAAGGAAAATTTTACCGTACAGCCATACGACCGGCTTTGTTATATGTTAGTGAGTGTTGGGCACTGAAAGAGTCGTATGCATCTAAGATAAGAGTTGCAGAGATGAGAATGTTAAGGTGGATGAGTGGCCATACTAGACTAGATAAAGTCCGTAATGAGAGTATTAGAGAAAAGGTAGGAGTGGTGCCAATTGAAGATAAGTTGAGAGAAGGGAGATTGAGGTGGTTTAGTCATGTGAAGTGTAGACATACGGAGGCTCTAGTTAGACAAGTAGAGCACATTAGGTTAGAGGATAGAAAGAAAAAAAGGAGTAGACCTAAATTAACTTGGAGGAGAGTAGTACAACATGACCTATAAGCATTACACATTTCTGAGGATTTAACCCAAAATTGTTCAAAGTGGAGAAAGCGAATCCATATAGCCGACCCCAAAATTTTGGGATAAAGGCTTAGTTGAGTTGAGTTGAGTTGAGTTGTACACTTTCACTTATTTGTTTTGCAACTTAAATCTCTTTTAAATCCAAAATTTGTTTTAAATGAGTATCCATCCAATTAAAAGTAAAATTGTCCAACTTTTACGTATAAGATTGATAAGAAGGTGAACTAATAGTCACAACTCACAAGGCTTGGCCAGACTGAATGACTCTTTGGCTATATAAGCCCCAATCAGACCCTATTTTCCTCATTCAAAAAAATAACAAACTACTCCTTCCTTTATGCATGTAACACATCAACTTAAAAGATAGCCTTTTACAATTGTTTCATTCTTCCATTCTTCATGCTTTGTCATTTTCAAACATGGATATTGGCTTAGCAACTCGCAATCTTTTGCGATTGCCACCTTGCAGTAATCCCTTTATTTTTTGATGTTGGAATATTTGTCCTTGACAGAATATTTTGGTGAAAAGTAAAACTTTACTATTAAAGGAGTGGTGGTAAGGTGTGAAACTATATTCATATATGTGGGTTTGAAATGTTCAAAATGCATTTAAAATGAAAAATGTTTAAAAAAAAATTTGAGTATTTTTGGCAGAAGGAGTTTCGGCAGTCAAAGTATTGACTTTCGATAGCTAAAACCCCTTTTCTTGCCTAAAAGCTCTTTTGGACAAAATAGACTCCAACAATCAAAAGCTGGACTTTCAACAGCCAAAAATCCCTTGACAGAGAAGGTATAAAAAAGGTACAAAGCTTATTTTGCTACCAAAAACACAAAGAGCTCTTTGAAGAGATTTTCTCAAGTTTTTGAAGACTTGGAGGTGGATTCTTCCACTTAGAAGTGTGAAAGAGTATATTCAAGTTTTGAAGTTTTGGTTCTCCCGGCACCAAGCTGTAAGAAAAGAGGTAAATTGCATTTCTTCTTGATCTAATGGGTAGATCTAAGAAAGTTGATGAGGGATGAGGTTTCTATAACTTCAATTTTATGAAAAAAAATTTTCCAAATGAGTATTGGGGGAATTTGTGCATGTTAAGGTTAGAGTTTTGTGATCTTCTGTTGGAGTTGTGTCACACCTTACCCCTCTGTAAGGCATAACATAATCCCGTAGAATACCTAATGAACTACTGAACTTCACCTGCTGATAATTCATTAAGTACACTACAAGGGATTTTAAAACTATTTTCTTACATTTTGGAAGTGGTGAGCATTTTGGTATGAATTAAAATCATTTATTCAAAGCTTAAAACTAGTAAAAAATTTTGTCCATTTTAATTTTGCCGCAAATTTTATAAAAATTTCGACAGAGTTTCGTTTGTATTTGGAGAAAACAGTTCTTCAAAAACCTGTAAAAAACACTTCTAATATATTTTTCATAACTCCCAACCTCCAAATATTTTCAAGTTAACACATCTCAAATCAATTCCATAATTTAATCCAAAATTTGTCATCTCAAAATTCTCAAAACAAACTATTTCATATCATTCCATCAATATTGTATGCACAAATTAAATTTACAGATATACAATCCAAAAATAAAATTATTACAATTTATTATACAACTGCTCACTTTACATTGATACATACAACATCACAATATTTACATCAAAATAACTACAAGAGTATAAAATAATACCCGTACAAAAAGATCAATGTAATCTTTAATATTGATAGCAGCTCACTCTGCTGCTTTCTCCTTACTCTTATCTACGACAGTAAATTAAACCATCGCTGAGTATAAAAATACTCAATGGTGCACAATAAAAAAAAAATTTTAAATACAATACATAAATCATTCATTAACAAAACACAATTTAAATATTTTTCAAATTATCAAAACTCATAATAACACAATTTAGTCAAATAATTTAAGAAATACAGTATTGCCAATTCATACATAACTTAAGCCATGACACAAAATTTTCGATCAATGTCGTATTGTACACCACGACAAAGCAATCTACAACCCCACTAATCGAAATTAATGAGGGAGGTGGCTAGCTAGCTAATGAGTACTCATCCGACCTACAACCTCAACTGGTAAACCAGAGAGGGAGGATAATATTCAATCTCAACCCCATAACTGGAGGAGGAATAATAAGGCACTGTCATGATAAGTGTGAATCAGAAATCTATTTCAAATATTTTATTCAATTATTACATACAAAAATCAAATCAATTTCCAAAGTTACAATTTTATCACAAAGTGGCAACACAAAAGTTCTTAAACTCATAATTCATAATAAATCAATTTTTCAATGACAAAAGGCTCAAATGAGGTTTATTGTGCACAAACCTGACTTGAGTCGCCTCTAGGCCTTGACTCAGTCTCTCAGAGCTTCCAAGTCTTTTTCAGCTGAAACACAAAGTTTCACAGTGTTTCAGTACCATAACTTAGCATAAATCTAAAAATAAATTTAACTTCACTTTTATCTAGCTCTAATTTGCTAAACTCGACGTTCTTGAAATTTTTGTGTTTCGGGTTACTATTCACTATACTATTCAAGTCAAATTGTTGACTTTCTAAGGTTTGGTTTTGGTCATTTTCTCAACACTTAAGTCTTTTAGGCAAAATTGTCAATTTTCAATTTTTGGTGTCTAAGGTTGCACTGTTTCATTGGACACTTTTCTGTTGGAATTTGGCAAAACTTCCTTCATAGAAAATGTTTCCTATTGTCTTAAGTTTATGCTCCTTTTTAAATCACTCCAATTGGAGTTTTGTAGCTCAAGTTATATCTAAATTATGGTTACTATTCATGCTGCAGAATTTAGTTCTGTAGATTTATTGATCCAACTTCGTTCAGCAATTTGATCAAGTTAAGTCCATAATTTGGTCTAATTTTCTTCATATTAAATATTCTTCTATGTCTTAGGTTTCCATCGGTTTAAGAATCACCTAAATCGGAGTTTTCTAGAGAGAGTTATAGCCATTGAAACTTTACTGTTCATATGATAAATCTGCAGTTCTGCAGGTTCAGTGATTCAACTTTACTCAGTAATTTGATTGGGGTAATGGCATAATTTGGGTTTGTGTTCTTCATTAAAGTTTTAGATATATATCACATCTAACCACTGGTAAAATTTCAGGTCATTTGACCTGCCTAGCTCGAGTTATGACCAAATGAACAAACACTGTTCATTTGGTCAGTTTGTGCTGGGCAGCCTGCAATTTTTCAACTTTGGTCAATTTGTTCACTAGGTTTTAGTCACTTTTTGGGCATGCTTCCTAAATGAAAATTGTGTCATTTAGTGCCTATTTTCATCCCCAATTGGTCCCATATCAATTGGACTTGTAAAATTTCATTTTTGGTCCTTCAAAGTTGACTTGGTCATGCTGCAGCAGCATGACCACACTCCCTCCGAATTTGACTTTAATTCCAACACTTATAACACACTTAATTAGGTCACAAATGACCATTTCTCACTTCAAATTAGGTCAAAGACACCATTTACAAGTTTCTCACATTTTTTGTCTCTAAACCCTAGGTCCAAAACCCTAACTTCCATGTTTAGCTCATTTGTTGAATTCTACATGCATATTTGGAATTTATACACTCATTCACACTTAACTAATTCATAATTTGTATCAAAATTATTCATCCTCAAACCTAAACCCTAGCTGTCCACATTTCTATTTGGTCCACCATGCTTGATTTTATTCACTTATTTGTTAATTACAAGTGTAACTTAACTACTTACACATAAATTCAAAGAGAGAATGAAGGAAGAATACCAACCTTAAGTAAGCAGAATTTTATCTTCTATTTCTCTCAATTTTCTTCAATTATTCTCCTTCTAATCTTCCTCTTGAGGTTTAATTTGAGGTTTCTACTATTTTGCACAAAAGATTTATGGTGTGATTTGGGGTTTAAAAAGCTTGATAATAAGCTTTAATGGAGGAAATTGGAAGAGAGGGTGAGGAGGAAGAGAACTCACTCTAAGGAAGAAGAGCAAAATATAAAATTTCCTTTTTTTTTTTTTGACTTTGTCTTCTTTAAACAATTTTTGACTTGGTCAATATTGGTGGGAAATAAAAAAAATCAATTATGATGTCATAAAGTTGAGATAAGCATAATGTAATAACTTTTTAAATTTTCTTTTTCTTTTTCATCCTTTTATGTCTTATGAAAGACCAAAAATCAATTTAATTTAATATATTAATTATTATTTTTATGGCATCATGCATAAGGTCATGCATTATGTCATCACCTTTTGACTTTTCCATTTTCTTTTTTTTTTCTATTTATTTTTCTATTAGTTTTTTAATTTAATTCTCGATTCCAAAATTTTCTTTTCTCTGATTTTATTTGACAGTTAGGTCAGGAGTCAGCTCTCGGGGTCAATTGACCAAATTACCCCTCGCCGGTTCAACCCAGTTTGTAAATAATTTAATATTTCTTCCGGCTCCCTGACCTAATTATTTGACTGGCTTAACAGTTCTTTTTCTTGATTTTCTCTTTTCCACTGTGTTCGTAATGGTCCTAAGGACCGCAGCGTCACATTTTACAGTTCAAAATTTGAGTTTAAATCAACTTCGCAGTCGTTCCCGAGAAGGTCACCCATCGCTGTAACTCTCGGCTCGTTTAACTTCTTATGTTCTGTTTTTCTTATTCATACTTAACTAATTGGCATTTACTAATTATTTATGTTTATGGCTTATTTAGTTGTCTTAGATGTGATTCGAATCTCCTTAATTATCCAGACTGATACTGGTCACCGGAATAGTGAGATCTACCAGGCTATGCAAACGGGGGCGTTACAATTCTCCCCCCCTTAAATAAATTTCGTCTCAAAATTTTACCTGGTATTAATCTCAGAATAGCTGTGGGTGCTGTCTCCTCATGTCCTCCTCTCGTTCCCAAGTAGCCTCCTGGCCCGAATGATGGTTCCACAACACTTTTACCAACGGTATCTGCTTGTTCCGTAGCTGCTTCACCTCATAAGCCAGAATCTTTATGGGTTCTTCCTCATATGTGAGGTCTGGATTTACTTCAATTTCTTCTACTGGTAGTACATGAGATGGGTCTGATCGATACCTCCTCAACATAGACACATGGAAGACATTATGTATCTTCTCCAACTCTGGAGGTAGTGCCAACCGATATGCCAAAGGACCCACTCTTTCCAAAACCTCATAAGGCCCAATGAAGCGAGGACTCAGTTTTCCCTTTCTGCCGAATCTCATAATTCTCTTCCAAGGAGAAACCTTGAGGAAAACTTTCTCACCCACTGCATACTCAATATCCCTTCTTTTCAAATCAATGTAGGACTTCTGACGGTCTGATGCAGTCTTAAGTCGGTCTCTGATTACCCTGATCTTCTCCTCAGTTTGTTGAACAATTTCGGGTCCAATCATCTTTCTTTCACCCACCTCATCCCAACACAATGGGGTTCTACATTTTTTGCTATACAAAGCTTCATATGGAGGCATCCCAATGCTTGATTGGTAGCTATTGTTGTAAGCAAACTCTATCAAAGGCAAATGTGTATCCCAACTGCCCTCAAACTCAATCACACAAGCCCATAACATATCCTCCAAGATCTGAATTACTCTCTCAGACTAGCCATCTGTCTGTGGGTGGAATGCAGTACTGAAGTTCAATCTAGTTCCTAGGTCTCTCTGAAGACTACCCCAGAATCTAGAAGTGAACCTAGGATCTCTGTCTGATACAATGGATACTGGCACTCCATGCAGTCTCACAATCTCATCAATGTACAACCTGGCCAATCTGTCTAAACTATAGTCCATTCGGACTGGCAGAAAATGAGCAGACTTAGTCAGTCTATCAACAATGACCCAAACTGCATCATGACTCTTTTGTGTCCTCGGAAGTCCCATCACAAAATCCATAGTTATTCTCTCCCATTTCCATTCTGGCACTGGTAATGGATGTAATAACCCAGTTGGTACTTGATGCTCTGCCTTTACTTGCTGACAAGTTAGGCATTTGGAAACAAACTCCGCCACATCTCTTTTTATACCCATCTACCAGTAATGCTCCTTTAGCCCTCTATACATTTTTGTACCACCAGGGTGCATGACAAAAGGAGACTTATGTGCTTCCTTCAAAATGATCTGCCTCAAATCAACATCATTAGGAACACACATTCTGCCCTGGTGTAGCAATAAACCATCATCTCTTATTGAGAATTCTGGATTCTTGCCCTGCCGGACTTCTTCCAACAGCTTCTGATATTTCTGATCATTCTGAGCAACCATTCTAATCTGATCAATCAACAATGGCTGTACATGCCATGCAACTGCTGTCTGTCCATCGTCATTAACCTCTAAGCTGGCATGTAATGATCTTAACTCATGCACCAAAGACAAAGGAGTAACCCGTAGAATTGTCATACTTTTGTGACTTAAGGCGTCAGCCACAATATTAGCTTTTCCTGGCTGATAGTCTATCAGACAATCATAGTCTTTTATCAACTCTAACCATCTCCTCTGTCTCAAATTCAACTCTTTCTGGGTGCCCAAATACTTCAAAATCTTATGATCTGTGTAGATGTAACATTTCTCCCCACACAAATAGTGCCTCCAGATCTTAAGAGCAAACACAATGGCTGCAAGCGCCAAGTCATGTGTCAGATAATTCCTCTCATGCGGTTTTAGCTGGCGTGATGCATAGGCAATGACATTTCGATCTTGCATCAATACAAAGCCTAACCTATTATGAGAAACATCACTATATAATGTGTATTCTTTACCCGGAGTTGGTAAAGTCAGGACTGGAGCCTCAATCAAACATTTCTTCAATTCATCAAAACTCTGTTGGCATTTATCCGTCCACTGAAATTTCACATCTTTTCTAAGCAGCTTGGTCAATGGAGATGCCAACATGGAGAATCCCTTTACAAATCGACGGTAGTATCCAGCTAAACCCAGAAAATTGTGAATCTCTGTGATATTTCTGGGTGGCTTCCAATTAAAGACAGCTTCTATCTTGCTAGGATCTACCTTAATACCCTCTGCTGATACTATGTGCCCCAAAAAGGATATCTCCTTCAGCCAAAATTCACACTTCGACAATTTGGCATATAGCTGTTTCTCCCTCAAAGTCTGTAGTACAATCCACAGATGTCTATCATGCTCTTCTGCATTCCTCGAATAGACCAATATATCATCAATAAATACCACATCAAACTGGTCGAGGTATGGTCTGAAGATAGTGTTCATCGGATCCATAAAAGCAGCCGGAGCATTAGTTAACCCGAATGGCATAACCAAGAACTCATAATGGCCATAGCGGGTTCTGAAGGTAGTTTTAGAAATACTCTGCTCTTGTACTTTCAGCTGATAATAACCTGATCTCAGGCCAATTTTGGAGAACACAGCTGCACCCTCAACTGATCAAACAAGTCATCAATGCGGGGCAATGGGTATCTATTCTTTATTGTCACCTTATTCAACTGCCGATAGTCAATGCATAAGCGGGGAGTGCCATCCTTCTTCTTTACAAACAACACTGGCACTCCCCAAGGTGATACACTAGGGCAGATAAAGCCCTTGTTAAGCAATTCTTGCAACTGTACTTTCAACTTTTTCAATTCTGTAGGTGCCATTCTATATGGCGTTATGGAGATTGGGTCCACACCAGGCATAACATCAATCTCAAACTACACCTCTCTTTCTGGAGGTAATCTTGGCAATTCATCAGGAAATACATCCGAAAAATCACATACCGTAGGGATGTCCCTCAATGCTGGACTATCCACTTGGGTGTCTATCACATGTGCCAAGTACGTTTCACACCCTTTCCTAATTATTTTTCTGGCCAGTGCAGTTGAAATGATGTTTGAAGGCAATAACTGCCTTTCCCCATGTATTATTACATCACTATACTGAGGAAGACCAAAAGTGACTGTCTTCAGTCTATAGTCATTCATTGCATGATGCCTGACTAACCAATCCATGCCCAAGATAATGTCATAATCTCTGAAGGGCATTTTAATCAAATCAGATAAAAAAATGTGTCCTTGGATCACCAAAGGACAATCCCTATATAATTTATTTACCCTGACCTCCTGGCCTAATGGACTAGTTACTAGCACATCATAATCCATTGGTACACACTGAATAGCAGTAGAACACATCACACTAGCACTAACATACGAATGTGTGGAGCCAGGATCAAATAACACATGTACATTTTGGTCAAGGATGGAGAAAATACCAGCTACTACGTCTGATGTTTCAGTTTCCTCCCTCTGATGCATGGTATACACTGATCAGTGCGCCATCGATGCTGGTAGTTAATGATGCTTTGACTCCCAAGAGTGTTACCAGGACCCCTACCTCTGCCTCTACCTCTAGCAGCTGATTGTGACCCTCTAGGTGCAAAGACTTGGGTTGATCCTTCAGATGTAGCAGAAGGTCCAGACCGGCGCAGACTAGTACAATCCTTAGCAAAATGTCTGCTCCCTCCACAGTTAAAACATGCACCGGTAGCCTTGAAACAAACCCCACCATGTGTTCTATCACAAGTTTCACACTGCCGTACTGATAGAGCTCCTCGGGGTGCTTGTTGGGTCTGCTGACCAGACCGGGGTGGTCTTTGGCCAAAGAATCTGCCTCTGCCAGATCTACGGGAGCTGGATCCCCAAACTGTTTCCTCTTCCCTAAACCACTCTCAGGTGCTTGTCCAGCAGTCTTTTCAGTTTTCTCTTTCTCTTGTGTACCCTTCTTCACTGCCCCTTCTGATTCTATCCTTTTCCAGTTCCAGGGCTAGTGAAATCAACTAAGAGAAATTCTGATGTCAAAAACCCACAACTTGCATCCTCAGATTCGGCCTTAACCCGGACTCAAACCTCTTACATCTGTCTCTGGGGGTGAGGACTAAACTTCTAGCGTAGTGGCTCAGACGAGAGAAGTCTCTCTCATATTCTGCTATGGTTCTGTCCCCTTGTTTCAAACTCAGGAATTCTTGTAACTTCATATCCACATATGCATCGGGGACCCACTTCATGAAACTCCTCAAAAAGTCCACCATGTAAGGACTAGAGGTTCTACTAGGCTGTGGGGGATGGTCTTCCACCATTCATATGCATCCCCTTGGAGAAGAGATACTGAATATTCAAATTTTAATTCTTCAGTACACTGCAGCTTCCTAAAAACCTGTTCTATTCTTTCCAACCACTGTTCTGCCTCTAGTGGATCCACAGTGCCTTTAAACTCGGTGGCCCCAAATTTCATCAATTTTTCATATTGCCGAGCTGAGGGCTGTGGTTGTGCTATAGGTGCTTGCATCTGAGCTTGGGGTAGCACATTTACGGCCATTTGTTGGAAAAACGCAGCCATCTGCTGTGCAAGCTGAGCAGGAAACTGTGGCACTGGAGTAGAAGCTAGAGTGGCTGACCCACTTAGGTTCTGGAGTGCTGGGGCTTCCCTTTGAACCTCAGCCTCAACAGATTGTTCCACGGAATGATCTCCTTCTTCCATTCCGTTTTCCCAAAATTTCTACTTCCTGAAATCAAACACAAGGAGGTTGACCTCTGTTAGTGCATATTCATGATATAAATATATCATGTGTATCAATTAAAGACACTTGAGCAGTTGTACTTATCAAAGAAATGTTCATATAAATAGTCAAAATTCATTGCAAAACCATGCTCTGATACCACTAAAACATGTCACACCTTACCCCTCTGTAACGCATAACATGATCCCGTAGAATACCTAATGAACTACCGAACTTCACCTATCGATAATTCATTAAGTACACTATAAGGGATTTTAAAACTATTTTCTTACATTTTGGAAGTAGTGAGCATTTTGTTATGAATTAAAATCATTTATTCAAAGCTTAAAACTAGTAAAAAATTTTGTCCATTTTAATTTTGCCGCAAATTTTATAAAAATTTTGACAGAGTTTCATTTGTATTTGGAGAAAACAGTTCTTCAAAAACCTGTTAAAAACACTTCTAATAAATTTTTCATAACTCCCAACCTCCAAATATTTTTAAGTCAACACATCTCAAATCAATACCATAATTTAATCAAAAATTTGTCATCTAAAAATTCTCAAAACAAACTATTTCATATCATTCCATCAATATTATATGCACAAATTAAATTTACAGATATACAATCCAAAAATAAAATTATTACAATTTATTATATAACTGCTCACTTTACATTGATACATACAACATCACAATATTTACATCAAAATAACTACAAGAGTATAAAATAATACCCGTACAAAAAGATCAATGGAATCCTGAATATTGATAGCAGCTCACTCTGCTACTTTCTCCTTGCTCTTATCTGCGACAGTAAATTAAACTATCGCTGAGTATAAAAATACTCAATGGTGCACAATAAAAAAAAAATTTAAATACAATACATAAATCATTCATTAACAAAATAAATTTTAAATATTTCTCAAATTATCAAAACTCATAATAACACAATTTAGTCAAATAATTTAAGAAACACAGTGTTGCTAATTCATACACAACTTAAGCCATGACACAAAATTTTTTATCAATGTCGTGTTGTACACCACGACAAAGCAATCTACAACTCCACTAATCGAAATTAATGAGGGAGGTGGCTAGCTAGCTAATGAGTACTCATCCGATCTACAACCTCAACTGGTAAACCAGAGAGGAAGGAAAATAATCAATCTCAACCCCATAACTGGAGGAGAAATAATAAGGTAGTGTCATGCTAAGTGTGAATTAGAAATCTATTTCAAACATTTTATTCAATTATTACATACAAAAATCAAATCAATTTCCAAAGTTACAATTTCCAAAGTTACAATTTCATCACAAAGTGGCAACACAAAAGTTCTTGAACTCATAATGTGTAATAAATCAATTTTTCAATGACAAAAGGCTCAAATAAGGTTTATTGTGCACAAACCTGACTTGAGTCGCCTCTAGGCCTTGACTCAGTCTCTCAGAGCTTCCAAGTCTTTTTTAGCTGAAACAAAAAGTTTCACAGTGTTTCAGTATCATAACTTAGCATAAATCCAAAAATAAATTTAACTTCACTTTTATCTAGCTCTAATGTGCTAAACTCGACGTTCTTGAAATTTTTGTATTTCGAGTTACTATTCACTACACTATTCAAGTCAAATTATTGACTTTCTAAGGTTGAATAGGTATGGGAATTCCAACTTCACCCACATACCACATTTTGGTCACTAAACTTGTTGGTTTTGGTCATTTTCTCAACACTTAAGTCTTTTAGGCAAAATTGTCAATTTTCAGTTTTTGATGTCTAAGGTTGCACTGTTCTATTGGTCACTTTTCTGTTGGAATTTGGCAAAACTTCCTTCATAGAAAATGTTCCCTATTGTCTTAAGTTTATTCTCCTTTTTGAATCACTCCAATTGGAGTTTTGTAGCTCAAGTTATATCCAAATTACGGTTACTGTTCATGCTGCAGAATTTAGTTCTACAGATTTATTGATCCAACTTCGTTCAGCAATTTGATCAAGTTAAGTCCATAATTTGGTCTAATTTTCTTCATATTAAATATTCTACTGTATCTTATGTTTCCATCGGTTCAAGAATCACCTAAATCGGAGTTTTCTAGAGAGAGTTATAGCCATTGAAACTTTACTGTTCATATGATAAATCTGCAGTTCTGCAGGTTCAGTGATTCAACTTTGCTCAGTAATTTGATTGGGGTAATGGCATAATTTGGGTTTGTGTTCTTCATTAAAGTTTTAGATATATATCTTATCTAACCACTGATAAAATTTCAGGTCATTTTGACCTGCCTAGCTCGAGTTATGACCAAATGAACAAACACTGTTCATTTGGTCAGTTTGTGCAGATCAGCCTGCAATTTTTCAACTTTGGTCAATTTGTTCACTAGGTTTTAGTCACTTTTTGGGCATGCTTCCTAAATGAAAATTGTGTCATTTAGTGCCTATTTTCATCCCCAATTGGTCCCATATCAATTGGACTTGTAAAATTTCATTTTTGGTCTTTCAAAGTTGACTTGGTCATGCTACAGTAGCATGACCACACTCCCTTCGAATTTGACTTTAATTCCAACACTTATAACACACTTAATTAGGTCACAAATGACCATTTCTCACTTCAAATTAGGTCAAAGACACCATTTATAAGTTTCTCACATTTTTTGTCTCTAAACCCTAGGTCCAAAACCTTAATTTCCATGTTTAGCTCATTTGTTGAATTCTACATGCATATTTGGAATTTATACACTCATTCACACTTAACTAATTCATAATTTGTATCAAAATTATTCATCCTTAAACCTAAACCCTAGCTGCCCACATTTCTATTTGGTCCACCATGCTTGATTTTATTCACTTATTTGTTAATTACAAGTGTAACTTAACTACTTACACATAAATTCAAAGAGAGAATGAAGGAAGAATACCAACCTTAAGTGAGCAGAATTTTATCTTCTATTTCTCTCAATTTTCTTCAATTATTCTCCTTCTAAACTTCCTCTTGAGGTTTAATTTGAGGTTTCTACTATTTTTCACAAAAGATTTATGGTGTGATTTGGGGTTTAAAAAGCTTGATAATAAGCTTTAATGGAGGAAATTGGAAGAGATGGTGAGGAGGAAGAGAACTCACGGTAAGGAAGAAGAGCAAAATAAAAAATTTCCTTTTTTTTTTTTTTTTTTTTACTTTGTCTTCTTTAAACAATTTTTGACTTGGTCAATATTGGTGGAAAATAAAAAAAAAATCAATTATGATGTCATAAAGGTGAGATAAGCATAATGTAATAACTTTTTAAATTTTCTTTTTCTTTTTCATCCTTTTATATCTTATGAAAGACCAAAAATCAATTTAATTTAATATATTAATTATTATTTTTATGGCATCATGCATGAGGTCATGCATGATGTCATCACCTTTTGACTTTTCCATTTTCTTTTTTTTTTTTCTATTTATTTTTCTATTAGTTCTTTAATTTAATTCTCGATTCCGAAATTTTTTTTTCTCCGATTTTATTTGACAGTTAGGTCAGGAGTCAGCTCTCGGGGTCAATTGACCAAATTGCCCCTCGCCGGTTCAACCCGGTTTGCAAATAATTCAATATTTCTTTCGGCTCCCTGACCTAATTTTTTGACTGGCTTAACAGTTCTTTTTCATGATTTTCTCTTTTCCACTGTGTTCGTAATGGTCCTAAGGACCGCAACGTCACATTTTACGGTTCGAAATTTGAGTTTAAATTGACTTTGCAGTCATTCCCGAGAAGGTCAACCATCGTTGTGACTCTCGCCTCGTTTAACTTCTTATGTTCTGTTTTTCTTATTCATACTTAACTAATTGGCATTTACTAATTATTTGTGTTTATGGCTTATTTAGTTGTCTTAGATGTGGTCTAATCTCCTTAATTATCCGGACCGACACCGGTCACCGGAACAGTGAGATCTACCAGGCTATGCAAATGGGGGTGTTACAAGTTGCATGTTTTATGGTTAGAATAGTTATATTAAAGAGTTATAGGCCTTAAATGGCAAGTTTCCCTTGATGGATTTGAAGAAATCCATGTATATGCTAAGTTGGGTTTGAGAGAAATCTAGGATTTGAACTTTTTATTAATGTATGTGGGTATTAAGTATGTTTTAAAGTTGTTTCAGGCCCTAAAGATGTTAATATATGATGGGATTGTGTTTTGAAACTTTGAAATAAGTTTAACTATTAATGGGAGAAGGAATCTGCAGGTTTTTTATTTGGAAATTCTGAAAATTCCTCGGTTCGGCAGTTGAATCATGCGATTTTTTAGAAAATCTAGAAAATTTCATAGTTCAACAGCCAAAGTCTGCATTGGATAAAAGTGTTATCCGAAGTTCAGGACTTCGACAGTCGAAGTAGGTTATACATAATTTTTTCTCCCTTCTTTCTAAGGTTCCAAAACATGGTTTCATGATTCCTAAGGGCCTAGAATAGGATGTTTATGATATGTATAGATTTTTAGAAGCTTGTATTAACACTTTAGTGTATGATTTTATAGGACTAAGCTTGGGAGACTTGAAAAGGTAAGGATCCAAGGATAGCTCCCATTCGAGTAAGGTGGTTGATAGCTATAAGAGGTGAGTAATGAAAGAAAAAAGCACCTAAGGGTGCAAAGTTAGCAATTTTGAAATTTTTCCATACCTAGGGTTTCATGTAAATGCCAACCACTTGTGCTTTTAGAAAACACATAATTTGGTCATAACAAATTATGTTTCAATTGCTATTATGCCTAATTTCCATTAAGAAAGAAAGGCCCTAAAATTCAACAAGTTAAAATTTAGGAAAATTACCCCTTAGGCATAGAATCACATCCAAACACCTAATCCGGGGAGTGACGACCACCAATTGTTGGCCCTCTAGCTTGTCCACATAAGCAAGTGATCAAAAGCACCCTTTGAAGAACCAAAGCCTCTTGAATCTTTCCTTTTTTTTTTTCGATTCGGCCAAGAGTAAAAAAGGACATATTTTTGGTTTTTCTTGGTTCTAGGTCTTTAGAAGTATGAAGAAGCACTTTCTCAATACTTAATTCAAGAGTAACTACTTCTAATTTCTCTTGAAATTAAGCAAGAAAGGAAGAAAGAATTGGTTATGGTGGAGAGAGAGTGGATGGCCAAAGATGAAAGAAGAAGAAAAAGATATTTTCTTTTCTCATATTTATCCCTATTATAATTAATTTCCTTAATTAAAATTAATTAACCAATGTCCACGTTTAATTCAAGAACCAAGTGTATTTTCTAAATACAATTAGTCCACTTGTCAAGCTAATTTTAATTAAGAAATTAAAATTTAATTCATTAGTATTCAGAATACTAATTAAATAATCAATTTCTCTCTCCTTTAACCAAGTCAAAATTAGTCAAATTAACCAAAATTAATTTCCAAAATTAATTTCCTTCCTTATGTTTAATTAATCGAGTTTATATTTAAAAACTTTAAATATTAACTTGAATACTTCCAAAAATAAATTAAGTTTCAAGTTATGATAGGGACTTTGTAATCTAATTACAAACTAAATATATTAATTTAATTAATTAAACCATTAAATTAATTAATGAAATTAATTATTCTTTGATCATATTGCTCTTTTGTGTGTGACTTACTAGGTTAATTACTAATTGACAATGAGAATAATATTAACTATTTACTATTATTGAAACTATTCCACACTTAAAATGAAATTTCCTTTTCATTTAAATTGTCATAAATCATTGTTGATATCTAGCATAATATACCATGAATTCCCAATTAGTTATGAATTATTCTTTAATTCATGAATATTGATCATACTTACCATGCATTAAAATATCTCCGTTATAAAATCTCGATTCTAGCCAGAGTCATAGTTTATGTCAAACTCTAAATGTCTAGAATTATATATCCTTATTTTAATTCTAATTCTTGATTAATGAGACTTTTTAGTCATAATCTCTTTTCTGACTAAGTTTATCTATCCTAGCCAGGAACTTGACTTATCTAGAACAAATTAAATGGATATAGGATTTTATCCCTATTTATTTAGGGATATGGATCCCATCTTGACTAACACTTATCTCCGTATATAACTAGTCAGAGCTAACACATGCCCATATACTCATACCTAGTACAAGTATGAAACCAGTATCAAACTCAAAACACTTATATACAAGATAATTGTATTATCTCAGGTCAAGGGATTATATACACTATTATGATCTATATAACTATGTATTGACAAGAGTAAACTCCATGTACCAGTCATATTTATGTCGTTGGTTTGACCTACTTATCTCATAAGTGAAGGAATGGAAGCGTGAAAAACATAAGTTTATACCATTGAATTCAAAAATTTTCACCTAGGGTCACATGCATCATACAAGATTTATTTTTAACTAATTGATTTCAATGATAAACAACATATTAAAACTCTTTTAATATGTTTTTGGATCTATATTTGCCATTTAAGATTTTAAAATTAATCAGATTAATTTTAGAACCCTAGATTAAATCAAGAATGATTACACTAACCTCTTGATGCACTGCAGCGTATTTGCGCCTTTGAGATTCATCTTCAGGACACCAAATGTTGTCCCTCTAGCTTGTCCACACCAAGAACACCTATGGCAGCCCTTGAATAGCTTCTAAAGCTTTTTCTATTAATTAGAAATTCAAGTTCTGCCTTTTAAGAGATTAGAGATGTAAACAGGACACTAGAAATAATTTCTGGTATTTTTAATTCAAGAGATTGATGGCTAATCTCTTTGAATTGATGAGAGATGAAGAAAAAGAGAGGGATAGCTTCAAAATGGCGTGACAAAGGAGTGTGGTTGCTGGTTGTATTTTATTTTCTCATAACAACACTTATATAGCTAGGTTAACACATTAAACCCTTGCCACATGTCACCCTTTAATTAGCTCTAGGTTTAAGTGACCCAATCACATTGTGCCAAGTATTAAACCTATATTTAATCTTAATTTTAATCATCTTACATGATTAAAAGACATTTGGCAAGCTTATGTGTAATGCCATGTGTCACCATCTCATGGTGCCACGTGTCACACTGCGAAATGACCAAAATGCCCCTGTGTCTTAATTTTGAGTTCTTAACCCAAAATAATTATTTCTCTTCTTCTAATTAATTTATATCAAATATACATTAATTAATTAATCTCTATTAATTAATTTCTCATTAATTAAATTCATATTTAAACACTTTAAATATAAATTTAACTTATACTATACATCCAATAATCTAGATTTGGTTTCAATTTATGCTAGGGACTTTGCAATCTAATTGCAAATCAAACCTATTTAATTAATTAATTAATTAAACTCTTTAATTAATTAATTAAATCATATTTAATTAGATGACGACTTGTGTATGTGTGTGACTTACTAGGCTCATCACTAATTGGCAATGAGATATGATATCAACTCTTAATATCATCAGAACTCTTTCTTACCATAAATGATTTCTCTAAATCATTTTATGCACCTCATAGACCATGGTTAACACCTAGCATAGCATGCCATGGCCACCCAATTAGTAATAAGGTTTACCTTAAATGAACCTATAATCATATATTACCATGCACTGGAATCTCTCTGTTACAAAATCCCAACTCAAGCTGGAGTCATGGTTTATGTCAAACTCCATTTGCTATGAATATTATATTCTCTTTTAATTCCAGTTCTTGATTAAAAAGATTTTCTCATCAGAAACTTTTTCTGATTAAATCTATCTGTCCTGACCAGGAACTTGAAACATCAAGAACAATTAAATGAACATAGGATTTTATCTCTATTTACTTAGAGGAACAGATTCCATCTTGATCAACACCTACCTCCATATATAACTAGTAGGAGACAACACATGCCCATATACCCATACACAGTACAAGTATGAAAGCAGTATCAAACTCAAACTACCTATATACAAGATAACTGTGCTATCTCAGGTCTAAAGATTATATGCACTGATATGATTTATGACAAAACATTGACAAGAGTAAACTCCATGTGCTTGTCATAAGTGTCACTGGTTCGGCCTACTTATCATTTATAAGTGCTTATCATGTTTGTCATATGGCATGAGACTCACCATTCCATCTTATATATATCTCATATAAATAACTTGGAAACAAACATGAATACAATCTTTCTGGATAAGTCATGTCCTTATTATGAAGTATCCTTGATTGTGAACCTATTTATGATACTTTGTGCTAGAAATAATGTCACTCATATTCTTAACAACTTAAGAATAATATTTCTAACAAAATATCAATAGACCTTTTATATTACACATAAATATATTATGTAAACGGAAAAGTAGAAAAGCCTTTTATTAATAAAAATATGTACAAGATACATACTAAATGATATGCTCTATGGCATACTACTAACAATAAGTGCCCACCATATTTGTCATATGACATGAGACTCACCATTCCGTCCCATTAGTATCCATACTAATCTATGGAAAAAAACGAACATGACAACTCTTCTGAACAAATCATGTCCAATGAGGTATCCTAGATTGTGAATCAAAATTTATAACACTTGTACTAGAATGTTCCGTCACTCATATTGTTAACATCTTAAGAATGAAACATCTAACAAATTATTAAAGGGCATTTTCAAATAACTCTAACATTAATAAAATTGATACTATTTACAGGTAATTAATGAACATCCTCATGCATCATGTTATATTTATTTAGGATGTATGCATCTAGAATATAAAGATGTTGCATAATTTCATAATTTGTTATTGGTGCATTGATAGATGTTGGATGACCCACTAACTCTCTTCATGTTATGGCTATGTAACCTACGTATGTTATGGATCCATAAGTAAATTCCATGGGGAGATCTTTAAGTTGCCCTTCAAAGGAGATCTGTATGTTGCCCCAAAGTACATGACACAAGTCATATTAAAGAAAATTTTGGGGAGTCACTAGTGATAATGTCCATCTTAAGTGAAATGTTTGTGATATGAAAACCCATGTGAATGATGCATTGCACATGTGTGAATGAATAATATGATTATTGATGGTTAATTTACTCCCTAAGATTGTGTAAGCTTATCCCATTCCCCTAACCCTAGGTGTAGGATTGCAGGACTAGAAAAGTGCTTTGAAGAGAAAGCATCAGGGGTGGCTTTAACCTTTTCCTTTATGTATGGTGTATGGGTAGATGGACATGTAATTTATGAATGCATAGTATTATACTGGAGACTAAAGGAAATTGGAAATATGTAATATTTTTTTAAATATGATGATGTATATATTGTGTTAACCCTTATAAAGGTGCACATGTTGAACCATTACACTTTGAATATTATGTATGTTAAGGTTCAAATTATGAACCATTATTATGTTATGGATGTTTATGTGTAGATGAAAATACTAAGGTATAATGGTTTGAAGTATGTTTAAATAGTAGGATGCAGGAATGTATATATGTTTCCCAAGTTTTAGACTTGCTATGAGTTCCAACAGCCTTAAGCTGACCCGATCCCTAGCACCAATAATGGCCCCTAGTTTGGTTCGTTACAAAGTTGGTATTAGAGCTCTAGGTTAGATGAGTGGACCTAGATGCTAGTAAAAGTGTAGAACAAAAGTGAAAGGAAGTATGTTGACTAGCACAGTTAGGAAAACAAATGTCCAACAGGATTCTGTCCCTATATGTTATTTGATGAATATTATGCGCATGTTAGTTTTCTTATTATGTTTGATTATGTGTCATGTGTTCATGTGAATGCACGTGAACTTTTTATGTGCTCAACACTTCTTATTTGCTTTTAGAAATGCAAGATTTAAGACAGTCTGCTAGGTTGATCGATGCTCTACCCAAGAATGAGGCTATTGGAGCACTAACCACTAACACCATTGTTAGGGAGAGAGCAAGCAAAGGTGGAAGGTGAGAATCTTTAAGAGGTCCTAAAAGGTCCTTTAAAGTCAGCAAGGAGACTACACAGGCACCTATAATGTCCGTAGATGCACGAAGGAGTTCTTATGGCTTCTCCCAACAACATGAGAACCCTGAGCCTTCTAGTGTGGGAAGGATGGGAGAAGACAGTTTTGAGGAAGGAGGAGATGAGTTAGAGTTCGTATCTCCTCTACAGCCAGAATCGAAGTATGGATTGGGTATTAATACTCACAATAGGGGAGTTTTGGAAACCCTGGGTTTATAAGGTACCCCCAATATACTCCTTTTATGCCCTACCCACCATACTTCCCCCCGTAAAACCTATATCCCATGTAGCCCCCCCCTCCCCCCCCCCCCCCCCCCCAAAAACAGTACCCCCAAAGTTCATCCACCACCATGGGAACTCAAAATCCCATGGAGGGAGTTACAAGAGAATAATTGCTGCCACCACCTCTGTAGCTCCTATAGTTCCTATACAAGAGACTGGGACAAATAACCGAGGTAAAGCAAATATGACAAATTACTTAAAGTTGGATGCTCCTAAGTATAACAATTGAGATATCCTTTCAAGTATGTTAGGGCAGTGAAAATGATAACCAATGAATTGGGTGCTAGTGATAGTAGGGCCATTTAGATGGCCGACTTTACCTTAAAATATAAGAAGGTAAAGGAATGGTACAAGTCCTATATTGTTGATAGGGTTGATAGTATGACTTGGTCTTAGTTTGTAATAGAGTTTACTAATTGGGCTTTTTAAGAAAGCTCTATGCAATTGAAGATGGTGGATTTTGAACAGTTGAGACAAACTACTGATATGAGTGTGGACGAGTATACAGACAAGTTTATAGAGCTTTTATAATATGTGGGGCAGGAGTATGAAACGAATAAGAAGAAGGTGAAGAGGTACACTCAAAGGTTGCACTCTAGATACTCTGTATTGATTTTAGCTATAGAAATCCACAGTTTCTATTCTATAGTAGATGCTTTAAAAAAGATGGAGGCTGAGGCTATCATTGAAGGGAGTTTGAAGTTGAAAAGTACAAAAGCTGAGTAATATACAATTCCTAAGGCTATTGATGCGGGGAGGTCCAATCATTTAACCAAGACTATTTCCTTATCTGGAACAAAGAAAGATAAAGGAGAGAAGTTTGGCAAGAAGCAAAAGAAGAATAAGTTTTGGAATAGAATCAAGTTAGGCCTTAGGATGGGAGGCGAATCTAGTTTGAGCTTGGATACCTTTGATTTGTGTCAGATGTGGGAAGCCTCACCAAGGAGTTTGTAGATTTGGAACTCCCAATATGTTTGTAGATTTGGAACTCCCAATGTTACAAGTGTGGTTAGGAAGGGCACATGTCTAGGAAGTATCCTAACATGGAAAGGGTGGTTTCACAATAGCAAACTGGGTCAGGCAATGTGACTCAACCAACAATGAGATATACTTCTACGGGTCCCTCATTAGGAATGGGATAGGGTAGAGGACAAGGTTCTTCTTCTTCTATGGCAAGCTCTCAAGGAAGGGGTTCAACAGCACCAACACGGATCTTTACCATGATGCAAAAGGAAGCCAATACCTCAAACAAAGTGGTGTCAGGTAAACTTTGCATTGAAGCTTCAATATGCATGCTTTGATTGATTCTAGTGCATCCCATTCTTTTGTTACACCCGAAGTAGTTCTAAGATTGGGTTTAGTAGTCTCAAGTTTATAGTGTTTATTGCTTGTTTGTAACGTTCTGAGAATTCCGAGCTCTGAATAGTACTATTTTCAGTCTATGAATAATATTACTCAAAGTCAGCTTGAGGACTAAAAATGAGATAAAAATTAATTAAGATAAGCAGAATAAAAACCAAAGTGACCATCGGATTATGGACTTAATCGGTATTATTGAAAAAGATGGACTATAACCCGATGAAGGACATTTTGGTCAATTCACTTAAAGAGTTGACTTTTGACCGAAATGTCAATTAAATTAAGTGAGATTGATGTATTGGAATGGGATTTCATTAATTGAAAAAAGTATAAAAATTTAATGGGGACATAGATGGAATTGTTAAATTTTAATAATTATCATTAGAATTATAAATATAATTATTTAGATATTTATGTAAATAAGACAAACATATTAATTAAGATAATATCTCATTTAACACCTCATCACCACCATCATCTCCTTCTTTCCTTTCTCATTGTCGTCCACTTTTCTCTCTCTATCCTCCATTGAAACTTCATTTCTAAGCTCTAAACCCATGAATTTCCCCATAATTTTCATAAGAAATTAAGAGAAAATCAAGCATCAAGCCTTGATTTGAAGAAAATAAGCAAGAATTCAAAGAAAGTTGGAAGATTAGTGAAGAAAAAGTGTTGGCCAATTGAGGTAAGTCATGATTTAAGCTTAGTTAGTTATGAATTTATGGAATTTAAGTTTGATTAGGGAGATTACTATGGAAAGTAATTGAAATGATGGATGTTATTGAAGGAAGGAATTTTGGTTTGGGGAGACCAAGAAGGAGAATCAAAGTCTTGGTGAATTGAAGGATTATTTGAGGTTGATTAAGACTTGTAATCAAGGTTAGTGCTAAAAGAAATTTTATGAATTTAAAAGATTTTGCTACTTTAGTTAGGGTTTTATACAATTAGAGTTTTCATTATATGAAGCCTATTTAATTTTATTATGCTTGTATTATAACTATTTGATGTGTATTTATTGAGAAAAATTACTAATAGGGTGAAGAGATTAAGTGAATTGATAAGTGTGCATTAAGTGTGAATCTGGATAGCTTGAGTCCAGTGGGATTAAATGCTCATAAATTTAGCTACATAATTCCAATTGATGTGAAACTAATGGAAAATTTAAAGATAAGACAATATACTAAAACTTTCATGAAGACAAGTTGCTCAAATTTTGTGTGTAAATACCTTAAAAAATTGCTAGAATTTGAGTTATAAAACTTGGAACCTAGGAGTAGGACACCCTGAGCAATCAAGATTAATGAGTATAACTCATCCTAGGAAACTCCAAATGAGGTGATTTTGATTTGTTGAAAAGCTAAGACATAAAAAAACAACTTTCATGAAGAATAGAATGACAAATTCTAATTGTTACTTATTCAAATCTGGGCTCCAAAAACTGCCCAGAACTTGTCCTGCGATTAGTAAAGCAGTGCATCTGAACCTATCCTGCTCACTTGGACATAACTCATTGTATATAATTCCAAATGAGATAAATTTTACCCTGTTGGAAAGCTAAGATATATAGGAACCACTTTTATGCAGAATGCTTGACCTGAAACTGACTGGAAGATGCCTAAATTAGGGCTAGAATCCAGTAATGCAAAACTAAAACCCTAAAAAATGACCAAATAAATAGTACAAACTAAATTAAGTATAACTTACTCTAAAAAACTCCAAATTGAGTAATTCTTAAACCTGTGTAATCCTGAGACACAGGGGAACAATTCATATGAAGACTATGATACCAAATTATGACTATAACCTATCCAAATTTGCTTGATAATGTGAGTCTAGAAATCTGCCTAGATTTTGGAAGTAACCTGAAAACTGAGATTTGGTCACCTGAATAGTTTTGGCAAAATGGTTATAACTCAAGCTACACAAATGCAAATTGAATGATTCAAAAGGCAAAATAAACATAAGACATAGATCTACAATTCTCATGAATAATGTATGGCCTAATTCCTGCTGTACCTTAGCCAAATTTATTAAGGAAGTTGAGGCACCAAACCTGGAATTTATGAATTGTAAGCATAATTGTTTAAATTGTGAATTGTGATTAATGCCAATGGCATGTTAAGCATGAATGGCATGTAAAATTGTGTTTGGGACCTATTTTCCCATGATGAATGAAATGATGACGGAATGATGGAATCATGAAAACATTGAATTGCTAATGATAATAAATTAGCTTGAGTATACAGAGACAGTAGTGAATGGGTTGGATAGATTAGCAGACCAAGAAGGGATGATATTAGCAGTCCGGATACCATTGGCAGGCACCAAGTGTCTGATATGGTTATCCCTTATTCATGATTTCTTTGAATAATCATTGGCAGGCACCGAGTGTCCGATATGATTATTCCCATGGCTTTTATGCCCAATTATATTGCATAACCGGCAGGTATTGATGTGATCGACGGTATGACAGCCCGAGGCACCAAGTGTCCAGTCTAGCAAAACCCGCGTATCCAGTCCAAACAGTCCTATTAAAAGTTACTTTGGGCACCAAAACAAATTAAGAAATTTGAATATCAAAATAAAGAAAAGGAAAGATTCTATGAAAACAAATACTCCCAAAGATTGTAAAAATATAGAAATATGAGAAAAATGAGAAAAAGTTAAATAAATGAAATGACTACAACTTTTTGAGGTTTGTGAAAGGGGGAGGGGGAGGGAGGCGAAATATCATCCACTAGAATTATATAAAATGCACTAGGTAATGCCTAGGAAAGATGGCAGAGTCACAATTATCTCGCTTAAGTA
The DNA here is from genome assembly GCF_030052815.1 of Hevea brasiliensis. Taxonomy (NCBI): domain Eukaryota; kingdom Viridiplantae; phylum Streptophyta; class Magnoliopsida; order Malpighiales; family Euphorbiaceae; genus Hevea; species Hevea brasiliensis. The sequence goes on from NC_079506.1 coordinate 24,625,716, forward strand.
TCACCTCCTTAGACAGCATTTCCTAGACATGCACTTCATACAATCCTAATAGAATCAAACCACTGGTAAGTACCGTCTTCCCATAACAATACTACGGTACTAAGGATTTATGCCACGAAGGCATAGATAGACAGGAGTCGCCACCCAGCTAATAACTAGGACATATTAAGTGTTTCTTCCGAGGGTCATGGATGGCAACTTACTCCTTGCAGAGTTTTCACAATCATCATTATCATAGCCCAATGTCTAGGTTCGGGATAGTGGGTATGTAAGGGGAAGGTGTTAAGCACCCCTTACGCTTGGTCTAACCTCGTTAATTCGAGTGCCAATCCTCTGCTAATGTTTCTAGAAGTCTTGTTTATTATTCCTTTATTAAACTTTGTCCTAAAAATGCAATTCTAATCCTACACAAGCAAGTAATTTACAAAAGGGCTTTTCTTTACAAATAATTTTCATAAACAAGTAATTTCTATCTATGGTGTTGCTAATTATTTAAATGATATTTACTATATGACTAAAATTAATTTGTTATTGAGAATTTAATTTACAAATAAATTTAATTTCAAATAACCCCAAGTTTCTATTTAACCTAATTAATTAATTTTTTATCAAGTTACCCTAAGGATAATTAAACTAAATTAATTATATACATGTGTAATTTATTCTAATATCACATAAGGCTCAAACAATCACAGCCTAATAAAGATTTCTAATATGCAAATTTATTTTACAATTAACAAGTATTAAATTAAATTTATTTTATATGCCAATATTAGTTTAATTTACAAACAAGATTAATTTTAATTTATAAAGTATTTATTTAAATTAATTACATACAAAAGTCAGTTAAATTAAAAAATAAAATTAATTTTAATTTATCAAATAAAAATCCTATTATTACTACATTTTTATGCCAACAATTATTTTAGGAATTTAGGGCAACTTACTTGTTGATAATTGCAGTTGCCATTGGGGCAAGCTACCCTTAAAAAAGGGCATTCTCTTCCAGTATGGTAATGATATCCCTGGCTTACTTCCGTTTTGCTTCATGTAAGCTCCACGAAAATGCCCTCTTTGGTACTTACCTTAGGGCTACTTACCAATTTTTTTTGTAATAAAAAATAAAGAAATAAAAAAAAATAAAAAAAAAGAAAATACAAATAACAATTCACATTAAATTCTAACTTTAGTCTACTAAAGGAGTTATAATTCCTAATCAATTACAACTACCTAAAGGTCTAAGTCTTCTAACATGATCCAAACGCTTCATAACACCTCTTGAACTAAAAGAATACAGAAAAATAGATCCAATATCAATTAGAACCCAAGAACACACAAGAACATGCATAAACATACAATTTTCAGATTTTGATAGATTGATAGTAGTAAGAAATTTGATTTTTGAAAAATAGTTAAATGCCTAAAAATCATGAAAAATTTACAGAAGACAGCTAACATATCATACAAGATCATAAAATTTATAAACCAAAAAAACCCTAGCCTAATGGTCTACATAAATCATAAATTTTCTAAGTGACAGAATCGTACTACTTTTTTGTAAAATTCATAAATCATTAACCACAATAGATATAAATGTAAAACCAATTGGAAAAGATTAATAAGATTCTGAAATTAATTTTAGACACCAGATTCACACAAAATTATTAAGAAACAAGAGAGATATGGGCTTCATAAGTCGGGTATACTGCAAATCAGATTTTGCAGGAACCCTAACTTCAAATAGCCATAACTTATAAAATACAAAAGCTCATTCAGTGATTCTTGAGTCTAAATTTAATAAAATTTCGTGAAGAATATGATTATAATTTTACTAAAATTTTTACAAATTCAGAAAATAATAAAAAATAATAAAAACTTGAGAGAAAGAAAACTAAATATGTGTAGAGTTGTGTATCCCCTCAAATTAAATATGATTATATGATTCACATGAACATGCAAGATAAATTAAAGGACAAAGAGCATAAAATTAAATATTACGTGGCATAGATCTTGAAAAGAAAAAAAATAAAAATCAACCTTTAAGAAATCTTCCACGAAAATCTTCTTAAAGAAAATAAAAGAAATAAGAAAGAACTAAAAGAGTTTCTGAATATCTCTAAATTTTCTATAGCTCTAAGATATCTCTAAATAGCCCTGAATATTTCTGAATCTTCTCTCCGTCTTCCTCTTTTTTTTCCTTCCCTCTACCCCAACAGGGTATTTATAGGGTTTTGGGAGAGAGATGCGTTAGGGTTTGGAGTCCTAGGGTGATAAGGTTCAGATAACTTAAACAAATAGGATTGAGGAATTTGGGTGAGACTAGGATATGAGTGAGATATTTCAACCAATAGGAAGAGAGAAAAAGAGGGCAGCACTAATAGGGAGTGAGGAAGAGAGTGGGGCCAAGTGGGAGAGAAAGTTTGTATGGGAGAGGGAGAGAGAAAAAGATATTTTCTTATTTTAATTTTCAGAAAACAAATTAAATGGGTTCTATTTAAAATTCCTAACTAGGTTTTTTAGGCCTATAGGGCTCAATTAAACTTAATTAGGTTCATTTAATAACTGCCCATATTAAATTTAAATAAAACAAAATTTTATTTAAATTAAATTAATTTTCCAAAAAACATATTATTATTTTTTTTCAAGATCATGCTACGGAATTAATAATTCAGTTCCATACCTCCAATTATATTTTACAATCATATAATTTTTCATCATCGGGTTCCCCACGGCCTCAATGTACATACTCATAATAAATCACAAAATAAGGGACAAGGTTATAAATTCTATATTCTTTTAAATGTGCATTTTTCCTTAATTCATACAAGCATGAAATTATTTTTGTGTGCATATGGTATTTTTTATTATGTTAGTGCACCACTAAGCAGAAATATTTAGCACGATGGTTTCTCCTCATGCAGGTCCAAGCGATAAAACCTAGTAGACTTGGGATAGAGATTTTGGACTAATCTGCAGTATAGGTCATTGTCACCTCTGCACATCATTTTGGTATAGATCATTGGCCCACGATAATGCAAGATCTTGTGTATTGAAATCAAACACAAAGTTTATGTTATTTTTGTGGCTTGAATTTTGGATATATTTTTTCGTGGACCTGAATTGTGACCTGACCCGAAAGTTTCGCGCTGTGACTCAATTGGGATAAAAAGTGAGATCTGTGGTGGTAGTAGAGGGCATGAACCGATAGGCCTGAGCCCGAAGCCCATCACTGATCTCCTTGGGGTGCGGGGCTAACGCCCCCGCGGTATGGACCAGTATAAATATTATAATATTCTACCCTTTGTGGTAGAGTTGTGAGATATTCGGGAAACACACTAGGGTTATGGTTTGAAAGTTCTAATTGATTGTATCTTGCTCTTTTCATCATAATGGAACCTTTTTCTCTTGTCTTGCAAGTGGACGTAGACCTTACAGTTAAACCACATTAAATTTTGTGTTATTTTTATTCTCTTTTCAATACTGTGTGATTGTGCAATTTGTGTGTGTGCCTTAGATTTGCGTGCTTCTTATAACAAACTAGTATCAGAGCTTTGTGAGCAAAAACCTAGGGTTTACAGATGGCGTCGTGTTTAACGAAGTATGAGATGGAGATGTTTAATGGCGGATCGAGTTTCAGTCTGTGGAAGATTAAAATTAAATCTTCCTTGATCCTATAAGGTCTACGAAAGGCAATCGAGGATAACTTTCTAGAAGGAATGAAAGAGGTGGAGAAGGCTAATCTAAAGAAGAGAGCCTTGAGTGCAATTTTTATGAGCGTAACTGATAATGTCCTACGCGAGATTGCTAGTGAAAGCTCAGCATCTGTGGCATGGAAGAAACTAGAGGAGTTATACTCTGCCAAATCACTGACCAACTGCTTGTATATGAAGAAAAGACTTTATAATCTGAGCATAAGTAAAGGTACGCCCATTAAAGAACATCGGGATGAATTCAATTCAATCATTATGGATCTGAAGAACATTGATATTGAGATTGATAGTGAGAATCAGGCCCTTATTGTGTTATGTTCTTTGCTACCCTCCTATGAAACTTTTGTTGATACTCTGTTGTGTGGGAAAAACAGTATTTCACTAAACGATGTTAGTAATTCTCTAAAATCGAAGGAGTTGAAAAAGAAATTTCCAAATAACAGAGAAAGATTTGAGGGGGAAGGTTTAGTGATCAGGGGAAGAACACATTCAAGAAAGGGTTCTTCCGGCAGGAAAAAATCTAAGGTCAGATCTAAGTTAAGAAAGAAAAAGGCAAACTATTTTGAGTGCGGAGAGCAAGGTCACTACAGGAGAGACTTTCCCAAGTTGAAAAATGAAAAAGGAAAGCAACCAGAAAGTTCTGCAAATGTGGTTGATAGTTTTATTGATTCTGATGGTGATGACAGTGCTGGAGAAATTTTATCCATGAGTTCAGATCATGGACAAAATTCCTGGATTCTTGATACTAGTGCCATTTATAACATGTGTCCACACAGAAACTAGTTTGTCACTTACAAACAAATGAGTGGCAATGTGTTTCTGGGCAATGATCGTGCATTATTTGTTGAAGGAATTGGTAACATCAGATTGAGGATGTTTGACTGCGTTATCAGAACTATAGAGTGTTGGCATGTTCCAGAACTAAAAAGGAACCTGATTTCTCTTGGGACACTTGACTCTCATGGATTCAGATACCATGCAGATAATGGAGTTCTCAAAGTGTGCAAGGGCTCTATGGTACTCATAAAGAGTAGTTTGGTTTCAATATTGTATTTTCTTCAGGCCAGTATAGTTTTAGGGGAAGCTGCAGTAGCATCCGAAAGCAATAATCAGAATCATACTCAATTATGGCATATGCGTCTTGGTCATACGAGTGAAAGAGGATTGTCTGTGTTAAGCAAGCGGGATTTATTGGACGGGCAGAAAACAGAACCTATGGACTTTTGTGAACACTGTGTGTTTGGTAAATAGACCAGGGTGAAGTTCGACAAAAAGACAGTGTGCAAAACCAGAGGAACGATGGATTATATCCACTCAGATCTATGGGGTCCTAACAAATTCCCTTCCAAGAACGGTGCCAGGTACTTCATGACTTTGATTGATGATTACTCTCGGATGGTGTGGGTGTATTTTTTAACAAAAAAAGATGAGGCATCTTCAACCTTTTTAAAGTGGAAGACAATGATTGAGAAGTAGACAGAAAAGAAGGTCAAGCATCTTAGAACTGATAACGGGTTGGAATTTTGTAATCATGAGTTCGATGCATTCTGCATCAATAAAGGTATAGTGAGACATCGCACTTGTACAAGGACACCACAATAGAATGGTATTGCAGAAAGCATGAACAGAACACTTTGTGAAAAAGCACGAAGCATGCTCTCACATTCAGGATTGGAAAAGGATTTCTGGGTTGAAGCAATTAATACAGCCTATTTCTTGGTTAATAGATCTCCATCTACAGCTATTGAGTGCAAAACTCCTTTTGAGATCTGGTCCGGTTCACCTGCTGATTACTCTTAGCTGAGAGTATTTGGTTGCCTTACTTATGCTCATGTGAGAGATGGTAAGCTTGAGCCGAGGGTAAGAAAATGCATATTTCTAGGGTATGCATCTGGAGTGAAAGGCTCCAGGTTGTAATGCAATGATCCAAAGTCTCCAGGATTAATAATTAGTAGGGATGTGACATTTAATGAGTCTGCTTCATTGGATAGTTAGAGGGAGAAGTTAATAGCAGAATCAGATCATAGTGTCAGAGAACAGGTGGAGCTTAATATTGATACTTCATAGTTCAGTCCAGTGATTCAGAGGATGAGGTGCAAGATCCTGATCAATAAGAGGATGCACCTGAGAAACAGCAATAGGAACCATATAGCATTGCAAGTGGTAGAGAGAGAAGACAGATTAGACCACCACAGAAATATGCATATGCAGATCTAGTTGCATTTGCCTTGTCAGTTGCTGAGACAGTTGATGTGCATGAACCCAACAATTATAAAGAAGCTATTTCTTGTTCAGATCCAAATCAGTGGGTCAGTGCTATGAGTGAAGAAATTGAATCTCTTCACAAGAATTAGACTTGGGAGCTTGTAACATTGCCTAAGGGACAAAAAGTGGTAGGTTGCAAATGGGTGTTCAAGAAAAAAGAAGGCACTCCAAGGGTTGAAGCACCTCAATATAAAGCACGGTTGGTAGCAAAAGGCTTTACTCAGAGGAGCAAATTTATATGAGTCAGCCTAAGGGATTTGTCATTCCAGGTATGGAAAACCGTGTTTGCTTGCTTAAGAAATCTTTATATGGTCTGAAACAGTCTCCTAGCAGTGGTGCAAAAGATTTGATTCATTCATGGTTCATAATGGCTTTAATCTTAGTTCATATGATAATTGTGTGTATCATAAGAAGCTTTCAGATGATTCCTTTATTTATTTGCTGTTACATGTGGATGACATGCTTATTGCTGCTAAAAGCATGTCACAAATTAACATTCTGAGAAAGCAGTTGAGTGACGAGTTTGAGATAAAAGATTTGGGTGCTGCAAAGAAGATATTGTGAATGGAAATTACTAGGGATAGAAGTGTTGGGAAGCTTTTCTTGTCTCAACAAGCCTATGTTAAGAAAGTGCTTAAGCGTTTCAACATGAATAATGCTAAGCCTATGACTATTCCGTTTGCTACCCATTTCAAGTTATCTGCAGACATGTCACCCAAAGCAGTTGAGGAGATGGAGCACATATCCAGTGTTCCCTATTCTAGTGCTGTTGGTAGCATCATGTATGCTATGGTATGCACCCGACCTAACATTTCACATGCAGTTAGTGTTGTGAGTAAATACATGGCATGTTCTGAGAAAGAGCATTGGTAGGCAATGAAATGGATTTTGAGGTATTTGAAGGGTACTACAGATGTTGGTCTGACATTTGACAGGGCCAAGATGAGTGATTCAGTTGTCCGCTATGTGGATTCAGATTTTGCAGGGGACTTAGACAAGAGGAGATCTTTGACAAGTTATTTGTTTATTCTTTCTAGAAGTGCTATCAGTTGGAAGGCAATATTGTAAGCTACAGTTGCTTTGTCTACCACAGAGGCTGAATATATGGCCTTAGCAGAGGTAGTAAAGGAAGTTTTATGGTTACAAGGTTTGGTGGGTGATCTTGGATTGATACAGAATAAGGCAACGATGTTTTTTGACAGCCAGAGTGCAATACATCTCACAAAGAATCAGATGTACCATGAGCGAACTAAGCACATTGATGTCAGATATCACTTCATTCGGGACATTGTATCTCAGGGGACTGTAGTTGTGCAGAAAGTCTCTATACATGATAATCCAACAGATATGATGACCAAAGGAGTCCCAGTCAGCAATTTTAGGCATTACCTAGACTTAGTTGGTGTTTGTAGTGCTCAGTAATGCCCTTACAAGGGCATATGGCAAGACAGAGTATTTTTTGTGATTATTTTGTTGATGATAAAGAGAATTCAAACCAAGGGGAAGAATTATTATTTTTGTGGCTTGAATTTTGGATATATTTTTTCATAGACCCGAATTGTGACCCAACCCAAAAGTTTAGCGCTGCGACCCAATTGGGATAAAAAGTGAGATCTGTGGTAGTAGCGGAGGGCACGGGTCGATAGGCCCGGGCCCGAAGCCCACCACTGATCTCCTTGGGGGTGCGGGGGCAACACCCCCGCGGTATAGACCAGTATAAATATTGTAATATTCTACCCTTTGTGGTAGAGTTGTGAGATATTTGGGAAACACACTAGGGTTAGGGTTTGAGAATTTTGATTGATTGTTTCTTGCTCTTTTCATTATAGTGGAACCATTTTCCCTTATCTTGCCCGTGGACGTAGACCTTACGGTTGAACCACGTTAAATCCTGTGTTATTCTTCTTCTTTTTTTAATATTGTGTGATTGTACGATTTGTGTGTGTGCCTTAGATTTGCATGCTTCTTATAATAGTTTGTAATCAAATTTTAAAATGTATGATAAATGTACATATTTTTTAATTAAATGTAATGAAGGAAAATTTTATGTATAGAAATGGATGTGATTAGAAAAGGAAATATGAATTGTGATGTTGAAATTCTTATAGATTTGAAATTTTCTAATATGGATAATTGTAACAGGTCAATTCTTTAACAGGTAAAATATAAAAAATATGGGGGAACTCTTTTAGTTTCCATTTAAAATTTCCTTAATTAAATTATGATGAAATTAAATTGATCATCAATTGAATAAGATAAGATTATGTGCTTTGGAATAAGATATGGCATTCCTTTGCTCGGCTATACTGTAGATCGGGTAAGGGGGTGTTACATTGTTAGTGGGCCCAAGTGTGATCCTTCAGTGACAGAGATGATTTGTTACGCTTGTCTAGTGATAGTGGAGGAAAAATGTTTTCCAACTGACCTAGTGGTCTTAGAATTGATGAATTTTGATGTCATTCTAGGGATGGATTGGCTCTTAGCCAATTATGCCACCTTAAACTATAGAAATGAGGTAGTAAGGTTCAAAGGGTAGGATGGGTTAGAGGTAGTTTTTCAGGGAGCTCAAACATCAGCAATGAAAGGGATCATCTCCGTAATGTAAGCTAGTAAGATGCTTGGAAAAGGATGTAAAGGGTTTCTAGCCTATGTTAGAAAAGTGTGGAGAACAGAAGTGGGCCAAAATCAATTCCTATAGTAAGAGAGTTTGTAACACCCTCACTGTAGCAATTCCGTACATTCTACTGTTCTAGTGATCGGTGTCGGTCTGAATAGCTAAAACGTCTGGAAAAATATTTAGACTAGAGTGAGGAGTCATAAATAACTCAAATATTAATAAGAAAAATTTAGGAAAAATTTTAGAAATAAAATACAACCAAGTTAAATGAACCAATGCCCTATCGATGGGTAACCCAGTGGGAAGTTACGGTCTTCGCAGCTAGGAGACCTAAACCCGAGAGAAAATTCATTAAATAATTTTTAGGACTCCAAGGAAGAGTCATTGAGGTTTCTATGACATTAGAATGCTAAGAAAAGGCTTAGAAAAATTTTTAGATCGGTACAGACGATTTTGGCTAAATAAGCCAAACGGAGGGCATTTTGGTCATTTCGTCTTCAGAGATGATTTTTGGCCAACTTGTCCAGGTAAGTAAATAATTATTATGATATAAAATATGAATAAATATTGCTAAAAATTTAATTTAAAATGAGTAGAAAAGAAAAGAAAAGAAAAATGAAAAAAAATTAGAATTATGACATTATGATGATGTCATTTAAAGTCTACCCACCAATCACCATTCAACAAATATATTTAAAACACATAAAAGAGGATTAAAAAACCACCCAAAAATCTGCTTCTTCAGTTTTTTCCTTCCATGGTCGGAATTTGTTTTTCTCTCCTCCATTTTCTTCATTTTTCAAGCTTAATTCCCTTAATAAATGTCCATAAAAACCCTAATCCCTAAAACAAAAACTTAATTCTAGACCTTGCCTAAGAGATTTCAAGCAAAAGGGAGAGGAGAAAGTGGAGTTGGCAAGCTTGAGAATTTCTTCAATGGAGGTTAGTGCATATTAACCTTTAAATCTTGTTTATTCCTTGAAAGTTAGCTTAAATATGAGCAAATGATTAAGAGATTGAAGAAATTATGTATAAAAGTGAGAGGTAAAATATGGGCAGCAACCATAAGAGGAGGAATTGATGTGTTTTGTTGAATTAAAACTTGAATACAAGCTTAGATAAGGATATATATATGATTGATAACCTTGGTTGGTATGAATTTACATGAGAGTTGATTTTGGAAATTAGAGTTAGGGTTTGGGGCACAAATTTGAGATTTACTCATGTATTGGTGAAAGAAAGTTCTAATGGTCAATTAGTGACAATTTGGCTAAGTGTGATTAGGAAGTGAAGTGATTTGTGCCATGGGAATTGAGGTTAGGTATGCTATCCAATGTACCCTGTAGGTCTAGATGTGAGTCCAGCAAGTTTGGGCAACTATAACTTGAGATGTATAGGTTCAATTGATACAAGGCCAATTGGACATGAAATCAGATACATAATGGCACAACTTTGATGAAGGAACCCTGCTCAGAAAATCACAATAGACTGACCTAAAAATTGACCAAATCCGGGTAACACACAATCTGCCTAGGCAGAATGACCAAATGAATAGTATTCATTCATTTGGTCATAACTCAGTGTAGAAAGGTCCAATTGACCTGAAATTTATATCAATGAAAAGCTTAGACAATTTAGAACAACTTTTATGTTGAACACAAACACTAATTCTGGACTTAACCAAATGAAATTATTAGCCAAAGTTGAACAATCAAATCTAGCAGAATGGTATTCTGCCCAGAATTTCTGGGTAGATACCAATCCAGCCAGTCTTGATCAAAGTAGCATATCTTCAGTTAGAAAACTCCAAATGGGGTGATTCAAAAAGTGAAATGTAACTAGACAAAATAAGGAACAACTTTGATGAAGAACATTTGGCCAAATTCTCACTGTAGAATGGCCTAATGGAACAGTGAACTCTAACACCCAAAACTCAAATTTCTGATTTATTCTCCATTGGTTGGAAGTATGGATTGGTAACTAATGCCAACACTTTTGAGAACCAAAATGTGATAAATCTATGTGATTAAAACTCATGTAACTATTATAAATGATAAAGTTAATATTTTAACTTAAATGACCAAATGAATAGTAACCTTGTAATATGTTAAGTACAAATGTTCAAGAAACAACATTGTAATATGCCTTAGTAGGCCTAATGTGATTAGTTTGGATAGGTTGGCATGCCAATTGGGTTTTGATAGTAGTACTGCGTATGGCTTCATGCCATTCTGTGATATGATAGCCTATGGCTATACTGATTATGATGTTATACTTGGCTTTATGCCTTATTGCTTTTATGGCTTATTAGCCATTCTGTCTGCACACCGGGAGACACATTGTGATTGATGGTGTGACGGCCCAAAGTACCTAGTATCCAGTGCTAGTTTACCCGTTTATCCAATCCGGTCAATTTGTATAGGTTACTTGGGCATGAAAAAGTATAAATATAATTGAATTGATTATTAAAGGAAGTAAGGAAATTAAATATCAAGATAAAGAATAAGAATGATTACAATAAAAAGAGACTCAAAATCATCAAGAAAATGATTAATAAAATGCTAGAAAGAATTGAAATAAACTGGACTGATGATAAAAAAAAAAAAGTTATCTATTATTGATTACACTGGGAACTCTAATTATTATGAAATAATTTAAGATAACCTAGAAGGTTTTGAATCAAATGATACAAAAAGATTAATAATAGAAATATAATTTAAATAGATGTTACAAATATACCTTTCATAATAATATTAAGTTAAAAATAATGCTATTAGAATATTAGTATATTGTATATTCTTACTGTAACCTTATGAACTAAGCACCTCCAAAGAGGACTAAATTAGGAAAAGAAAAAAAAAGGGGATATTAAATTTTAGAAACCTTATTGAAGCATAATTAGATCTAAATTATCTGAACTATGTTTTATTTCCATTTGTATTTTGTATATTATTTTCTTTATTATATTATTGTACCACTAAGCAGAAATGCTTAGTGCGATGGATTTATTTCCTTCGCGTAGGTACTGAAGGCAAAACCCAGTGGATATTAGACTTGGATTTTAAAGTCCAGATCTGCAGAAGTGTCAAAAGTGCTCAAGGTAGTCACCTCCTTAGCAATGCATGTAGATAGGGCTCACATTAGTCATTTTATGTATTTTGTATAGTATAAATATTTCTTATGTTGAAATGTAAACTAAGAATTATAAACTAGAAAATTGTAATTAATATTTATGTGTTGTAAATTAATGGAGATAGAAAATTTTCACATATGAGTTGAGCATGAATGGGAATGTATAGAAATGAATATGAATGAAATTTGTATAGATTTGAATACAGAACTTAAATATATAGATGATGCATGAAATGATGAGATTTTTATTTTAAAATATTATTGAAATTTTCAAACAGGTGAAAAACGAAACACGTCAAACGTTAATAAAATAGGGGAAACTCCGTTAGTTTCCTCGTAGAAAAATAATTGATATTGAATTAAACAAATTCAAATTTTGAAAGAAATAAAGTAAGATAAGTTAGGGTGCTCCGGTACCGAATGAAGCACGCCTTGCTCGGCTACACTGTAGTCGGGTGAGGGTGTCACAGAGTTTCTAGATGTATTTCCTGAAGAACTACTTGGTCTGCCACCTGAGACAAAGATAGATTTTGAAATTGATCTAGTGCTTAGTACTAACCCATTTCTATCCCTCTTTACAAGATGGCTCCTACAGAGTTGAAAGAATTGAAAGAACAACTACAAAAATTAGTGTATAAGGGATTCATCCAACCGAGTACTTCTCGTTAGGGTGCTCCAGTACTATTTATAAATAGGAAGGATGGATCCATGAGGCTATGCATTGACTATAGATAGTTGAACAAGGTAACTACAAAGAATAAGTACCCTTTTCCCCATATTAATGATTTGTTTAATCAGTTGGCTAGAGCTAATTGTTTTTCAAAGATAGATTTGAGGTCTAGATATCACCAGTTGAGGATTAAAGAGTTAGATATTTTGAAGACTACCTTTCACACTAGATACAGGCATTATGAATTTCTTGTGATGTTGTTGGGGTTAACATATGCCCCAACTACATTTATGGATCTCATGAATAAGGTATTCAGACAATATCTGGATCACTTTGTAATTGTCTTTATTGATGATATATTGGTGTATTCTAGAAGTCCAAAAGAGCATGCACAGTGTCTAAGAATAGTTCTTCAGACGCTAAGGGAGCATCAGTTGTATGCCATGTTCTCCAAGTGTAAGTTCTGGCTAAGGAGTATAACCTTCTTGGGACATATAGTGTCAAAAAATGGAATCGAAGTGAATCCTAAGAAGGTAAAAGTAGTGGCAGATTGGCCAAGGCTAACCACAATGACAAAGATTAAGAGTTTCCTAGGTTTGGCTAGCTATTATAAGAGATTTGTATCTAATTTCTCCAAGATAGCTACTCTAATGACTAGGTTAACTCAGAAGAATAGGAAGCTTGAATGGAGTGATGAATGTGAGGAGAGCTTTCAGAAGCTTCAAGAATGTCTAATTTCAGCACCAGTATTGGCTCTACCTATAGGCAATGAAGATTTCACTATCTACTATGATGCCTCCATAGTGGGTTTGGGATGTGTTTTCATGCAGAAGGGAAGAGTAATAGCTTATGCTTTAAGACAGTTAAAGAAGCATGAAGCTAATTATCTCACTCATGACTTAGAAATGGCAGCCATAGTTTTTACTCTAAAAATGTAGAAACATTATCTTTATGGAGCAAAATGCGAGATCTTCATAGACCTTAAAAGTCCCCAATACATCTTCAAGCAGAAAGAGCTGAATCTCATATTGAAAAGATGGGCAGAACTGCTTAATGATTATGATTATACAATCTAGTACCATCCGGGAAAGGCAAATATTGTTACAACTACCCTCAATCAAAAATCATTTGGCAATTTGGCACATACATCAATAGAAAGATGACCCATCTTGAAGGAGTTACACTAGCTGATTAGGGAAGGGTTGCAACTGGAGTTATCAGCTAAGGGTACTTCAATAGCTTAGATGAAGGTGACACCAGTGTACCTAAGGCAAATAATAGAGAAATAGCATGAAGACCATAAGTTGGTAAAGATACCAGAAGCAGTATAAAAGGGTAAGATCAGTGAGTTTCGTTTTAAAAAATAAGTATTAAGGTATGGCAATAGGTTATGTGTACCAAATAACACCCAAGTCAAGGGAAAAATTATAAGGGAAGCTCATAATGCTAAGTATAGTGTGCACCCCGGAGCCATCAAAATGTATTAGGACTTAAAAAATGTGTATTGGTGCCCTTCCATGAAGAAGGACATTGCACAGTTTATGACTGGTTATGAGGTCTATCAGAGAGTGAAGCTAAAGCATCAAAAGCCAGTAGGAATGCTCAACCCACTACCTATTCTAGAGTGGAAATGGGAAAATCGGTCATGGACTTTATTATGGGGTTACCAGTAGCTTCCAACAGACATGACTCGATATGTTTTATAATGGACAGGTTAACTAAGACTACTCACTTCGTTCTTGTTATAGCTAATTACTCTGTGGATAAGTTGGCTTAGGTGTACATAGCGAAGATACTAAGGTTGCATAGAGCTCCAGTAGCAATAGTTTTTTACTGAGGACCATAGTTCACATTAAGGTTTTGGCACTATCTTCAAAGTGAGTTTGGTACTAAGTTAGGCTTCAGCATGACCTGTCACCCTCAAATAGATGGATAGTTAAAAAGGATCATACAGGCTTTGGAGGATATGCTGAGAATGTGTGTACTTGACTTTGGTGGATCATGGAAAAAGTACCTTCCCCAAGTCGAGTTTTTATACAACAATAGCTATCACTCTAGCATCGGAATGGCACCATATAAAGATCTATATGGGAGGAAATATAAGTCTCCTATGTGTTGGGAAGAAGTTGGTGAAAGAGCCTTAGCGAGAACGAAGTTGGTGAAAGTCATCAATCAAGTCATGACCTTAATTAGGGCAAGGTTGAAAACAGCAACCAGTAGATAGAAAAGTTATACAGATCTCCATAGAAGAGAAGTGGTTTTTTAGAAAAGGGACATGGTGCTTCTGAAGTTATCTCCAATGAAAGGTGTCATCTGATTTGGAAAAAGAGGCAAACTAGCTCTAAGATACACTGGACCATATGAAGTGTTGCAAAGGGTAAAAAATGCATCTTATAAGTTAGGTTTGCCATTAGAAATGGAGAGAATCCATTCGATGTTCTATGTTTCTATGTTGAGGAAGTTCGTGTCAAATCCGAACAAGGTTATAAGTAAGCCAGACATGGAAATTTCAGAAGATCTTTCTTATATTGAACAACATATCTAGATTATAGACACTTAAGTAAGGAAGCTAAGGAATAAAGAGATACCTATGGTCAAGGAATTATGAAACCACCATAACATGGAAAAGTGTACATGGGAAACTCGCGATTCCATGATACAACAATATTCCCACATTTTCTAGGTATGTTATGTTTGTTCTGTTCGCTTTTTATGTGTTTGTTTTAACATTTGAGGATGAATGTTCTTAATGGGGGAGAATATAATACCCACCATTTTTCGATGTTAGAATATCTATCTTTGATGGAATATTCTAATGAAAAGTAAACTTCACTAATAAAGGAGTGTTGGTAAGGTGAGAAAGTATATTCATGTATGTATGTTTGAAATGTTCAAAATGTATATAAAAATGAAAAATATTTTTTAAAAAAAATTAAGTGAGTGCTTCTAATAGAAGGAGTTTTGATAATCGAAATATTGACTTTGGCAGCCGAAACCCCTTTTCTTATTCAAAAACTCTTTTGGACAGAATAAACTTCAGTAGCCAAAAGCTAGACTTTTAGCAGTTAAAAATCCCTTGACAACGAGGATAAAAAGGGTCCAAAGCTTATTTTGCTGCCAAAAACACTTAGAATTTTCTTCTTTCCTCTCTCTCTCAACTTTGGGGCATACAAAGAGCTCTTTGAAGAGATTTCCTTGAGTTTTTTAAGAACTAGAGCTGGATTCTTTCATTTAAAAGTGTGGAAGAGTATACTTAAGTTTTGAAATTTTGGTTCTTCCACCTCTAAGCTCCAAGAAAGAGGTAAGTTTCTTTTCTTCTTGGTGATGAGAGATGAGGTTTTTATAACTTTAATTTTATGAAAAGTTATTTTTCAAGTGAGTTTTTAGGAAATTTGTTCATGTTAGGGTTAGGGTTTTGTGATCTTCTGTTGGAGTTGCATGTTTTATGGCTAGAATAGTTATGTTTAAGCGTTATGGGCCTTAAATGGCTAGTTCCCTTGATGGATTTGAAGACATCCATGTATATGCTAAGTTGGGTTTGAGGTAAACCTAGGATTTGAGTTTTTTATTAATGTGTATGGGCATTAAGCATGTTTTCAAGTTCTTTTAGGGCCCAAAAATGTATATATGTGATGGGATTATGTTTTGGAAATTTGAAACAAGTTTGGGTGTTGATAGGAGAAGAAATCTGTAGGTTTTCAACTTGGGAATTCTTGAAATTTTCATGTTCGGCTGCCAAAAGCTAGAGGTTCAGTAGATGAAGCATGTAGTTTCTTGAAAAATGTGGAAAATTTCCAGGTTTAGCAGTTAAAGTCTAGGACTTTGACAGCTGAAGTTAGCACTAAACAAAAGTATTGTCCAAAGCCTAAGACTTTCGTAGACAAAGTTTAGGACTTCGATAGCTGAAGTGGGTTCTGCTTGACTTTTTCTTCCTTTTTCTAAGGTTCCAAAACATGGTTTCATGTTCCTAAGGGCCTAGAATAGGATTTTTATGATATATATAGATTTTTAGAACCTTGTATAACACTCTAAGATCCGATTTTATAGGATTGGGCTTGAGGGACTTGGAAGGGTAAGGATCTGAGTATAGCTCCCATTCGAGTAAGGTTATTGATAGGCAATAAGAGGTGAGTAACTCTAACCTTAATAAAATAGAAACTATTTATAGGTAATTAATGAGCATCCTCATGCATTATGTTATATTTATTTATGATGGATGCATATAGAATACGAAGATGTTGTATAATTGCATAATTTGTTATTGGTGTATTGATGGATGTTGGATGACCCACTAACTCCCCCCATGTTATGACTATGTAACATTACGTATTTTATGGATCCATAAGTAAATCCCATGGGGAGATCTTTAAGTACCCTTCAAGGGAGATTTGTACATTACCCCATCGTACATGACACAAGTCATGTTTTAAAGGAAAAGTTTAGGGAGTTACTAGTGATAATGTCCATCTTATGTGAAATGTTTGTGATATAAAAACCCATATGAATAATGCATTGCACATGTGTGAATGAATGATATAATTATTGATGGTTAGTTTACTCACTGAGCTTATGTAAGCTTACCCCATTCCCCTAAACCCCAGGTGTAGGGTTGCAGGACTAGAAGAGTGCTTTAAAAAGAAAGCATCAAGGGCAGCTTTAACCTTTTCCTTTATGTATGGTGTATGGGTAGATGGACATGTAATTTATGAATGAATAGTACTGTTATGGTGACTAAAGGAAATTGGAAATATGTAATATTTTTTTAAATATGATGATGTATATGTTGTGTTAACCCTTGTGAGGGTACACATGTTGAACCATTACACTTTGGATATTATGTATGTTAAGGTTCAAATTATGAACCATTATTATATTATGGATGTTTATGTATGGATAAAAAGACTAAGGTATAATGGTTTAAAGTATGTTTAAATAATAAGATGCAGAAATGTATATATGTTTCTCAAGTTTTAGGCTTGCTATGGGTTTCAGCAGCCTTAAGCTAATCTATCCCTTATGCCGGTAATGGCCCTTAATTTGGGTCATTACATTTGTCCTCAATGCCCAATTTGCCAAAGCATGCATTACCACAACTCCAACTCTCCAACAATGCACATTGCCAACCTTACCAACCACCCAACCTTCTTTGCCTAACCTCACTTTGCCTCCACTTCCTAGCTAGCCCACCATGCATGCCAGCTGTCCCAAAGGTCACCTTGCCTCCACTGCTAAGCATCCCCTCATTCCCTAATATCCCAAGTTCAATTCCTTCTATCCATTATATCTCCCCCAACTAGCTAGAAAGTAAACCTCCATATCATACACTTGGAGTTTGGATTGTATATCACCATTGCTTTGGAGCATTTAACATCAAATTAGAAGCCCATGTCTCTTTATAGCCGCATCTCTTTAGAATTATTAGAGCTATTCAAATTTTTTCCCTCTTTTTTTGATAGGTAATTAAATTTATTAACAAATGCCAAAAAACTGACAAAGAAAAACTCCACAGCAAAGTCCACCAACTGACGATACACCACAAAATACCATCAGAACAATAAGAAGAAAAAGCCCACAATAATAACATTATTAAATAAGTTGTACAAGAGAAAAAGGCCTTCAAGATATAAAAGATGCCCTAAAGAATGGAAAAAAGCACAAAACAAAGCAAGACACCCCAGCTCCTGTGCAAAATACTAGAAGAAACAAAAGCATTGCAAAGTAATACTGCTAAAAAATGGCTATACTGTGAAAGCAAGATAGGGGAATCAAAGGATATTAAAACCAAGTAAATAAAGTAGCAAATGAGAAGAACCACAATAACAACTAGGAAAAACCCCAAAACAAACAAATAAGAAACAACAAACTAGAATCTAAAGAACTTCTTGTTCTACTCAAAGCCAAGAATCCAAACTGATATCCAGCCCGATCACCAAACTTGAAACTTAACAATAATGATCTGAATAGAATCTTCCTCTTCACTCTCCTAAATGTAGCTAGATACTCCAAAGCCTGAAGGACAAAATTGATCTACTACTTAAATAATTAAAATTTCTTCTATCTTAATGCTTAATCCTAAGTTGTACAAGAGAAAAAGGCCTTCAAGATATAAAAATGCCCTAAAGAATGGAAAAAGCACAAAACAAAGCAAGACACCCCAGCTCCTGTGCAAAATACTAGAAAAAACAAAAGCACTGCAAAGTAATAATGCTAAAAATGGCTATACAGTGAAAGTAAGATAGGGGAATCAAAGGATATTAAAACCAAGTAAATAAAGCAGCAAATGAGAAGAACCACAATAACTAGGAAAAACCCCAAAATAAAAAAATAAGAAACAACAAACTAGAATCTAAAGAACTTCTTGTTCTACTCAAAGCCAAGAATCCAAACTGATATCCAGCCAGATCACCAAACTTGAAACTTAACAATAATGATCCGAATAGAATCTTCCCCTTCACTCTTCGACACTCCAAAGCCTGAAGGACAAAATCGATCTACTACTTACAGAATTAAAATTTCTTCTATCTCAATGCTTAATCCTATAGATTTTTGCTCCAATCCTTTACTTCAATAGCTTCTCTCTCAAATGCATTACCAATCTTCTGGCAAAAAAATAGCTACACAAACAACCTTCTGACCAAGAGCCCTTAGATAACAGATTTCCATTGAGCAAACCTTTGGGGAGGGATAAAAGACATGTTGTTTCATTACATTATAATGTCTTTTATTTCTCTTTGTTTTACTCACCCCTTTTCGCATTATTAGCTTTATGTTATTTCATTACATTATATTATGTATGATTTGCCAGTTTTAAATTCAAGTTTAATAATTATGATTTCTTCCATCCTCTTTTTATTCATGTCTTCTAAAAAAAACAAGCATGACTATCACTTCTACTCTATTCAAAAAATTAATTTTTCACTCTCCAATCAATTTATATGTAAATTCCATAAATTAATTGGAAAGATATAGAAAAAGATAAGAACTACAATTCCAACCCAAGATATTACACAGTGGCTTTCCCTAGTTAGGAGTTGTTCATTTACAACAAAAAGGACAAAAAAAAAATAGATAGTGTATAATTATCAGTTTGCTTTTAGCTGGTCATGCTTCTGTTGTGGAACAAGAGCTCAACAATCATATAAATCCTTTTCTTTAATTACCTATATGTGGAGAGTACATAAATTCCCTTTAAAGTACCAAAAACCTAAACCCACAAGCCATCTTAATTTCAATCTATAAAAAAAATAATAATAAAAGGAAAAAAAATTGTTGAACATTATGTCTTTCTCAATCTTTCTCTTTGTTCTTCTTCTTGCAATTCTCAATGTCCAAGCCTCACATTTAATAACTCAAACTGTGGAAAAAACCTTATACAAGGACCTATGCAAATCTATTCTATGATCATCCAATATAAAAGATATGCATATCCTAACCAAATTTACACTAAAGTTTACATCATTAAATGGAAGTGAAACAAATAAGTGCATCACCCAATTGTTGATGAATAAAAGTTCTGATAAATTCATCCAACAATGCCTAATAGATTGCTCTTAGATTTACCTAGAAGCAATGGATTGGCTTAAAGGTTCTACAGTAGCTTTGAATTCTAAAGCTTTCAATGATGTTAATGAATGGGTCACCACTACCATGGCCAATGCACAATCTTGTTAAGATGGATTCAAGCAAAAATCAAGGCTTTTATCTCCTTTGACTAATATCAACACAAGGTTTAGACAGCTTTGTAGTATTACTTTATCAGTAGTTAACCAATCTCTTGGTTAAAAATTAGCTTATAATATTCTTTTTTTGGGTGGGGATCAACTTATACATGATTAAATTATATCGTCTAATATAATTTTTTTTTTCTATGATTGACATATTTTTGAAAGGAAAACTTATTATTTAGTTCCTCAACTTTAATGAAACTAAAAAGTTGATCATCTAATTTAAAAAAATACATTAGTTAGTCTTTGCATTTTTATTTTATTTACACTTTTATCCCTCTAATCATTTTAGGAGTTAGTTTGAATTTCATTTAGTCCCTGTAATTTGAAAAACAAAATTATACAGTCCTTTTATTTTCTAAGCCATGAACTATTTAGTCCCATATTGGTAATTTCTCTCTCTTTTGAATGTACTAACTAAGAGAAAATTTGATTAAACTAGATGGAGGGACTAAAAAGTAGATGAATACAGGAACTAACTAATGTATTTTTCAAAATAAAATGACTAAATAATTAGTTTCATTGAAATGAAAAGACTAAATAATAGCTTTCCTTTTTAAAACTAGACTGTTGGATTTATTGATTTGGTTATGTAATACATACATATCATATTTCACAGCCCTACCCCCTTTTCTTCTGTCTTGCAAGCCACCCCAAGTAATCATCACTCAAGATGAGCTTAAAAAGATTATCGCTTGCAGGCAATTGAGTTTGTCCAGTTAGGCATGGTTTGTGGCCTTAGAACTAGCTCCATTGCCAAACACTTTGTCGGCCATATTACTAACCTCTTATGCCAAGGCCAATTGAAGAACATTATCAAAATACCTGTTTCTGAAACAGACCCACCAAGAAGTTTTATCTCTTAGTATTCCTTTATTCAATATTGATTCCCTCACCATTAATCCAACTATCAACCACGCTAATGAGGTGGATGCCAACCTCAATTTGTTTAAGAGCCAAGGTGGGTCTTTACTAAGAGAGAAAATTATTGAGATTTGATATTGTGCCTTTTCATTGGAAATTCATGCAAAAATGGCTTCAATAATTGTTTGATTATGTGGGCTTCATGGCCAAGTTGAGGAATAATATAATGGCAGTGAAAATGGTTTTTCATTTGTTATGGCATTTAAAAAGGGTAAATTACTATTTAGTCTCTTAATTATATTAAAATTGATACTTTAGTTCTTGCATTTTAAAAAATATATGATTTTGTTTCCCACATTTGATTCCTCTAACTATTTGGTCCATCCATCTATTTTTATTTTTGTCAATTTAACTATCAGTCAAAGGAATAAAAGGTGGTCAATAAAGGATAAAAGTGCTAATAATGGTAAAAAAAAAATCAGGGACGAAAATTTTTGTAACGATAAAAACTCATAGATGAAAGTGTTTATTATTAATAAAGCAAGTTGAGAAAAATAGACGAAGGGATGAAAGCTTATGATAAAATAAAAACTTAGAGACCACATAATATATTCTTCAAAATACAAAGTGTCACACCTTACCCCTCCGTAAGGCATAACATGAACCCATAGTATACCTAATGAATTACCCAACTTCATCTACTGATAACCCATTAAATACACTACAAGGGATTTTAAACCTTTTTTTATTTCTTTTTATAGTGGTGAACACTTTTTACAAGTGTTAAAAAAAATTTTTTTAACTAAAGTGAAATTAAATAACAAATCTGAAGTATCAATAATTTTTGTAAAAATTTTGGCAGAGTGCCATTTGTATTTGGAGCAAAACAGTTCTTCAAAAACCTGTAAAAAGTACTTCCAATATATTTGTTCAATCCCAAACTCCAATATGGCTTAACTCAAATCAGTGTCCTCAACATAGTTCAAACTCAATTCAATATCATTTTTAGCAATTCCAAAGATAAAGTACAAAATAAATGAGTATTTCAAAAGCTGAAATAAGAGAATTGTAATACAACATTTTGACAGGCCAAAATAATTTATAACTTTATTTTACAACTGCTGAAGACCAAGTACAATATATACATACAGTTCACATACATTACAATAATATTTACAAAGAAGTAGTATACTCAATATACCCGATAAAATCCCAAAGCGAAGTCACAAGCAGCCTACTCTGCTACTTTATCTGTCTGTCTACCTGTGACAATAATGAAAAAGCTTTCGCTAAGTAAAATTTACTCAGTGGTGCACAATAACAATTTAAAATGCGGTACATAAAACTTTTATTGACAATTTAAAATTCAAATAATTCACAATTTTATGTCACAATTTTCAAAGCTCATATAACACAAATTTGATTAAATAATTTAATAATACAGTGTTGCCAATCAATAACACAACTTAAGTCACAACACAAATTTTTCAGAACATGCCGTGATGTACACCACAACAAGGCATACTCACCCCACTAATCGAAATCAATGAGGGAGGTCGCTAGCTAGCTAGTGAGTACTCATCTAAACTCACCTCAAACTGGCAAGCCAGAGAGGGAGGAAAATAATCAAATATCAAACTCAACCCACAAATGGAGGAGGAACAGAGTAAGGTACTGCCATGCCAAGTGTGAATCAAAAATAATTTCAAATCATATTATTCAAATATTTCATGCAAAACATAATCAATTTTCAAAGTCAATTTTCCATTCACAAAGTGGCAACACAATAGTTATCGAAACCCATAATTAACACAATGCATACTAATCAAGTTTTCAATGGGAAAATGATAATTTAAAATTATTGTGCACAAACACAATTTAAAACTATAATGTTTAATTGTAATTCAGGCAACCATCAAACAAACCTCATTTTCAAATTTCCATTTCTAAAATAGGCAATAAATGTCACACCTTACCCCTCTGTAAGGTATAACATAATCTCGTAGAATACCTAATGAACTACCGCACTTCATCTATAGATATCTCATTAAGTACCCTACGAGGGATTTTAAAACAATCTTCTTATTTTTGATAAGTGGTGAGCGTTTTCTAATAGGTATTTAAAACATTTAATTAACATTAAAACTAGTTAATATTTTTGGTCCATTTTATTTTTTCGCAAATTTTATAAAAATTTTGACAGAGTTCTGTCTGTATTTTGAGAAACCAGTTCTTCAAATACCTGTAAAAAGCACTTCTAAAAATGTTTTCTCAACAACTACTTCAATTTCACAATCAAACTCAATCCATTTCAACAACTCCATAATCATTTCAATCAATTTCTCAAGTTCAAAATTCAATAATCCTCAAAATACTAGCAATACATTTCATTCAAATTAAATAAAATAGTTCCACTCATATTTCATTAGAGACAAAACAATTTATATACATCCTTACAAAATTTACATCAAAAGAAATACAAACTAAACTTTATTACAAACTTCATACAAATTTTGTACAAGCTGCTCAAGACCCATTTACATGTCCATACTTTTATATGCAACACATACATCAAAAGAAATATTCACAATTAGGGCATAAATTATACCCGATAACTTCAAGCTGAATGATCTTTAATCCTTAGCAGCTCAGTCTGCTGCTCCTCTAGTCTCTATATTTGCGACAGCAATAGAAGCTATCGCTGAGTACTAGGACTCAGTGGTGCACAACATACTAAAATAATCTTTATGCAAAATATAAATCACATTTATTCAAAAATTTGACTAAACATGAGCATTAAACACAAAACATGAATTATAAGATTTTAATGCAAACCAAGTTCATTTCAAAGTATCAAAACACATTTCATAAAACCCACAGTTAGATCATGCCATTCGAAATAAATAGAATCTCAATAGCCAGAGGCTAAAGAGAAATCACATCACAAGGCTAGCAAGCTGAAATATATGGATATCCATTCACATCCTCTTCTACTGGCACACCTCAACACTTCTCCAGAGAAGGAATTAAAATTCAAAACTAATTACCCCCACTAGTCATGCTAGTGAGGTGTTCAAATAAATGGTCATGATACTGTGGTTTCAAAACTTATCTTAACAATTTGCTAAACATTGTCATTTCAAATATACACAATAACTTTCAATAATTTCGATTAAAGCATCATAAATAATGTCTCAATTCACTTTTTCAAATCATTCAAAACAATATGCAGTAAATAATTTACAAAAATTACACGTTGTGTACAAACCTCAAGCGAGTCGCCTCTTGGCCTCGACTCGGTACCTCGGGTTCTTTCCCGGTATTCTTTTCAACTGAAACACACAATTTTACAATGTTTTAGTACTAGAACTTAACATAATCCAAAATAAATTTAGCTTCACTTTTACCTAGCTCTAACATGCTAAACTCGACGTTCTTGAAATTTTGTATTTTGGGTTACTATTCATTATACTATTCAAGTCAAATTGTTGACTTTCTAAGGCTTAATAGGTATGGGAACTCCAACTTCACCCACATACCACATTTTAGTCACCAAACTTGTTGGTTTTGGTTGTTTATTCAAATTCTAAATCTTTTTGGTAAATTTGATAAAATTTCAGTTTTGGAGTCTAAGGTTGCACTGTTCCATTGGTTATCTTACTGTTGGAATTTGGCAAAACTTCCTTCATAGAAAATGTTCCCTATTGTCTTAAGTTTATTCTCCTTTTTGAATCACTCAAATTGGAGTTTTGTAGCTCAAGTTATACTCAAATTATGGTTACTGTTCATGCTGCAAAATTTGGTTCTGCAGATTTATTGATCCAACTTCGTTCAGCAATTTGATCAAGTTAAGTCCATAATTTGGTCTAATTTTCTTCATATGAAATTTTCTACTATATCTTAGGTTTCCATCGGTTCAAGAAGCACCTAAATCAGAGTTTTCTAAAGAGAGTTATAGCCATTGAAACTTTACTATTCATATGGCAAATCTGCAGTTCTGCAGGTTCGGGTCACCAACTTTGCTCAGTAATTTGATTGGGTTAATGGCATAATTTGGGTGGTGTTCTTCATGAAAGTTTTAGGTCTATATTCCATCTAACCACTGGTAAAATTTCAGGTCATTTGGACCTGCCTAGCTCGAGTTATGACCAAATGAACAGACACACTGTTCATTTGGTCAGTTTGTGCAGAGGTAGACTGTGATTTCTCAACTTTGGTCAATTTGTTCACTAGGTTTTAGTCACTTTTTGTGCATGCTTCCTAAAAGATAATTGTGTCATTTAGTGCCTATTTTCATTCCCAATTGGTCCCATACCAATTGGACTTGTAAAATTCCATTTTTGGTCCCTCAAAGTTGACTTTTGGTCATGGTGCATACCCAATCCGAATTTGGCTTTGATTCAAACACTTCTAACACACTTAATTAGGTCACAAATGACCATTTCTTTCCTTAAACTATGTCAATGACATCATTTAGCACTTCTTCATATTTTTGGTCCCTAAACCCTAATGTCCAAAACCCTAAGTTGTCAATTTCTTGCATTTAGCTACTTTCAAAGTCTTTAATCATAACCACTCACTAATTTAAGGTTCATATACCCATTCAAGTAAATCAAACCATGTAAATCACCCTCCCCCTCATGCTGGCCAAAATCCAGTAATGGTCCCTCAATAATTTTTCTTTCCATTTTAAGTTTGTTTCTATGTTCTTGATGCTATGCATACACTAATTAAACTAAAAACTTGAAGTTTGCTTTACTAACCTTGTTAGGTGTCTTTGAACTTCACTTCCTCTCACTTTTCTTCAATTCTTTGATGACCTATCTTCCTCTCAAGTGATTAAATCAAGTTTTTTCGAAGCAAGTATGGGAGGATTTGGGGTTTAATGATGGTTTCAAAGCTTGAAGCAAGCTTTAAATGAGATATACAATGGTGAGGGAGAGAGAAGGATGGGAGGCGGCACTTTGAGGAAGATGAGGCTTTTAAATTTTTCTTTTCTTTTCTTTTCTTTTGTCTTTTATCTCTTTAGGAAGACCAAAAATCCAAATAAGTAAATAAATTAATTTTATTCTTTATGGCATCATGCATGAGGTCATGCATGATGTCATTACCTTTTGACTTTTCCATTTTCTCTTTTTTTTATTTATTTTTCTATTAGTTCTTTAATTTAATTCTCAATCTCGAAGTTTTCTTTTCTCCAATTTTATTTGACAGTTAGGTCAGGAGTCAGCTCTCGGGGTCAATTGACCAAATTGCCCCTCGCCGGTTCATCCCGGTTTGCAATTAATTACATATTTCTTCCGGCTCTCTGACCTAATTATTTGACTGGCTTAACAGTTCTTTTTCGTGATTTTCTCTTTTCCACTGTGTTTATAAGGGTCCTAAGGACAGCAGCGTCACATTTTACGGTTCGAAATTTGAGTTTAAAATGACTTCGCAGTCGTTCCCGAGAAGGTTACCCATCGCTGTGACTCTCGGCTCATTTAATTTCTTATGTTCTATTTTTCTTGTTTATACTTAACTAATTGGACATTACTAATTATTTGTGTTTATGGCTTCTCTAGTTGTCTTAGATGTGGTTCTAATCCCCTTAATTGTTCGGACCGACACCGATCACCGGAACAGTGAAATATACCAGGTTATACAAATAGGGGTGTTACAATTCTCCCCCCCTTAAATAAATTTCGTCTCGAAATTTTACCTAGTACTAATCTCTAAACAGCTGTGGGTGTTGTCTCCTCATGTCCTCCTCTCGTTCCCAAGTAGCCTCCTGGCCCGAATGATGGTTCCACAGCACTTTTACCAACGGTATCTGCTTGTTTCGTAGCTGCTTCACCTCATAAGCCAGAATCTCTATGGGTTCTTCCTCATATGTGAGGTCTGGATTCACTTTAATTTCTTCTACTAGTAGTACATGAGATCGGTCTGATCGATACCTCCTCAACATAGACACATGAAAGACATTATGTATCTTCTCTAACTCTGGAGGTAGTGCCAAACGATAAGCCAAAGGACCCACTCTTTCCAGAACCTCATATGGCCCAATGAAACGAGGACTCAGTTTCCCCTTTCTGCTGAATCTCATAATTCTCTTCCAAGAAGAAACCTTAAGGAAAACTTTCTCACCCACTGCATACTCAATGTCCCTTCTTTTCAAATCAATGTAGGACTTCTGACGGTCTGATGCAGTCTTAAGTCGATCTCTGATCACCCTGATCTTCTCCTCAGTTTGCTAAACAATTTCGGGTCCAATCATCTTTCTTTCACCCACGTCATCCCAACACAACGGGGTTCTACATTTTCTGCCATACAAAGCTTCATATGGAGGCATCCCAATGCTTGATTGGTAGCTGTTGTTGTAAGCAAACTCAATCAAAGGCAAGTGTGTGTCCCAACTGCCCTCAAACTCAATCACACAAGCCCGTAGCATGTCCTCCAAGATCTGAATTATCCTCTCAGATCGGCCATCTGTCTATGGGTGGAATGCAGTACTGAAGTTTAATCTAGTTCCTAGGGCTCTCTGAAGACTACTCCAGAAACTAGAAGTGAACCTAGGATCTCTGTCTGATACGATGGATACTGGCACTCCATGCAGTCTCATAATCTCATCAATGTACAACTTGGCCAATCTTTCTAAATTGTAGTCCATCCGGTGTAACACCCCCGTTGTATAGCCTGGTATATTTCACTGTTCCGGTGACCGGTGTCGGTCCGGACAAATAAAGAGATTAGAGTCACACTTAAGACAACTTGAGAAGCCATAAACACAAATAATTAGTAATGTTTAATTAGTTAACTATAAATAAGAAAAACAGAACATAAGAGGTTAAACGAGTCGAGAGTCACAGCGATGAGTGACCTCTCTGAACGCATCACAAGTCATTTTAAACTCAAATTTCAACCGTAAAGTGACGTCTGCGGTCCTTAGGACCCTTATGAACACAAAGTGGAAAAGAGAAAATCATGAAAAGAATCATAAGTCAGTCAAATAATTAGGTCGTGAGCCGAAGAAATATTGGATTATTTGCAAACCGAGATGAACCGCGAGGGCAATTTGGTCAATTGACCCGAGAGTGACTCTGACATAATCACAAATAAAATCGGAGAAAAGAAAATTTCGGAATCGACAATAGAATTAAAGAACTAATAGAAAAAAAAAAAAAGAAAAGGAAAGAAGTTAGAAAAGTCAAAGGTGATGTCATAAAAGAATTAATAAATTGAATTAATTAATTTGGATTTAAGGGTCTTCCATAAGCAAAATAGATAAAAGAAAAGAAAAAAAAATTTTTTGATTACTTCATTCCCGTCACTCTTTCTCCCTCATTTCTCTCATTTCCCTTTCCACCATTAACACCCATTTCAAGCTTTCAAAAGCTTGATTTTATTTTATAAACTCCCTAACTCCTTTAAGTAAGTCTTGTTCTTGGACTTTGACAAGCATCTTGACAACAAAAAGAGGAGGAAAGAAAGAAGAATTGAAAAGGGAGAAATTCAACAAAAGAGGTTAGTGGTTAGTTTTTAATATTATGTTTAAATTCATAATTAAGTAGTTGAATTACACTAGAAATTGTGGAAAAATACAATGAAATAAATTGTTGAAGGACCAAACCTAAATTTTAGTCAACTAGGGTTTGAGGATGTGTATGCATGAACTTGGTGAATTTAAAGGTGTATGTGAGCTTATTGGTGTTGAATGATTAGCATTAAAACAATTAAGTGTGATTAATTACAATAATTAGATGAATTAGGGTTTGGAGGCCTAGGGTTTGAGGCAAATTTTGGAGAAATACATAAATGGCATGTTTGACCTATTGTGAAGTGAAATAGTGGTCAATTATGACCAAATGAATTGTGTGGGAATGGTAGGAAATTAAACCAAATTCGTAGGTCAATGGTCATGCTGGCAGCATGACCAAACCCACTTTGAAGGACCAAAACTCAATTTTACAAGTCCAATTGATATGCCACCAATTGGAGATGAAAATAGACATAAAAGAGCACAATTTTCATTAAGGAACCATTGCCAAAAACTGACCAAAACTTGGTAAAACAATTGACCAAAGTGAGTTGATAGCAGGCTGCCACTGCACTAAACTGACCAAATGAATAGTAACTGTTCATTTGGTCATAACTTGAGCTAGGTAGGTCAAATTGACCTGAAATTTTACCAGAAATTAGATATGATATAGACCTAAAACTTTCATGAAGAACACCAACCCAAATTATGCCATTAACTCATTCAAATCATTGAGCAAAGTTAAAATTTCTGTACTGAAATTCTGCAGATTTTTAGTTGAGCAGCAATGTTTGGATAGCTATAACTCTCTCTAGAAAACTCGGATTTAGGCGATTCTTGAACCGATGGAAACCTAAGACATAGTACAACATTTCATATGAAGAAAGTGAGACCAAATTATGAACTTAACTTGATCAAACAATTGACCAAAGTTGAACCAAAAATCTGACAGCACCTAAATTGCAGTATGAACAGTGCACGTGAACAGTAAACTTATTTTGGCCATAACTTGAGCTACAAAACTCCGATTGAAGTGATCCAAAAATGAGAATACACTTAAGACAATAAGGAACATTTTCTATGAAGGAAGTTTTGTCAAATTCCAACAGTAGATCGACCAATGGAATAGTGCAACTTCGGAAAACCAAAATTGAAAATTGGCAATTTTGCCAAAATGACCTAAGCTTTAAACAAATGACCAAAACCAACAAGTTTGGTGACCAAAATGTGGTATGTGGGTGAAGTTGGAGTTCCCATACCTATTAAGCCTTAGAAAGTCAATAATTTGACTTGAATAGTGCAGTGAATAGTAACCCGAAACACAAAATTTCGAGAACGTCGAATTTAACACGTTAGAGTTAGGTAAATGTGAAGCTAAGTTTATTTTGAATTTATTTTAAGTTCTAGTACTGAAACATTGTAAAATTTTGTGTTTCAGTTGAAAAGAATATCGGAAAGGAACCCGAGGAACCGAGTCGAGGCTAAAGGACGACTCGTTTGAGGTTTGTGCACAATATTACTATGCTTTAAAAAAAAATTCATTGATTAAATGAATGAAATATGCATTTTATTGTTGCTTTGAATTGTTGAAAGTATTGTGACCTTACTTATGATGTTTTGATTCAAATTGTGAAAATTATTGTGTATATTTGAAATGACAATGTTTAGCAAATTGTTAAGATAAGTTTTAAAACCACAGTATCATGATCATATATTTGAACACCTCACTAGCACGACTAGTGGGGGTAATTAGTTTCGAATTTTGATTCCTTCTCTGGAGAAGTGTTGAGGTGTGCCAGTAGAAGAGGATGTGAATGGATATCCATATATTTGAGCTAGCTAGCCTTGTGACATGATTTCTCTTTAGCCTCTAGCTATCGAGATTCATGTGATTTCTCTTAGCCTCTGGCTATTGAGATTCTATTTGTTTCGAATGGCATGATTTAACTGTGGGTTTTATGAAATGTGTTTTGATACTTTGAAATAAACTTGGTTTACATGTAAAATCTTACAATGCATGATTGTATTTAATTTTCATGTTTAGTCAAATTTTTGAATGAATGTGCTTTAAGTTTTGCATAAAGATTATTTTAGTATATTGTGCACCATGAGTCTTAGTACTCGTGATAGCTTTATTGCCGCAGATACAGAGATTAGAGGAGCAGCAGATCGAGTCTTGAGGTGTGTGAAGTCATCACTTGAAGTCTTCGAGTATAATTTATACCCTAATCAGAAATATTTCTTTTGATGTATATATTGCACATAAATGTATGGACATGTACATGGGTCTTGAGCAGCTTGTACAAAGTTTGTATAAAAGTTGTAATAAATTTTAGTTTGGACTTCCTGAATGTAAATTTTAGTATGATGAATATATAAATTGTTTATCTTGAATGGAATACGAATAAATGATATTGATGGACAGTATTTTGAAGAAATTATTGAACTTGTGAATTTGAGAAATTGATTGAGATTGAGTTTGAAATTGAAGTAGTGGTTGAGAAAAACTTTTAGAAGTGCTTTTTACAGGTATTCGAAGAATGGTTTTCTCAAAATACAGAGGAAACTCTGTCAAAATTTTTATAAAATTTGCGGAAAACTAAAATGGCCAAAAATATTAATTAGTTTTAATTTCAACTAAATGTTTTAAATACTTATTTGAAATGCTCACCACTTGTCAAAGATAAGAAAATTGTTTTAAAATCCCTTGTAGGGTACTTAATGAGTTATCGGTAGGTGAAGTTCGGTAGTTCATTAGGTATTCTACGGGATCATGTTATGCCTTACAGAGGGGTAAGGTGTGACATGTTTTAGTGGTATCAGAGCAAGTTTTTGAATTATGTTTTAAATTGTGAATTTGTGTTTTTCTTTGTTAAGTACAACTGCTCAATGTCCATAATTGTTACATACAGTGCATTACATCATGAATATGACCTAACGGAGGGAAATCTCCTTGTGTTATTTGTTCAGGAGATACCCTAACTTCAGACTGAAATGGAAGAAGGGGATCGCTCAGTTGAGCAGTCTGTTGAAGCTGAGGCACAAGGGGAAGCCCCAGCTTTACCGAATGTCAGTGGGTCAGCAGCACCAGCCCCACAAATGCCGCAAATTCCTGCACAGTTCGCACAGCAGATAGCGGCAATGTTTCAACAAATGGCTGGGGGTATGCCTGCTCAAGCTCCACCCCAACCACCTGTGGCACAACCACTGCCTCCAGCCAGACAGTTTGATAAATTGCTAAAGTATGGGGCTGCAGAATTTAAGGGTACAGTGGACCCTTTAGAGGCAGAGCAATGGCTTGAAAGAATGGACAGAGTGTTTAAGAAACTGTACTGCCAAGATGAGCTGAAGTTGGAATATTCTGTGTCGCTACTGCAAGGGGATGCGTATGATTGGTGGAAGACCATCCCCACGGCTTATGAACCACGATCTTGACACAGGATGACTTCATCAGAGAGTTCAGACAGAAATACATCCCAGATGCATATGTTGATCAGAAACTGTAAGAATTTTTGAGTTTGAAACAAGGGAACATAACTGTAGTAGAGTATGAAAGAGATTTCTCAAGGCTAAGCCACTATGCTGGAAGCTTAGTCTCCACCCCCAGAGACAGATGCAAGAGGTTTGAGTCCGGGCTAAGGCAGTGCGAGAATGCAAGTTGTGGGTTTGGACATCGAATTTTTCTGAATTGATCTCACAAGCCTTGGAATTAGAAAAGATAGAATCGAGAGAAAAGACAAGGGAAAAATCGGTTGAGCAGAGTTACGTGCTACCTGGAAGAGAAAGAAGTTTAGTGGACCCAGGGTCGGGGTGGAAAGATTTAGTAGAGGCAGATTTTCGGACAGAGACCCCTAGGTCCGGCCGATCAGCGAGGGTTCACGATGCCCGCCCCTGTGAGACTTGTGGCAAGATTCATGGGGGGGAGTGTTATTGGGCCACTGGAGCCTGTTTTAACTGCGGAGGCAAGGGTCATTTAGCAAGAGACTGTACTAATGCTCCGAGATATGGTCCAGCTCCTACTACTGCCGAGGGATCTATTCAGAGTCCTGCTCCCAGAGGTTCACAGTCAGTTGGCAGAGGAAGAGGCAGAGGTAGAGGCACTGCTTCAGGCAGTCAGGGCACAATTGGTCAGTCAGGACAAGGAAGTGCTTCAACCAGAATCTACGCAATGAAACAGCGAGAAGAGGCTGAGACTTCTGATGTGGTAGCTGGTACATTCTCTATCTCTGATCAAGAAGTATTTGTATTGTTTGATCCGGGTTCAACCCATTCATATGTTAGTGCTAGCATAGTTTGTTCACTTGCTGTTCCATGTGTGCAAATGGGTTTTGAAGTGCTAGTAACTAGTCCGTTAGGACAAGAAGTCCGGGTCAACAGAATCTATAGAGACTGTCCTTTGGTGATCCAAGGACATATTTTCCTGTCAGACTTAATTGAAATGCCCTTCAGAGAGTATGATATCATCTTGGGCATGGATTGGTTAGCGTGCATCATGCCATGATTGGTAGGTAGAAAGATCACTTTTGGTCTCCCTTTGTATGGTGATGTGGTAATACACGGGGAGAGGCATTTATCGCCATCAAACATCATTTAATTTGCACTAGCGGAAGGATGATTAAAAGGGTGTGAAGCATACTTGGCACATGTGATAGACACCCGGTGGGAGTCCAAGACTAAGGGACATCCCTACGGTATGTGACTTTCGGATGTATTTCTGATGAATTGCGTGATTACCTCCGAGAAAGAGAGGTGCGATTTGAAATTGATGTTATGCACAGTATGGACCCAATCTCCATAACGCCATATAGAATGGCACCTGCAGAATTGAAAGAGTTGAAAGTGCAGTTGCAAGAGTTGCTTGACAAGGGCTTTATCCGCCCTAGTGTGTCACCTTGGGGAGCGCCAGTATTGTTTGTAAAGAAGAAGGATGGCACTCTCCGGTTATGCATTGATTATCGGCAGTTGAATAAGGTGACAATAAAGAATAGATATCCATTACCCCGCATTGATGACTTGTTTGATCAGTTGAGGGGTGCGGTATGTTCTCCAAAATTGACACGAGATCGAGTTATTATCGATTGAAAGTACAAGAGCAAAGTATTTCTAAAGCGCCTTGAGAACCGCTATGGCCATTATGAGTTCTTAGTCATGCCATTCGGGTTAACTAATGCTCATTTGCTTTTATGGATCTGATGAACACTATTTTTAGACCATACCTCGATCAGTTTGTTGTGGTATTCATAGATGATATATTGGTCTATTCGAGGAATGCAGAAGAGCATGATAGACATCTGCGGATTGTACTGCAGACTTTGAGAGAAAGCGACTATATGCCAAATTGTCGAAGTGTGAATTTTGGTGAAAGAAATATCTTTCTTGGGGCATGTAGTATCGAGAGGGCATTAAGGTAGATCCAAGTAAGATTGAAGCTGTCCTTAATTGGAGGCCACCCAGAAATGTCACAGAGATTCGCAATTTTCTGGGTTTAGCTGGATACTACCGTCGATTTGTGAAGGGATTCTCCATGTTGGCATCTCCATTGACCAAGCTACTTAGAAAAGATGTAAAATTTCAGTGGACGGATAAATGCCAGCAGAGTTTTGATGAATTGAAGAGATGTTTGACTGAAGGTCCAGTCCTAACTTTACCTACCCCGGGTAAAGAATATACAGTTTATAGTGATGCTTCTCATAATGGGTTAGGCTGTGTGTTGATGCAAGATCGAAATGTCATTGCCTATGCATCACGCCAGCTAAAACCGCATGAGAGGAATTATCCAACACATGACTTGGAGCTTGCAGCTATTGTGTTTGCTCTTAAGATCTGGAGACATTATTTTTATGGGGAGAAATGTTATATCTACACAGATCATAAGAGTTTGAAGTATTTGGGCACCCAGAAAGAGTTGAATTTGAGACAGAGGAGATGGTTAGAGTTGATAAAAGACTATGATTGTCTGATAGACTATCAGCCAGGGAAAGCTAATGTTGTGGCTGATGCCTTAAGTCGTAAGACTATGGCAAATCTACAAGTTACTCCTTTGTCTTTGGTACATGAGTTGAGATCATTACATGCCAGTTTAGAGATTAATGATGATGGGCAAACAGCAATTGCATGGCATGTACAGCCAGTGTTGGTTGATCAGATTAGAATGGTGCTCGAATGATCGAAGTATCGGTCGATGGAAGAAGTCAGCGGGGCAAGAAACCGAATTCTCAATCGGAGATGATGGTCTCATTGCTACACCAGGCGTAATGTGTGTTCCTAATGATGTTGATTTGAGGCGGATCATTTTGAAGGAAGCACATGAGTCTCCTTTGCCATGCACCACAGTGGCACAAAAATGTATAGGGGCTAAAGGAGCATTCTTGGTGGATGGGTATGAAGAGAGATGTGGCGAGTTTGTGTCCAAATGCCTAACTTGTCGCAAGTAAAGCGAGCATCAAGTACCCAGGTTGTTACATCCACTACCCGATGCAGTGGAAATGGGAGAGAATAACGATGGATTTTGTGATGGGACTTCCGAGGACACAGAAGAGTCATGATGCAGTTTGGGTCATTGTTGACAGACTGACTAAATCTGCTCATTTTCTGCCAGTTCGGATGGACTACAGTTTAGAAAGATTGGCTAGGTTGTACATTGATGAGATTGTGAGACTACATGGAGTGCCAGTATCCATCGTGTCAGACAGAGATCCTAGGTTCACTTCTAGATTCTGGGGTAGTCTTCAGAGAGCCCTAGGAACTAGATTGAACTTCAGTACTGCATTCCACCCACAGACAGATGGCCGATCTGAGAGGATAATTCAGATCTTGGAGGATATGCTACGGGCTTGTGTGATTGAGTTTGAGGGCAGTTGGGATACACACTTGCCTTTGATTGAGTTTGCTTACAACAACAGCTACCAATCAAGCATTGGGATGCCTCCATATGAAGCTTTGTATGGCAGAAAATGTAGAACCCCGTTGTGTTGGGATGACGTGGGTGAAAGAAAGATGATTGGACCCGAAATTGTTCAACAGACTGAAGAGAAAATCCGGGTGATCAGAGATCGACTTAAAGCTGCATCAGATCGTCAGAAGTCCTACATTGATTTGAAGAGAAGGGATATTGAGTATGCAGTGGGTGAGAAAGTTTTCCTCAAAGTTTCTCCTTGGAAGAGAATTATGAGATTCGGCAGAAAGGGGAAACTAAGTCCTCGTTTCATTGGGCCATATGAGGTTCTGGAGAGAGTGGGTCCTTTGGCATATCGGTTGGCACTACCTCCAGAGTTGGAGAAGATACATAATGTCTTCCATGTGTCTATGTTGAGGAGGTATCGATCAGACCCATCTCATGTACTACCAGTAGAGGAAATTGAAGTAAATCCAGACCTCACATATGAAGAAGAACCCATAAAGATTACGGCTTATGAGGTGAAGCGACTCTGAAATAAGCGGAATCTGGTTGGTAAAAGTCTTTGTGGAACCATCATTCGGGCAAAGAAGCTACTTGGGATCGAGAGGAGGACATGAGGAGACAACACCCACGGCTATTCAGAGATTGATACTGTAAAATTTGAGACGAAATTTATTTAAGGGGAGAATTGTAACACCCCGTTGTATAGCACAGTATATTTCATCATTCGGTGGCCGTGTCGGTCCGGACATATATAGAGATTAGAGCCACCCTTAAGACAAATTTAGAAGTCATAAACACAAATAATTAGTAATGTTTAATTAGTTAACTATAAATAAGAAAAAGCAGAACATAAGAGGTTAAGCAGTAGAGAGTCACAACGATGAGTGACCTCCTCGAGAGCATCGAAGTCATTTTAAACTCAAATTTCGAACCGTAAAAAGTGACTGCGGTCCTTAGGACCCTTATGAACACGATGGAAAAGAGAAAATCATGAAAAGAAGCGTTAAGTCGGTCAAATAATTAGGTCGAGGAGCGGAAGAAATATTGGATTATTTGCAACCGAGATGAACCGCGAGGGCAATTTGGTCAATTGACCCAGAGTGACTCTGACATAATCACAAATAAAATCGGAGAAAAGAAAATTTGAATCGACAATAGAATTAAAGAACTAATAGAAAAATAAATAGAAAAAAAAAGAAAAGGAAAGAAGTTAGAAAAGTCAAAGTTGATGTCATAAAAGAATTAATAAATTGAATTAATTATTTTGTATTTAAGGGTCTTCCATAAGCAAAATATATAAAAGAAAAGAAAAAAAATTTTGATTACTTCATTCCGTCACTCTTTCTCCTCATTTCTCTCATTTCCCTTTCCACCATTAACACCCATTTCAAGCTTTCAAAAGCTTGATTTTATTTTATAAACTCCTAACTCCTTTAAGTAAGTCTTGTTCTTGGACTTTGAAAAGCATCTTGACAACAAAAGAGGAGGAAAGAAAGAAGAATTGAAAAGGAGAAATTCAACAAAAGAGGTTAGTGGTTAGTTTTTAATATTATGTTTAAATTCATAATTAAGTAGTTGAATTACACTAGAAATTGTGGAAAAATACAATGAAATAAATTGTTGAAGGACCAAACCTAAATTTTAGTCAACTAGGGTTTGAGGATGTGTATGCATGAACTTGGTGAATTTAAAGGTGTATGTGAGCTTATTGGTGTTGAATGATTAGCATTAAAACAATTAAGTGTGATTAATTACAATAATTAGATGAATTAGGGTTTGGAGGCCTAGGGTTTGAGGCAAATTTTGGAGAAATACATAAATGGCATGTTTGACCTATTGTGAAGTGAAATAGTGGTCAATTATGACCAAATGAATTGTGTGGGAATGGTAGGAAATTAAACCAAATTCGTAGGTCAATGGTCATCTTTGTGGCAGCATGACCAAACCCACTTTGAAGGACCAAAACTCAAATTTTACAAGTCCAATTGATATGCCACCAATTGGAGATGAAAATAGACATAAAAGAGCACAATTTTCATTAAGGAACCATTGCCAAAAACTGACCAAAACTTAGTAAAACAATTGACCAAAGTGAGTTGATAGCAGGCTGCCACTGCACTAAACTGACCAAATGAACAGTAACTGTTCATTTGGTCATAACTTGAGCTAGGTAGGTCAAATTGACCTGAAATTTTACCAGAAATTAGATATGATATAGACCTAAAACTTTCATGAAGAACACCAACCCAAATTATGCCATTAACTCATTCAAATCATTGAGCAAGTTAAAATTTCTGTACTGAAATTCTGCAGATTTTTAGTTGAGCAGCAATGTTTGGATAGCTATAACTCTCTCTAGAAAACTCGGATTTAGGCGATTCTTGAACCGATGGAAACCTAAGACATAGTACAACATTTCATATGAAGAAAGTGAGACCAAATTATGAACTTAACTTGATCAAACAATTGACCAAAGTTGAACCAAAAATCTGACAGCACCTAAATTGCGGTATGAGCGATTGCGTGAGCATGAAACTTATTTTGGCCATAACTTGAGCTACAAAACTCCGATTGAAGTGATCCAAAAATGAGAATACACTTAAGACAATAAGGAACATTTTCTATGAAGGAAGTTTTGTCAAATTCCAACAGTAGATCGACCAATGGAATAGTGCAACTTCGAAAAACCAAAACCGAAAATTGGCAATTTTGCCAAAATGACCTAAGCTTTAAACAAATGACCAAAACCAACAAGTTTGGTGACCAAAATGTGGTATGTGGGTGAAGTTGGAGTTCCCATACCTATTAAGCCTTAGAAAGTCAATAATTTGACTTGAATAGTGCAGTGAATAGTAACCCGAAACACAAAATTTCGAGAACGTCGAATTTAACACGTTAGAGTTAGGTAAATGTGAAGCTAAGTTTATTTTGAATTTATTTTAAGTTCTAGTACTGAAACATTGTAAAATTGTGTGTTTCAATTGAAAAGAATATCGGGAAGGAACCCGAGGAACCGAGTCGAGGCTAAAGGACGACTCGTTTGAGGTTTGTGCACAATATTACTATGCTTTAAAAAAAATTCATTGATTAAATGAATGAAATATGCATTTTATTATTGCTTTGAATTGTTGAAAGTATTGTGACCTTACTTATGATGTTTTGATTCAAATTGTGAAAATTATTGTGTATATTTGAAATGACAATGTTTAGCAAATTGTTAAGATAAGTTTTAAAACCACAGTATCATGACCATATATTTGAACACCTCACTAGCACGACTAGTGGGGGTAATTAGTTTCGAATTTTGATTCCTTCTCTAGAGAAGTGTTGAGGTGTGCCAGTAGAAGAGGATGTGAATGGATATCCATATATTTGAGCTAGCTAGCCTTGTGACATGATTTCTCTTTAGCCTCTGGCTATCGAGATTCATGTGATTTCTCTTAGCCTCTGGCTATTGAGATTCTATTTGTTTCGAATGGCATGATTTAAGCGTGGGTTTTATGAAATGTGTTTTGATACTTTGAAATAAACTTGGTTTACATGTAAAATCTTACAATGCATGATTGTATTTAATTTTCATGTTTAGTCAAATTTTTGAATGAATGTGCTTTAAGTTTTGCATAAAGATTATTTTAGTATATTGTGCACTGCGAGTCTTAGTACTCATGATAGCTTTATTCTTTGTCGCAGATACAGAGATTAGAGGAAGCGGTGAAATTTCTTGAGGTGTGTGAAGTCATCGGCTTGAAGTCTTGGGTATAATTTATACCCTAGCAGTAAATATTTCTTTTGATGTATATATTGCACATAAATGTATGGACATGTACATGGGTCTTGAGCAGCTTGTACAAAGTTTGTATAAAAGTTGTAATAAATTTTAGTTTGGACTTCCTGAATGTAAATTTTAGTATGATGAATATATAAATTGTTTATCTTGAATGGAATACGAGTAAATGATATTGATGGACAGTATTTTGAAGAAATTATTGAACTTGTGAATTTGAGAAATTGATTGAGATTGAGTTTGAAATTGAAGTAGTGGTTGAGAAAAACTTTTAGAAGTGCTTTTTACAGGTATTCGAAGAATGGTTTTCTCAAAATACAGAGGAAACTCTGTCAAAATTTTTATAAAATTTGCGGAAAACTAAAATGGCCAAAAATATTAATTAGTTTTAATTTCAACTAAATGTTTTAAATACTTATTTGAAATGCTCACCACTTGTCAAAGATAAGAAAATTGTTTTAAAATCCCTTGTAGGGTACTTAATGAGTTATCGGTAGGTGAAGTTCGATAGTTCATTAGGTATTCTACGGGATCATGTTATGCCTTACAGAGGGGTAAGGTGTGACATCCGGGTTGGCAGAAAATGAGCAGACTTGGTCAATCTGTCAACAATGACTCATCTGCATCATGACTCTTCTGTGTCCTCGGAAGTCCCATCACAAAATCCATCGTTATTCTCTCCCATTTCCATTCTGGTACTGGTAGTGGATGTAATAACCCAGCAGGTTCTTGATGCTCTGCCTTCACTTGCTGATAAGTTAGGCATTTAGAAACAAACTCTGCCACATCTCTTTTCATATCCATCCACCAGTAATGCTCTTTTAGCCCTCTATACATTTTTGTGCCACCAGGGTGTATGGCAAAAGGAGACTCATGTGCTTCCTTCAAAATGATCTGCCTCAAATTAACATCATTAGGAACACATATTCTGCCCTAGTGTAGCAATAGACCATCATCTCTGATTGAGAATTCTGGTTTCTTGCCCTGCCGGACTTCTTTCAACAGCTTCTCATACTTTTCATCATTCTGAGCAGCCATTCTGATCTGATCAATCAACACTGGCTGTACATGCCATACAACTGCTGTCTGCCCATCATCATTAATCTCTAAGCTGGCATGCAATGATCTCAACTCATGTACCATAGACAAAGGAGTAACCCGTAGACTTGCCATAGTCTTGCGACTTAAGGCGTCAGCCACCACATTACCTTTCCCTGGCTGATAGTCTATCAGACAATCATAGTCTTTTATCAACTCTAACCATCTCCTCTGTCTCAAATTCAACTCTTTCTGGATGCCCAAATACTTCAAACTCTTATGATCTGTGTAGATGTAACACTTTTCCCCATATAAATAGTGTCTTCAGATCTTAAGAGCAAACACAATAGCTACAAGCTCCAATTTATGTGTTGGATAGTTCCTCTCATGTGGTTTCAGCTGGCGTGATGAATAGGCAATGACATTTTGATCTTGCATCAATACACAGCCTAACCCATTGTGAGAAGCATCACTATATACTGTGTATTCTTTACCCGGAGTAGGTAAAGTCAGGACTGGAGCTTCAGTCAAACATTTCTTCAATTCATCAAAACTCTGTTGGCATTTATCCATCCACTGAAATTTCACATCTTTTCTAAGCAGCTTGGTCAATGGAGATGCCAACATGGAGAATCCCTTCACAAATCTATGGTTGTATCCAGCTAAACCCAGAAAACTACGAATTTCTGTGACATTTCTGGGTGGCCTTCAATTAAGGACAGCTTTAATCTTACTTGGATCTACCTTAATGCCCTCTTCTGATACTACATGCCCCAAGAAAGATATTTCCTTCAGCCAAAATTCACATTTCGACAACTTGGCGTATAGCTGTTTCTCCCTCAAAGTTTGCAATACAATGTGCAGGTGTCTATCATGCTCTTCTGCATTCCTCGAATAAACCAATATATCATCTATGAATACCACAACAAACTGATCGAGGTATGGTCTGAAGATAGTGTTCATCAGATCCATAAAAGCAGCCGGAGCATTAGTTAACCCGAATGGCATGACTAAAAACTCATAATGGCCATAGTGGGTTCTGAAGGCAGTTTTAGGAATACTTTGCTCTTGTACTTTCAGCTGATAATAACCTGATATCAGGTCAATTTTGGAGAACACAGCTGCACCCCTCAACTGATCAAACAAGTCATCAATGCGGGGCAATGGATATCTGTTCTTTATTGTTACCTTATTCAACTGTTGATAATCAATACACAAATGGAGAGTGTCATCTTTCTTCTTAACAAACAACACTGGCGCTCCCCAAGGTGACACACTAGGGCGGATAAAGCCCTTATCAAGCAGCTCTTGCAACTGCACTTTCAACTCTTTCAATTCTGCAGGTGCCATTCTATATGGCATTATGGAGATTGG
Organism: Hevea brasiliensis; assembly: GCF_030052815.1. Lineage (NCBI taxonomy): Eukaryota > Viridiplantae > Streptophyta > Magnoliopsida > Malpighiales > Euphorbiaceae > Hevea > Hevea brasiliensis. The sequence continues at coordinate 24,667,311 of NC_079506.1, forward strand.
ATCCACACCAGGCATAACATCAATCTCAAACTGCACCTCTCTTTCTGGAGGTAATCCTGGCAATTCATCAGGAAACACATCCGGAAAGTCACATACAGTAGGGATGTCCCTCAGTGCTGGACTCCCCACTTGGGTGTCTATCACATGTGCCAAGTATGCTTCACACCCCTTTCTGATCATTCTTCTGGCTAATTCAGCCGAAATGATGTTTGATGGCAGTAAATGCCTTTCTCCATGTATCACCACATCACCGTATAGAGGGAGACCAAAAGTAACTGACTTTAGTCTATAGTCAATCATGGCGTGATGCCTGGCTAACCAATCCATGCCCAAGATGATATCATACTCTCTGAAGGGCATTTCAATCAAGTCTGACAGGAAAACATGTCCTTGGATCACCAAAGGACAGTCTCTATAGATTATGTTGACCCGGACCTCTTATCCTAACGGACTAGTTACTAGCACTTCAAAACACATTTGCACACATGGAACAGCAAGTGAACTGACTATGCTAGCACTAACATATGAATGGGTTGAACCTAGATCAAACAATATAAATACTTCTTGATCAGAGATAGAAAATGTACCAGCTACCACATCGGAAGTCTCAGCCTCTTCTCACTATCTCATCGTATAGACTCTGGCTGAAACACTTCCTTGTGCTGACTGACCAACCGTACCCTGACTGCCTGAAGCAGTGCCTCTACCTCTGCCTCTTCATCTACCAACTGATTGTGAACCTCTGGGAGCAGGACTCTGAATAGATCCCTCGGCAGTAGTAGGAGCTGGACCATATCTCGGAGCACTAGTGCAGTCTTTAGCTATATGGCCCATGCCTCTATAGTTAAAACAAGCTCCAGTAGCCCAATAGCACTCTCCCCCATGAATCTTGCCACAAGTCTCACAGTGGCGGGCAGAATGTGAACCCCTGCTCAACCGCTGACCAGACCTAGGGGGTCTCTATCCAGAGAATCGGCCCCTACCAAATCTTCCACCTCGACCCCTGCCGGGTCCACTAAATTTCTTCTTCTTCCCAGAAGTCCCACCAGAACTCTGTTCTACTAACTTTTCCCCCTTGTCTTTTTCTGATTTCTCAGCTTTCTCTAATTTTTCTTTCACTAGGGTTTCTTCTGATTCTATTCTTTCCAACTCAAGTGCTTGAGACATGAGCTCTGAGAATTTGTTGTGTCGAAATCCCACAACTTGCATCCTTATGCTGGGCTTCAAACCAGACTCAAATCTCTTGCACCTTGCCTTGCTGGTAGTAAGGAGACTCCCTGCATAATGACTTAAGTGGGAGAACTCCCTCTCATACTCTGCCACCGATCGGTTCCCTTGTTTCAAACTTAAAAATTCTTGCAGTTTCTGATCAACATATGCATCTGGGATGTATTTCTGTCTGAATTCTCTGATGAAGTCATCCCAGGTTAGCACTGGTGGTTCAGCCAAGCTGTGGGGGATGGTCTTCCACCAATCATACGCATCCCCTTGCAGTAGAGACACAGAATACTCAAACTTCAGTTCATCTTGGCAGTGCAGCTTCTTAAATACTCTATCCATTCTTTCAAGCCATTGCTCTGCCTCAAGTGGGTCTACTGTACCCTTAAATTCTACAGCCCCATACTTCAATAATTTATCATACTGTCTGGCTGGAGGCAGTGGTTGTGCCACAGGTGTCTGGGGTGGAGCTTGAACAGGCATACCTCCAGCCATTTGCTGAAACATCGCAGCCATCTGTTGTGCGAACTGTGCAGGAAACTGCAACATTTGCAGGGCCGGTGCTACTGATCCACTAACATTTTGTAAAGCTGGGGCTTCCCCTTGAGTCTCAGCTTCAACAAATTGCTCGACTGAGCGATCCCCTTCTTCCATTTCAGTCTGAAGTTAGGGTATCTCCTGAACAAGTAACACATGGAGATTCCTTCCGTTAGTTCATATTTATGATGTAATGCACTGTATGTAACAAATATGGACATTGAGTAGTTGTACTTAACAAGAAAGACACAAATTCTAATATTAAAACATACTTCAAAAATTTGCTCTGATACCACTAAAACATGTCACACCTTACCCCTCTGTAAGGCATAACATGATCCCGTAGAATACCTAATGAACTACTGCACTTCATCTATCGATAACTCATTAAGTACCCTACGAGGGTTCTTATTTTTGATAAGTGATGAGCGTTTTCTAATAGGTATTTAAAACATTTAATTAACATTAAAACTACTTAATATTTTTGGTCCATTTTATTTTTCCGCAAATTTTATAAAAATTTTGACAGAGTTCTGTCTGTATTTTGAGAAACCAGTTCTTCAAATACCTGTAAAAAGCACTTCTAAAAATGTTTTCTCAACAACTACTTCAATTTCACAATCAAACTCAATCCATTTCAACAACTCCATAATTATTTCAATCAATTTCTCAAGTTCAAAATTCAATAATCCTCAAAATACTAGCAATACATTTCATTCAAATTAAATAAAATAGTTCCACTCATATTTCATTAGAGACAAAACAATTTATATACATCCTTACAAAATTTACATCAAAAGAAATACAAACTAAACTTTATTACAAACTTCATACAAATTTTGTATAAGCTGCTCAAGACCCATTTACATGTCCGTACTTTTATATGCAATACATACATCAAAAGAAATATTCACAATTAGGGTATAAATTATACTCGATAACTTCAAGCTGAATGATCTTTAATCCTTAGCAGCTCAGTCTGCTGCTCCTCTAGTCACTGTATCTGCAACAGCAATAAAAGCTATCGCTGAGTACTAGGACTCAGTGGTGCACAACATACTAAAATAATCTTTATGCAAAATATAAATCACATTTATTCAAAAATTTGACTAAACATGAGCATTAAACACAAAACATGAATTATGAGATTTTAATGCAAACCAAGTTCATTTCAAAGTATCAAAACACATTTTATAAAACCCACAGTTAGATCATGCCATTCGAAACAAATAGAATCTCAATAGCCAGAGGCTAAAGAGAAATCACATCACAAGGCTAGTTAGCTCAAATATATGGATATCCATTCACATTCTCTTCTACTGGCACACCTCAACACTTCTCCAGAGAAGGAATCAAAATTCGAAACTAATTACCCCCACTAGTCGTGCTAGTGAGGTGTTCAAATATATGGTCATGATACTGTGATTTCAAAACTTATCTTAACAATTTGCTAAACATTGTCATTTCAAATATACATAATAACTTTCAACAATTTCTATTAAAGCATCATAAATAATATCTCAATTCACTTTTTCAAATCATTCAAAACAATATGCAGTAAATAATTTACAAAAATTACACGTTGTGCACAAACCTCAAGCGAGTCGCCTCTTGGCCTCAACTCGGTTCCTCGGGTTCTTTCTCGGTATTCTTTCCAACTGAAACACACAATTTTATAATTTTTTAGTACTAGAACTTAACATAATCCAAAATAAATTTAACTTCACTTTTACCTAGCTCTAACGAGCTAAACTCGACGTTCTTGAAATTTTGTGTTTCGGGTTACTATTCATTATACTATTCAAGTCAAATTGTTGACTTTCTAAGGCTTAATAGGTATGGGAACTCCAACTTCACCCACATACCACATTTTATTCACCAAACTTGTTGGTTTTGGTTGTTTATTCAAATTCTAAATCTTTTTGGTAAATTTGATAAAATTTCAGTTTTGGAGTCTAAGGTTGCACTGTTCCATTGGTTATCTTACTGTTGGAATTTGGCAAAACTTCCTTAATAGAAAATGTTCCCTATTGTCTTAAGTTTATTTGTATTTTTGAATCACTCAAATTGGAGTTTTGTAGCTCAAGTTATACTCAAATTATGGTTACTATTTATGCTACAAAATTTGGTTCTGCAGATTTATTGATCCAACTTCATTCAGCACTTTGATCAAGTTAAGTCCATAATTTGGTCTAATTTTCTTCATATGAAATGTTCTACTATATCTTAGGTTTCCATCGGTTCAAGAATCACCTAAATCGGAGTTTTCTAGAGAGAGTTATAGCCATTGAAACTTTACTGTTCATATGGCAAATCTGCAGTTCTGCAGGTTCAGGTCACCAACTTTGCTCAGTAATTTGATTGGGTTAATGGAATAATTTGGGTGGTGTTCTTCATGAAAGTTTTAGGTCTATATTCCATCTAACCACTGGTAAAATTTCAGGTCATTTTGACCTGCCTAGCTCAAGTTATGACCAAATGAACAAACTGTTCATTTGATCAATTTGTGCAAAGGTAGACTGTGATTTCTCAACTTTGGTCAATTTGTTCACTAGGTTTTAGTCACTTTTTGGGCATGTTTCCTATAATGAAAATTGTGTCATTTAGTGCCTCTTTTCATTCCCAATTGGTCCCATACCAATTGGACTTGTAAAATTCCATTTTTGGTCCCTCAAAGTTGACTTTTGATCATGTGCATACCCAATCTGAATTTGGCTTTGATTCAAACACTTCTAACACACTTAATTAGGTCACAAATGACCATTTCTTTCCTTAAACTATGTCAACGACATCATTTAGCACTTCTTCACATTTTTGGTCCCTAAACCCTAATGTCCAAAACCCTAAGTTGTCAATTTCTTGCATTTAGCTACTTTCAAAGTCTTTAATCATAACCACTCACTAATTTAAGGTTCATATACCCATTCAAGTAAATCAAACCATGCAAATCACCCTCCCCCTCATGCTGGCCGAAATCCAGTAATGGTCCCTCAATAATTTTTCTTTCCATTTTAAGTTTGTTTCTATGTTCTTGATGCTATACATACACTAATTAAACTAAAAACTTGAAGTTTGCTTTACTAACCTTGTTAGGTGTCTTTGAACTTCACTTCCTCTCACTTTTCTTCAATTCTTTGATGACCTATCTTCCTCTCAAGTGATTAAATCAAGTTTTTGTGAAGCAAGTATGGGAGGATTTTGGGTTTAATGATGGTTTCAAAGCTTGAAGCAAGCTTTAAATGAGATTTGCAATGGTGAGGGAGAGAGAAGGATGGGAGGCGGCACTTTGAGGAAGATGAGGCTTTTAATTTTTTTTTTTTCTTTTCTTTTCTTTTGTCTTTTATCTCTTTAGGAAGACCAAAAATCCAAATAAGTAAATAAATTAATTTTATTCTTTATGGCATCATGCATGAGGTCATGCATGATGTCATCACCTTTTGACTTTTCCATTTTCTCTTTTTTTTTCTATTTATTTTTCTATTAGTTCTTTAATTTAATTCTCGATCCCGAAGTTTTCTTTTCTCCAATTTTATTTAAAAGTTAGGTCAGGAGTCAGCTCTCGGGGTCAATTGACCAAATTACCCCTCGCCGGTTCATCCCGGTTTGCAATTAATTTCATATTTCTTCCAGCTGCCTGACCTAATTATTTAACTGGCTTAACAGTTCTTTTTCATTATTTTGTCTTTTCCACTGTGTTTATAAGGGTCCTAAGGACCGCGGCGTCACATTTTACGGTTCAAAATTTGAGTTTAAAATGACTTCGCAGTCGTTCCCGAGAAGGTCGCCCATTGCTGTGACTCTCGGCTCGTTTAATTTCTTATGTTCTATTTTTCTTGTTTATACTTAACTAATTGGATATTACTAATTATTTGTGTTTATAGCTTCTCTAGTTGTCTTAGATGTGGTTCTAATCTCCTTAATTATCCAGACCGACACCGGTCACCGGAACAGTGAAATATACCAGGCTATACAAATAGGGGTGTTACAATAAACTTTTCTCAAATAAATTTTCCCAGGTCATAAGCTCACAACTCATTTCTCCAAATAAATTTTCTAGTAAAAGCAGTGAATATAAAAAGTATTATGCACAGACCTAATTTGAGTCGCCCCTAGGCCTTGACTCAATGTCCCTTATGCTTCTCAATATCCTTTTCAACTGAAACACACAATTTAATGTGTTTCAGTACTCTTTTAAATTGTTTCTAATCATAAGGTTCCATAATTAAATCTTATTGATACTATTCCTTTCATTAGTCAACCTATAATGTTAACCTTTAATGCACACTAGGTGAATTAATTTTAATGTTACCAATATGTCACATTTTATATTCCTTAAGTGTTGGTATATATTACCAATTTCATTTCCAAGTGTATTGCATTTTATTATAATTTATCTGATTTTAGTATGTTGTTTTGACCTAGCCGGATGACCTAGTTCCCTCAGTTTCTAGGTTCTGGTCAGAATAAAAAACTTGTAGGTCTATGTCTTATTGAACTTTTGCCACAAATTTTAGGTCATTTGGAGTTTACTAGACCAAGATATGGTCATTTTACCAATGCTGGACAGGTTGCACTAAAATGGCAAACTTAAGTCATTTTTAGGTCACTTCTAATTTTGGTAGGTTTTATACCCGAACTTGTGCAAGCATTTTGACTTACTTATGGTCATTTCTGGGTTTGGTGGTCTCTACAAAAGATGTAGCCCTATGTCTAAGCTTTCCAACAGTATAAATTTTAGGTCATTTGGACTTATTTTAAGTGAGTTATGGCCAAAAGACTGACTGTTGTTCAAATGGTCAATTTCTGGGTTACCAAGTTTGCAATTCCGGATTAGGTCAGTTTTAGTGTCACTTTCCGGACAGAATTTTGGTATGCTTTCAATATGAAAGTTGGCACATTTTGTGGCTAGTTTCACCTCCTATTGGCCTCATACCAATTGGGGTCACACATTTAGGGTTATAGGCTCATTTGCATACTGTCCTTAAATACATTGCTTAAACATCTATCAATTGCACATTTACCTTACTATAAGTCCACTTCTCTACCCAATTCTGATTCGGTACCACACCAAATTCATTTACCACTTCACCTTATAGTCAATTTGGATAGAATACAATGACCTTTAATACACCAAATACAATCCTAAATCACAAAGTCCATTTATAACAATATATACACATAACACTCCTAAATATTACATATGACTTCCACCACCAAATTACATATATATTCACTACTAAATTATATACATATTCTGCCACCTTTAGTACTATAATTTAACAAACCATTCCATGAAATTAAACACTTCCAACTTCACCATAAGGCTGGCCAAATTACACATATACATCAAGCTTCCATTTTCAATTCACAAACTCACAATTCACACTATACACGTGATAATCAACTCTTATACATTTAATCACTATAATTAACCTCCTTACCCATCAAATTCAAGTGGAAACAATTCAAACTTCTTCAGTATCCATGGCTGCCAAAAATGGAGCACCTCCATAACTCATCAAATCTCACAATTTCTTCCATAATCTAATACACCACAACCTCTACTACAACTTTAATGAAGCAACAATGGAAAATAAGCACTTACCTATTTTTAAAGCTTGTTAAATCTTCTTTAAATCCTTCCCTTTTTGCTCCCTCCCAAGTTGTGCAGAATAACTTTAGTGAAGGAACCTTAACAAATGGAAGCTTGGATCATGGAGAGAGAAAGCTTGGTTGGGACGTCCATGGAGTTTTCCTTTGAGAGAGAAATGTAATTCGGCAAATGTGGTGATTCAAGGTTGAAGATGATTTTTTGCTGTCCCATTTAGCTTAACTAGGTGTCCCAAATTTGCCTTAGTGGAGCACTAAATGAGTTTTAATATTTATTTATTCAAACTTTCTCAATTTACATTTTTATACCTCAATCTTCCATCACTTATATTATGTACCACATTTTTAATTTTTATGCCATTTTCAAAGTTTAATATCACTTATTTTTAATGGACATTTAGGTCAAAATGCAACTCGGAGTGTCAATTGACCAAAATGCCTCTATTCGGTTTGTATTCCCGATTTTTCGGTAACAATGATTTTTATAGGTTTCTCGATTTTTCGTTTTTCTTTGTACTAATTAATTAATTTTTCTTTGACATTTTCTAAGTCAATTATATCTTAATAGATGTTTATTTAAGTCTTAAAAATATTTTCCAGGGTTCCCCGCAGTCCAGGGCTAGTCAACGGTACTCGCCGCAACTTCCCGATACGATCACCCATCGCTCAGGTTTTTGGCTCGTTTAACTTAATCACATTTCATTGCTCTTATTTTTTCTTTATTTTTTTTGTATTTTCCTCTATTGTATTTCATTATTTTATGTCTCCTCACTAACATTTAAGTGTAGTTCCAGGCATCCTAGCTGTTCAGACAGACACTGGTCACTAGAATAGTAGAACGCACTACCGAATATAGGGGTGTTACACAAAGACTTAGTCATTAATTTTGCTATAATATAGGGACTAAATAGTAATTTTTCCTTATAATTTTTTTTTTTTGCCATTTTAGCACTCTGTGGTTTGTGTTTTGGATTTTTTTTTTTTGTATTAATAAGAGTGATATGTATGTGTGTGTGTGCGTGTGTGTGTGTGTGTGTGTGTGTGAGAGAGAGAGAGAGAGAGAGAGAGAGAGAGAGAGAGACTAGTAAGAAGAGGGAGACAAAGAGACTAAGGGGGGAGAGAGAGAGAGAGACTAAGGAGATAGAGAGAGAGAGATGGAAATGATGGACAAAGCGAGAGATAAGAGAGGATGAAAAAGTGTAGAATAATGGGGTACTTTCAACCATTCATGTCTTATTAAGAACAATTTCTTTTTCATTTGAATGAAAAGATGATTTCGTTGATAAAATTAAGCTTAGCGTGCCAATGAAATGTAGCTCAGTGGTAGTGGAATTGTGTTCAGTACTCTAAGGCCTCGAGTTCAAATTCTAATCAGAGCCAAATATACCAAAAAAAAATTAAGCTTAGTGCACGAAATTATTTCATTTTCAAATAAAAGGAATTAGATTTTACTTAATATCTGCTTTCAAGTGTTAGCTTGTAAATTGCCCATTTAAAATCAATCAAGACCAAAAATAAAAAATAATGAGTGCTAGATTTGTCAAGTCCCAAATAATAGCTAGGTTTGTTAAGTCTTAAACAATCTTTGAAACACTTCAAAATAATGACTCTTACAATTATCTAAATAGCCATGCAAGGAACATGAGAGCTGTATAACCTACCATTTGCATGAACAATATTTATTAAATATTGAAATTTTGATGCCTTATAGCCATCATTTAATTAATATGAATAAATTTTTCAATAAAAATTTTTTATTTCATTAGGAATTTTTTGTAAATCAATATCAATAAAATAACTTAACATGAATTTATGTCCCTTGATCTACACATACACAATAAATTGAGTAGCCAATTTAACATGGAAAGAAGGAGAGGAAATTGTAACAAAGATAATTAAGTGAATTTATAACTTTTATAGAAATATTTCAAAGCTAATTGTATTGTAAAAATCATAGTGGCTTGATTGAATATCTAATGGAAAAAAAGGATGTGTTGATATCTTAGGAAAGTAGATATATACACAATATTGCTATTAAAATTCTTAGTGTTTTAAGCAAATTGTTGGGATGCTATTATTTTACTTGTTTTGATTATGATTCATGAATACTTTATGGCTAATCTTCAATTTTTACATCATTCGAATTTGGGTTATTGTTTCAAGCTCCAAATTGTCTGCATGCAACTTCAACCATGTTACAAGCTAGTCAAGCTAGGTTTGCGGATCAAGTAAAAGATCGTAACTTCTAATCCAACATATTATGTGGTGGGTGGCTTTGTTAGAATGTGTCTAAGATTAGTATGCTTTTGAGGCCGATGCTCAAGCTCTTCTCTTGTGAAGCAAGAGCTTAACCATATAAATTCTTTTCTATAATTAGCTTCATCTACAAAGTATATAATGCCCTTCAAAATACCATAACCTAAGACCACAAGCCATCTTAATTTCACTTGCATCTATCTCAAAAAAGAACAACAATCCTACTAAACAATGTCTTTGCCAATCTTTTTCTTCTTTGTTCTTCTTGCAGTTCCTACCCACCAAGCCTCAGAGTTAATAACTCAAACCTGTGATAAAACCTCATATAAGGACCTATGCAATTCTGCTCTAGGATCAGCCAATGCAGCAGATGTGCACAGTCTAGCCAAATCCGCACTAGAGGCTACAACGTTACAAGGAGGCGCAGTAACCAAGAAAATAGCTGAACTGATGATGAGCAAAGCTGCTGATGTTGTGCAAAAGCTAACAGATTGCTCTGAAAGGTACAATGTCGCAATGGATAAGATTAAGTTCGCCACAGCTGCTTTGGAAGCTAAAGTTTTCAGTGATGTTAACGTAGGGATCACTACTGCCATGACCGAAACACAGTCTTGTGAAGATGGATTCAAGGGAGCTTCACCCATGACTGCTGACAACACAAAGTTTAGCCAGCTTTGTAGTATTAGCTTATCAATCGCCGAATTGGCTAAAAATTAGATTCTACAAGCTACCCTCTTTTTGGATGGAAAGAAAATTGAATTTTCTCATCATAGGCAACTTATTAATCATCTTGTAAAGTTGCCAATGATTTTTATTTCTCATTCTATGGGCAAAAATTGTCCCTGAATAAATTGTTTCAACTTATTGTCCCTCTTATAGTTTGTAACAAAGTCCATTTACGGATCTTAAAATTTATTTTCATATACTTATTGAGTAGTTTTTTTTTATTATTATTAAATAATATCTGTGTCCCTGGCACGTCTGAATATTAGAGCTTTTTTTTTTTCAAATCTATATTTTCTATTATTAAAACAGAATTAAAATTTAAAAATTAATTTTAAAACTCATTCTCTATTTTCTATTATTATTATCTTTTATTTTTCTCCTATTTTTAAAGAAATCAAAATCTTTTTGAAATTTCACTTTAAAAATGTCTATCCACAGCCTAAAAATTTTTGCTTTCAACTTACATTCATAATCTAATTCCAAAAGTAAGAGTAAAAATTTTCAGTTTAGTTCAGGAATCTCATCATCACGATATTTTTTTTTTTTTCTATTTTAGCCGTATTTGGTTTAGGGATCGATTAGAGTATGAAATACATGATGTAATAATGAAAATGGTTTATTTAAAAAAATGAATGAATAATAGTTAATTGCTAAGTTAATGGAATTTGTTAGATGATAAAAAGTAATAACGTTGTTATTATTATTATTATTATTATTATTATTATTATTATTATTATTATTATTATTATTATTATTATTATTATTATTATTATTATTATTGTCGCAAGGGATTTTGCGGTCGCCTGGACGATCACTCACCGAAGTGGGAAAAGTGAGGAGTCGCCACCTTAGTTTTGAGGGAAACTAAAGAAAACCATTTGGAAAAATAAATTAAAAATAAAACCACTTCAAGACAGAGATTCTAGGTTCGGGGTCCGTAAACGGGTGGGGAAGGTGTTAGGCACCCCACCTCGTCCCTTAATAAGGGTAAGTAGATTTAATTTTGGCGTTCTTTATAAATTGGTTAGGAGGGCTTGAATGGGAATGTTAGTCCTTTTAGTAAAAGGAATATTGGATCTTTCACTAAATTCGGATTACCCAGATACATAAGTAAATGAGACAACCTTAGTGAGTTGGTGTCGCGAATCATCTTGGTTTTGGGATTATTTTACGGACGGGTTAAGATTTGATGTGAGAATCGGATAAGAACTCTCCTCCGATCTCTTTTAAATTATTTATTAAAATTTGGGGGGGGGGGGGAGATCGGATAAGAACCCTCCTCCAATCTCCTCTAGACGTTTATTAAAATTTTTGAGTTGAGACCGGATAAGAACTCCCCTCCGATCTCTTTTTAATGTTTATTAAAATTTTTGAGTTGAGACCGGATAAGAACTCTCTTCCGATCTCTTTTTAATGTTTATTAAAATTTTGAGGGGAGATCGGATAAGAACCCTCCTCCGATCTCCTCTAGACGTTTATTAAAATTTTTGAGTTGAGACCGGATAAGAACTCTCCTCCGATCTCTTTTTAACGTTTATTAAAATTTTGAGGGGAGATCGGATAAGAACTCTCCTCCGATCTCTTCGAAATTTGATCACAGCTGTATATCTTAAAAGCCTAAGTTTAAGGGTTCTGGCATTCAAAGATGCTGGGGATAAGGCTTCTTGATACCTTTTGGCTAGATGGGGAAAACTAGACTTGATTTACCGACCTTCCATGTATTCATTTTACCAATATCTATTAATGACCGATCTATTCTGTTTTGCTTATTTTGGTTTTATTCCACTTTATGACCTCTTTGTCGAATCGCTGTTCACGTCAGCCTAATAGTTTGGCTATCTTCCTGACGCGTTATTCAGGTTCTCTCTTTTAAAAGAGACCCCTAAGTTGCAGTTACCTACGTCTTGCCTGACCATTTACACGCTACTAGGAACCAGAAAAACTTGCATGACGAAGATTAATAAAATGACGGACTAATCACTAAAGAGATAACTCGAGAGTAACATTCTTTTGGGTCCTTTTGCACAAAATGAACTTGGAGAAAATCACATACGTAAGAAGAAACAAAGAAAGTGCGAAAAATAAATGTAAACACTTAGTAAAACAGCAATATGAGCTCTTACCTGTGAGGAGCCAAATCTACTAAAAAAGCTACGGTGTGGCAAATAGAGATAAGACAGTGGACTGATTAGCCTGAGAGCTTATGTTCGTCGGGAAGTGAAGGGAGCTCAGCTAAAATATAATCAGATTAAGATAAAAGCCGAGTGGAATGAAGTTTAGCTTAGACAGTGGGAATGAAAACAGAGATGATAAAGGGCTGAAAGTGAGGGTGTGACCAGATAATGAACAAACTGGAAATGTAGAGTTCCAGTATCCAGAATCCTTTTCAAGAAACACTTCAGAAAACTAGTTTCAAAAGTTTTTCCAATCAACACTTCAAAGTAGCGGAATAACAAACTAAATGAAGTTTTCAGAGTTCTTCCGCTATAATAACAGCCTCTTCTTTTTGTCCGTCCGTCCCCTTGAACAGTTTTTCATGCTGGTATTTATAGGAATCGGGTGCTCCCCATGAAGGGTCAGGATTTATTTTGAGGGAGATGGAGGGTCAAGATTTCGAAGGACATGATCGGATGTCCAGGAATTAAAGAGAATCAAAATGAATGGCTGAGATCTCTCTTCAGAATATTTGTCCTTTTCTTCTTTCGATCTAACGGTCCCAAATCTTCTTGTCCGGAACGATCTGAGGGCTAAGAGCGAAAGGCGCTGGTATTGTCGTCTTCTCTCTTGATCCAAGGGTTCCGGATTTGTCCTTACAAGTGAGATCAACGGTGGGGATTGGGATATACAGGACTGTCATGACATACCCTAGCACTGACATCGGCGGGCGATTCTTAGGCGTGCGGTGGAGATCTCGCCTGCAACGCTTTAACTACCTCGGCTCTGATTCTGACAACGGTTATTTGGGATTTGTCTTATTCCTTTTGTCTTCCGATCCCTCTTCTTGACACGCTCCTATTCCGATCTCTCATGTTAATCTCCCGTCTTCCGATTTATTATTCCGATCTCTCCTTTTCTCTGGTCTGGTCTGGTCAAAGCATTAATTTCCCCTTGATTCTCGAGGCGTTAAGCCGTTTTACGCTCGAGAATAAATGCTCATATTCCCCAATATATACCCCTGTCGATATAGACATATCCTTCATCTGATTATACTCTCTTCCATCTAACTTTTAATGTACTAGCTGCAACGGTGGAAGTTACGGCCATGATGGTGGTTTATGATCCATTTCCCACGAGCTTCTTTAACCATGGCTGAAAATTTACGATCCGGTGATCGCATAACCCTAACTGACGATGGTGAGAGAACTGGATTTGACCGATCTGTATTGCGGACCTCGGTTGTACCGATCTCGAGTCGCTCAACTGAGTTCATTCGGCTTCTCATCACATTGAGTGTTCCGACAGCGGCTTTCCTCCACATTGGGTGTTAAAATGACGCCTCGGTTACGTCGGTGACACCCCTTTGATCGATCATAATGTGACATTCCGATCCTAGAGATCACCCAAATGATGTATTTTGTTTTCAATGCAATCCGATCTCTAGAGATCACAGAAATGATGTAATCCAATTTTAGTGTAATCCGATCCCTAGAGATCGCCCAAATGATGTAATCCGATCTTTTGAAAATAAAGACTTTATTTTGTCAGTTATCATCTTATTATTTTTGCATTGATTATTTTTCGATCTCTAATGTGATTATCCGATCTGGTTCTTTACCTGAATGACACTTAACTGATCCTTTATTCAAAATATTTAACTTATTATGCCGATCTCCAATTAACCGATCTCGGAACATTCAGATATTTGAGAGAAGTGTCAGAACAGCTGTCGAGTCCCACCATTCGATGCGTTGCCTAGAACCTCGCGAGTATTAAATGCTCGGACTAGTATAAATAGGGGTGGGAGGGTTAGCCAGTTGTTCTCTCATTCCATTTTCAATCCCCTGCTCACAACTTTGAAGTTCTCTCGTTTTCTCAAGTTCTTCCGACGTCGATCAGACTCCGGTAAGGGCTTTGATCTTCTTTTTTAGTTTAAGTTCTTTATTCCTTTTGAAAATGAGCGGTGCAGAAAGGTCGAGAGCGCGAGCCCTCCTTCCATTCGGTTCTCATGGTCGTCCAGATGAAGAAGAGGTAGTCGGGCCAAGCATAACTGAACCCCTAGGGTCTCCGTTCGGCTCGGGGCGGATCATACCATCAAGGCGTGCACTGTTTGGGGAGGAGACTCTCCCTATAGATGAGCTACCGTCGGTTCTTGAGTATCCGATCTGCAATCGTTTAGCCAAGAATACAACATTCGGCTGATTAAATGCGAGCTAATCAAGTGCCACGGCGATCTTCGTGTCGATCACTCCTTTGAAGAGAATGACATGGTTATGGTGTACGAGGAACAGTTAAAGGCCGGTCTGCGGTTCCCTCTAGATGACTTCTATAAGGAGGTCCTAAAACTTCACCGAGCGTGCATTGCTCAAATTCACCCTAACTCGTGGCGGATCTTGGTAGCCTTCCGAGGTCTATGCCGAGCTAAGGGAATCAGACCTACGGCTAAGGTTTCGCCGATTGCCTGCACTAACTCAGAAAGGATGACGAATACTGATTCTTTCAGGCGAAGCCTCATTGCGGGCTCTTTTCCGATCTACCCTTATCCCTTAAGAATTGGAAGAACTGTTTCTTCATTCTGAGGAGCAAAGATCCGAGCTGCTTTGAGGACTTCCCCCGTAGCTGGTGGTACCAGGGGCCTTTGCTTCCGAAGCATATTACCCTGAACCAGGAGGAAAGCTTAATAGTGATGGATCTGAAGAGTCTGGCCGCCACTCAAAAGTATTCTTGTTTGGATGCGGTGGCTAAAGTTGCACCATTGGACCATTCAAGCGCTCCTGGCCAAGACCGCGAACTTCCGCTCTCTGACCTCGGCATTGGTATTTTCTATATCTCAGCTCTCAGGACCTTAGCGATCTCACTGACCTTTTCTTTGTGCAGGTATGGCTGGTGGTGAGGGTTCTAGGAAGCGGAAGAAGGACAAAGAGATCTCCCAGAAAATAAAGGAGATGAAGCGTTCGGAAATGCTTCGAATACCTGGTCATGAATCTGGGGAAGTACAAGGGGACCCGCCTCAACCTTCGGATTTGCCGACCGCTGAAGCTGTCCGATCTCCTCCTAGATTGGAAGAGCAGCCTCCGGCTCTTCCAGTTGTTCCAAGCACAGAAAGGGGTCCTTCTCAATCTTCTGGGAGGACCTCTTCTCGTGGCGCTCAAAAGCTAATCGAGTCCCTGAAGAATAACCGGACTGTTCGGGAGAACCCCGGTTTTGCCCAAGTCTTGGGGTCTTCCATCTTCCTTCGGGAGGATCGGGACAGGCTATCCTCGAACAGCCTTGATGATATCTTGACTCAATCCATGAGCCTGAACGTGGAGTGCCTGGTGAATCAGACCATGGTTTGGGAAAAGGTTCAGCGTCTGGGTAAGGAGATCGGGAAGAAAAATCAGGAAGTGGCTTCCCTCTGATCCCAACTCTCATCCGCTCAAGATTATATATCTCAAGTTGAGGGGCGGGCGAAGTTTTATGAGGACAGGGTGGCCGAACTGAATCTTGTTCTGGCTGAAAGGAATCGGGTTCTCGGAGAAGTCCAGGCGCTACAGGCCAACGAAGCTGCTCAGGTCACCCAACTCATCGAAGAGCTTAAAGAGAAAGACGGGAAGCTTAAGGAGAAAGATGAAGAGATGGTGACGGGAATAGCCGGGCCTACGTGAATGCTCACAAGGACCTCTTGGTCGAACTCCAGAAACGTTACCCAGGGGAGGACTTCTCTTGGATGGCCGACAGCTCTGAGCGGCGATGAGGACGGTGAGGAGGAAGCCGAGGCGAGAGAGAGAGTGAGCAAAATGTAAATCAGTGGGGTGACCCTCCAGCTGAATAGCTTGTACAAAAAATGAAATGAAATGGGCTGTCTCTTTTGTTCAATGAATGGATGTGATTGGAAAATCTCTGAATTGCCTAAGTATTTGATTGTATGAGCATAGCGAAACAAGAACTAAATGCAATTATTAATCTAAGTGTAAGAGATCGGAAAGCACAATAAGCATGAGATCGGTGGGAAAAAATGCTGAATGGGACTTGATTAAAATTGAAAATTTAGCTTGAACACTTAAGATTGGAATCCTTATTAAACCGAACCAAAACCTTAACTCTTAAACTTTCAAAAGGGAGATCGGCGATAAAACTGGTAGGAAAAGATCTAGTGCCAGTTCATTTATCAGGAATATACTTGACGGGTCCTGAGTTTCGACAATGGGTTTGAGAGATCGGTGAGTGATAGGTAGTAAAGCTTTGGTGATCGAGAACTTAACAATTTGATTTAATTCTTTACGGGGAGAGATCGGAATTGTGACAGCCTATCAAAGAGGGATCGGAAATGTGATTAGCTGTCCGAAGGAGACTTAGTACCGGGGATCGGTTTCAAAGTTTTATTGATTTTGGAGATCGGCCAAAATATGGTGTCGACAGCTGCCCCTCTTTACATAATTTCTATTAAAGGAAAAAAAAAATTCCGTGTAGGAATTATGTAAAGATTCAGACTCATATTTTGGACGATTAGGTGTACCTAAGTTAACGACCTAGAAATTGGCAACGGAAGTTAGAATACTTAAAAAATTAAAAACCAACTTGGATCAAGAAACCAGAGGTTGATAGCAGGAAAATTAAATTGCAGGAAATTAAAATCAACTTAGATCAAGGAACCAGAGGTTGATAACAAAAAATGTAAATTGCATGAAATTAAAATCAACTTAGGTCAAGGAACCAGAGGTTGATAGCAAGAAAATTAAATTGCAGGAAATTAAAATTGCAAGAATTTAAAATCAACTTAGATCAAGGAACCAGAGGTTGATAACAGCAATGTAAATTGCAGGAAATTAAAATCAACTTAGATCAAGGAACCAGAGGTTGATGGTGGAAATGTAAATTGCAAGAATTTAAAATCAACTTAGATCAAGGAACCAGAGGTTGATAGTAGGAAAATTAAATTGTAGGAAATTAAAATCAACTTAGATCAAGGAACCAGAGGTTGATAGCAGGAATGTAAATTGCAAGAATTTAAAATCAACTTAGATCAAGGAACCAGAGGTTGATGACAGGAAATTTAAATTGCAGGAAATTAAAATCAACTTAGATCAAGGAACCAGAGGTTGATAACAGAAAATGTAAATTGCATAAAATTAAAATCAACTTAGATCAAGGAACCAGAGGTTGATAGCAGAAAAATTAAATTGCAGGAAATTAAAATCAACTTAGATCAAGGAACCAGAGGTTGATAATAGAAAATGTAAATTGCATGAAATTAAAATCAACTTAGATCAAGGAACCAGAGGTTGATAGCAAGAAAATTAAATTGCAGGAAATTAAAATTGTAAGAATTTAAAATCAACTTAGATCAAGGAACCAGAGGTTGATAACAGCAATGTAAATCGCAGGAAATTAAAATCAACTTAGATCAAGGAACCAGAGGTTGATGGTGGAAATGTAAATTGCAAGAATTTAAAATCAACTTAGATCAAGGAACCAGAGGTTGATAGCAGGAAAATTAAATTGCAGGAAATTAAAATTGCAAGAATTTAAAATCAACTTAGATCAAGGAACCAGAGGTTGATAACAGAAAATTTAAATTGCATGAAATTAAAATCAACTTAGATCAAGGAACCAGAGGTTGATAACAGAAAATGTAAATTGCATGAAATTAAAATCAACTTAGATCAAGGAACCAGAGGTTGATAGCAGAAAAATTAAATTGCAGGAAATTAAAATCAACTTAGATCAAGGAACCAGAGGTTGATAACAGAAAATTTAAATTGCAGAAAATTAAAATCAACTTAGATCAAGGAACCAGAGGTTGATAACAGAAAATGTAAATTGCATGAAATTAAAATCAACTTACAAAGCAAGTCTAACCCTGACACATGAAGTTCTTTCCCTGACGAAGTGTACTTAACAAGATACCGAAGGCCGATGATTAATGGAGGAGGAGTTGCAAGACTCGACCCATGATCCCATTCCTTTGGATGCCTCTTTTTTGTTCCCGACTTTCTCCTTATTTTACGGAAAGCGCCCTTGCGGGTTTTTACTTTCTTTTCGTCCATTCGACCAGAAGCGCCCTTTCGGGTTTTTACCCCTAGTTTTTTTTTTTTTTTTTTTGAAGGCCATTCCCTGCAAATCTCATAATAAAATACGTGAGGTTATCAATTTTTGAATTCAAATCTTATGGCAAAAATTTTAACTAATCAATAACGCATTAAACAAAGAGAAAGGATAGTATTTGAAAAGTGAGTAAACAGGAAAACAAAAGCAGAAGGAATAAAGTATAATTTTATTATGGCTTTAGGAAAAATAGAGATATACTTTCAAAGGAAAAGGAAGGGTACAAGGATAGATCTCACATATTCCTTATAGTTGGTTTTGAAGTCTTTTAACTGCCATTATTTCAAGTTCTCTGAAGCTTCATGCCGCGACAGTTTCCTCTCCATCCTCGATTTCATATCCCCTTCCTTATTCCTCCATTTTGGTTCTTGGGGCGCCCTTTCGGGTTTTCACCCCAAGTTTTTTTTTTTTTTTTTTTTTTTTTTTTTTGGGATGCCCTTTCGGGTTTTCATCCTTCACTCATTTTATGCATAGTACCTCTTGACAGTGTCGGCATTCACAGGTCTCGGGAATTCGTCACCGTCCATGTGGGTCAAGATCAAGGCTCCTCCAGAAAATGCCTTTTTAACCACATAGGGTCCCTCATAGGTTGGTGACCATTTGCCCCGGGGATCGTTTTGGTTCGTGACACTTTCTTGATACTAGGTCCCGGGTTGGAATTCGTGGCGGACACCTTTATCAAATGCCTAGCCATTCTCCTCCGGTATAATTGCACATGACATGCTGCTGATAATCTTTTCTCGTCCGAGAAGTTTAATCGATCCAACCTTGGATGGATCCATTACGATTCATCAATTCTGATTCCTTGAATCCTTAAGGAAGGAATTTCGACCTCAATAGGTATCTGCTTCCATCCGTAGACCGGTGAGTATGGAGGTGCCCAGGTTGAGGTCCTCACGGAAGTCCGTTATGCGTGTAGAGTGTGAGGGACCATATGATGCAAATACCTATATGTGACCGTCATTTTCCGAATTATCCTCTTGAGGTTTTTGTTTGCGGCTTCCACCGCTCCATTCATCCAGGGACGGTATGGGGAGGAATTAAGATGTCGGATTACGTATTGATCACACGGTTCTAAACCTTTGGACCATTCAAGTTCTTGGCATTATCGGTGACAATTTCATTGGGAGGCCATGCGGCGGATGATGTTGCTTTTGAAGAATTTAAGAAAGCGTGTTTTGCGTGATGTGAGCATACGACGTTGCTTGACCCATTTGGAGAAATAGTCGATGGCCACTAGGATAAACCTATGTCCATTGGATGCCTTGGGATTGATGGGACCAATCACATCGATGCCCCACATTGCAAAGGCCAAGGTGAGGCGAGGTTGAATAACTTGTGAGGTGGCACATTTATTGGATTCGCATAAATCGACACTTATGGCACTTTCGAAAATACTCGATGCGATCCTTTTCCATTGTGGTCCAAAAATATCCCCGTCGCATGATTTGCTTAGCCATCACGTGTCCATTGGCGTGAGTTGCACAATTTCCCTCATGTGTCTCAAAAAGGATTCTCTTTGCCTCTTTTGCATCTACACATCTCAATAATTCGCCGCTGGAGCTCCTCTTGTATAGGGTTTCTCCACCGGGAAGTATCCCAACGCTAATCTCGAATCATCTTCTTTTCATTTTTGCTTGCCCACGAGGAATTCTCTAGTTCTGCGATGAGCCGGATATCATGATAGCAAGGCTTTCCATCGGGCTCCTCTTCAACCATGAAGCAGTAAGCTGGCTCATCCCTTGCTTTAATCCTCAATGCTTGAGTCGTCTGCCCTTCTTCGATCTGAGCCATAACAGCTAGAGTAGCTAAGGCATCAGCAAATTGGTTCTTGTCTCTACTAAGATGGGTGAAAGAGATTTCTTCGAATTCCTTGATTAGCTCCAGTAGGTACTTCTGATATGGGATCAGCTTGAGGTCTTTGGTTTGCCATTCTCCCTTGACTTGATAAATTATCAGAGCCGAGTCTCCGTACACTTCGACTTTACGATTTTCATCTCGATAGCTTGTAGACCCATTACACAAGCTTCATATTCTGCGACATTGTTGAAATGCAGTCAAATCTCAACTTGACGGCTATCGGGAAGTGTTTTCCGTCAGGATACCGATGCGACTCGATTTCATTACCGGACAAATTGACAGCTCCGTCGAAATACATTTCCCATACATCGGCTGGGCCCTCTTCTTCATAGTCTACTTCATTAATATGCTCATCAGGGAACTCAAAATCCAGAGCTTCATAATCCTGGATAGGGTTTTCCGCTAGGAGGTCAGCGATCACACTACCTTTCACCGCTTTCCGGGTCACGTAGACTATGTCGTATTGGGAGAGTATAACCTGCCACTTGGCTATCCTTCCTGGCACGAAGGGGCTCTCGAATACATATCTGATAGGATCCATCCTAGAGATGAGCCATGTCTTGTGATTCAACATGTAGTGCTTGAGGCGATTTCTTTGTCGAGCTAGCAGCGCAGCAAGTCTTTTCTAAGAAAGAGTACCTTGATTCACAATCATTGAACTTCTTGCTCAGGTAATAAATGGCCCTCTCTTTTCGGCCGGTATCATCATGTTGTCCCAAAACACATCCCATCGAGTTCTGCTGGACTGCCATGTACAGGATCAAAGGCCTGTCATACAGGTGGAACCAATACTGGTGGATTTGACAGATACTGCTTGATTTTCTCAAAAGCCTCTTGACAAACTGAATCCCATTGAGTAGAGTTGTTCTTCCGGAGTAATCTGAAAATAGGCTCAGCTTTGGCAGTGAGATTAGAAATAAACCTCGAAATGTAGTTCAGCTTTCCCAGAAAACTGCGCACCTCCTTTACATTTTTGGGGCGGCATTTCTTGAATAGCTCGGACTTTATGCGGATCTACTTCTATCCCTTTCTAAACACTATGAATCCCAACAACTTCCCGATCTAGCTCAGAATATGCATTTAGCGAGGTTGACTTCAAGTGGTATTTCTGAGCCTTTCGAATACCCTCCTCATCACTGAGCGTGGCTCTCTTCTCCTGTATTTGATGATCATATCATCCACGTATACCTCCACTTCTTTATGCATCATATCGTGGAATAATGTGACCATTGCGCGCTGGTAAGTAGCCCCGGCATTTTTCAACCTGAAGGGCATGACCCGATAGCAGAATACTCCCCATTGAGTGATGAAAGCAGTTTTATCCTTGTCTTCTACGTCCATTGGGATCTGATTGTACACTGATGCCCAATCAATACACGAACACACCGCCCAATCCGCGGCATTGTCAACTAACACATCAATGTGGGGAGAGGAAATCGTCTTTCAAGCTAGCTTTATTAAGATCCACGTAGTCAACGCACACCCGACTCTCCGTCCTTCTTCATTCTGGGACGACGTTAGCCACCCATTGGGGATATTTGACCACTTCAAAGAACCCGGAGTCATACTGTTTCTTGACTTCATCCCAAACTTTGAGCAGTGTGTCGGGATTCATTCTCCTTAGTTTCTGCTTTACCGGAATTGTTCCTGAAATTAAGGGAATTTTGTGCGCTACTATCTGAGGGTCCAAACCCACCATATCATCATAGCTCCAGGAAAATACATCGAGGAATTCTTTAAGCAGA
This sequence comes from Hevea brasiliensis, assembly GCF_030052815.1. Taxonomy (NCBI): domain Eukaryota; kingdom Viridiplantae; phylum Streptophyta; class Magnoliopsida; order Malpighiales; family Euphorbiaceae; genus Hevea; species Hevea brasiliensis. The sequence goes on from NC_079506.1 coordinate 24,689,507, forward strand.
CTGATCATATCTCCCAATTCTTCACTCTACTACCTTAAGTTCCCTTTTTACTTCTTCCGTGCCCAAGTTTATTGTGTGTCGTCTCCACAAGGCACGAGGAGGGCTCATCCTTTTCACCGTCTTCTTGTGTAAGTTCTTCCTCGAATCACTTGAAGTAATGGCGATTATGGGGATTTCAAAATTAACGGAGGATTTACGAGTCTATTGGATTATTAGGTGTTAATTGATGAATGGTCTGAATAAGTAAAGAATAGAAGCGTGTTATAAGGATGGAATTAAAAAGGAAAGAAGAGAGTATTGGATTTAAAATGCGCTATCAATTCTTTAATATTAATTCCATAATAAAAGGTCCTTTTACTGTATTACAGTTGTCACCATGGACAAAATGATCAAGTGTTGATAACCAAAGGTACTTTACTCGAGATTGAGTACAGGGATATCCTCTGTTGTCCAGTTGTCCAACTCCTGCCCCTCAGCCATTGGCGATACTAGGGCCTCATACAAGGAGTCCAGTTGGATGACATCGATGGATGGATCATCGGGTGATTCTTACGTATTTGCGGATGTTGAATGGTGGTTTGGTGAAGATCTCGTGATTCTCGAGACTACTTTCATCTTTCCCATCTTACGGTCAAACCTCGATCCGAATTATTTTCGTCATCCAGAATCGCCCATCCACGAGGGCATCCTCCTCATATCCCAAACCACTACGGCCCACCTTCTGAATAGCCGATATGGGTTCCACGATTCCTTGCAAGGCGGTGCCCAAGCCTTTCCCCTCTTGATACCCGTTCCTCGACATCACTTTGGCCACCATAGCCATAGCCCCCTCCTTCCCGGTATCTTGCAGTTCAAGGGCCTGGAAAGAACTCTCCAATGATTCCTCGGCGCTTCCACATAAGGAAGTGATTGCGGCTTGGTGACGATGTGGCTTCTTCGCCCCTTACGGTGATGATTTTGCCGTCCTTAATGTATTTGATCTTACGGTGCAAAGTCGAAGAGCGACGTTCGAGAATGGATCCATGGCCTTCCCAACGGCATAGTGTAAGCGGCTCAATGTTCATCACAGGCGTGATGTTGAAAGTACATGCACCGACTTGGATTGGCAAGTCAATGTCTCCCAGACACCTCTCTCCTGATGCCGTCAAAGGCTCTTACCACCATAGCACTCGGCGTATATATGATTGGTCATTGGCGGCTGGCTAAGGTAGCGCTAGGCAGTACATTGAGGGCTGATCCGTTATCGATGAGGACCTTGGCCACTATACAACCCTTACACTTCACAGTTACATGTAGAGCTTTATTGTGCCCTAAGCCTGCGGGGTCTACCTCCTCTTCAGAAAAGGCTACAAAGCTGGATGCCTGGATTTGTTCTACTATCTTCTCAAAGCGCCCGGAGTAATGTCGGGGTTAACAAACGCTAGATCCATGATTCATTGTAAGGCTTGTAGGTGGACGTCTGAGCTCAGGATAAGTGATAACAGTGAAATCAGCGCGGGTGTTTTTATCAACTGCTCCACCACATCATACTCGCTCTGTTTCATTATTTGGAGCAGCAGTTCTTCATCTTCCTTGTGCTCAACAGGCTCTACTTCCCCTGCTTTCTCAACCTCCTCTTCTGTGTTTCTTGATGACTCTCCCATTTTTACTTTCCCTTTCCTTCTCCCTCTTTCTTCGTTCCCGTAACACCTCCCACTTCGAGTTATAAACTCGACTTCTTGCTCAGGTGGAGAGGGCTTTGTTGTGATAATGGGCTGAGAACTGGTCTGGGGAGTAATGTTTCTGGCAGCTCCAGCATAAGTCATCCTTAAGTGCTCATGAGGAGCGAAACATGGTTTTGGTGGTGCCGGAGGTGAGACAAGACTAGGAGCCGAGGTACTGCTTGACGCTCCCTGAGTGAAAACTTGGAAATTATAATTCCATGGAACAGCGTGAGTATTGGTGACGGGGAGCTGAGGCGGAGTTCGGATAACCGTTACTGGCGGTGAGGCTACCGGGGGTGAGAAGGTGATTCTGGGTTTGGAGGTAGAAGCATTCTGGCTGTATCCAGTGGTGTTCACTCCCTTTTCCGTCTTCAGCCTTGTCTGGCATCTCAGAACCTTGAGAGACAATAAGTTCCGGACTTCTTGTCTAAACCCCTCACAATCTCGTAGCTCATGGTCAGCTGCCCCTCCATGGTAAGGACACCCCGTACTCTCTTCGAATCCCGCTACCTGAGGGCAAAGGTAGCCTTCCCTCATCGCTACAGCAAAAATCTCCTTAAAGTAAGGAACCAGCTTATCCACTTCTGGTGTTGATCCTTCTCCCTTAGACTCTATCATATTTACACCACTGCCCGTATTATGGTTAGGCAGTGGGTTTGAGGTAACGTTGGGGAGGGAACCATTTCCCTCGATCTTCAACCACCCATTTCGGATTAAAGCGTGCACTCTCCCTCTGAGTGCCCCGCAGTTATCAGTTGAATGCCCTTGTGCCCCTCCATGGTACTCACAACGGGCAGTGGCATCATACCATCTGGGGTATGGTGGCTGGATTGGGTCTAAGGGGACTGGTACAATTTGGTTTATACCGACAAGGTATCGGTATATTTCACTGAGTGGGAGGGGAAGAGGTGGATCAGGGTTTCTTGGGGGCCTTGGATTATTTTGTGGTGGTCTTGGTTGAGCAGGAGGAGGAAGCGGTCTTGGTTGGTAATTTGTAGGTGGGGGATATTGTGGGCGCGGGTGTGGATAATTTGGGAAGGGAGGTGGGATATTTGCGATGGTTTGGCCATGAGAGGGAGGATATGGCCGGTAGTTATTTTGGGGGAATGGGGAATAATTGTTTTGACGGGTGACAGAATGTACCTCACCCTCCTTTTTCTTGCCAAAGCTGGCAGTCTTCTTTACAGGGTTCTCTGCTGACTCCTGCAGTCGTCCCATTCTTAAGTTGGCCTCAAGTCTCTCACACTTTGGATGATGTCGGAGAAAATTTGTTGGAAGTGTTTCCAATCATCAAGTTGAAGTAGGAGCCTTCAAAGTCTCGATGAACAAAGAGCATAGCTCATTGTCGATCACCAGGATATACTTCCGCGCCTTTTCCCTCCATCTCTGGGCATCTTTGCTTGAAACCTTCCCGGTCTTTACATGCCATGTTGGAGGTCTCTCCTTGTGGGTGCCGCATCACAATTGAATTTGTATTGCTTTAAGAAGGTATCGGCTAAATCCTTCCGAGTGCGGCTTGCTCTGTCAATTGTATGCACCATCTTAGGCGCTCGGAGGCTCTCGTGAAAGAAGTGAATGAGAAGTCTGTCATCTTACATTAGAGCGGACATTTTGGCAATATAGGTTGCGGTGGATGCGAGGATCTGAGTTCGGTGTACTTGTCAAAATCCGGAACCTTGAATTTGGGTGGCACCACCACATCGCAGATCTTAGTGATGCCACATCCACGAGCCATACATATTCAGCCCTTCAATTGCTCTCAATCTTTCCTCTAGAGCGAGATAGTTTCTCATTTTCTTTTGACTTATTTTCTCCCCTCTGCGTGGAATACTCCCCAGTTGGGAAATGAGAGTGAAGTGAATGGGAGGATCACATTTGAAGGGTATGGGTCGGTGTTTTGAGCAGTTGGGTAATGAGAGTAAGGCGAGTCATTATTTGTAATGCTTGGATTGTGATGATTGTTGGGTCGGGATGGGAGGCTGAAAGGTAAAGAAGTTGAAGCTTGGTGAGGATCATTTGTTGGAGGTGGTGGAGGAGGTAATGGCGAGGCTAGACTCTGCTGTCGGTTTGATTCAGGACATTTCTCTCATTAGTCTCATAAGTTACGAGACACAGTCTTTTAATTCGGAGACTTGCCTGTAGGTTACTGTACTTGTTCTGATCTTCCATTATCTTCTTTGTCAGAGATCTTGTTAAGTACACTCGCTTGGGCTGAGCCGTGTGCTTGGTCAGACTTGCTTTGTTTGAAGCAATATTGATTTCCTGTGAGGGGTAAAAAAGAAAATTTTAAATGAACTTTGAATTTTGCAAAGAAACTAAAAGTCCTGGTCTGGACGAAGGATACAGTGGCATTTGAGAGCCAGGTTGAAATCTGTAAAAGGACAATCGCGTCAACTTTATCATGGCATCGTCCGATAGTCTGACTGTGAATGACGGGATTGAATGCGCATTTATGATACCTGTCCATATAGCGCATTCAATTTTTCACATAACCCTAGCGAGGGAGTTCCTACGGGAGTCATATTATTCATTCACAAATTTACTAAACAATGATCCAAAAATCATTTCATTAACTGAATAATTTGTACACCATATTCTTTACATCGGCCTAGGCTCTGGGAGGTTCTTTATAATGAGATGACATTTTCTGAGATACTCATATAACCTTTCTTCTTGCTTGGCAGGATCGAATGCTTTCAGGGCATACTCGGATTCAGGTAATAGTTCTTGTTTTCCCTGTGCTATTGTTCTCTCCAGCTGGTCAACATTCTCTTTGATCCTTGATAGAGAAGCGACATTTTCTTTCTCTTTCCTTTCTTTAGCACACTCTTTCAAGATATCGTTGATGAGTAGTGCTTGTTCTTTTAATTCAAGCTTCTTCTTTTTGTTTTCTTGCTTATACTCTTCAATGAGTATTTCTTGGTATTTCATCTTTTCCTGAAGCTTACTATTCTGCACTTTTATTTCTTTGGCCTCAGCTTGAAGAGAGTCTTTTTCCTTTTCCCACTGCACCTCTTGCTTTTCGAACTCCATCCTTTCGGCTCTTGCCTCTTCCTTGAGTCTTCTCACCCTTCTCTTAAGTTTCTGCTGTTGGTCCTCCAATTGTTTCATTCGTTCTTGCAGCTGTGAGTTCTCGGTATTTGCCTTTTGTAGCGAGTCAACTAGGCGATTATCAGCTTCCTCTAATAGGGCGTTTTGGCGAGGTTCTTGTCCTTGAATTCTACAGTAGAGTGTTCTCGGTCCCTGTCAGTTCTCCATTTAAGATAATCGCCCGAGGCACTTGGGCCTTTGGGTGATTTCTCCATCAAAGTGATGTTTTCCCTAGACTTACGAGCCATTTTCAACCCTTCTTCTTCCTTGAGCTCATGGTAGAAGCGACCTTGGTGGTATTCTTTGATGTTGATCACGGACTGTGTTGAGCCAAACTGCCTCATTACCAATGCCGGAGTGTAACTTGTATGCGGTTACTCGATTAGGGATATCTGGTGATTACCCCACTGTCTTGTCGAGCAGGTTGGCTGATGTCCACGATTTCCTCAACGTAATCATGGCTATTGAAACTCAAAATCCGTTCCCACCACTGCTGTTCATTTTTCAGACTGATTACTAACCGGGTCATTCTCTCGATGGGAGGCTGGTCAAGGTACCAAGTCAACCCCTTCGTCTCCACGGGATACATGTGGTGATAATCAGGTATAACGATTGAGAACAACACTTAAGGACCCTTTGCCTGTTATGCAGTAGGTAAGGGTTAATAAAGTCTCCGCAAGGATCGCCGGTATTGGATTGATCTGCTGCCTTTCTACTGTCCAGAACACTTCCACCGCGTTGCAAGTTATGATTCCCAATGGTCCCGGGAACAAAATCAGACCATAGATTCCCAAGGCGAGTGCTACCAAGCTTGATCCCCTTGTTTCTCGGAGGCATTGATCTAACCATTTACGGAGATATGTCCAATACCAACCATGCGTGTTTCCTTTGGCGGTTTCTTTTGACTTCAATTCTTACGGGAGTACCCAACATATGTGCGGTCGTTTCAGTGCGCCTATGTTCGAGGTGTAGGTAGATCCGGTTCTGTAATGAGTAAGGAATCCCTAGCAATGTCTGATATTCTTCCATAGTGGGAACCGTATCAATGTCATTGAAAGAGAATACCCCGTACTTAGAATTCCAAACCGACAACATGGCTTTTAATGCCGGGATTTGGACCTTGACTTGCATTAAGGTTGCAATCCTTCCGTACTTCTCTTCAAATCGTACCTTGACCTGATCGGGAAGCGACCTCCATCCATTAGACAGACCCTCGAGGTTGTTCATTCTGACCTCTATTTTATCCAGATCTAGTGAAGGTATTGAGCTAGCGTGTGCCTCGGAAACATCATTTTGCGAGGGTGCAGGACCTATGAGCTGATTTGGACCAAAGTTTAGCATGCTGAGCCTCTTCTGCCGACTGACTCGAGGATGCCATGATAAAAATGATGCCTATCCTTTTACAGACTCTTGGTTTGGTAATGCCTGCGGGAAAATTCATTAGTAAGACAAATTGGGGTAATTTTGAATCATACTGTTGACAGGGTGACACGTACACATTTATCAAAGTAGGAAAATGTGTAGGTGTTCTAGTAGGATTCAAGATTACCCTCAAAAAATGAACAAAAGGAAATTAAAGCAGAATAGGGTAAGAGAAGTATGCCCCTTTTGTCCTGCAATAGGGAGACTCCTAATACCGGGTGAGCGCTACCTATGTGGATAGTTCTATCTCATAAGGTAGTTTACTACGGCTTTCAACTATTGTGATAGTTTAGCTCAGGATCTAATTTTCTAAAAGCCACAGGTTCCCAAATTGCCCCTACGGTAAACAGTAGAGCCCCATTCTACCCCCATGATATTATCGAGAAAATTCCACGGGTATCACGGTGAATAGAACGAGTTTCAATTTGAGCAGAAGCCTTCACGGATACTAACGGGGTAAAACCCACGGGGACCGCTATATGACCCCCTCCTACTTTCCTAAAAGGGTAAGAAAGCCCGGGTTAGGACCATAGTGTGTGAGGACATCGTGTGAGTGTTCAGTGTGTGAAGGGACACCTTTACCTCTTCCCAATTCAGGGGGATTTTATTTTTCCATTTTTCCCTTTTTCCCCTTTTTTGAAATGAAGAGCACTGTAGGAAATAGAACAGGCAAAACAAAATAGTTAGCAGCAATAATAATTAATGTATAAAACATCGCCGAATGGGCCCATCTAACTATAATTTGATCTAACAAAATTAAATCTACTTTTGGACCACTACACCGGGGTTAAAATTACCTCCCCAGTGGAGTCGCCAAGCTGTCGCAAGGGGTTTTGCGGTCGCCTGGATGATCACTCACCGAAGTGGGAAAAGTGAGGAGTCGCCACCTTAGTTTTGAGGGAAACTAAAGAAAACCATTTGGGAAAATAAATTAAAAATAAAACCACTTCAAGACAAAGATTCTAGGTTCAGGGTCCGTAAACAGGTGGGGAAGGTGTTAGGCACCCCACCTTGTCCCTTAATAAGGGTAAGTAGATTTAATTTTGGCGTTCTTTATAAATTGGTTAGGAGGGCTTGAATGGGAATGTTAGTCCTTTTAGTAAAAGGAATATTGGATCTTTCACTAAATTCGGATTACCCAGATACATAAGTAAATGAGACAACCTTAGTGAGTTGGTGTCGCGAATCATCTTGGTTTTGGGATTATTTTACGGACGGGTTAAGATTTGATGTGAGAATCGGATAAGAACTCTCCTCCGATCTCTTTTAAATTATTTATTAAAATTTGGGGGGGGGGGAGATCGGATAAGAACCCTCCTCCAATCTCCTCTAGACGTTTATTAAAATTTTTGAGTTGAGACTGGATAAGAACTCCCCTCCGATCTCTTTTTAATGTTTATTAAAATTTTTGAGTTGAGACTGGATAAGAACTCTCTTCCGATCTCTTTTTAATGTTTATTAAAATTTTGAGGGGAGATCGGATAAGAACCCTCCTCCGATCTCCTCTAGACGTTTATTAAAATTTTTGAGTTGAGACCGGATAAGAACTCTCCTCCGATCTCTTTTTAACGTTTATTAAAATTTTGAGGGGAGATCGGATAAGAACTCTCCTCCGATCTCTTCGAAATTTGATCACAGCTGTATATCTTAAAAGCCTAAGTTTAAGGGTTCTGGCATTCAAAGATGCTGGGGATAAGGCTTCTTGATACCTTTTGGCTAGATGGGGAAAACTAGACTTAATTTACCGACCTTCCATGTATTCATTTTACCAATATCTATTAATGACCGATCTATTCTGTTTTGCTTATTTTGGTCTTATTCCACTTTATGACCTCTTTGTCGAATCGCTGTTCACATCAGCCTAATAGTTTGGCTATCTTCCTGACGCGTTATTCAGGTTCTCTCTTTAAAAGAGACCCCTAAGTTGCAGTTACCTACGTCTTGCCTGACCATTTACACGCTACTAGGAACCAGAAAAACTTGCATGACGAAGATTAATAAAATGACGGACTAATCACTAAAGAGATAACTCGAGAGTAACATTCTTTTGGGTCCTTTTGCACAAAATGAACTTGGAGAAAATCACATACGTAAGAAGAAACAAAGAAAGTGCAAAAAATAAATGTAAACACTTAGTAAAACAGCAATATGAGCTCTTACCTGTGAGGAGCCAAATCTACTAAAAAAGCTACGGGGTGGCAAATAGAGATAAGACAGTGGGTGATTAGCTTTGAGAGCGATGTTCGTCGGGAAGTGAAGGGAGCTCGGCTAAAATATAATCGATTAAGATAAAAGCCGAGTGGAATGAAGTTTAGCTTAGGCAGTGGGAATGAAAGCAGAGATGATAAAGGGTGAAAGTGAGGTGTGACGGATAATGAACAAAGCTGGAAATGTAGAGTTCCAAGATTATCGAATCCTTTTCAAGAAACACTTGACAACTAGTTTCAAAAGTTTTTCCAATCAACACTTCAAAGTAGCGGAATAACAAACTAAATGAAGTTTTCAGAGTTCTTCCGCTATAATAACAGCCTCTCCTTTTTTGTCCGTCCGTCCCCTTGAACAGTTTTTCATGCTGGTATTTATAGGAATCGGGTGCTCCCCATGAAGGGTCAGGATTTATTTTGAGGGAGATGGAGGGTCAAGATTTCGAAGGACATGATCGGATGTCCAGGAATTAAAGAGAATCAAAATGAAAGGCTGAGATCTCTCTTCAGAATATTTGTCCTTTTCTTCTTTCGATCTAACGGTCCCAAATCTTCTTGTCCGGAACGATCTGAGGGCTAAGAGCGAAAGGCGCTGGTATTGTCGTCTTCTCTCTTGATCCAAGGGTTCCGGATTTGTCCTTACAAGTGAGATCAACGGTGGGGATTGGGATATACAGGACTGTCATGACATACCCTGGCACCTGTCAGCATTGCGGGCGATTCTTAGGCGTGCGGTGGAGATCTCGCCTGCAACGCTTTAACTACCTCGGCTCTGATTCTGACAACGGTTATTTGGGATTTGTCTTATTCCTTTTGTCTTCCGATCCCTCTTCTTGACACGCTCCTATTCCGATCTCTCATGTTAATCTCCCGTCTTCCGATCTATTATTCCGATCTCTCCTTTTCTCTGGTCCGGTCTGGTCAAAGCATTAATTTCCCCTTGATTCTCGAGGCGTTCGCTTCGTTTTCTGCTCAGCAATAAATGCTCATTTTCCCCTATATATACCCCTGTCGACAGAGACATTTCCTTCATCTGATTTTCCTCTCTTCCTTCTTACTTTTCCTATTCTAGCTGCTCCGGTGGAAGTTCCGGCCATGATGGTGGTTTTTTATCCCTTTCCGATGAGCTTCTTTAACCACCGGCTGAAAATTTATGATCCCGGTGATCGCATAACCCTAACTGACGATGGTGAGAGAAGTGGATTTGACCGATCTGTATTGCGGACCTCGGTTGTACAGATCTCGAGTCGCTCAACTGAGTTCATTCGGCTTCTCATCACATTGAGTGTTCCGACAGCGGCTTTCCTCCACATTGGGTGTTCCGACAGCGCCTCGGTTCTAGTCGGTGACACCCCTTTGGATCAGTCATAATGTGACATTCCGATCCCTAGAGATCACCCAAATGATGTATTTTGTTTTCAATGCAATCCGATCTCTAGAGATCACAGAAATGATGTAATCCAATTTTAGTGTAATCCGATCCCTAGAGATCGCCCAAATGATGTAATCCGATCTTTTGAAAATAAGGACTTTATTTTGTCGGTTATCATCTTATTATTTTTGCATTGATATTTTTCGATCTCTAATGTGATTATCCGATCTGGTTCTTTACCTGAATGACACTTAACTGATCCTTTATTCAAAATATTTAACTTATTATGCCGATCTCCAATTAACCGATCTCGGAACATTCGGATATTTGAGAGAAGTGTCAGAACAGCTGTTGAGTCCCACCAATCGATGCGTTGCCTAGAACCTCGCGAGCATTAAATGCTCGGACTAGTATAAATAGGGGTGGGAGGGTTAGCCAGTTGTTCTCTCATTCCATTTTCAATCCCCTGCTCACAACTTCAAGTTCTCGTTTTCTCAAGTTCTTCCGACGATCGGACTCGGTAAGGGCTTTGATCTTCTTTTTAGTTTAAGTTCTTTATTCCTTTTGAAAATGAGCGGTGCAGAAGGTCGAGAGCGCGAGCCCTCCTTCCATTCGGTTCTCATGGTCGTCAGATGAAGAAGAGGTAGTCGGGCCAAGCACGCAACTGAACCCCTAGGGTCTCCGTTCGGCTCGGGCGGATCATACCATCAAGCGTGCACTGTTTGAGGAGGAGACTCTCCCTATAGATGAGCTACCGTCGGTTCTTCGAGTATCCGATCTACAATCGTTTAGCCAAGAATACAACATTCGGCCTAATTCGTACGAGCTAATCAAGTGCCACGACGATCTTCGTGTCGATCACTCCTTTGAAGAGAATGACATGGTTATGGTGTACGAGGAACAGTTAAAGGCCGGTCTTCGGTTCCCTCTAGATGACTTCTATAAGGAGGTCCTAAAACTTCACCGAGCGTGCATTGCTCAAATTCACCCTAACTCGTGGCGGATCTTGGTAGCTTTCCGAGGTCTATGCCGAGCTAAGGGAATCAGACCTACGGCTAAGGTTTTCGTCGAGCTGCACAGACTAACTCGTCGAAAGGATGACGAACACTGATTCTTTCAGGCAAAGCCTCATTGCGGGCTCTTTTCCGATCTGCCCTCATCCCTTAAGAATTGGAAGAACCGTTTCTTCATTCTGAGGAGCAAAGATCCGAGCTGCTTTGAGGACTTCCCCCGTAGCTGGTGGTACCAGGGGCCTTTGCTTCCGAAGCATATTACCCTGAACCAGGAGGAAAGCTTAATAGTGATGGATCTGAAGAGTCTGGCCGCCACTCAAAAGTATTCTTGTTTGGATGCGGTGACTGCCGAGTTGCACCATTGGACCATTCAACTGCTCACCGGCCAAGACCGCGAACTTCCGCTCTCTGACCTCGGCATTGGTATTTTCTATATCTCAGCTCTCAGGACCTTAGCGATCTCACTGACCTTTTCTTTGTGCAGGTATGGCGGGTGGTGAGGGTTCTAGGAAGCGGAAGAAGGACAAAGAGATCTCCCGGAAAATAAAGGAGATGAAGCGTTCGGAAATGCTTCGAACACCTGGTCATGAATCTGGGGAAGTACAAGGGGACCCGCCTCAACCTTCGGATCTGCCGACCGCTGAAGCTGTCCGATCTCCTCCTAGATTGGAAGAGCAGCCTCCGGCTCTTCCAGTTGTTCCAAGCACAGAAAGGGGTCCTTCTCAATCTTCTGGGAGGACCTCTTCTCGTGGCGCTCAAAAGCTAATCGAGTCCCTGAAGAATAATCGGACTGTTCGGGAGAACCCCGGTTTTGCCCAAGTCTTGGGGTCTTCCATCTTCCTTCGGGAGGATCGGGACAGGCTATCCTCGAACAGCCTTGATGATATCTTGACTCAATCCATGAGCCTGAACGTGGAGTGCCTGGTGAATCAGACCATGGTTTGGGAAAAGGTTCAGCGTCTGGGCAAGGAGATCGGGAAGAAAAATCAGGAAGTGGCTTCCCTCCGATCCCAACTCTCATCCGCTCAAGATTATATATCTCAAGTTGAGGGGCGGGCGAAGTTTTATGAGGACAGGGTGGCCGAACTGAATCTTGTTCTGGCTGAAAGGAATCGAGTTCTTGGAGAAGTCCAGGCGCTACAGGCCAACGAAGCTGCTCAGGTCGCCCAACTCATCGAAGAGCTTAAAGAGAAAGACGGGGAGCTTAAGGAGAAAGATGAAGAGATGGTGACGGGAATAGCCGGGGCCTACGTGAATGCTCACAAGGACCTCTTGGTCGAACTCCAGAAACGTTACCCAGGGGAGGACTTCTCTTGGATGGCCGACCTGGCTCCTGAGGGCGACGATGAGGACAGTGAGGAGGAAGCCGAGGGCGAGAGAGAGAGTGAGCAAAATGTAAATCAGGCTGGGGGTGACCCTCCAGCTGAATAGCTTGTACAAAAAATGAAATGAAATGGGTTGTCTCTTTTGTTCAATGAATGGATGTGATTGGAAAATCTCTGAATTGCCCAAGTATTTGATTGTATGAGCATAGCGAAACAAGAACTAAATGCAATTATTAATCTAAGTATAAGAGATCGGAAAGCACAATAAGCATGAGATCGGTGGGAAGAAATGCTGAATGGGACTTGATTAAAATTGAAAATTTAGCTTGAACACTTAAGATTGGAATCCTTATTAAACTGAACCAAAACCTTAACTCTTAAACTTTCGAAAGGGAGATCGGCGATAAAACTGGTAGGAAAAGATCTAGTGCCAGTTCATTTATCAGGAATATACTTGACGGGTCCTGAGTTTCGACAATGGGTTTGAGAGATCGGTGAGCGATAGACTGGTAAAGCTTTGACTGATGCGAGAACTTAACAATTTGATTTAATTCTTTGCGGGGAGAGATCGGAATTGTGACAGCCTATCAAAGAGGGATCGGAAATGTGATTAGCTGTCCGAAGAAGACTTAGTACCGGGGATCGGTTTCAAAGTTTTATTGATTTTGGGGATCGGCCAAAATATGGTGTCGACAATTATTATTATTTAAAAATAATGAAGGTAACTACTTCATAAAAAGAAAAAGAAAAAATGAAAAGGAAAAAATGAAAATGATTTATATTTTTTTGAAATAAAATTTTATATTGAGTGCTATGAAAAAATAATAATAATTGATGCGTTCTAGTTAATACTAATAAGTGCACTAGTCATTTAAGTAACAAAGTGATGAGAAAGAGTATCATCCCACAAGGATCAAAATTGTTATTTGCAATTAAACTAACACTACACTAATGTTATTTGTCAAACTGATAATTGAATTTAACTAAACTAAAACTAACAAGAACAATAAAAATAAAAGCAGGCAAATAAAAAAAATGAAAAAATAAATAAAAACTTCTTATGATAAAAGTGTTAAGGTCATATTTCACATTTACCTATGTATGACAACAAATCTAATGTAAATTTACATCATAAGATGGTAGGATTCAAAATGATCAATTGTCTTTTTCAAGTAGAATAGTCATCTAAATTAATAGTCCATATTCAGGTAAAAAGAATCTAGATGCATAAAGAATAGGAATCCCTTACAATTAATCTGTCCTCTTTAGTTGAAAATTAAACAGACCACACACTATTTTTAGTATCCATCTTCAGTTAGCCTAGTTCTAATGTAATATACAATACTCTTTCTAGAAATCAATTATGCATTTAAAAAGAGAAATAAATTCTAACTTCTCTATTTGAACCTCACTAGAATAATCAATCAATCAAATAAACACAAAACATTTAGATCAAATATTGCATAATCTCATGAAAAAAAAAATCATAATATTGAAATTAAAATTATCAAAACATAGGTTCAAGATCCATCATTCCCTAAGAAAAGGGTCTAATTCATCCTAGAGATGGTAGAATATGAGAAAAGAAGAAAATACATCATGAAAGCTTAAAGAACAATAATAAAGATTAAACTGTGGTTGCAGGTGCATTTTCAAGCTTCAATATGCAAAAATCTTCTCCCTCTTACTCCAATTATGTGGCTAGGGACCTCTCTTTAGACTCCTCCAAAGTGATGATCCTTAATCCCAAACTCTCCTCCTTAAATTGGGTAATCTCTGCCCTTTTTAGACTTCTTTTGGCCTTAGTAGACTCTCCTCCAAATAAAAAGTAAAAACCTAATTAGATCAATAATTAAAATTGCATAGCTTATTGCACACGGCCATGCCTGTGTCTATGCCATGACCGTGCCTATGGTCGAGCTCATGTACAAATTTTGATCCATAAAAATATTCTTTCAAATCCAGTAGATTTGCAATCTCGTTCTAACCCAAATAGGAGTTTTTTCTACTAAAAATACATGCCAAAAAGTAAAAGTCCTAAAATAACTAAAGAACAAACATTAAAAGGTAAAAACAAAGAACTAAACAAATAACAAAAACTAATTAAAAACCAAATAAAATTTACTGAAAATAGGTAAAATAAACAAATAAAAACACAGAACAGTATATAATAAAACACAACATATCAATAATATATACTAGGATAATATGGAAATGCTTCATATAGCTAATTTAGAGTTGGAAGAGTTCTCCCACATCTTTAATTTATAAAAGTATTTTCTAACGTGTGTTGCACATTGTGTTTCTCACTGTACTTACTCGTAATTGAATTTTCTTTATATATAATTTTAAAAAATTGCTAATTAATTAATAAATCCCAAACTTAACAATAATTTTGTTTAAGTAAGTGCAATAATACAAAAAAAAAAACTAAGAAAATTAAAGTAAGGGACTCAATTAAAATAATGCAAATGTCTAAAAAATACTTTCATTGTATTCTAGTTATATGTGTTTAAGCAGATAAGATGTATTCTCATTGTCAATAATATCTTTCTACTCTCAAATTTTTTTATTATTCATATTTTAAAAAAAATAATTACTCCTGATAATAAAAAATATATTTTTTTTTAAATTTTTGCCATTATAGCCAATTCTTTAATTTTTCAAAATTTTAACTTATTTTAAATATTTATTATTTTTACTAAGTAATAAAATTTAAATAAATCGGCTACCAAAATTATGATATATGAATTAACTGAAAAGAGATCAACAATCAAAATTGTATTACGTTAGCTTATTTAAATATTACGTTAGCTTATTTAAATTAATTTTGACGGTAAGTTAACAAATACTTTAAAAACCATGCTAAAATTATCAAAAAAAGGTTATAATTATAAAAAAAATTGAAAAAAATTATTATTTTAATATTAAACATATTATTATTTACTATTAATAAAATTATTTATGAGCTTAGATTTTTATCATTACAAGTATTTTTTTGAAATAGGGTTTATAATAAGACGAAGATTTTAGTATGTTTATTATCATTTATTGTAAATTAAAAAATTATATTGTAAATTAAAAAATTATAAAAATAATTTAACCAATTCATAAATTCTCCAATTCATATCTTTATATTTATTAATGAACTAATGATTGAATGAATTTTTATAATTTGTTTATTTATATATATAATTCTATGTAATATAAATTAAAAAAAATTAAAAAAAAATATATTTACAACGAAAGGTATATATCGTAAATACATTGATAAAAACTAAATTATATAATTTAAAAGTATATTGTTATAATTATAAATTATATATAAATTTTATTCTTTAATGTAACTTTAAACACTTATATATTTATACAATTAAAATAATAATATAAAATTTATTTCATAGATAAAAATTTGAAATGAATGAGAATTAAATTTGATATTATGTTTTTTTATTATATTTTACTGCAAAATAAAAATTATACTTTTTTTAAATGATTAATTATCCAAATAAAGGCTAAATCATTTTATTATGAATAATATTTTTAAATTTTTAATAAATATATAAATTATAATATTTTATTGACAAAAAAATAAAATTTATTTGAAAATAAGAATAATTAATAAAAAAAATTCTAAGCATTTTTTTAAATTTATTTAAAATTTTACAAAAATGTTTGTATATAAAAATAAATTATATGTTTGATTAAAGCTATATTTTTAAATTATCAATAATTTTTTTAACAAAAAAAAGGCTATGAATTTGTAAGGCTACATGACTACAAAATCAAAACCTTTGTAACTTTTTTCGATTATAGTCAAACTTTTTAATTTTATCAATTTAATTTCAAACTTTCACATTAACTTTTATTTTAGCAATTAGCCTAATTTAATTATTTAATTGACAACATTTATTTAAATATTTTCCTACATTATTAATTTAGCTTATTATTTTATTTTTATATCAATTTTAGTAGTTATTCTTAAATTAATAAAAATATTAAATTTAATATTATGATTTTTTATTATATTTTACTACAAAATAAATTTTATATTTATTTTAAATGATAATTATCCAAATAAAGTCTAAATCATTTTATTATGAATAATATTTTTTTAATTTTCAATAAATTTATAAATTATAATATTTTATTGACAAAAATAAAAATTTGTTTGAAAATAAGAATAATCAATAACAAAATTATAACCACTTTTTTAATTTTATTTAAAATTTTAATTTAGCTAATTTTATAAGATTGTAAAATTAGTGTTGGTTTTATTCTAATTACCTAAAATAGTCAAAATTCAAATATAACTATAATAATTTTATAGAAGTTTTAATAAAAATTATTTTTTAATTTATTATATTGAAAATAGTTAGAGAATATAAAACTATGTTATTTCTTTTAATGAAAATGAAATAAATAAAAAAAATTTTGTAAGACTAAATGACTACAAAGTGAAAACCATTATAAGTTTTTTCAATTTAAGGCAAATCTTTTAATTTTATCAATTTAATATCAAACTTTCTCATTAATTTCTATTTTAGCAATTAGCCTAATTTGATTATTTAATTGGCAAAAGTAATTTAAATATTTTTCTACATTATTAATTTAGCTTATTCTTAAATTGATAAAAATATTATTTTAATTAATTTCTTTATCATTTTAAAAATTATAATTACATTTATTTTGGTTATATTATTTGTTCAGATTTTATATTTAAATATTTTTTCCTTGAATTTGAAATAAAATAATGGAGAGAGAGAGAGTAAAAATTAAGATAATAATATTAGATATATTATCATTTATTATACCTTTTATCGATATTAAATTTGTTAAAATTAATAAAAATATACTAAATTTGTTGAATAAATTAATAAAATTAAAATGAGCAGTTAAAATTGATAATAAATGAAAAATTTTGAATTATTTTTGTCAATTGATGAGTTCAGTTATTTTAATTAAATTTATTGTTAAAATTGAAGACAATTGGACAGGTTTATGATCAAATTGGTAAAATTAAAACTTTAGGCATTTTTTTGTCAAACCAATTGTAACCAATAAAGTGGTTCTTCTAATTTAATTAAATTAAAATTTTAAATTCTCAATTCTAATATTTAGTTAGAGCTTTTACATATATATAGACAAAAAATCTATAACAAATAAAAAAGTTGTCATTGAATAGAATTAGAATTTCATATCTAAACCCAAATTTTATTTAATTAAATATTAATTTTTTATAATAATTTTATAATTATGTTAATTAAATAGTTAATTTTTTATAGTAGTTTATAATTATGTATAGGATATTTTTGTTTATCTTATTATTCCCCCTCCTTTCCACTTTTGTGTATATATATAACTGCCAAAAAAACTCTACACTTTCAAATTTTTACAATTCTACCCTATACTATAAAAATTGCTAATTAAACCCTAAACTTTTTAACCCTTACTAATTATACCCTATCACTTACAAAATTATTATCTCACTAACAGAGATGCCATGTCAGATGCCACGCCATGCCAATAATAAGTTATAATTAGTAAAACATTAAAAGTATAGGATTTAATTGGTAATTTAATTAGTATAGGGTATAATTACAAAAAAAAAAATTAAAAATGTATTTTGGCAATTTCTTCTAAAATTATGAAATTTTATAATATAAATTATTAATTACAAATATATGTAGATTATTAATTAAAATATATAAATTTAAACGGGTTTGAATATTACTCAAATAATATAATCGGATTTAAAATAAATTTGGGTATTTAAAATATTAATTAGATTCAAAATTTACAACTTCACGTGCACTTTATACATTGCTATCCCTAACATGATCTAAAGACTAAAAAATAAATTTTTCTTAAATATTTACTATAAAATTTAAATATAATTAATTAAAATACAAACAATAGTAACAATTAAGTCTCCAAAAGTAGTTAAAGTTTTCTATATGAATCATTTTTCGCTATTCATTTATGCTTGAAACCAATTTCGTATCAATATTTAAAGGTTATAAATTTTTTGATATTACTTCATTTCATTTCATTTTAGGTATCTCCCTTTCCATTGTCATTTCTTTCACCACCACTTTATCATAGTTTTGTGTTGAATATTTTCAAGTCAATCAAATTAATCTAAATCAAATTGTTAATTATTTCTCAATTTTAAAAGTAATTTGAAATTTTATACAAAGTAAAATGTATTGGGGAAATTGCCAAAAAATAAAAACCCTGCACTTGTAAATTATTTACAATTATGTCCCATACTAAAAAAATTATCAATTAAACCTTACACTTTTTAACTTTTACCAATTGTACTCTACCATTAAGATGACGTGGTAGCTAACGTGGCATCTCCGTTAGTAAGATAGCAATTTTGTTAGCGGTAGGGTAGAATTGATAAAAGTTAAAAAGTTTAGGGTTTAATTAGCAAATTTTGTAGTATAAAATTGCTAAAATTTGAAGAGTGCAAGGTTTTTTGGTAGTTAACCCTGTATATTATTCAAAAATTAAAAAAAATTAATGTTATAAATTTGCCAATATTTAAAACAATTAAAAAATAAATTAGCGGAATAATATTCAGTGTTTAATGTTTTTTTATTAATTTTGTTATAATAAATTAAATAATTTTTAATGAATTAATAATACTTATAGAATTAAATTTATAAAATTGTTATATTAAGATTTAAATAGGTTTTGTAATTAGTATAAGTAGAATCATTAGTAAAATAATATTAAAATTATAATTTATATTAATCATTGCAATATTGAAAATTAAAATTATTAGGGATTTAGTGACAAATATTGTCACTAAAAGTTATTAGCGACGACATTGAATGGAAAGCCTTCCATTGTCAAAAGTATTACTGACGTACTCATTTGTCACTAAAAGGTACTAGCAACGAATGCACATGAGGTAGCAGCAGAGTTTTGTTGCTAATAGATATTATTGGCGACAAATCAGGCATATGTGGCTATAAATATGTTTTTGGTATTTCTATAAATAATAAAAATAATGAATGGTGCCTTTAAAAATCTCTATGTTCCCCCTTCTCACTTCTATATATTACTATTTTTTTAACGTGCTTTGCATGCTTTTCTAGATTTATTACACATACTCGTGATTTAATTCTTTTTATATGCAATTTTAGAAAAATTTTCATACCAGTTAATTAATAAATCTTAAAACTAATAAAATTTTCTTTCAAAACAAGTCAATAATACAATAAAACTAAGGAAACTAAAGTAAGGATCTAAATTAAAAGTTTGAAAAAATCTAAACAACAAATTATATTCTACTTGTATTTATTTCAGTAAACAAGAAGTATTACTTTTTATGAAATAAAGATATATTCTTATTTATCAATAATATTTTGAATCTATTTTTCATTTTGTCTAAGCAAGATTCAAAATATTTGTCATATTAGATATTAATAATTTCTACTATCAAATTTTTTTTATTATTCATAATTTTTTTTAAAAAAATAAATTAATACTAATAATAAAAAATACGTTTTTTTGCAACTTTTCACTATTATTGCCAATTCTTTTATTTTTGAAAATTTTAGATTGATTTTAAATACTTTTTTTTAGTTAGTAGTGAAAATTGAAATAGATCAATAATTAAAATTATGACATGTTAATTAACTAAAAGATAAATCAACAATTAAAATTACGTCACGTGAGCTAACTTGAATCAATTTTGACTATGGGTTAAAAAACTTCTAAACTCAAACTAAAATTGTGAAAAAAAAAAAACATAGCTATAATTGTAAAATTTGAAAAAATAATTTTTTTTATAATTAAGTCTTTAAATTACATGGTATTATTATAGTTTTTTTTTAATAAAACTAAACTTCATTAATTAAGGAGTGTTAATAGACAAAACAAAAGTAAGAAAACTAACCAAAGTATGAAAATTAGTATTAGATAGCCTTGCTTTTAGCTAAAATTATTTGCGAGTTAGGATATTTGTAAGTATTTTTGAAATGAAATTTATAATACGATTTATAATTTTATATTTATTATTTAATTATTAGAAAAGAATACAAGATCATAATACTATAGATGTAAAATTTGGTTAATTTTTGAATAGATTTTGTAAATTATTATTATTATTGTTATTATTATTAATTAAACATTAATAAATTGAAATATTTATAACAAAAAAGTATGTATCATAAGCATATTGATGAAAACTTAAGTTATATAATTTATAAATATAATGTTAAAATTATATATTATATATTAAGTTTATTCTTTAATCCAACTTTACATACTTATATTGAATAAAAAATATTGTAAATACTTATATATTTGAATAATTACACAAAAATATAAAATTTATTTAAATAGATAAAAATTTGAAACGAATGAGCATTTAAATTGGATATTACAATATTTTGATACAAAAATCAAATTTTATTTACATTTTGAGTGATTACTTATCCAAATAAAATCTAAGTGATTTATAGTTTTTTTTATTTTTACTAAATTTGTAAATTAGAACATTTATTGAAAATGAAATTATAATTTATTTGAAAATAGGCCTAATTAATAAGAAAAACTCTAAGCACTTTTTTCAATTTTAATTTGGTTAATTTTATAAAGATTGTAAAATTAGTTTTAGTTCTAGTTTTATTTTATTTGCCAGAATTAGTTAAAATTCAAAAGAAATTCCAATAATTTTATTAGTGTTTTCAATTAAAATTATTTTAAAATTGCTGCAGCTGAAAAAAAATCTAGAATTTAAAATATTTTATTTTTCTTTTTAATGAAAATAAATAAATGAAAATTATATATATATATATATATATATATATATATATATATATATATTTATATATAAACAAATTCTAAGTTTGGTTAAAGCAATATTTTTGATAATACGAATAATTATATTGAAGAATAGTTATAATTAAATTTGTAATGAATAAAGTATTATTATACTTGAATCAAATTAAAAATCAAAATTCTTGATTTTAATATTTAGTTAAAACTTATTCATTACTTTTTAAAAAAAATAGCTAGAATTTTTAACAAATAAAATAGTTGTCATTGAATAAGATTATAATTTCAAACCTATTGGTATAAATATTAATTTTTTTAATTTATTAGTTAACTTTAATAACATTTTATATTTATTAATTAGATAGTTAATTTTTTCATGGTAGTAATTTTTTCACGGTAATTTTATAATTATGTTAAGAGTTTTTTTTTGTGGAAAATAATAGGATAGGCAAAAAGAGCTCTTAAGAACATAGTAAGGAATTGACAAGAAAGGATGACATACCTATCTATATAGGTTGTGAACTCCTTATATAGGTAATTAAAGAAAAGGATTTATATATTTGTTAAGCTCTCCTTCCAAAAAGAAGCTTGAACATCCAAAAGCAAACTAATAACCTAAAATTACCTATTTTTTTTCCCTTCCTTTTTGTTGTAAACAGATAACTCCTAGCTAAGGAAAGCCACCCCAAATATCCTGGACTAGAATTGTAATTTTTATCTTTTTCTCCTTTTTTCCAATTAATATATATATATATATATATATATATATATATATATATATATATATATATATATAAAGCAGGCAGATTTTCTCCTTATACTGTCACGCAAGATTTTAAAATTTTCATATTTATACAATGTGACAATATTTAAAACAATTAAATTTTCTCTTGAATTACTAAATAAGATTCTAAAATTAATATATTTATGTCAAATAGCAATATTAAATTGAATTTATTACATTGTCACATATATCAATTATATTACTCTATATTTATATCTTTATATATATATAAAGTAAGGAGGTTTTCTCTTACTATTGCCATGTGACACTCTAAATTATAGTGCTATCACATGACATTTACTATATAAAAATTATTATATTTTATAATTATAATAATTAATTTAAGTAATTATTATTTTTTATATTAAGTATTTAATTCTATTTTTTATTTAATTCTAATTTCCTTTTAAATATCTTTACTATTACCATTATTACCATAATTTTTATGACTAACTAATTAAAAATAGCAGATATATTTCAAAATTTATAAATTTCTCATTTAAGGATTCTTAAATTTTTTATTATTTAATTTAATTATAAAAATTTAAGAATTATACATCTTAAAATCAATAAAATAATTTAAAATTATACTATAAAAATTATCACATGGAGTTAAATATTTTATCCTCTTATTCCATGGAGTTAAATAATTTATCTTCTCTCTCTTTTTTATATATTTAATAAATTTTAATTTACTTTGATTTTATTTTATTTTAACACATATTTAATAAAAACATATTTTTAATTATATATTGAATGTTATATATATATATATAAAATAAATTATAAAAAAATGAAATAAAATTTTATTTTCGTAGTAATGAAAAATAAGAAATTTATGTTAATATTCAATTTTCATTATTTTTTTGATATTCTTTATAGTATAATTAATAAATAACTAATATTAGTATTAATCATATTATATTGTTTTATTATTATTTAGAAAAATTATATATATATATATATATATATATATATATATATATATATATATATATATATATATATATATATATATATATGTGCACACCTGCCCCCACTTAAAGTTTTATTTTTTATTAATTAATTGTATAATTTTTTAAATTATGATTAAGTTATTAATTTCCTAATTATGCATATATAAGTTACAAATTATTTAATTATTATACTTTAATACTATAATAAATAGCTATTATTATTATTATTATTATTATTATTATTATTATAAATACCTAAAAAGTTCAATTTAATTAAAAAAGAAAAAATTAAGAATTAATTGAATTAATTTATTAATTTTACCTAATAAAAATATATACTAATTTTATATGTATTGCATTTTCACTTTCTGATAAAGAATCGGTCTGTATTTTTATAAAACAAATTCAAAATGTGGTAAGATTTTAAATCTATCATATTTATACCCATTAGTAATTTTTAATTAAATTTATTTATGACTATTTTATTATATTTTCAGAAAGTTATAATATACAATTATTATATAATTTAATTTTTCAAATACAATCCTCTTATATATATATATATATATATATAGTAGGAATGTATTTACAGGGAAATGACATGTAACAATTTCCTTTTAAATATCTTTACTATTACCATAATTTTTATAGCTAACTAATTAAAAATAGCAGATATATTTCAAAAATTTATAAATTTCTCATTTAAGGATTCTTAATTTTTTTATTATTTCATTTAACTATAAAAATTTAAGAATTATACATCATCAAATTAATAAAATAATTTAAAATTATACTATAAAAATTATCACATGAAATTAAATATTTTGTCCTCCTATCACATAAGGTTAAATAGTTTGCTCTCTCTCTTTTTTATATATTTAATAAATTTTAATTTACCTTAATTTTATTTTACTTTAACACATATTTAATAAAAATATATATTTAATTATATATTGAATGTTATATATATATATATATATATATATATATATATATATATATATATATATATATATATATATATATAATGAATTATGAAAAAGTGAAATAAAATTTTATTTTTATAGTAATAAAAAATAAGAAATTTATATTAATATTCAATTTTCGTTATTTTTTTATATTCTTTATAGTATAATTAATAAATAACTAATATTAGTATTAATCATATTATATTGTTTTATTATTATTTAGAAAACACACACACACACATATATATATGTATATGTACACCTACCCCCTTGAAGTTTTATTTTTTATTAATTAATTATATAATTTCTTTAAATTATGATTAAGTCATTAATTTCTTAATTATACATATACAAATTACAAATTATTTAATTATTACACTTTAATGCTATAATAAATAGCTATTATTATTGTTGTTATTATTATTATTATTATAAATATCTAAAAGGTTTAATTTAATTAGAGAAAGAAAAAATTAAAAATTGATTGAACTAATTTATTAATTTTACCTAATAAAAATATATACTAATTTTATATATATTGTATTTTCACTTTCTGATAAAGAAGTGGTCCATATTTTTATAAAACAAATTAAAGAGAATGTAAGATTTTAAATCTATCATATTTATAAGATTTTAAATCTATCATATTTATACCAATTGATAATTTTTAATTAAATTTATTGATGATTATTTTCTATATTTCTTGAAAGTTGTAATATACAATTATTATATAATTTAATTTTCTAGATACAATCCTTTTATATATATATATATATATATATATATATATATATAAAGTAGGAATTTATTCACAGGAAAATGACATATAACACTTTCCTTAAAAAATTTGTCATGTATCATTTTCTATAAATATTATCTTTTATACTAATTACTATTTAATTTTTTATTTATCTTTTAATTATTATTATTATTTAAATACTATTTTAAAATTTATTATTTAAATTATTATTTTTTTAAAATTTAATTTTTTAAAAATTAAGACATTTTATAATTAAATACAATATTTAAAATTATTTACATTATTCTGTAAATACTAATTATAATTTAATTTTTAATTCTTCTTTTAATTATTATTATTATTTATAATACTACTCTAACATTTATTAGTTAAAATATTATTTTCTTTAAAATCTGATTTTTAAAAAATTAAGACCTTTTATGATTAAATATAATACTTAAAAATTATTTATATTAATTTTTTATAAATTCATTTATATAAAATATTTTTTATCACATGTTACGTTTACTGGAAATAATAATAATAATAATAATAAAGGTAATTGATGACCATTAATTTTAGGAACATTGACCACTAATTTACGATTTAATAATTAATCATAAATACTCTCATTTGTATTAATTATTATTTAATTTTTCATTTCTCTTTTAATGATCATTATTATTTATAATATTACCTTGGCATTTATATTCAAATTACTATTTTTTAAAAAATTAAAACATTTAGTAATTAAATGTAATATTTAAAAATTATTTATATATTTTATAAATACTAATTTTTTTTCCTCTTATGATTATTATTATTATTTATAATATTACTTTAATATTTATGATTTATATTATTATTTTTTATTTTGATTTTTAAAAATTAAGATATTTTATGATTAAATATAATATTTAAAAATTATTTATATTATTTTTTTATAAATTCATTTTTGCAAAAACATTATTTACCAAATGTTACCTCCATAATAATAATAATAATAATAATAATAATAATAATAATAATAGATCATTGATGGCTATTAGTTTAAAAAAATTAATCATTAATTTGTGATCTAATAATCAACTATCATATAATTCAATCTTAAATTATTTCATATTTGTAATAAATATTTTTATTGCATTGTTATATTTTTTATTATAAAATCTTTATTAAAAATTTTGAGATATAAAAGTATAGTCTACATAAAAAGTTATAAAAATAAAATATAGAGATTTGACTTATTTATAATTAGTATATATTATTTTTTATATTAATAATTTAATATTCTTTTTATTTTTCTTTCTAAAATTAATTAATGCTTATCATTATTATTATTATTATTATTATTATTATTATTATTATTATTATTATTATTATTATTATTTAATTGAAATGGCCAAGTAACTAAGAAACACTTTACTTTTAAAAAAATGAATTTAGATGTTTTTGTTGCCATTTTTCAATTCAATAATATTTAGTTATAAATTATTTTTTATTTAAATGATTTTCATTTGTTTGTCAACATATAGTATCATATGAGATTTTTGATACACATCAAGCACTCTTATTTCATCAAGTATTTTTATTTAACCTAAATGTGCTCAAATACTTTTTTAATATTTTATTATTTCTTTCAAAGTTATTAGTTATTATTCTCAAAATTTATTTATTTAAATATATCTAATTAATATTTATTCAATTATTAATTTTTTAAATTTTCTTATTTAATATTTCTTAAACTTTGGATATCTTATTTTATTATAATTATATATCTAATAAAATTATAATTAATATTTTGATTATCTATATTTTATTATAATAAATTTTCATCAAAATTATTTTTAAATTTTAATTAAATATCTATATCTTAGTGCATAAATTATCTCTTAACTATATTTTTATATAGAAGTAGAATTTTAAAGATAAATTATAAATATAATACTATTGAAAATTTAGCTACAAATAAAGATGATTAAGAATAATTAAAATTACAATATTATAATCAGGAAATCTGCCTTTCGAAAAAAAGTATGTATTTATAGTATTTATTTTAATAATAGAAAATTATGACATTTTAAAATTATAACTTTTATGAAATTTATTTATTTTATATTACAAATTTATATAAAGTGACAACTATTTTTGTCAAATAATTATTTTATAAAAAATTGAGATTAATAAAAAAATTTACATTTAACTGTAGTAATTTTAAAAATAATATAATAGAATGTTATTTTTAATTAATAATAATATTATATATTTTCATTATTACTAAAATTAAATAATTCAATTCATCATTAGCAATTTGATAATTTTTTATTATATTAATAACAAAAAATATTATATTTATAAATTTTTAAAATAATATTATTTTTTATTAATTTAATGTATTTTTTATAATTTATAAAAAATAAATATCGATTTACATAAATTATGAGATAAAATATAAAAATTTTATGAAATTTAAATTATTTTTTAAATAAAGTACTTTAATTACATTTTAAACAAAATAATCATGAAAATTACTCTTAATAAATGTGTAAAAAGAATTAAATAGGTATTTTAATTAATTATAACATAAATTAATTAAAAAATTATTATTATGATAGGTAATAATTTATTCAAATTAAATTAAATAAGAAAGAATTTTTAATTTAAAATTAATTTAACAGTAATAATTTATTTTATTTAAAATAAATTATTACTGTAAATTAAAAAATAAAAATTATAAACTACCCATCCTATGCTAGTTTATATATAAATTGATCAGAGAGCAAAAAATTAAGTTATTGAATAGAGTAGAAGTTGTAGTCATGCTTGTTTACCTTTACAAGACATGAGCAAAAAGCGGATGAGGAAACCGTCATTAATAAGCATGAACTTGAAACTGGCAAATTATACATAGCGTAATGTAATGAAACAACATAAAGCTGATAATGCTAAAAAAGGTGAGCAAAACAAAGAGGGAAAAAATTGAATAGCTCTAGCAATTCTAAAGAGATGCGGCTATAAAGAGGCATGGGCTTCTAATAGGGTAATTTTTAATAACTATCCCTAAACATATATGGTTGTAATACTACAGTCCTTAAAGTTTAAAATGTAACATAAAACCCCCTAAACTTTCAAATTTTACACAGTAAAATCCCTCCAACTTTTAATTACTAATTTTTCAGTTAAAAACTGATGTAAATAGCTCCGCATGGCTCTTAGTTAACATTTTTCTCTCTTCTCTTATTCAAATTGTAAAATTATTTTCTCTGCATCTGAAAATCATTCTGTTTACAGTGAGAAAAATGATTCAATTTACACATAACTTGAGAGAAAAAAGAGAAATATTGACTAAGCTCCACGCTAGAACTGTTTATGTCAGCGTTTAACTAAAAAACCGATAATTAGAGGTTAGAGGGATTTTACTGTGCAAAATTTGAAAGTTGAAAGGGTTTTATGTTACATTTTTAAGTTGAGGGACTATAATGAGATAAGTTCAGGGACGGTTGTCAAAATTTATCCCTTCTAATATGATGTTCAATGTCCCAAAGCAATGGTGAGATGCAGATTAAACTCCAAGCACATGATAAAGTTCATCTTAGTCCTTCAACTCCTCCAAAATTATATTTTTCCACCCTAAAACTTTTAATAAGAAAATTTGTGTGTTACATTTATTGTCTATATTTGATTTTGAGCTCATACATACATTCGGTTGAATTCTTTGGGAGATTTTTGGGAATAGCTTTTTGATTGGAGGGGAAAGGACTTGTTATGTAGTTTGGATTGTTGTTTGTAGCTACCTCTTGATCTCATTTATTACATTTCTTCTCACTAGCCTCTGTTTTTCTTCATTTTCATCTTTTATTTTATTATTACTAGTGTAATTTTCATGTATAAGCAATTTCTCTTGTAGATTGCACAAGGAATTTCCTTTTCTTGCATTTTTTTTCTTTGAGTTTGGCATGGACAATCGGTCTTTAAATAAAATTAAAAGAGTAGTTTCATACATTATGAATTTCTTGTTTTGACATAAATGATTTACCTTTAAAGGCCTATTTGCCAAATAAATTCAAAACTTTACGTTGGCTGCTTATTATATCCAAAACTTATAATTTTGGAAAGTTTATTCATAACTTTCAAAATTGAAAAAATTTTATCCAAAATCCAATTTCTAATTTGGAGATTTTTACTATTGTTCAAAATTAAAGAAATTTCATATCCAAATTAAAATTTGATAAATTACAATTTAGTTCCTGAGATCTGGTGAAACCTTACAACTTAGTCCCTATATTTTCAAAACCAAGCAATTTAGTCTATGATTTTGCAAAAGCTACAACTTAGTCCCTTCATTTAAACTTTTTTATTGAATAGTATAATAAATATATTATTTTTCCCAACATTAATTCTTTTTCTTGTCAAGAATTTTCTAAAATTTTTCTTAAGTTTTCCTAATAAATGTTTTTTGAGATTTTAATAAGTGAAATATTGATTTTTTTTTTTTTTGAAATAAAGTAAATAAAATAAGGTGGTAGGGAGTTAAAATTAAGGTGGACTTCTTGATACAAAATTAGGAATGTTGATGACGTGAAGTTTTTAAAGAAAGAAGCAAGTTACACCCAAGATGATGACGTCTAAGCAAGGTGTTACATTCTTGCTTCTATGACTAACAAGTAGCAGAAACAACATGAGAAGATGCATACGACATCTAAATTCCTAGATCACCTATAAAAGTTGTATAGTGAACATAGTAGAAATGCTAGATATGAGATATCTAGGCAACTATTTAGGACGAAGATGACTAAAGGATGGATGTGGAAGCCTATGTACACAACATGATTAGGCTCATTAAGAGCTTAAGGCACTTAACTTTTCAATGGACTTCTCACTTCAAATAGATTTGATCTTAAAATCCCTTCCTGAGTCATTTGGATCTTTTATCACAAACTTCCATATGACTAAGACTAAATGCACACTTGCTGGGTTGTTAAATCTATTGGTCATTGCACAAAATAATATGCCTGGCAGTAAGGGGAAGGAAGTTACTTTAGTTGCATCTTCTTCTAGAAAGCCTAAGAAGAAGAAAGGCAACAAAAGGAAGAAAACTCCCACCTTGGGTCCATTTGGCAGAATTGCCAAAAACCAATCTAAGAAAAAGAACAAGGCTAAAGCTATTGCAGATAAGGAAAAACGTTTCCATTTTCAGAAGGATGGCCATTGAA
This sequence comes from Hevea brasiliensis, assembly GCF_030052815.1. Classification (NCBI taxonomy): domain Eukaryota; kingdom Viridiplantae; phylum Streptophyta; class Magnoliopsida; order Malpighiales; family Euphorbiaceae; genus Hevea; species Hevea brasiliensis. Next base: position 24,719,092 of record NC_079506.1, read on the forward strand.
AAAGAAATTGCCCAAATTATTTAGCGTGTCTAAAGAGCAAGAAGATAAGCCTTTTGAAGGTATGTCCATATCTTGTTATATAGATTTTGATAATACTCATAGTTTATCTACAGGTTGGGTTTTAGATACTGGTGCAAGTTCTCACATATGTTTCAATATGCAGAAACTAGCCAACAGTGACAGCTTGGAGGCATAAAATGTTAGACTTCATATTGGCAATGGAGCAAGTGTTGTAGCATTAGGGCATATCTTTGTGTCTAAAAGAACATTTTTTTATCATATTTTTTATGTACCTGATGCTTTTAAAAATATCATTTCTGTATCTAGTTTGACTAGTAATGGATATGAATTTCATTTCATAGATGATGTTTGCAATATTTATTTTAGAAATAAAATTGTTGGCATGGATTATTTGCAAGATGGTATTTATTATTTAGATAATAATAACAAAACAACTCTAAGCAACCAAATTGAGTTTAATGCAATCATTAAAACCAGATCGAGTTCAAGAAAACTTTAGCACTTAAGATTAGGTCACATTGCAAAAGATAGAATCATAAAGTTGGGAAAGATATGGATTTTATCCATATTAATCTACCCCAACTTATGAATCCTGTCTTCAAGGTAAGATGACTAGATCACCTTTTGTTGGACAAGAGTTAAGAGCTAAAGAAGTTTTAGAGCTAGTACATGGTGATGTATGTGGCTCATTTAAAAAAATGGCAAGAGGAGGTTTTTCCTACTTCATTACCTTTACAGATGATATATCAAGGTATAGATATTTGTATTTAATGAGATATAAATATGAATCCTTTGAAAAGTTAAAGGAATTTATATATGAAGTAGAGAAATAAACAGGAAAAAAGTATTAAAACTCTAATATCAGATTGAAGAGGTGAATACTTAAGCACTGAATTCAATGAGATCCTAAAATAATATGGCATTATATCTCAATGTATGTATAAGAAGGTTAGTGGGAGTGCAACCACTTTCCTAATCTTGTATGTGGGTGACAAGTTGTTAATAGGAAATGATGTCGATATGCTAACAGCTGTAAAAACCTAGTTGTCTAGTACTTTCTCCATGAAAGAGTTAGGGGAAGAAACCTATATTCTGAAAATTCATATCTATAGAGATAGTTCAAAAAGAATAATAGGTTTATCCCAAAGTCTATATTTGGAAAAGGTATTGAAAAGGTTCAACATGTTTGATTCCAAGACAGGATTGTTGCCTATAAGGTATGGTATCCATCTTTCCAAAGAAATGTTTTTAAAAATAACTCAAGAAAGAGAAAAAAAAATGGTAAGAATTCCATATGCTTTATCGAAGTCTTATGTATGCTATATTGTGTATAAGGTCAGATATTACATATACTATTAGTTTGACTAGTAAGTTTGGAACATTGGACTATAGTCAAGAGTATTCTTAAGTACTTAAGAAGAACTAAGGATTTAATCTTGATATATGGAAGGGGTGATTTATAATTAGATGGATTTACAGACTCTGACTTCTAGTCCAATGTGGATGATAGAAAGTCCATCTCAAGTTTTTTGTTCATTTGTAATAGAGGAGCAGTCAGTTGGAAAAGTTTTAAGTAGACAATGAGCATAGATTCCACTATAGAGGCTAAGTATATTGCTGCATCTGATGCTACAAAAGAAGCTATCTAGATAAAAAAGTTCATCACTAAACTTGGAGTAGTTCCTTCGATTATGTCATCAGTTCGTTACTACTGTGACAATAATGGTGCTATTTCTCAAGCAAAAGAACCCAGGTCTCACCAATAATCCAAACACATAGAAAGGCGGTATCATATTATCAGAGAGATAGTTGGAAGAGGCGATGTTGCTATGCCAAAGATAGCTTCAGTTGAAAACCTAGTTGATTTACTCACTAAGGCCATGACACAAAACTAGTTAGGACATATGATTCCAACCAATTAGGGTTTGACATAACCATGAACCTAACTGGAATTAGGATTATGTAAGAGAGAGATTTTAGTGCATGGTATGTATGATCAAGGTTCAAGAATTAAGGGATGAATTAATTCATCACTAATTAGATGGTTATGGTACACTATGCTAGGTGTGAATTATGATTTATGAGAACTAAGAGTAAAAAGTGAATTTCGCTCTAAGTTTGGGAAGAGTTCTAATAATATTAAAGAGTTAATATTATTCTCATTGTCAATTAGTAATTAACCTATGAAGTCACACATAAGAACAATATGATCAATGCATGACTAATTTGATTAAATAGTTTAATTAATTAATTAAATTAATGAATTTAGTTTGTAATTTGATTGCAAAATCTCTAATATAACTTGAAACTAAATTCAACAATGGAAGAATTTAAGCTAATATTTAAAGTGTTTAAATATAAGCATAATTAATTAATTAACTGAAAGAGTTTGATTAATTATTGAGGTAAAAGAATTTATTTGGCTATTATAGCTTAAGAACTCATGAAAGAAATTTTGTTTAATGGCTTGTTAGAATACTCTATAACACTTTGGGGATATGGAAACCCTAAAGTGCTTTGACTTGGTCAAATTCCTAAATTATACAAACTTGATAAGTGGCACAATCAAAAGTTGAAAGCACATCTAATTGGTGAATTAGATGTTAACACTTGTAAAGTTAGTAATAATTCATGGTCTTCCACTGATTGACTTTAAGGGAATTAAAATCTCTAAATATTAGATATTAAAAGACAACTTTAGGGATATGAGAATCCCTAATCCTCTTGTATTTAATTTAAGAGAAATTAGAAGTTGTTACCCTTGAATTAAAGTTAGAGAAATTGTTTCTCTACTCTTTCATAAGGTTAAAACCAAAGAAACCAATATCCTTTACTTGTGCATGTTGTTGGCCAAACCAAGAGAGGGAGCACAAAAGGGATTTTGGTGCAAGGTTGAAGTTTGGATCAAATTGTTCATGTGGACGAACTAGAGGATCGACATCTGGAGGCCTTTGCTTCCTGAATTTGGTGTTAGAATTAATTTTATGCCTATTTGGATAAAATCCCTAAAACCTTAATATTAGATGTGGTTTAACTTTTTAATTACAAATAGGCTAATAGCAATTGATTACAAGAGTTGTAATCAACTATTATGTGTTTTTACAATAGGAAAATTAACATGTATGAGATGCATGAAAAACTTGGGGAGTAAAAACTTAAAATTGCTATTTTTGAACCCTTGGTCATGTTTTTCTTTCAAATTTAGTGATTGAAGACACCCAAGAATTTTGAGGTATGCAATAATTAATGGATTTTAAGTTAAGGTGGAGATTGTTAGATTTGTGGCTCAAAATCCTAGTAGACTTGGAAGACATATTTTTTCTAATTTGAGTGATAGAAATATTTTTCAATTGAATGGAGGGCTATTTCCTATATAAAGTAGAACACTATTTTAGTTTTATTCCTAAATTGAGTTAAATTCCTAATTAGATTATGATTAAAGAGACTAATACTATGAATCGAAGTGTTATAGAGACGTTATTTGGCTTTGCCCATAAAGAAAGGCTTTTGCCCATTTATAGAGAGAGGGCTTTGATCATTGATGAGGGGCTCCTGGCCATTGCATTCTCATAGAGAGATAGAGGCTTTGGTCTTAGGTGAAGAAAGTGCACAGTCCGAGAGAAAGAGACTATTATCCTTTGCAGTCCCATAGAAGGAAAAAGGCTTTGACCTAAGGTAAAGAAAGGGCATAGTTCAAGAGGAAGTGACTATTTTCCTTTGCAGTCCCATGGAAGGAAAAAAGTTTCAACCTAAGGTGAAGAAAGGGCATAGTATAAGAGGAAGAGACTATTGTACATTGCCATCTCATGGAAGGAAAGAGGTTCTAGCCTAAGGTAGAGAAAGGACATAAAATTCAAGAGGAAAGAATTCTTGTCCATTGATGGGGCTCTTGCCCATGTAGTTGAAGGCATCCTTTGTGGTGTATAATGTAATTAAAGTAGTAAAATATATTTGGTGATATCTATATGAGACTGAGAGGGACTAATAAATATATTTACTGTGAGTATTTTTTTTTTTTTTTTTTTAGGATTCTCATGGGTGTAATTATGATGGCAGGTAGTTAGCTTTGAACGAATTTATGATATGTTTTGATGATAGTGAAGAAAGGCATGTCCATAGATGGAGCCCTATGTTGAAAAAGTGAACCACATAGATTTTGTTGTTATGGTTTATTTACTTTGTTTCTTTATAATTTAAATGCTTCCATGGTGCATAATAGCTAGGTGTCAAAGAGATTAATGCCTCATAGAGGTAGAAATGATTGGTTTCTAGGGCAATCCTTGTGATGTTTATCTTCTTATGTGCTTCACTGAATATGCTTTATCTCTTCAAACCATATCCCAAAGAGTATTTACAGTGCATTATTTCACATTTTCTTGCGGACCTGTGGGGCGGAAGCGTGAGGCAAAATATCATCCGCTAGAATTATATAAAATGCACCAGGTAATGCCCAAGAAAAATTGTGAAGTCACAATGGTCTCACTTAAGTACCACCTCCTTAGACAGCATTTCCTAGACTTGCACTTCATACAAACCTAATAGAATCAAATCACTGGTAAGTACCGTCTTCCCATAACACTACCACGGTACTAAGGATTTATGCCACGAAGGCATAGATAGATAGGAGTCGCCACCCGAGTAATAACCGGGACACATTCAGTGTTTCTTTCGAGGGTCATTGATGGCAACTTACTCCTTGCAGAGTTTCCACAACCATCGTTACCATAGCTCAATGTCTAGGTTCGGGATGGTGGGTACGTAAGGGAAAGGTGTTAGGCACCCCTTATGCCTGGTCTAACCTCGTTAATTCGAGTTCCAGTTCTCTACTAATATTTTTAGAAGTCTTGTTTATTATTCCTTTATTAAACTTTATCCTAAAAATGCAATTCTAATCCTACACACGCAAGTAATTCATGGAAGAGTTATTGTTTACAAACAATTTTCATGCACAAGTAATTCCTATCTATGGGGTTGCTAATTATTTAAATGATATTTATCAAATGATTAAAATTAATTTATTATTGAGAATTTAATTTACAAAAAAATTCAATTTCAAATAACCTTAAGTTTCTATTTAACCTAATTAATTAATTTTTCACCAAATTACCCTGAGGATAATAAAACTAAATTAATTATGTACATGTGTAATTTATTATAGTATCACATAAAGCCCAAACAATCACAACCTAATAAAGATTTCTAACACGCAAATTTATTTTACAATTACCAAGTATTAAATTAAATTTATTTTACATGTCAATGTTAGTTTAATTTACAAACTAGATTAATTTTAATTTACAAATTATTTATTTAAATTAATTACATGCAAAAGTCAGTTAAATTAAAAATAAAGTTAATTTTAATTTACCAAATAAAAATTCTACTATTACTATAATTTCATGCCAATGGTTATTCTAGGAATTTAGAATTACTTACTTGTTAGTAATTACGGTTGCCATGGGGCAAGCTACCCTTAAAAAAAAGTCTTCTCTTCTAGTATGGCAATGATATCCCTAGCTTACTCACGTTTAGCTCTATGTAAGCTCTATGCAAATGCCCTCTTTGGTCCTTACCTTAGGGTCACTTGCCAAATTTATTTGTAATAAAAATAAAAAAAAATAAAGAAAATAAGAAAATACTAATAATAATTCACATTGAATTCTAACTCTAGTCTCCTAAAGGGATTAAAATTCCTAATCAACTACAACTAACTAATGGTCTAAGTCTTCTAACATGATTCAAACACTTCATAACACCTCTTAAATTAAAAGAATACAGAAAAATAGATCAAATATCAATTAGAACCCAAGAACACACAAGAACATAAATAAACATACAATTTTCAGATATCGGCAGCTTGACAGTAGTTAGAAATTTGATTTTTGAAAAATAGTTAGACATGCCTAAAAATTATGAAAAAATTACCGAAGACAGCCAACACATCATACAAGATCATAAAATTTATAAACCAAACAAAACCCTAGCCGAATGGTCTACATAAATCATAACTTTACTAAGTGACAAAATTGTACTACTTTTTTGTAAAATTCATAACTCATTAACCACAATAAATATGAATACAAAACCAATTGAAAAACATTCATAAGATTCTGAAATTAATTTTAGATATTAGATTCACACAAAATTATTAAGAAACAAGAGAGATATGGGCTTCACAAGTCAGGTATGCTATAAATTGTGTTTTGCAGGAACCCTCAATTCAAATAGCCATAACTTACAAAATACAAAAGCTTTTTCAGTAACTCTTGAGCATAAAATTAATATAATTTCGTGAAGAATATAAATATAATTTTACTAAAATTTTTACAGTTTCATAAAATAACAAAAAATAATAAACACATGAGAGATAGAAAACTGAATATGTGTAGATTTGTGTATCCCCTCAAATTAAACATGATTACATGATTCACATGAACATGTAAGATAAATTAAAAGACAAAGAATATAGAATTAAATATTACATGGCATAGATCTTGAAAAGAAAATAATGAAAACCAACTTTTGATAAATCTTGCAAGCAAATCTTTTTCAAGAAAAGAAAAGAACCAAAAGAGTTTTGAATATCTCTTTAAATCTCTTATAGCTCTAAAATATCTCTATATAGCTCTGAATTTTTTTTAATATTTCTTCTCCTCCTTCTTCCCTTTTTGTTCCTTCCCTAGCAGGTTATTTATAGGGTTTTGGGAGAGAGGTGTTGTAACACCCCTCATCCGACTATAGTGTAGCCGAGCAAGGCATGCTACGTTCGATGCCGGAGCACCCTAACTTATCTTACTTTATTTCTTTAAAAAAATTTTTCTCGTTATATTTAATATCGATTATTTTTTTACGGAAAAACAAACGGAGTTTTCCCTATTTTATTATCGTTTGATGTGTTTTACTATTCACCTGTTTGAAAATTTCAATAATATTTTACAATAAAAATCTCATCAATTATTCTCATTATTCACATCTCATTCATATATCTCAATTTCATATTCATTTCCATGCATTTCCATTCATGCACAATTTATATATAAGTTCTCAAGTTTCATTAATTTACATGATTTACAGACTGATTACATAAATTCATAATTTACATGATCTACAAATTAATTATAGTTCCATAATCTATATTTCAACATACAATTCATAGTTTACATTACAAATAATAACTAATTATAATGTACAAAATACATAATATGATCTATATGGGCTGTCACACCTTACCCCTCTGTAAGTCATAACATGATCCCGTAGAATACCTAATGAACTAATGAACTTCACCTACCGATAACTCATTAAGTACCCTACAAGGGATTTTAAAACAATTTTCTTACTTTTGATAAGTGGTGAGCATTTTCTAATAAGTACTTAAAACATTTAGTTAAAATTAAAACTAGTTAATATTTTTGGCCCATTTTATTTTTACGCAAATTTTATAAAAATTTTGATAGAGTTCCCTCTGTATTTTGAGAAAACAGTTCTTCAAATACCTGTAAAAAGCACTTCTAAAAATTTTTCTCAACAACTGCTTCAATTTCATACTCAATCTCAATCAATTTCTCAACACATTTATCAACTTTCAAATTTCAAATCCACTATCCAATGATCATCAAAATATTAGCAATCCATTTCATTCAAATTAAATAAAATAGTTACATTCATACTTCATTAGAGACAAAACAATTTAGATACATCATTATAAAATTTACATTAAGAGAGTTTCAAACTACGATATATATTACAACTTTATACAAATTTTATACAAACTGCTCAAGACCCATTTTTACATGTCCATATATTTATGTGCAATATATACATCAAAAGAAATATTTACAGTTAGGGTATAAATTATACCCGAAGACTTTAAGCTGAATGATCCTCAATCTTTAGCAGCTCAGTCTGCTGCTCCTCTAGTCTCTAAATCTGCGACAGCAATAAAAGCTATCGTTGAGTACTAGGACTCAGTGGTGCACAACATACTAAAATAATCTTTATGCAAAACTTAAATCACATTTATTCAAAATTTGAACTGAGCATGCGAGTTAAACACAAAACATAATTTATGAGGCTTTAATCCCAAACAATTTCATTTTGAAGTATCAAATCACATTTCATAAAACCCACAGTTAGATCATGCCATTCGAAACAAATAGAATCTTAATAGCCAGAGGCTAAAGAGAAATCACATCACAAGGCTAGCTAGCTCAAATATATGGATATCCATTAACATCCTCTTTTACCAGCACACCTCAACACTTCTCCAGAGAAGGAATCAAAATTCGAAACTAATTACCCCCACTAGTCGTGCTAGTGAGGTGTTCAAATATATGGTCATGACACTGTGGTTTCAAAACTTATCTTAACAATTTGCTAAACATTGTCATTTCAAATATACACAATAACTTTCACAATTTAAATCAAACATCATAAGAATGCCATAATTCAATATTTCACATTATTCAAAACAGTATGCAGAAGATAACTATAAAAAATATACGTTATGCACAAACCTCAAGCGAGTCGCCTCTTGGCCTTGACTCGGTTCCTTGGGTTCCTTCCCGGTATTCTTTTCAACTAAAACACACAATTTTACAATGTTTCAGTACCATAATTTCACATAAATCCAAAAATAAATTTAGCCTTATTTTTACCTAGCTCTAACGTGCTAAACTCGACATTCTCGAAATTCTGTGTTTTGGGTTACTATTCACTACACTATTCAAGTCAAATTGTTGACTTTTTAAGGCTTAATAGGTATGGGAACTCTAACTTTACCCACATACCACATTTTGGTCACCAAACTTGTTGGTTTTGGTTATTTTCTCAAAACTTAGGTCTTTTAGGCAAAATTGCCAAATTTTCAGTTTTGGTGTCCTTAATTGTACTGTTTTATTGGTCAGTTTACTGTTGGAATTTGGCAAAACTTTCTTCATAGAAAATGTTCCCTATTGTCTTAAGTTTATTCTCCTTTTTGAATCACACCAATTGGAGTTTTCTAGCTCAAGTTATAAGCAAATTATATTTACTGTTCATGCTGTAGAATTTTGGTTCTATAGATTTGTTGATCCAATTTCGTTCAGCAATTTGATCAAGTTAAGTCCATAATTTGGTCTAATTTTCTTCATATTAAATGTTCTACTATGTCTTAGGTTTCCATCGATTAAAGAATCGCCTAAATCAGAGTTTTCTAGAGAGAGTTATAGCCATTGAAACTTTACTGTTCAAATGGCAAATCTGCAGTCTGCAGAATCAGTGATCCAAATTGGCTCAGTAATTTGATTGGGTTAATGGCATAATTTGGGTTGGTGTTCTTCGTGAAAGTTTTAGGTCTATATCTCATCTAACCACTGGTAAAATTTCAGGTCATTTAGACCTGCCTAGATCGAGTTATGACCAAATGAACAAACACAGTTCATTTGGTCAGTTTGTGCAGGGCAGCCTGCAATTTTTCAACTTTGATCAATTTTTTCACTAGGTTTTAGTCACTTTTTGGGCATGCTTCCTAAATGAAAATTGTGTCATTTAGTGCCTATTTTCATCCTCAATTGGTCCCATATCCATTGGATTTGTAAAATTTCATTTTTGGTCCCTCAAAGGGAATTTTAGTCATGCTGCCAGCACATGACCTTATCCAATCCAAATTGGCTTTTAATTCCAACACTTCTAACACACCTCATTTGGTCACAAATGACCATTTTTCACTTCACATTAGGTCAAAGACATCATTTACAAATTTCTCTAAACTTTTTCCTCAAAACCCTAGGTCTCAAACCCTAACCACTCTAATCCATTGCAATTAACTAATTCAAAGCATATAAACACAATCTTTCAACTCATTCAAGCATCTTAACATGTTTAACTCAATCAAACTCATGCAAATCACTCTCCCCTCCCTGCTGGACAAATTTTAGTTTAGTCCTTCACACATATTTTTTTTTATTTTAAGTTTATTTCTATGCTCTTGATGCTATACATACACTAATTAAACTAAAAACTTGAAGTTTGCATTACTTACCTTGTTATGTGTCTTTGAACTTTCACTTCCTCTCAATTTTCTTCAATTCTTTGATGACCAATCTTCCTCTCAAGTGATTAAATCAAGTTTTTGTGAAGCAAGTATGGGAGGATTTGGGGTTTAATGGTGGTTTCAGAGCTTGAAGCAAGCTTTAATGGAGGTTTACAATGGTGAGGGAGAGAGAAACGTAAATGGTGAGGAAGATGAGGCTTTTTCCTTTTTTTTTTTCTTTTCTTTTGTTTTTATCCTTATGGAAGACTCAAAAATCCATTTAATTAATTTATTAATTATATGACTTATGGCATCATGCATGATATCATGCATGATGTCATCTTCCTACACCTTTTTAACTTTTTCATTTTCTCTTCTTTTTATTTTTATTTTTATTTTTATTTTTCTATTAGTTCTTTAATTTAATTCTTGATTCCAAAATTTTTTTTTCTCCAATTTTATTTGACAGTTAGGTCAAGGGTCAGCTCTCGGGGTCAATTGACCAAATTGCCCCTCGACGGTTTATCCCGATTTGCAAATAATTTAATATTTCTTTCGGCTTTCTGACCTAATTATTTAACTGGCTTAACAGTTCTTTTTCGTGATTTTCTCTTTTTCACTGTGTTTATAAGGATCCTAAGGACCACAGTGTCACATTTTACGGTTCGAAATTTGAGTTTAAAATGACTTCGCAGTCCTTCCCGAGAAGATCACCCATCTTTGTGACTCTCGGCTCGTTTAACTTCTTATGTTCTGTTTTTCTTATTTATACTTAACTAATTGGACATTACTAATTATTTGTATTTATGGTTTATCTAGTTGTCTTAAGTATGGTTCTAATCCTCTTAATTGTCCGGACCGACTCCGGTCACCGGAACAGTGAAATATACCAAGCTATACAAATGGGGGTGTTACAATTCTCCCCCCCTTAAATAAATTTCGTCTCAAAATTTTATCTGGTATTAATCTCTGAACAGCTGTGGGTGCTGTCTCCTTATGTCCTCCTCTCGTTCTCAAGTAGCCTCCTGGCCTGAATGATGGTTCCACAGCACTTTTAGCAACGGTATTTGTTTATTCCGTAGCTGCTTCACCTCATAAGCTAGAATCTCTATGGGTTATTCTTCATATGTGAGGTCTGGATTCACTTCAATTTCCTCTACTGGTAGTACATGAGATGGGTCTAATCGATACCTCCTCAACATTGATACATGGAAAACATTATGTATCTTTTCCAACTCTGGAGGTAGTGCCAACCGATATGCCAAAGGACCCACTCTTTCCAGAACCTCATATGGCCTGATAAAACGAGGACTCAGTTTCCCCTTTCTGCCGAATCTCATAATTCTCTTCCAAGGAGAAACCTTGAGGAAAACTTTCTCACCCACTGCATACTCAATATCCCTTCTCTTCAGATCAATGTAGGACTTCCGGTATGCGATGCGATCTTAAGTCGATCTCGAATCACCCTAATTTTCTCTTCAGTTTGTTGAATAATTTCGGGTCCAATCATCTTTCTTTCACCCACGTCATCCCAACACAACGGGGTTCTACATTTTCTGCCATACAAAGCTTCATATGGAGGCATTCCAATGCTTGATTTGTAGCTATTGTTGTAAGCAAACTCAATCAAAGGCAAGTGTGTATCCCAACTGCCCTCAAACTCAATCACACAAGCCCGTAGCATGTCCTCCAATATCTGAATTACCCTCTCAGACTGGCCATGCATGCGTGGATGGAATGCGATCGAAGTTCAATCTAGTTTCTAGGGCTCTCAAGACTACCCCAGAATCTAGAAGTGAACCTAGGATCTGCATCGATACGATGGATCGGCACTCCATGCAGTCTCACAATCTCATCAATGTACAACTTAGCCAATCTTTCTAAACTGTAGTCCATCCGAACTGGCAGAAAATGAGCAGATTTAGTCAGTCTGTCAACAATGACCTAAACTATATCATGACTCTTCTGTGTCCTCAAAAGTCCCATCACAAAATCCATCGTTATTCTCTCCCATTTCCACTCTGGTACTGGTAGTGGATGTAACAACCCAGTGGGTACTTGATGCTCTGCCTTCACTTGCTGACAAGTTAGGCATTTGGAAACAAACTCTGCCACATCTCTTTTCATACCCATCCACCAGTAATGCTCCTTTAGCCCTCTATACATTTTTGTGCCACCAGGGTGCATGGCAAAAGGAGACTCATGTGCTTCCTTCAAAATGATCTTCCTCAATTCAACATCATTAGGAACACACATTCTGCCCTGGTGTAGCAATAGACCATCATCTCTGATTGAGAATTCTGGTTTCTTACCCTGCCTGACTTCTTCTAACGACTCGATACCTTTCATTATTAGGCAGCCATTACGATCGATCTGATCAATCAACACTGGCTGTACATGCCATGCAACTGTTGTCTGCCCCTCATCATTAATCTCTAAGCTGGCATGCAATGATCTTAACTCATGTACCAAAGACAAAGGAGTAACCCGTAGACTTGCTATAGTCTTGCGACTTAATGCGTCAGCCACAACATTAGCTTTCCCTAACTGATAGTCTATCAGACAATCATAGTCTTTTATCAACTCTAACCATCTCTTCTGTCTCAAATTCAGCCCTTTCTGGGTGCCCAAATACTTCAAACTCTTATGATCTGTGTAAATGTAACACTTCTCTCCATACAAATAATGTCTCCATATCTTAAGAGCAAACACAATAGTTGCAAACTCCAAGTCATGTGTCGGATAATTCCTCTCATCCGGTTTTAACTGGCGTGATGCATAGGCAATGACATTTCGATCTTGCATCAATACACAGCCTAACCCATTGTGAGAAGCATCACTATAAATTGTGTATTCTTTACCCAGAGTAGGTAAAGTCAGGACTGGAGCTTCAGTCAAACATCTCTTCAATTCATCAAAACTCTGTTGGCATTTATCCGTCCACTGAAATTTCACATCTTTTCTAAGCAGCTTGGTCAATGGAGATGCCAACATGGAGAATCCCTTCATAAATCGACGGTAGTATCGGCTAAACCTAAAGCTGCGAATCTGCGTGACATTTAGGTGGCCTCCAGTAAGGGCGACTTCAATCTTACTTGGATCTACCTTAATGCCCTCTTCTGATACTACATGCCCCAAAAAGGATATCTCCTTCAGCCAAAATTCACACTTCGATAATTTGGCATATAGCTATTTCTCTCTCAAAGTCTGCAGTACAATCCGCAGATGTCTATCATGCTCTTCTGCATTCCTCGAATAGACCAATATATTATCTATGAATACCATAACAAACTAGTCGAGTTATGGTCTGAAGATAGTGTTCATCAGATCCATAAAAGCAGCCGGTGCATTAGTTAACCCGAATGGCATAACCAAAAACTCATAATGACCATAACGGGTTCTGAAGGCAGTTTTAGGAATACTCTGCTCTTATACTTTCAGCTGATAATAACCTGATCTCACGTCAATTTTGGAGAACACAGCTGCACCCCTTAACTGATCAAACAAGTCATCAATGCGGGGCAATTGATATCTATTCTTTATTGTCACCTTATTCAACTGTCGATAGTCAATACATAAGCGGAGAGTGCCATCTTTCTTCTTAACAAACAACACTAGCGCTCCCCAAGGTGACACACTAGGGCGGATAAAGCCCTTGTCAAGTAATTCTTGCAACTGCACTTTCAACTCTTTCAATTCTGCAGGTGCCATTCTATATGGCGTTATGGAGATTGGGTCCACACCAGGCATAACATCAATCTCAAACTGCACCTCTCTTTCTGGAGGTAATCCTAGTAATTCATCAGGAAATACATCCGGAAAATCACATACAGTAGGGATGTCCCTTAGTGCTGGACTCCCCACTTGGGTGTCTATCACATATGCCAAGTATGCTTCACACTCCTTTCTGATCATTCTTCTGGCTAGTGTAGCCGAAATGATGTTTGATGGCAGTAAATGCCTCTCCCCGTGTATTACCACATCACCATATAGAGGGAGACCAAAAGTAACTGTCTTCAGTCTATAGTCAATTATGGCATGATGCCTGGCTAACCAATCCATGTCCAAGATGATATCATACTCTCTGAAGGCCATTTCAATCAAGTCTAACAGGAAAACATGTCCTTGGATCACCAAAGGACAGTCTCTATAAATTCTATTGACCCGGACCTCTTGTCCTAACAGACTAGTTACTAGCACTTCAAAATCCATTTACACACATGGAACAGCAAGTGAACTGACTATGCTAGCACTAACATATGAATGGGTTGAACCCGGATCAAACAACACAAATACTTCTTGATCAGAGATAGAGAATGTACCAGCTACCACATCAGAAGTCTCAGCCTCTTCTCGTTGTCTCATTGAATAAACCCTAACTGAAGCACTTCCTTGTCAAGCACTTCAGCCCGACCTGTCGCTGACGGTGCCTCTACCTCTGCCTCTTCCTCTCGCTAATCATGTGAACCTCGGGAGCGGACTGCGAATAGATCCCTTGGCAGTAGTAGGAGCTGGACCATATCTCGGAGACAGAGCACTAGTGCAGTCTCTTGCTAAATGACCCTTGCCTCGGCAATTAAAGCAGGCTCCAGTGGCCCAATAACACTCCCCCCCATGAATCTTGCCACAAGTCTCACAGGGGCAGACAGAATGTGAACCCCTGCTCGACTGCTGACTAGACCTAGGGAGTCTCTGTCCAGAGAATCGGCCCCTACCAAATCTTTCACCTCGACCCCTGCTGGGTCCACTAAACTTCTTTTTCTTTCCAGAGGTACCACTAGAACTCTGCTCTACTGACTTTTCCCCTTTGTCTTTCTCTGATTTCTCAGCTTTTTCTGATTTTTCTTTCACTGGGGTCGCTTCTGATTCTATTCTCTCTAACTCAAGTGCTTGAGACATGAGCTCTGAGAAATTGCTGTGTCAAAATCCCACAAATTGCATCCTTATGTTAGGCTTCAAACCCGTCTCAAATCTCTTGCACCTAGCCTTGCTGGTAGTAAGGAGACTTCCCGGATAGTGACTCAGGCGGGAGAACTCCCTCTCATACTCTGCCACTGATCAATTCCCTTGTTTCAAACTCAAAAATTCTTGCAGTTTCTAATCAACATATGCATCTAGGATGTATTTCTGTCTAAATTCTCTGATGAAGTTATCCCAGGTTAGCACTGGTGGTTCAGCCAAGCTGTGGGGGATGGTCTTCCACCAATCATACGCATCCCCTTGCAGTAGAGACACAGAGTATTCAAACTTTAGTTCATCTTGGCAGTGCAGCTTCTTAAACACTCTATCCATTCTTTCAAGCCATTGCTCTGCCTCAAGCGGGTCTACTATACCCTTAAATTCTGCAGCCCCATACTTCAATAACTTCTCATACTGTATGGCTAGAGGCAGTGGTTGTGCCACAGGTGTCTGGGGTGGAGCTTGAACAGGCATACCCCCAGCCATTTGTTGAAACATCGCAGCCATCTGCTGTGCGAACTGTGCAGGAAACTACGGCATTTGCGGGGCTGGTACTACTGAACCACAGACATTCGGTAAAGCCAGGGCTTCCTCTTGTGCCTCAGCTTCAACAGATTGCTCGATTGAGCGATCTCCTTTTTCCATTTCAATCTGAAGTTATGGTATCTCTTGAACAAATAACACAAGGAGATTTTCCTCCATTAGTTTATATTTATGATGTAATGCACTATATGTAACAAAAATGGACATTGAGCAGTTGTACTTAACAAAGAAAGACACAAATTCTCAAGTTAAAACATACTTCAAAAAATTTGCTCTGACACCACTAAAACATGTCACACCTTACCCCTCTGTAAGGCATAATATGATCCCGTAGAATACCTAATGAACTACCGAACTTCACCTACCGATAACTCATTAAGTACCCTACAAGGGATTTTAAAATAATTTTCTTACTTTTGATAAGTGGTGAGCATTTTCTAATAAGTACTTAAAACATTTAGTTAAAATTAAAACTAGTTAATATTTTTGGCCCATTTTATTTTTACGCAAATTTTATAAAAATTTTGATAGAGTTCCCTCTGTATTTTGAGAAAACAGTTCTTCAAATACCTGTAAAAAGCATTTCTAAAATATTTTCTCCACAACTGCTTCAATTTCATACTCAATCTCAATCAATTTCTCAACACATTTATCAACTTTCAAATTTCAAATCCACTATCCAATGATCATCAAAATACTAGCAATCCATTTCATTCAAATTAAATAAAATAGTTCCATTCATACTTCATTAGAGACAAAACAATTTAGATACATCATTATAAAATTTACATTAAGAGAGTTTCAAACTATAATATATATTACAACTTTATACAAATTTTATACAAACTGCTCAAGACCCATTTTTATATGTCCATACATTTATGTGCAATTTATACATCAAAAGAAATATTTACAGTTAGGGTATAAATTATACCCGAAGACTTCAAGCTGAATAATCCTCAATCTTTAGCAGCTCAGTCTGCTGCTCCTCTAGTCTAAATCTGAGACAGCAATAAAAGCTATCGCTGAGTACTAGGACTCAGTGGTGCACAACATACTAAAATAATCTTTATGCAAAACTTAAATCACATTTATTCAAAATTTGAACTGAGCATGCGAGTTAAACACAAAACATAATTTATGAGGTTTTAATCCCAAACAATTTCATTTTGAAGTATCAAATCACATTTCATAAAATCCACAGTTAGATCATGCCATTCAAAACAAATAGAATCTCAATAGCTAAAGGCTAAAGAGAAATCACATCACAAGGCTAGCTAGCTCAAATATATGGATATCCATTCACATCCTCTTCTACTGGCACACCTCAACACTTCTCCAGAGAAGGAATCAAAATTCGAAACTAATTACCCCCACTAGTCGTGCAAGTGAGGTGTTCAAATATATGGTCATGACACTGTGGTTTCAAAACTTATCTTAACAATTTGCTAAACATTGTCATTTCAAATATACACAATAACTTTCACAATTTAAATCAAACATCATAAGAATGCCATAATTCAATATTTCACATTATTCAAAACAGTATGCAGAAGATAATTATAAAAAGTATACGTTGTGCGCAAACTTCAAGCGAGTCACCTCTTGGCCTTGACTCGGTTCCTCGGGTTCCTTCCCGGCATTCTTTTCAACTAAAAGACACAATTTTACAATATTTCAGTACCATAATTTAACATAAATCTAAAAATAAATTTAGCCTTATTTTTACCTAGCTCTAACGTGCTAAACTCGATGTTATCGAAATTTTGTGTTTTGGGTTACTATTCACTATACTATTCAAGTCAAATTGTTGACTTTCTAAGGCTTAATAGGTATGGGAACTCCAACTTTCCCCACATACCACATTTTGGTCACCAAACTTGTTAGTTTTGGTCATTTTCTCAAAACTTAGGTTTTTTAGGCAAAATTGCCAAATTTTCAGTTTTGGTGTCCTTAATTATACTATTTTATTGGTCAGTTTACCATTGGAATTTGGCAAAACTTTCTCCATAGAAAATGTTCCCTATTGTCTTAAGTTTATTCTCCTTTTTGAATCACCCCAATTGGAGTTTTCTAGCTCAAGTTATAAGCAAATTATATTTACTGTTCATGCTGCAGAATTTTGGTTCTGCAGATTTGTTGATCCAACTTCATTCAGCAATTTGATCAAGTTAAGTCCATAATTTGGTCTAATTTTCTGCATATGAAATGTTATAATATGTCTTAGGTTTCCATCGGTTCAAGAATCACCTAAATCGGAGTTTTCTAGAGAGAGTTATAGCCATTGAAACTTTACTATTCAAATGGCAAATCTGCAATCTGCAGATTCAGTGATCCAACTTGGCTCAGTAATTTGATTGGGTTAATGGCATAATTTGGGTTGGTGTTCTTCATCAAAGTTTTAGGTCTATATCTCATCTAATCATTGGTAAAATTTTAGGTCATTTAGACTTTCCTAAATCAAGTTATGACCAAATGAACAAATACTGTTTATTTAGTTAGTTTGTGCAGGGCAGCCTGTAATTTTTCAACTTTGATCAATTTGTTCACTAGGTTTTAGTCACTTTTTGGGTATGCTTTCTAAATGAAAATTGTGTCATTTAGTACCTATTTTCATCCCCAATTGGTCCCATATCCATTGGATTTATAAAATTTTATTTTTGGTCCCTCAAAGGGAATTTTAGTCATGCTGCCAGCACATGACCTTATCCAATCCGAATTGGCTTTTAATTCCAACACTTCTAACACACCTCATTTGGTCACAAATGACTATTTTTCACATCACATTAGGTTAAAGACACCATTTACAAATTTCTCCAAACTTTTGCCTCAAAACCCTAGGTCTCAAACCCTAACCACTCTAATCCATTGCAATTAACTAATTCAAAGCATATAAACACAATCTTTCAACTCATTCAAGCATCTTAACATGTTTAACTCAATCAAACTCATGCAAATCACTCTCCCCTCCCTCCTAGACGAATTTCAATTTAGTCCCTCACACATATTTTTTTTTTTATTTTAAGTTTATTTCTATGCTCTTGATGCTATACATACACTAATTAAACTAAAAACTTGAAGTTTGCATTACTTACCTTGTTAGGTGTCTTTGAACTTTCACTTCCTCTCAATTTTCTTCAATTCTTTGATGACCAATCTTCCTCTCAAGTGATTAAATCAAGTTTTTTTGAAGTAAGTATGGGAGGATTTGGGGTTTAATGGTGGTTTCAAAGCTTGAAGCAAGCTTTAATGGAGGTTTACAATGATGAGGGAGAGAGAAACGTAAATGGTGAGGAAGATGAGGCTTTTTACTTTTTATTTTTTTCTTTTCTTTTGTTTTTATCCTTATGGAAGACTCAAAAATCCATTTAATTAATTTATTAATTATATGACTTATGGCATCATGCATGAGGTCATCTTCCTACACCTTTTTAACTTTTTCATTTTCTCTTCTTTATTTTTATTTTTATTTTTATTTTTATTTTTCTATTAGTTCTTTAATTTAATTCTCGATTCTGAAATTTTCTTTTCTCTGATTTTATTTGAAAGTTAGGTCAGGGGTCAGCTCTCGAGGTCAATTGACCAAATTGCCCCTCGCCGGTTCATCCCGATTTGCAAATAATTTAATATTTCTTTTGGCTCCCTGACCTAATTATTTAACTGGCTTAACAGTTCTTTTTCATGATTTTCTCTTTTCCACTGTGTTTATAAGGATCCTAAGGACCGCGGCGTCACATTTTATGGTTCGAAATTTGAGTTTAAAATGACTTCGCAGTCCTTCCCAAGAAGGTCACCCATCGCTGTGACTCTCGGCTCGTTTAACTTCTTATGTTCTGTTTTTCTTATTTATACTTAACTAATTGGACATTATTAATTATTTGTGTTTGTGGTTTATCTAGTTGTCTTAAGTGTGGTTCTAATCCCCTTAATTGTCCGTGTCGCAATGGGATTTTTGCGGTCGCCCGGACGATCACTCACCGAAGTGGGAAAGAGTGAGGAGTCGCCACCTTAGTTTTGAGGGTAACTAAAGAAAACCATTTGAGAAGATAAATAAAGAATGAAACCACTTCAAGACAGAGATTCTAGGTTCGGGGTCCGTAAACGGGTGGGGAAGGTGTTAGGCACCCCACCTCGTCCCTTAATAAGGGTAAGTAGATTTAATTTTGCGTCCTTTATAAATTAGTTAGAAGGGCTTGAACGGGAATGTTAATCCTTTTGGTAAGAGGAATATTTGGTTTTTCACTAATTAGGATTACCCAGACACACAAGTAAATGAGACAACCTTAGTGAACGAGTGTGAGAATCGGATAAGAACTCTCCTCCGACCTCTTTTAAGTTATTTATTAAAGTTTTGAGGGGAGACCGGATAAGAACTCTCCTCCGATCCCCTTTAAGTTATTTATTTTTAGGATGAGACCGGATAAGAACTCTCCTCCGATCCCTTTTAGACGTTTATTAAAATTTTGAGGGGGGATCGGATAAGAACCCTCCTCCGATCTCCTTTAGAGTTATTTATTAATGTTTTGAGTTGAGACCGGATAAGAACTCTCCTCCGATCTCTATTTAACGTTTATTAAAATTTTGAAGGGAGACCGGATAAGAACTCTCCTCCGATCTCTTTTAGACGTTTATTAGAATTTTGAGGGGAGACCGGATAAGAAACCTCCTCCGATCTCTTTTAGACGTTTATTAGAATTTTGAGGGGAGACCGGATAAGAAACCTCCTCCGATCTCTTTTAGACGTTTATTAGAATTTTGAGGGGAGACCGGATAAGAACCCTCCTCCGATCTCTTTCGGATTAGCAGGAGCCTGGAAGGGGCTTTGCCGATCTCCCGAATTTCAATTTCAGCTACATGTCACAAGAACCTAAAACTAAGGTTTCTGGCATTCAAAAAATTGCTGGAGATAAGGTTTCTTGATACTCTATGACTAAATGGGTAATACTAAACTTGATTTACCGACCTTCCATGTAGTCATTTTACGCATACCTATTAATGTCCGATCACATTACATCTAGGTTATTTTGGTTTTATTCCTCTTCATGGTATCTTGCGAATTCCGTTCACGTCGGCCTAATAGTTTGGCTATTTTCTGACGTGTTATTCAAACTTTCTCTTTTAAAAGAGACCCTTAAGTTCTGAGATACCTATATTTTGCTGACCACTTACACGCTACTAGGAGCTAAAAGCTCGTATTCAGGAATGACGAAAATTGATGAAATGATGGACCGATCACTAAAGAGATAATTCGAGAGTAACGTTCTTTGAGATTTTTTTTGCTTAGAATAAACCTAGAGAAAACCGCATACGTAAAGAGAACAAAGAAAGTGCGAAAAGTAAGCAAATACTTAATAAAGCGATAATATGAACTCTTACCGTGAGGAGCCAAATATATTGAAATAAGCGTGAGGTGGTAAATAGTGATGGAGATGGCGGATTGATCGGCTGAGAGTTGATGTCTGTGAGGAGCCAAATGTATTGAAATAACTATGAGGTGGTAAATAGTGATGAAGATGGCGGATTGATCGGCTGAGAGTTGATGTGCATCGTGAAACCGAGAGATGCTTTAGCTAAAAGGTAACGGTAAGAACCGGTGGAAGGAAGTTGAGCTTGAGCAGGAGGAAAAGCGAGAGATGATGAGAGTATGACGGATAATGAACAAACTGGAAATGTAGAGTTCCGTATTCAAAATCTTTTTCAAGAAAACACTCCGAAAACTAGTTTCAAAAGTCTTTTTAATCACTACAAAAGCAGCGAGTAACAAAGCTGAATGAAGTTTGAGTTCCTCCACGATAATAGCGACCTCTTGTCTATATTTTTTCCGTCGTTGAGCAGTTTTCATGCGGTATTTATAGGAATCGGGTGCTCCCCATGAAGGGTCGGGATTTATTTTGAGGAGATGGAGGGTCAAGATTTTGAAGTACATGATCGGACGTTCGGGAATTAAAGAGAATCAAAGCGAATGGTGAGATCGCTTCTCGAATATTTGTCCTTTTCCTCTTTTAATCGGCGGTCTTGAGTCCTCTTGTGCAGAACGATCGAGGGCTAAGAGTGAAAAACGCTGGTATTGTCGTCTTCTCTTTTGATCCAAGGGTTCGGATTCATCCTTACAAGTGAGATCGACGGTGGAGATTGGGATGTACTGGATGTCATGACATACCACGGCACTGTCGGCGTGCGGGCGATTCTTAGGCGTGCGGTGGAGATCTCGTCTGCGCGCTTTAACTACCTCGGCTCACGATTACGGCGGTTATTGGGATTTGTCTTATTCTTTTTGTCTTCCGATCCCTCCCCTAGCTCCTATTCCGATCTCTCATGCTGATCTCCTATCTCCCGATCTCTTTTATCCCTTGATCAGTCTGGATTCGGTCCAAGCATTAATTGCATCTCGATTCTCGAAGCGTGCGCCGTTTCCTTCGACATTAAATGCCCATTTCCCCCTATATATACCCCTGTCGACGGAGACATTTTCTTCATCTGACTTTCCTCTCTTCATTTCTTACTTACCTTGTTCTAGCTGCTCCGGTAGAAGTTCTGGCTATAACTGAGGCTTTGATCTTTTTCCGATGGATTTCCTTTCTCACCGACTGAAAATTTACGATCCCGGTGATTGGATGATCCTAATTGACGATGGTGAGAGAACTGGATTTGACCGATCCGTATTGCGGGCCTCGGTTGTACCGATCTCGAGTTGCTCAACTGAGTTCATTCGGCTTCTCATCACATTGAGTGTTCCGACAGCGATTCTGATCCACATTGGGTGTTCCGACAGCGGATGAAGCATCCGGTCGGCAATATCCTTGGGATCAGTTATAAACTGATCCTTAGATCGGCTGGTGGTATCCTTGGGATCAGTTATAAACTGATCCTTAGATCGGCCCCTTCAGATAGGATTTTCGTTTGTCTCTAGAGATCGCCCAAATGATGTAATTCTTCAATGTAATCAGATCTCTAGAGATCTCCCAAATGATGTAGTTAGACCTTTATTGTAATCCGATCCCTAGAGATCGCCCAAATGATGTAATCCGATCTCTTGAAAATAAAGACTTTACTTTGTCGGTTATCATCTTATTATTTTGCATTGATTATTTTCCGATCTCTGATGTGATTATCCAATCTGACTCTTTACCTGAATGACCCTTAACTGATCCTTTATTCAAAATTTTTAACTCATTATGCCGATCTCTAATTAACCGATCTCAGAACATTCGGTTATTTGAGAACAGCTGTCGAGTCCCACCAATCGATGCGCTGCCTAGAACTTCGCGAGCATTAAATGCTCGGACTAGTATAAATAGGGGTGGGAGGGTTAGCCAGTTATTCTCTCATTCCTTTCTCAGCCTCTTGTTCGCAACTTCGAAGTTCTCTCCTTTTCTCCAGTTCTTCCGACGCCGATCAGACTCCGGTAAGGGCTTTAATCCTCTTTTTAGTTTAAGTTCTTTGTTTTTTTTTTGAAAATGAGCGGTGCCGAAGGTCAGAGAGCGGCGAGCCCTCCTTCCATTCAGTTCTCATGGTCATCGTCTGATGAAGAAGAGGCAGTCGGGCCCAGCGTGCAACCTAAACCCCCTAGGGTCTGCTCCAGTGCCTGGTCGGGTCATACCATCAAGGCTTGCACCACCTTCAAGGAGAGAGACCCTTCCTATAGACGAGCTTCCGTCGGTTCTTCGGGAATCCGATCTGCAATCGTTTGTTCAAGAATACAACATTTGTCCTGATTCATATGAGCTGATCAAGTGCCATGGCGATCTTCGTGTCGATCACTCTTTTGAAGAGGATGACATGGTTATGGTGTATGAGGAACAGTTAAAGGCCGGTCTGAGGTTCCCTCTAGACGATTTCTATAAGGAGGTCCTAAAATTTCACCGAGCATCCATTGTTCAAATCCACCCCAACTCGTGGCGGATCTTGGTTGCTTTCCGAGGTCTATGCCGAGCTAAGGGAATCAGACCTACGGCTAAGGTGTTCGCCGAGCTACACAGACTAACTCGCCGAAAGGATGACGAACACTGGTTCTTTCAGGCGAAGCCTCATTGCGGACTCTTTTCCGATCTGCCCTCATCCCTTAAGAATTGGAAGAACCGGTTCTTCATTCTGAGGAGTAAAGATCCGAGCTGCTTTGAGGACTTTCCTCGTAGCTGGTGGTACCAGGGGCCCCTGCTTCCGAAGCACATTACCTTGAGTCAAGAGGAAAGCTCAATAGTGATGGAGCTGAAAAGCCAGGCCGCCACTCTAAAATATTCCTGTCCAAATGCGGTGACTGCCGAACTGCACCATTGGACCATGCAACTGATCACCGGCCAAGCTCGCGAACTTCCGCTCTCTGACCTCGGCATTGGTATTTTCTATATCTCAGTTCTCAGGACCTTAGAGATCTCACTAACCTTTTCTTTGTGCAGGTATGGCGGGTGGTGAGGGTTCTAGGAAGCGGAAGAAGAACAAAGAGATCTTCCGGAAAGTAAAGGAGATGAAGCGTTCGGAACGACTTCAAACACCCGGTCACGAACCTGGGGAGATACAAAGAGACCCACCTCAACCTTCGGGTCCGCCGACCACTGAAGCTGTCAGATCTCCTCCTAGATCGGAAGAGCAGCCTCCGCCTCTCTCAGTTGTCCCAAGCACGGAAGGGGGGCCTCCTCAAGCTTCTGGGAGGACCTCTTCTCGTGGCGCTCAAATGCTGATCGACTGCTTGAAGAATAACCGGACTGTCAGGGAGAACCCCGATTTTGCCAAAGTCCTGGGGTCTACCATCTTCTTTCAGGAGGACCGGGACAGGCTATCCCAGAATGGTCTCGATGATATCTTGACTCGAACCATGAGCCTAAACGTGGAGTGTCTGGTGAACCAGACCATGATTCGGGAAAAGATTCAGCGTCTGGGTAAGGAGGTCGGAAGAAAAATCAGCTGGCCGAAAGGTCTCGTGACTTGGCTGAAAGTGAACGGGCTCTCAGAGAAGTCCAGGCACTTCAGGCCAACGAAGCCGCTCAGGTCGCTCAACTTGTAGAGGAGCTTAACGCGAAGGATAAGGAGCTTTCGGAGAAAGACAAAGAGCTTAAGGAAAAGGATGAAGAGATGGTGTCGGGAATAGCCGGAGCCTATGTGAATGCTCATAAGGATCTCTTGGCCGAACTCCAAAAGCGCTATCCTGAAGAGGACTTCTCTTGGATGGACGACCTGGCTCCCGGGGGCGATGGTGAAGATAGTGAGGAGGAGGGCGAGGAAGAGAGAGAGAGAGTGAGATCCCCCAGCCGAATAACTTGTACAAATTATGAAATGAAATGGAATATCTCTTTTGTTCAATGAATGGATGTGATTGGAAAATCTTTGAATTGCCTAAGTATTTGATTGTATGAGCATAGCGAAACATGAACTAAATGCCATTATTAATCTAAGTATAAAAGATCGGAAAGCACAATAAGCATGAGATCGGTGGGGGAGAAATGCTGAACGGGACTTGATTAAAATTTAACTTGAACACTTAAGATCGGAACCCTCGTTAAACCGAACCAAAACTTTAGCTCTTAATCTTCCGAAAAGGAGGTCGGCAATAAAACTGGTAGGAAAAGATCTAGTGCCAGTTCATTTTATTTATCAACAGAGATCAGGAATATACTTGACAGGTCCGGAAATTCGACAACGGGTTTGAGAGGTCGGTAAATGATTTGAGAGATCGGCGAGGCTTAATGAATATGAGGACTCAGCATTAATTCAATTCTTTGTGAGGAGAGATCGGAAATGTGACCGCCTATCAAAGAGGGATCGGAAACGTGATTAGCTGTTCAAAGAAGAATTTTATTGATTCTAGGGATCGGCCAAAATATGGTGTCGACAGTCCGGACCGACTCCGATCACCGGAACAGTGAAATATACCAGGCTATACAAATGGGGGTGTTACATGGGCCCTATCTATATGCATTGCTGAGGATGTGATAACCTTGAACACTTTGCAGATCAGAACTCCAAAATCTCTGTTTTGGTATTCGCTGGGCTTTAACTCCAGTACCAGCATGAGGAAACAAATCCATCGCGCTAAGCATTGCTACTTAGTGGTGCAATAATATAACAAGAAAATAATATAACAAGTAAAAAAAATTGGAGCATATTTTCTATACTCAAGAATTTTACTGGGTTCATATGAAATTTGCCATGCAATACTTTTTTTTTGTCATTTATGTAGTACATTTTTTTTTGTCATTTATGTTGCTCTCTAGAATCACTTCTTTCATAAGTTTACAATAATCATTTATATAGTGTACAAATAAATCTAAAATTTATATTTATACTTATATTCTTATGAAAATCACATTTGTAATGTTATTTAAGTTATAATTCTTCTACTAGTATTTTTATCACTTCCTTGATACTTTCTAAGTTGTTTACAATCATTTCGTAATATTTAAAATTTCTAGCACTAATTTAATTTACTTTAGATCATTCTAAGGAACAAATTTTTGGAGCTAATCTACTTTATTTCAAAACTTCTTCTCATTTATTTACTTTCTAGTATTTTTAATTGCTAATATTCGTAACTTATTTTAATAAATTAGACTGCCCAAGTAACCTACGACAGGCTGACTAAATTGGATAATGGGCCATTGGCACTAGACACCGCAGTGCCTCGGGCCGTCATACCATGGGACACGGAACGTTAACCACGTATGCAGTCAGTATGGCTAAAAAGCCATGATAACACATAATCAGGCATAAAAGCCATGAGGGCGGGCATAAAGCCATGAGTGCAGGCATAAAGCCATGAATGTGGGCATAAAGCCATGAATACAGGCATAAAGCCTTTCGCAGTACTGCTAAAACAATACCCTATTGGCATGCCAAACTATCCAATCTGATACACATGTCTAGGCAATACAAGGGCACATAATATGATTAAATATTAATATATTGTATTTTATGACTTCATTATTTCATAAAAATTTTCAATTATAATGTATACATTCATTTAATCATATATATGATCACAATTCACATCAATTATCCTTTTATATCACTGTACTCAAAGTACTTTTTCTTTGTACAATAATGAGAACTAATGTCTCATTCATACATTAATATGGTTCATTTATTCATTCATTATGTTATTCATATTGATCACAATTCAAAACAATGGTTCACATGTACCATTGTATTCAAAACATTTTTCCTTTCTCATTTATACATTTTATGAATTCTATTTGTGATGGGTATATAAGCCCTAACTACCTATTCACATCAATTAGGTGGCTTACTTTTCATGTTTCAAGCAATCCATGAACATTTCATGGATTTCAAATTTTTGGCCTTAATTTCCCTTTAACAATATAGTTCTTACACTTTGTGTCTTTGTATTACTATTCACATTATTATTCACTCAAATTGTTGACTTTTTAATACATAATGAATTTATTGAACCTAAGTTCACCAAGATACCACATTTTGCATTCTAAAGTTATTGGTATTGGTTGCCAATACCATTTCAAAGCTTAGTGTTAGTTATTCACAATTTTTAGATTTCAAGCACTAAGTTTACTGTTCCATTGGTCATTTGTACAGTAGAATTTAACAAAATTATCTCCATAAAAGTTGTTTCTTATTGTGTCTAGTTACATTTCTTTTTTTGAATCACTCCATTTGGAGTTTTGTAGCTCAAGTTATGGTCATTTTACCATAACTGGTTGAATTGACCTGTACCCAGAATTTCTGGGCAATTTGGTTCTGCCAAATTTGGTGACCTAAGTTTGGTTGGCAATTTGACTAGGTTATGGTCAGAATTTGGATTTGTGTTCTTCATGAAAGTTGTAGGGCTATGTCTCAGATTTTTGCTAATAAAATTTCAGATAAATTGAACTATTCTACACTGAGTTATGACCATTTGAACAAATACTGTTCATTTGGTCATTTTCCAGGAATAGCATGTTGGTCACCCAGATTAGGGTAATTTTTAGGTCAACTTGGTTTGGTTTTCTGGGTAGGGTTTCATCACCAAAGTTGTGCCATTATGTGTCTAGTATCATGTCCAATTGGCCTTGCACCAATTGAACCTATACAACCCAAGTTATAGCTACCCAAACATGCTAGACTCACATCTAGACCTGCAGGGCACTCAAGGCAGCACACCACTTTCAATTTCAAGGCCACAATTACTTCCAATTTAGGGTAAAACTTCATCAAATGGTCACTAATTGACCATTAGAACTCCAATTAACCATTCAAACACAATATCTCCAATTTTCATACTAACCCTAATTGATCAAATCTCATTCTCTTTCAAACTCAAAAAAAAAAAAAAATTCAACTCCAGTTCATATGTATACATTAATTGACATTAATATACAAACTTAATTGCAACTAAACCATCCAAACCCTAACCTTTTCTTGGTTGCCACAATTCATACATACTCCTACATAAGTGTTTTATTCAATTTCTTAAAAATTTCTCATTCACTTTAACTTCCTAACATGGAATAAGAAGAGAGATGTAAGAGTTAGCACTAACCTTTTTGAAACCAAACTTGAGCTTGTTATTCTTCAAGATTTCTCCTAGAACCATAATAATCATAATCAATTATAACTTCACTCTCCCAAATTAAATACCCAATAAAAACTCAACAGCATTTCCCCTTAAATTGGACTAAACTCCTATCATAAATCTCAAATCCATAAACCATTAATACTCAATCTGGCAGCTTGTGCATTCAAAATTATATATAATGATCTAACCGTCAGATAAATCCCAAATTTTAACCATATATTCAATACATCTCTATACAATATCAGTAAAAATTTTAACATTAAATCATCTCTAGATCATGAGATATCAAAATATTCATTCAACCCTTCAAAATCTGAATTTTTGCAGAAATCAATCCTACTCAGACAGCTCATGCAAAACAATTTATATCTCGTAAACCACAAGTCTAAAATTCACTAAATTTTAACACAACAGCCTCAACATCCCAAATATCATTTGTACCAAATTTCATAATTTTATAAGCATCCTAACTATTTATTTTTCTCAAATTTCAGTAGCCAAAATTCAGAATTCAATCTACAGACAGCCTGTGTTCAACAATATATTTCTCCAAATCCAACCGTTGAACAATCACCAAATTTTAACAATAACTTCTAAACATACATACCTCAAACATATCCAAAAATCAACGGTACATGTTGTGTCAAACTCACCTGGATGGAAGAGAAATATGCTGCCCTGCTGAACCCCTGTTTCTGCTACTGTTCATCTCCTTCTCCTTCTTCCTTTCTTTCTTTCTTTTCATTTTCTCTCTCTCTCTCTCTTGATTCGGCTGAAGAAGAAGAAACCAGAATTTTTCTTTCTAATTTTCCCTCATTTAACTCTTTTTAATTGGCTTGGTGAGTTGTGATTGGTGGAGAGTGCTTTGATGACATCATGTGATGTCATAATTCCTATTTTCTTTCATTTTTCTTTCCTTTTCTTTTCTACTCATTTTCAATTTAATTTATAGCAATATTTATTCATATTTTATGTCATAATGATTATTTATTTAACTGGACAAATCGGTCAAAAATCATCTCTATAGACGAAATGATCAAAATGCCCCCTGTTTGGCTTATTGAGCCAAAATCATCTGTACTTATCTAAAAAATTTTCTAAACCTTTTCTTGGCATTCTAATGCCATAGAAACCTCAATGACTCTTCTCTAGAGTCCCAAACATTATTTCATGAATTTTCTCCCGGGTTTAGGGCTTCTAGTTGCGAAGACCGCAACTTCCCACTAGGTTACCCATCGCTTAGGCACTGGCTCATTTAACTTGGTTGTATTTTATTTCTAAAATTTTTCTTAAATGTTTCTTATTAATATTTGAGTTATTTATGATTCCTTACTCTATTTTAATTATTTTTCTAAATGTTCTAGCTGTCCGGACTGACACCGGTCACCGAAACAGTAGAATATGCAGAATTGCTACAACGAGGGTGTTACAGGTGTGATAAGGTTTGGAGTCCTAGGATGATAAGTTTTAGATAACTTAAACAACTGAGGTTGCAGAATTTGAGTGACACTGGGATATGGATGAGGTGTTCCAACCAATAGAAAGACAAAGAAATGGGGGTGGCACCAATAGGGAGTGAGGAAGAGAGTGGGGCGAAGGGGGAAAGAGAGTTTGTATGGGAGAGGGATAGAGAAAAAGATATTTTTTTATTTTAATTTTCAAAAAATAAATTAAATGAGTCTTATTTAAAATTCCTAACTAGACTTTCTTAAGCCAATGGGGCCTAATTAAACATAATTAGGTCTACTTAAGAACTACCCATATTAAATTTAACCAAAATAAAATTTTATTTAAATTTTATTAAATTAATTTCCCAAAAAAAATATTATTATTTTTTTTTTCAAGATTATGCCACGAAATTAATAATTCAGCTCCATGCCTCTAATTATATCTTACAGTCATATAATTTTTCATCATTAGATTTTTCACAGCCTCAATGCAAATGCTCATCATAAAATAAGGGTCTACAGCTTGCCCCCCACTTTGGCGAAAGTTGAAATCAATGCAAAAGAATTGTTCAAGTTTCGTCAAAATGAACCTCAATCTTGTAATAAATATGAAACATTATCTATAAGGATCAAGTACATCTTGCTTGGTCGACATACTCTATATTATGAGACTAGCTACAGTCTCATAACAGTAATAATTGTGTCATGTGAAAATCGAGTGTATCTTGCTCTATCGATACACTCTGTATCATGAGACTAGCTACGGTCTCATGATAATGGCAACGGTGTGATTTAAAATGTTGTGGATTAGAATTTAGGACCACAGTTCTAAACTGCGTACGTATCCCCCTCGCTATCCTAGGGAAGAATCAGACCTACTCATAGTTCGACACTTGAAACTGTGGTGATGCATTTTCTTATACGCCTTACACACTTACAAGTGACATGTTGGTGCATGTTCTTCTATGCCTTACAAAACTATGTCATGTGCCTTAAACAATGTCTAAGGACTTACCAAAAATATTTGTCTTGAAATGTTATGGGTTCATATTTAGGACCGTAGTCCTAAACTACCTACATATCCCCCTCGCTATCCTAAGGAAGAATCAGACCCCCTCGTAGTTCGACACTTGAAACTGTGGTGATGCATGTTCTTCTATGCCTTACACATCTACAGGTGACATGTTGATGTGTTCTTCTACACCTTACACAACTATATCATATGCCCTAAACAACATCTAAGGACTTACCAAAAAATATCAATCATGAAATGTTGTGGGTTCGTATTTAGGACTACAGTCCTAAACTTCCTACGTATCCCCCTCGTTATCCTGAGAAAGAATCAAACCCCCTCCTAGTTTGACACTTGAAACTGTGGTGATGCATATTCTTCTACGCCTTACACACCTACAGGTGACATGTTGATGCATGTTCTTCTATGCCTTACACAACTATGTCATGCGCCCTAAACAACGTCTAAGGACTTACCAAAAAACATCTAATTCTTTATTTGAAAAAATTAGGATAACTGGGTCTCAAAACTCTCTCTGTGATTTTTATGCTTCCTGTATGCTACTTCCTATCATGGCCATGCTAATCTTACTGGAGATTCTTAAAAAGCTTAGTCCTCTAAGGGACCTCTTTTTCCAAAAACTTTCTTTAAGCCTCAAGTTTTTTAAGAAAACTGTTCACCAAAAAGACTTCCTTAAGGTCACAATATAATTTCGCTCTGATTTTTCTTTTTCTTCTCTCCCCCATGCTTCATTATTCTACAGCTATTTCAAAACCTTATTCTTTCTTGACTCCTTTCTCTTCCATGAACTCAATTCTTCGTGCCTTAACTTTTGCATGAAATGCTCTTTCGAGATTTAATTTCAGCAGGCTTGCTCTAACTCTTGCCTAAGCGACCCTTTCGGGTTTTCCACTTAGCGAGCTCTCTTTTTTTCTTTTCTTTTTCTTGTTCTTTTTCTCTTTTTTTTTTTTAAATTAGACAATCACCAAGGCATTCATATCAAGCACCTATTCTGTCATGCTCATAAGATAATAGGTTAAATCAAAACAATGCAATTCAATTACTTAATCTTTTGATGTATCCCTCAAGACACAAACATTCACAATCATAATTAAATAAAATATACTCCTGGTTAATGCAATAAAAGCTTCTTTATTTATTTAGGTACACCATTACTCCCTCTTACATTACTTTTACCAAATTTTTAACCTTCCAAAGTTAGAAATAAGCTTTATAACCTGCTGAATGGCCTTTTCAAGTTTTCCATCTAGATCTTCTCTCATCTCTCCTTTTGCCTAGACCACCTTTTGCAGATTTTCAATCTAACATTTTTTTTTTCTTTTCTTTTCTTTTTTTCTTTTGACCCTTACTTTTGCCTAGACTTCCTTGTATAGGTTTTCAATCTAGTGGGCCTATCTCACACAAAGTACCATTTGAGCCTATCTAAATTGACTGGTTCTTGAAATTCATTCCCATCCAGGTTTGATATTCTTACAGCACTTTTCTAACTATGTATGGACCATCACAGTTTGGCTTAAACTTTCCTCTTGGATCAAAAGGGATGAGCTAGGTTTATTTCAAAACCATGTCTCCCTCTTTAATCTTTCTTGGCTTCACCTTCTTGTTAAAGGCCCTGGTTATCTTCCTCTGATAAGCCTGCATATGATACAAGGCTCACATCCTCTTCTTATCAATCAAAGCTAGTCCTTCATATCTCTTATGGGCCCACTCATTTTTCAGGATCTTAGCTTCTAACATCGCTCTTAATGATTTGACCTCTAGTTTAATGGGTAGCACTGCTTCAGTCCCATACACTAAAGAGAATGGGGTTGCCCCCATGGATGCTCTTGCAGTACTGCAATAACCTTAAAGAACATAAGGGAGTTTTTCAGACCAATCCTTATATGTTTTGAACATTTTTTTTTCTAACTAGAACCTTTCCATTCATATGGGGACCATACATTCCTGCATGTACTTCTTTCATTATTTGCTCAGCCTATTTTTCTATCACATATAAGAGTTTGTAGAATTGCCCCCTAGGTAAAGTAAGTTGAGTGGCTAATCCATGAATTATTGCTCTATCTCTTTTGTTGGCTGATTACAGGTATTCTCTCATTTTCAGATACCTCATTATGTCTACATACCATTTTCCTTCACCCTCTAGGTCCACATGTACTATTACTAATCTTCATAGCACGAAGTTTTTTTCCTCATTAGGATAACTAACTAAGTCAACTTTTGTTCATCCTTTTCCTATAGGGACACCAGTGTGGCTTGGGAATTGGCCATCTGATTCTAAGCTCGAGGCATATGCTTCATGGTCACCTTATCAAAAATTAGTTAATAGTTTCCTTATATATCCCAAGTATGGCCTCAATTTCCTTCCTTCAATTCCCATTCAACTTTAATATATAAGAGACCACTAACATCGAATCTCCAATTACCTCTTCTTTCTCTGCCCTAACAACTATCAATGCTTCTAGGCCACAAATGCAGGTCCCATATTCAGATCTATAGGGATCTTGTGTTGTACTATGTCTCAGTCAATTCCTAACATATCTTCATAAGACCAGGCAAATGCTTTTTTTTTTAGTACATTATTAATAAGGCTGTAAATTTATCTCTTTCTTCTTGAGTTAAATCTTTAGCTAACTTAATGTCTTTAGGATTATCTGGTGTACCCAAATTAATAGAGATCAATTTTGATGCATTAACAGAAACAGATTTTAAATGATTATGAATACCATGCATATGCCTATTAAAATAAACATTAAACAAGTAAGCAAAAGGACTGGTCATGTTATTGATCTTTGCCTCAAAATCTTCATCAAGTACATCATAAATGAAAATATCAGTATCACTACTGCGAGCATTACAAAAGATAGACTCAAGCTTAGGGGTTTAGCTTTAGGTGCTTAACTTTCCATGCAGTCCTTAGATCAATAGTGCTGATTTTCTACTCTTGCTTTTTCACATGTGGTAACCCCTAATCATATGTCTAGGTAATTGCCCCCTCTTTCAAGAACTTAAGAGGCTTTGGTTCTTCTTTCTCTTTAGTTGGCTCATAGCCTAAACCATACCTCATGATCTGCCCCTTTATCTCAAGAAAAGTCATTAGGCCATCTATACGTTTTCGAAGGCCCATGCCAAGAAAAAACCTCATCCTTTTCTTTACAGTAGCCACTTTTGGATTCATTCAGTTTTCATAGATCCTAGCAACTTGAAAACCAAACATTGGTGGAGCTAAACCACCTATTTGCAATGCAACTACCTCCTCATTAGAATCAGTACAGATATCCAAAGAACCCTCATCATAGCCAGAATTATCACAAATGTCAATAACCATTATAGACTGAGGTTCATTAGGCTTTTGGATGGGTTAGATAAAATCAATAATCCTGTCAGGGTTATTTGGGGTGGTGGAGATCATATAGAGACTTGGTGGAGGTGGAAATTTTGGTTAAGCATAGGGCTAGTGCGAGTGTTTAGTTAGTTTTTTGGGTCAGTTATCTTTTGGCATCAATTAGGTCTTAGATATCATGCTTAAGTTGGAAGCATTGGTCAGTGTCATGACCAAAGGTTTGGTGAAACTAGAAATATTGGTTGATATCATAGCTTGATGGGAGTGGATTTGGTGGTGGTCAATGTGCTAAGAGCTGCAGGAGGTCTTGAGCTTTGAGACACTCGAAAACTTTGGATAAGGGCTGGTTGAATTGGAAAAATCTCCTTGGGGCACGAGACACAATTTGAACCTTAATAACTTTAATGCCACTTAATTGGCCTACTTTAGGGCCCTTTTCCATGGTTGACCACAATTTTCTCTTTCAGCTCAAACATCTTAGCATTCAAGGTTTCATCAAGTATGGCCATAGTTTCTTCCATCTTACGTAGTGTAGGTGAAATCCCTACTAATCTCTTCCCCTTCATAACCCAAGTGACCTGATTGGAAGTCTCTTTAGTGTGTTTTGAGGCTATGATTGCTTAAAAAAAAAAGGATTTTAGGGTTAACCTAAACATGCTATGTACATGAATGCAATGCATGAATAGACCATTTTTTTTTTTTTTTTTTTTTTTTGCCTTTACCTTTACAAAATAAAAACCGAACTATACCAATAGAACTAAAACTAAATCAAAACCAAACCAGATAAACTGAACTAAAGTCAAACCAAAGACAGAATCAAACTGAAAAGAATATCTCTAGAACTAAATCTTTGCCCCCTTATACGTCCAACTCTCACGTGTATGGTGGGAAAAAAAATTCTATCCTAGGCTACGATACACTGGACACACCAACAGGGGGTGGTCCAAAACGATCCTTCCCTCATAGACAAAGGATTTATATCCTTAAAGTTTAACTATAAGTAAGCATCCTCTTGCTTAACATGGGTTTTGAAATGAACTTGGGCCTATACACACATTGGATTTATGCATAGGCCTAGGTTCATCTCAACTACCATTAGAACTTATGGTTTGAATAGTAAGGTTATAAATCCAGCACAACAAAAATCTATGGGGTACCTAGGGCTAAAATCTATGGCTCATAGGCTTCATTGGGTAGGAAAAGGGTCACCCATGCGAGAGCTTGTCCATTAATCACAACGGCCAAAGCTGTGGCTCTTTTATGTACTCGAAGGTACGAGCATAGGGTGCTAACATTCACCAATTCATCATAGCTCGAGTAGAACTATGGTCTCCTTGGCTAGTACTAACAGGGCTAAAAAGGGTAAAGGTGATCCGTGTGATAGTGTAGTGCAATGCAAAAAGTTTAACAGAGGAATAATATTATACTAATAAAAACATGTTGGAGTAACTATCTATTTAATCCCCAGTAGAGTAGCCAAACTGTAGGGCAGATAGGAGTGTGAGGCATAATATCATCTACTAGAATTATATAAAATGCACCAGATAATGCTCAGGAAAAATGGTGGAGTCACAATAGTCTCACTAAAGTACCACCTCCTTAGACGACATTTTCTAGACATGCACTTCATACAATCCTAATAGAATCAAACCACTGGTAAGTACTGTCTTCCCATAATACTACCACGGTACTAAGGATTTATGCCACGAAGGCATAGATAGATAGGAGTCATTACCCGGGTAATAACTAGGACACATTCAGTGTTTCTTTCGAGGGTCATGGATGGCAACTTACTCCTTGCAGAGTTTCCACAACCATCATTACCATAGCTCAATGTCTAGGTTCGGGATAGTGGGTACGCAAGGGAAAGGTGTTAGGCACCATTTATGCCTAGTCTAACCTCATTAATTCGAGTGTCAGTCCTCTACTAATGTTTCTAGAAGTTTTGTTTATTATTCCTTCATTAAACTTTATCCTAAAAATGAAATTCTAATCCTACACACTCAAGTAATTTACAAAAGGGTTGTTGTTTATAAATAATTTTCATGCACAAGTAATTCCTATCTACGAGGTTGCTAATTATTTAAATGATATTTACCAAATGACTAAAATTAATTTATTATTGAGAATTTAATTTACAAATAAATTCAATTTCAAATAATCCTAAGTTTCTATTTAACCTAATTAATTAATTTTTTACCAAGTTACCCTAAGGATAATTAAACTAAATTAATTATAAACATGTGTAATTTATTCTAATATCACATAAGGCCCAAACAATCACAAACTAATAAAGATTTCTAACATGAAAATTTATTTTACAATTACCAAGTATTAAATTAAATTTATTTTACATGCCAATGTTAGTTTAATTTACAAACAAGATTAATTTTAATTTATAAATTATTTATTTAAATTAATTACATGAAAAAGTCAGTTAAATTAAAAATAAAGTTAAATTTAATTTACCAAATAAAAATCCTACTATTACTATAATTTCATGCTAATGGTTATTTTTGAAATTTAGAATTACTTACTTGTTAGTAATTGCAGTTGCCATGGGAGCAAGCTACCTTTAAAAAAGGGTCTTCTCTTCTAGTATGGCAATGATATCCCTGGCTTACTCAAGTTTAGCTCCTTGGCAAATGTCCTCTTTGGTACTTACCTTAGGGCTACTTACCAAATTTGTTTGTGATAAAAATAAAGAAAATAAGAAAATACTAATAACTATTCACATTGGATTCTAACTCTAGTCTCCTAAAGGGGTTAAAATTCCTAATCAACTACAACTAACTAATGGTCTAAGTCTTCTAACATGATCCAAACACTTCATAACACATCTTAAATTAAAAGAACACAGAAAAATAAATCAAATATCAATTAGAACCCAAGAACACACAAGAACATGCATAAATATATAATTTTCAGATATTGGCAAATTGACACTAGTAAGAAATTTGATTTTTGAAAAATAATTAGACATGCCTAAAAATCATGAAAAAATTACAAAAGACACCCAACACATCATACAAGATCATAAAATTTATAAACCAAACAAAACCCTAGCCGAATGGTTTACATAAATCATAACTTTTCTAAGTGACAGAATTGTACTACTTCTTTGTAAAATTCATAACTCATTAACCACAATAGATATGAATGCAAAACTAATTGAAAAGATTTATAAGATTCTAAAATTAATTTTAGACATCAGATTCACACAAAATTATTAAGAAACAAGAGGGATATGGGCTTCACAAATTGGGTATGCTGCAAATTGGGTTTTACAGGAACCCTAATTTCAAACAGCTATAACTTACAAAATACAAATTCTTTTTCAGTGATTATTGAGCCTAAAATTAATAGAATTTCGTGAAGAATATGAATATAATTTTACTAAAATTTTACGGATTCAAAAAATAATAAAAAATAATAAAAATATGAGAGACAGAAAATCAAATATTTATAGAGTTGTGTATCCCTTCAAATTAAGCATGAACATGTAAGATAAATTAAAAGACAAAGAACATAGAATTAAATATTACATAGCATAGATCTTGAAAAGAAAATAATGAAAACCAACCTTCGATAAATCTTGCAAGAAAATCTTCTTCAAGAAAAGAAAAGAACCAAAAGAGTTTTGAATATCTCTTTAAATCTCCTATAACTCTAAAATATCTTTATATAGCTCTGAATTTTCTGAATATTTCTCCTCCTCCTTCTTTCCCTTTTTTTTTTCTTCTCTAGTAGGATATTTATAGGGTTTTGGGAGAGAGGTGTGATAAGGTTTGGAGTCCTAGGGTGATAAGTTTTAGATAACATAAACACCTAGGGTTGCAGAATTTGGGTGAAACTAGGATATGGGTGAGGTGTTCCAACCAATAGGAAGAGAGCGAAAGGGGGGGGGGGGGGCACCAATAGGGAGTGAGGAAGAGAGTAGAGCGAAGGGGGAGAGAGAGTTTGTATGGGAGAGGGGTAGAGAAAAAGATTTTTTTTTATTTTAATTTTCAGAAAATAAATTAAATAGGTCCTATTTAAAATTCCTAACTAGGCTTTCTTAGGCCCATAGGGCCCAATTAAATTTAATTAGGTCCATTTAAGAACTATCCATATTAAATTTAAATAAAACAAAATTTTATTTAAATTTAATTAAATTAATTTCCCAAAAGAAACATATTGTTATTTTTTTTTTTTTAAGATCATGCCACGGAATTAATAATTCAGCTCCATGCCTCCAATTATATCTTACAGTCATATAATTTTTCATCATCGGGTTTTTCACGGTCTCAATACAAATACTCATCACAAAATAAGGGTCTACAGGACCTAGTTAGAAAACCTACTCCATAGTTACAACCCATGTTATTTCTATTGGTAAATGGCAAATACATTAAACTCTATGTAGCCATTGTTATTTACAATTGGAATTGTTATTAGTATAGTGACTATTTTATTGAATTTTCATACATTTCTTTTACTTTATATTTTGTTTATTCAATTTCTATATTTGGTCAATAATTAAAAGGTTGAATCCTTAAAGGACTTGGTTGCCTTAGTTTTTTTTGTCTTCTCAACTTTTAAAAGAAAAGCAGGTGGTTATCTTTGAATCATTGAGCTCTTGCTTTATGATGCATGTCCATTAATTTGCAAATGCTTCTTTAACTTCAAAAACTAAATGTTAGACCACTAATTACATCACAAAAGATCATCTACCAATACCCTTTCACTTGTTTGTTTTACAACTTAAATCTCTTGATACCAAAATTTGTTTTGTATGAATATCTATCAACTGTCCAACTTTTAAGTATAAGATTGATGAGAAGGTGAACTAACAGTCACAACTCACAAGGTTTGGCTGGACTTGACTCTTTAACTATGTAAGCCTAAATCAAACCTTGTTTTCCTCATTCAAAAAAATAACAAACTGCTCATTCTTTTATGTATGTAACACTTTAACTTAAAGATGGACTCTCACAATTGCTTCTTTCTTCCTTTCTTCATGCTTTGTCATTTTCAAACATGGATATTGGCTTAGCAGCTCGCAATCTATTGTGATTGCCACCTTTTCCTTCGATGCCTAATTTGCTAAAGTGTGCATTGCCCACAATTCCAACTCTCCCACAACTCACATTACCAACCACCCAACCTTCTTTGCCTAAACCCACTTTGCCTCCACTTCCTAGCTTGCCCATCATGCTAGCTATGCCAAAGGTCACCTTGCCTCCACTGCCAAGCATCCCCTCAATCCTTAATATCCCAACTTCAATTTCCTCTTATCCAATTCATCTCCCTTGACCAACTAGAAAGTAAACCTCCATATCTTGTGCTTGGAGTTTGGACTGTATCTCACTATTACTTTGGAGCATAGAATGTCATATTAGAAGTCCATGTCTCTTTATAGTTGCATCTCTTTAGAATTCTTAGAGCTATTCAAATTTTATCCCTCTTTTTTTCTTTTTTTGATAGGCAATGAAATTTATTAATAAAATGCCAAAAAAATAAAAAAGAAAAACTACTCTATAAAGTCCATCAGCTGAGGATACACCGCAAGATACCATCAGAACAATAAGAATAAGCCTTAGATTTGCGTGATTGTGCAATTTATATGTGTGCCTTAGATTTGATTGCTTGTTATAACAAACTAGTATCAGAGCTTTGTGCTCAAAACCTAGAGTATACAGATGGCATCGTCTTCAACGAAGTATGAGATGGAGAAGTTTGATGGTGGATCGAGTTTCAGTCTATGGAAAAATAAATCTTCCTTGATCCTACAAAGTTTACGGAAGGCAATCGAGGATAACTTTCCAGAAGGTATGAAAGAGGTGGAGAAGGTTGATCTAAAGGAGAGAGCCTTGAGTGCGATTTTCATGAGTGTAACTGATAATGTCCTATGCGAGATTGCTGGTGAAAGCTCATCATCTGTGGTATGAAAGAAATTAAAGGAGTTGTACTCTGCCAAATCACTGACCAATCGCCTGTATCTGAAGAAAAGGCTTTACAATCTAAGAATGAGCAAAGGTACGCCCATTAAAGAACATCTGGATGAATTCAATTCAATCTTTATGGACCTGAAGAATATCGATATTGAGATTGATAGTGAGGATCAGGTCCTTATTGTGTTATGTTCTTTGCCACCCTCCTATGAAACTTTTATTGATACTCTGTTGTATGGGAAAGGCAGTATTTCACTAAATGATGTTAGTAATTCTCTAAAATCAAAGGAGTTGAAAAAGAAATTTCCAGATAATAGAGAAAAATTTAAGGGGGAAGGTTTGTTGAGCAGGGGAAGAACACATTCAAGGGAGGGTTCTTCCAGCAGAAAGAAATCTAAGGCCAGATCTAAGTCAAGAATGAAAAAGACCAACTGTTTTGAGTGTGGGGAGCAAGGTCACTACAGGAGAGACTGTCCCAAGTTGAAAATAAAAAGGGAAAGCAACCAGAAAGTTCTATGAATGTGGTTGATAGTTTTATTGATTCTGATGGTGATGACAGTGCTGGAGAAATTTTATTTGTGAGTTCAGATCATGGATAAAATTCTTGGATTCTTGATACTGGTGCTACTTATAACATGTGTCCACACAGAAACTAGTTTGTCACTTATGAACAGATGAGTGGCAAGGTGTTTCTGGGGCATTATCTGTTGAAGGAATTGGTAACATCAGATTGAGCATGTTTGATGGCGTTGTCAGAACGATAGAGTGTTGGCATGTTCCAAGACTAAAGAGAAACCTGATTTCTCTTGGGATACTTAACTCTCATGGATTCATATACCATGCAGAGAATGGAGTTCTCAAAGTGTGCAAGGGCTCTATGGTATTCATGAAGAGCAGTTTGGTTTCAGGATTGTATTTTCTTCAGGGCAGTACAGTTTCAGGGAAAGCTGCAATAGCATCCGAAAGCAATAATCAGAATCAGACTCAATTGAAGCATATGCATCTTGGTCATATGAGTGAAAGAGGATTATTTGTGTTAAGCAAGCAGGATTTGTTGGATGGGCAGAAAACAGAATCTATGGACTTTTGTGAACACTGTGTGTTTGGCAAATAGACCAGGGTGAAGTTCGATAAAAGGGCAGTATGCAAGACCAGAGGAACGGTGGATTATATCCACTCAGATCTATGGGGTCCTAACAGAATTCCTTCTAAGAGCGATGCCAGGTACTTTATGACCTTGATTGATGATTACTCTCGGATGGTGTGGGTGTATTTTCTAAAAACAAAACACAAGGCATTTTCAACCTTTGTAAAATGGAAGATAATGATTGAGAAGCAGACAGAAAAGAAGGTCAAGCGACTTAAAACTGATAACGGGTTGGAATTTTGCAATCGTGAGTTCGATGCATTCTGCAGCAATGAAGGTATAGTGAGACATCACACTTGTACAAGGACATTACAATAGAATGGTACTGCAGAACGCATGAACAGAACACTTTGTGACAAAGCACTAAGCATGCTCTCACATTCAGGATTGGGAAAGGATTTCTGGGTTGAAGCAATTAATATAGCCTATTTCTTGGTTAATAGATCTCCATCTACAGCTATTGAGTGCAAAACTCCTTTTGAGATCTGGTCTGGTTCACCTGCTGATTACTCTCAGCTAAGAGTATTTGGTTGCCCTGCTTATGGTCATGTGAAAGATGGTAAGCTTGAGCCGAGGGCAAGAAAATGCATATTTCTAGGGTATGCATCTGGAGTGAAAGGCTACAAGTTGTGGTGCAATGATCCAAAGTCTCCAGGATTAATTATCAGCAGGGACGTGACATGTAATGAGTCTGCTTCATTGGATAGTCAGAGGGAGAAGTCAATAGCAGAATCAGATCACGGTGTCAGAGAACATGTGGAGCTTGATAATGATACTTCAGCAGTTCAGTCCAATGATTCAGAAGATGAGGTGCAAGATCCTAATCAATAAGAGGATGCACTTGAGCAACAGTAACAGGAACCATATAGCATTGCAACTGTTCGAGAGAGAAGACATATTAGACCACCACAGAGATATACATATGCAGATCTAGTTGCATTTGCCTTATCAATTGCTGAAACTGTTGATGTGCATGAACCCAATAATTATAGAGAAGCTATTTCTTGTTCAGATACAGATCAATGGGTCGGTGCTATGAGTGAAAAAATTGAATCTCTTCACAAGAATTAGACTTGGGAGCTTGTAACATTGCCCAAGGGACAAAAAGTGGTAAGTTACAAATGGGTGTTCAAGAAAAAAAAAGGCACTCTAGGGGTTGAAACACCTCGATATAAGGCACGGTTGGTAGTAAAAGGCTTTACTCAGAGGGAGGGGATTGACTGTAATGAAGTGTTTTCTCCAGTTGTGAAGCACAGTTCTATCAGAGTTTTACTTGTTATGGTTGCTCTTCATGATCTAGTGCTTGAGCAACTAGATGTGAATACAGCATTTACTCAGAGGGAGGGGATTGACTGTAATGAAGTGTTTTCTCCAGTTGTGAAGCACAGTTCTATCAGAGTTTTACTTGTTATGGTTGCTCTTCATGATCTAGTGCTTGAGCAACTAGATGTGAATACAGCATTTTTGCATGGTGAGTTGGAGGAGCAAATTTATATGAGTTAGCCTGAGGGATTTCTTATTCCAGGTATGGAAAACTGTGTTTGCTTACTTAAGAAATCTTTATATGGTCTGAAACAGTCTCCTAGGCAGTGGTATAAAAGATTTGATACATTCATGGTTCGTAATGGCTTTAATCGTAGTTCATATAACAGTTGTGTGTATCATAATAAGCTTTCAGATGATTCCTTTGTTTATTTGCTATTGTATGTGGATGACATGCTTATTGCTACTAAAAGCATGTCACAAATTAACATTCTGAAAAAGCAGTTGAGTGATGAGTTTGAGATGAAAGATTTGGGTGCTGTAAAGAAGATATTGGGAATGGAAATTATCAGGGATAGAAGTATTGGGAAGCTTTTCTTGTCTCAATAGGCCTATGTTAAGAAAGTGTTTAAGCGTTTTAACATGAATAATGCTAAGCCTGTGACTGTTCTGTTTGCTGTCCATTTCAAGTTATCTGCAGACATGTCACCAAAAACAAATGAGGAGATAGAACACATGTCTAGTGTTCCCTATTCGAGTGTTGTTGGTAGTATCATGTATGCTATGGTATGCACCCGACCTGACATTTCACATTTAGTTAGTGTTGTGAGTAGATACATGGCGTATCCTAGGAAAGAGCATTGGCAAGCAGTGAAATGGATTTTGAGGTATTTGAAAGGTACTATAGATGTTGGTCTGACATTTGACAGGGCCAAGATGAGTGATTAAGTTGTTGGCTATGTGGATTCAGATTTT
This sequence comes from Hevea brasiliensis, assembly GCF_030052815.1. Classification (NCBI taxonomy): domain Eukaryota; kingdom Viridiplantae; phylum Streptophyta; class Magnoliopsida; order Malpighiales; family Euphorbiaceae; genus Hevea; species Hevea brasiliensis. The sequence continues at coordinate 24,762,289 of NC_079506.1, forward strand.
GTAGGGGACTTAGACAAGAAGAGATCTTTGACAGGTTATTTGTTTACTCTTTCTGGAAGTGCTATCAGTTGAGAGGCAACATTGCAAGCTACAGTTGCTTTGTCTACCACAGAGGCTGAATATATGGCCTTAGTAGAGGCAATAAAGGAAGTTTTATGGTTACAAGGTTTGGTGGGTGATCTTGGGTTGATACAGACAAGGCAATAGTGTTTTGTGACAGCCAGAGTGCAATACATCTCACAAAGAATCAGATGTACCATGAGCGAACTAAGCACATTGATGTTAGATATCACTTCATTCGGGGCATTATATCTCAAGGGACTGTAGTTGTGCAGAGAGTCTCTACACATAATAATCCAGCAGATGTGATGACCAAGGGAGTTCCAGTCAACAAGTTTAGGCATTACCTAGACTTGGTTGGTGTTTGTAGTGCTTAGTAATGCCCTTTCGAGGACATATGGCAAGGGTTATTTTGTTGATGATAAAGGGAATTTAAGCCAAGGGAAAGAATTATTATTTTTGCGGCTTGAATTTTGAATATATTTTTTTATGGACCCTAATTGTGACCCAACCCAAAAGTTTCGGGCTGTGACCCAATTGGGATAAAAAATGAGATCTATGGTGGTAGCGTAGGGCACGGCCTGAAGCCCACCACTGATCTCCTTAGGGGTGCGGGGGTAACGCCCCCGCGGTATGGACCAATATAAATATTGTAATATTCTAACCTTTATGAAAGAGTTGTGAGATATTCAGGAAACACACTGGAGTTAGAGTCTGAGAGTTCTGATTGATTGTATCTTACTCTTTTCATCATATTGAAACTTTTTTCTCTTGTATTGCCCTTGGATGTAGACCTTAAGGTTGAACCACGTTAAATCCTGTGTTATTCTTCTTCTCTTTTCAACACTGTGTGATTGTGTGATTTTTGTGTGTGCCTTAGATTTACGTGCTTGTTATAACAAAAAGATATGCAAAGCCTAGCCAAATTTGCACTAAAGGTTACATCATTAAATGGAAGTGAAGTAAACAAGTGCATTACCCAACTGTTGATGAACAAAACTTATGATAAATTCATCCAACAATAACTAACAAATTGCTCTGAGATGTACCAAGAAGCAATTGATCAGCTTAAAGATTGCACAACAACTTTGAATTCTAAAGCTTTTAATACATGGGTCACTACTACCATGGCCAGTGCACAATCTTTTGAAGATGGATTCAAAGAAAAATTAGGGCTTTTATCTTCCTTGACTAATATCAACACAAAGTTTAACCAGCTTTGTGGTATTACTTTATTAGTAATTAACCAATCTCTTGGTTAAAAATTAGCCTATAATATGCTTTGTTCGGGTGGGGATCAACTTATACATGATTAAATTATTATTTAGTTCCTCAATTTTAATGAAATTAAAAATTGGCCATCTTATTTTTAAAAATATATTAGTTAGTCCTTGCATTTTTGTTTTATTTACACTTTCATCCCTTCAATTATTTTAGGCATTAGTTTGAATTTCATTTAGTCCATGTAATTTAAAAAATATAATTATATAGTCCTTTTATTTTCTAAGCCATGAACTATTTAGTCCTATAATGGTAATTTCTTTCTCTTTTGAATATATTAACTAATAAAGAAATTGATTAAACTAGATGGAGGGACTAACAAGCAGATGAAATAAAAATACAGGAACTAACTAATGTATTTTTCAAAATTAAAGGACCAATTAATTAGTTTCATTGAAATAGAGAGACTAAATAATAGTTTTCCTTTTCAAAACTAGATTTTTGGATTTATTGATTTGGTTATGCAATACATACATATTGAATTTCACAACCCTCCCCCTCTTTTTCTGTCTTGCAACCCACCCCAAGTAATCCTTACTCAAGATGAGCTTAAAAAGATTGCCGCTTATAGGCAATTGAGTTTGTCCAGTCACGCATGGTTCATGGCCTCAGAACTGGCTCCACAGCCAAAAACTTTGTTGACCATATTACTAATCTTTTATATCAAGGAAAATTAAAGAACATTATCGGCATTACCCATTTCCGAAAAAGACCCATCAAGAAGTTTTATCTCTTAGTATTCCTTTATTCAATATTGATTTCCACACCATTAATCCAACTATCAACCATGCTAATGAAGTGGATACTGATCTCAATTTATTCAAGAGCCAAGGTGGGTCTTTACTAAGAGAGAAAATGATTGAGATTTGAGATTGTAACTTTTATTGAAAATTCATGCCAAAAAAAGCTTCAATAATTGTTTAATTATGTGGGTTGCATGGCCAAGTTAAGGACTAATATAATGGCGGCAAAAAGGGTTTTTCATTTGTTATGTCATTTAAAAAAGGTAAATTACCACTTAGTTCCTTAGTTATTTTAAAATTGATGCTTTAGTTCTTGTATTTTAAAAAATATATAATTTTGCCTCTCACATTTGAGCTAACTATTTGGTCCATCCCTCCATTTTTGTCAATTTAATTGTCAGTCAAGCGAATAAAAGGTGGTCAATGAAGGACAAAAGTGCTAATATGGCACGAAAATCAAGGATGTTTGTAATGATAAAAACTCTGAGATGAAAGTGTTTGGCACGAGTTAAGAAAAATAAACAAAAGGATGAAAGTGTATGATAAAATCAAAATTTAGAGACTACATAATATATTTTTCAAAATACAAAGACTAAATTATTAATTTTGCTATGATATAGAGACTGAATAGTAAATTTCCTTACAAATTTTTTTTTTCTTTGCCATTTTTCTGTGGATTTGTTTTGATTAATAAGAGTCATATGAGAGAGAGAGAGAGAGAGAGAGAGAGAGAGCCTAGTAAGAAGAGGGGGACAACCAGACTAAGGAGAGAGAGAGTGATGGAAATGAGAGACAAAGTGAGAGATGAGAGAGGAGGAAAAAGCATAGAATAAAGAGAGTACTTTCAACCATTCATGTCTTACTAACTACAATTTCTCTTTGATTTGAATGGAAAAATGATTTTGTTGATAAAATTAAGCTTAGGGTACCAATGAGTTGCAGCTCAGTGGTAGTGGAATCGACTTAGGGCTGTTAGGCCTCAAGTTCGAGTCCCACTTGGAGCCAAATATACCAAAATAATAATAATAGGCTTAGCGTTCCACATTATTTCATTTTCAAATAGAAGGAATTAAATTGTAGTTAATATCTACTTTCAAGTGTCGGGTTGTAAATTACCCATTTAAAATCAATCAAGATCAAAAATGAAAAATAATGAGTGCGAGATTTGTCAAGTTCCAAACAGCCGCTAGATTTGTTAAGTCCTAACAATCTTTGAAACACTTCAAAATAATGACTTCTAATTATCTTGATAGCCATGCAAGGAACATGAGAGCCATATAACCTACCATTTGCATGAATAATATCTATTAAATATTGAAATTTTGATGCCTTATAGCCATCATTTAATTAATATCAATAAATTTTTTAATAAATATTTTCAATGTCGTTAGCATTTCTTGGAAGTCAATATGAATAAAAGAACTTAACATGAATTTATTTCCCTTGATCTACACACACACAATAAATAGAGTAGCCAAATTAACATGGAAAGAAGGAGAGAAAATTGTAATAAAGATAATTAAGTGAATTTAGAACTTTTCTAGAAATATTTCAAAGCTAATTGTATTGTAAAAATCATAGTGGCTTGATTGAATATCTAATGGAAAAAAAGGATATGTTGATATCTTAGGGAAGTTGATATATACACAATATTGTTATTAAAATACTTGGTGTTTTAAGTAAATTGTTGGGATGCTATTATTTTATGCTATTATTTTACTTGTTTTGATTATGATTTACGAATACTTTATGGTTAATCTTCAATTTTTACATCATTCGAATCTGGGCTATTGTTTCAAGCTCCAAATTATTTCAAGCTGCATGCAACTTCAACCATGTTACTAGGTTTGCGGATCAAGTAAAAGATCGTAACTTCTAATCCAACATATTATGTGGTGGGTGGCTTTGTTAGAATGTGTCTAAGATTAGTTTGCTTTTAAGGCCGATGTTCAAGCTCTTCTCTTGTGAAGCAAGAGCTTAACCATATAAATTTTTTTCTATAATTAGCTTCATCTGCAAAGTATATAATGCCCTTGAAAATACCATAACCTAAGACCACAAGCCATCTTAATTTCAATTGCATCTATCTCGAAAAAGAACAAAAATCCTACTAAACAATGTCTTTGCCAATCTTTTTCTTCTTTGTTCTTCTTCTTGCAGTTCCTACCCACCAAGCCTCAGAGTTAATAACTCAAACTTGTGATAAAACCTCATATAAGGACCTATGCAATTCTGCTCTAGGATCAGCCAATGCAGCAGATGTGCACAGCCTAGCCAAATCTGCACTAGGGGCTACAACATTACAAGGAGGTGAAGTAACCAAGAAAATGGCTGAACTGATGATGGGCAAAGCTGCTGATGTTGTGCAGACGCTAACAGATTGCTCTCAAAATTACAATGTTGCAATGGATAAGATTAAGTTCGCCACAGCTGCTTTGGAAGCTAAAGTTTTCAATGATGTTAAGGTAGGGATCACTACTGCCATGACCGAAGCACAGTCTTGTGAAGATGGATTCAAGGGAGCTTCACCCATGACTGCTGATAACACAAAGTTTAGCCAGCTTTGTAGCATTAGCTTATCAATCGCCGAACTGGCTAAAATTTAGATTCTATATGTTACACTCTTTTTCGATGGAAAGAAATTGAATTTGTCATCATTGGCAACTTATTTATCATCTTGTAAAGTTGCCAATGATCTTTACTTCCCATTCTATGGGCACAAATTGTCTCTGAATAAATTGTTTCAACTTATTGTCCCTGTTATAATTTGTAACGCAGTCCATTTACTGATCTTAAAATTTACTTTCATATACTTATTGAGTAATTTTTTATTCTTTATTTCTCCCTAGCACATTTAAATATTAGAGCTTCTTTTTTTTTTTTTTTCAAATCTCTCTCAAATTTGATATTTCATAAAATTTGAATATATACGCGTTAGATGAGAGAAACAAAACAGAAAAGAAAAACGATTTTAAAATTTTAAAATTAATGTTAAAACTCATTCTCTATTTTTTATTATTATTATCTTTTATTTTTCTCCTATCTTTAAAGAAAGTAAAATCTTTTTGAAATTTCACTCCGTCCAGAGCCTACAAATTTTGACTCTCAACTTACACTCACAATCCAATTCCAAAAGCAAGGGTAAAAACTTTCAGTCCAGTTCACGAATCTCATCGTCACGATTTTTTTTTTTTCTATTTTAACATATCGCAGCATAAAATACGTGATTTAATATTAAAAATGGTTTATTTATTAAAAAATGAACAAATAATAATTAATTGCTAATTTAATGGAAATTGTTAGATGATAAAAAGTAATAATGTTGTTGTTATTATTATTATTATTATTATTTAAAAACAATGAAGGTAACTAGTGCTTCTTGAAATAAAATTTTGTATTGAGTGCTATGAAAATAATAATAATAATATATACATGGATAATATGGATATGGAAGAAATATAGCTAATTCAGAGTTGGAAGAGTTCTCCCCGCATATTTAATTTATAAAAGTATTTTCTAATGTGTGTTACACATTATTTATCTCATTGCACTTCCTCGTAATTTAATTATATATATATATATATATATATATATATATATATATATATATATATATATATATATATATGTAATTTAAAAAAATTGTTAATTATTTAATATATCTTAAAATTAACAGTATTTTTTTCAAAGCAAATGTAATGAAAAAAAAAACTAAGAAAACTAAAGTAAGGATGTAGGTTAAAACTATGCAAACATCTAAAAAATACTTTTATTATATTCTAATTATATGTATTTAAGTAAATGAGATGTATTTTTATTATAAATAATATCTTTTATTTTGCCTAAATAGGATTTAAAGTATCTATTTTATTAGGTTAATACTTTCTATTCTCCAATTTTTTATTATTCATAATTTAAAAAAAAATAAATTAGTCCTAATAATAAAAGAAAATTTTAAGTTTTTGCCATTATAGCTAATTCATTAGTTTTTGAAAATTTAACTTATTTTAAATATTTTTTATTTTTAGTAAGTAATAAAAATTAAAATAAATTGACAGTCAAAATTATGATATATCAATTAACTGAAAAAAAAAAATAACAACAATCAAAACTACATCACATTAGCTTTTTAAATCAATTTTAATTGTAAGTTAAAAATACTTTTAAAACCATGCTAAAATTATCAAAAAAAATAGTTAGAATTATAAAAATTTTAAAAAATATTATTTTAATTTTAAACATATTATTATTTACTATTAATAAAATTATTTATGAGTTTGGTTTTTTTATCTATATAAGTGTTTTTTTTTTTTGAAATAAAATCTATAATAAGACTAAGATTTTAATATATTAATTATTATTTATTATAAATTAAAAATTATAAAAATAATTTGATCAATTCATAAATTCTGCGGTTCATATTTTTATATTTATTAATTAATTAATAATTGAATGAATTTTTATAATTTATTTATTTATATATATAATTCTATGTAATATAAATTAAAAAATTAAAAAAATTGAAATATTAATAAGAAAAAAGTATACATAAATATATTGATAAAAACTTAAATTATATAATTTACAAGTATACTGTTATAATTATAAATTATATATTAATTTTATTCTTCAATATAACTTTAAATACTTATATATTTATATAATTAAAATAATGATATAAAATTTATTTAAATAAAAACATTGGAATGAGTGACAATTAAATTTGATATTTTGATTTTTTTTATTATATTTTACTATAAAATAAAAATTTATATTTATTTTAAATGATTAATTATCCAAATAAATTCTAAATCATTTTTATGAATAATATTTTTTTAATTTTAAATAATTTTATAAATTATAATATTTTATTAAAAAAAATAAAATTTATATGAAAATAGGAATAATTAATAACAAAATTCTAAGCACTTTTTTATTTTATTTAAGATTTTAATTTAAATAATTTTATAAGATTGTAAAATTAGTGTTGATTTTATTATATTTATCTAAATTAGTCAAAATTCAAATGTTTTATGGAAGTTTTTAATATTAATTACTTTCTAATTTATTATATTGAAAAATAATTTAAGAATATAAAAATATTTTATTTTATTTTATTTTTAATAAAAATGAAATAAATGAAAATTTGTTTCTATATAAAAATATGGTTAAAGCTATATTTTTATCAATATCAATAATTTCTTTTAAAAAAAGCCTATAAATTTGTAAGGCTAAATGACTACAAAATCAAAATTTTTGTAAGTTTTTTTTTTAATTTTAACCAAATATTTTAATTTTATCAATTTAATCTCAAAAACTTTTGCATTAATTTCTATTTTAACAATTAGCCTAATTTAATTATTTAATTAACAAAATTAATTTCAATATTTACCTACATTATTAATATTAGCTTATTCTTTTTATATCAATTTTTTAGTAATTATTCTTAAATTGATAAAAATATTATTTTAATTAATTTCTTTATAATTTTAAAAATTATAATTACATTTATTTTTGTTATGTTATTTGTTCAGATCTTATGTTTAAATTTTTTTTCCTTGAATTTGAAATAAAATAATAGAAAATATGTGAATTAAAAATATAAGTAAAAAGAAAGAAAGAGAGAGAAAAATTAAAAATTAGGATAATAATATTAGATATATTATCATTTATTATAATTTTTATCAATATAAAGTTTGTTAAAATTAATAAAAATACTAAAATTCATAATAAATGAAAAAATTTAAATTATCTATTCTAATATTTAATTAGAGCTTATCCGTTATATATATATATATATATATAGAGAGAGAGAGAGAGAGGCTAGAAATCTATAACAAATAAAATAGTTATCGTTGAATAGGATTAGAACTTCATATCTATTGATATAAATGTAAATTTTATTTAATTAAATATTAATTTTTTTATAATAATTTTATAGTTATGTTAACTAAATAGTCAATTTTTTAATGGTGGTTTATAATTATGTATAGGATATTTTTGTATTCTATATGTATGTATATAAGTATATATTTATGTACATATGTATGCATATATTTTTAAGACTAAATATACATTTTCACCCCTAAACTTCACTAAAAAAATCTTATGGTACCCTGAATTTTTTAAATATTTCATGTCACACCTTAATTTTGGTAAAAATCCTATGATGCACTTCAATTTTTGTAAAAGTATAATTAAAATACCTTTTGAATTTTAGTCAGCAAATTGCCATGTTAGTAGACCAAAAGGTATCTTAATTCCACTTTTACAGAAATTGAGGTGTATCATAGAATGTTTTTTATAAATGCAAATTTTATTTAATTAAATATTTTTTTATAATAATTTTATAATATGTTAATTAAACAGTTAATTTTTTAATAGTATTTTATAATTATGTAGTTTTTTATAATTATGTATAGGATATTTTTTTTATCCTGTTATTTTTTAAATTTTTATAATTCTACCTCATATTATGAAAATTATCAATTAAATCATGAACTTTTTAACCCTTATCAATTCTATCCTACCGTTAACAAAATTGTTATCTCACTAACAGAAATGTTGTTTTAGATGCCATATCATGCCAATGATAGCATAGAATTGGTAAAAATTGAAAGGTTAGAATTTAATTGGCAATTTAATTAGTATAGAATATAATTGCAACAAAAAAAAATTAAAATTACAGGGTCTTTTGGCAATTTCTTCCAGATTATTAAATTCTAAAAATATAAATTATTAACTATGAATATATTTTATATAGATTATTAATAAAAATATATATATATTTAAATGGGTTTGAATATTATTTAGATAATATAATAGGATTTGGGACAGAGTCAAATATTTTAAATACTAATTGGATTAAAAAAATAATAATTTTCATAGACACTTTATATGTTGCCATCTCTAACATAATTTAAAAACTAAAAAATAAAGTTTCGTTAAATATTTACTATAAAATTTATATATATTAATTAAAATATATACAATAATAACAATTAAATATCCCAAACTAGTTAAAGTTTGCTATAGGATCATTTTTTGCCATTCAATTACCTTCAAAACCAATTTCTTATCAATATTTAAAGGCTATAAATTTTTTTGTTATTATTTTCTTTCATGTCATTTTAGGCATCTTCCTTTTCATTGTCATTTCTTTCACCACTACTTTATCATACTTTTGTGTTGAAGTATTTTCATGTCAATCAAATTAATCTAAATCAAATTGTTAATTAATTCTCAACTTTAAAAGTAATTTGAAATTTTGTATAAATCAAAATAGATTGGGGAAATTGCCAAAAAAAAAAGCATATACTTATAAATTTTTCACAATTATACCCCATACTAAAAAATTTGTCAATTGAACCTTATATTTTTTAACTTTTACCAATTGCACCCTACCATTAGTGTGATGTGGTAGCTAACATGGCATCTACGTTTGTGAGATGACGGTTTTGTTAGCGATACGATAGAATTGATAAGAGTTAAAAAGTTTAGGATTTAATTGACAATTTTTATAGTATAGAATTACAAAAATTTGAAGAGTATAAGGTTTTTTGGCAGTTGTCCCCATATATTATTCAAAAATTAAAATAAAATTTAATATTATAAATTTGTAAACATTTAAAACAATTAAAAAATAAATTAGTAGAGTAATATTCAGTGTTTAATTTTTTTTAATTAACTTTATTAAAATAAATCAAATAATTTTTAATGAATTAATAATACTTATAAGATTAAAATTATGAAATTGTTATATTAAGATTTAAATAGGTTTTTTAATTAGTATAAATAGAATTATTATTAAAATAATTTTAAAATTTTAATTTATATTAATCATTGCAATATTGGAAAAATATAAATTAAAATTATTAAGGATTTAGCAACAAATATTATGTCGCTAAAAGTTATTAGTGACGATGTTGAATGGAAAGCCTTTCATTGCAAAAAGTATTGCCAATGTACTCGTTCGTCACTAAAAGATATAGCGACGAATGAACATGAATTAACGGCACTAATATATATTATTATTGGTGATGAATCATGCATCTATCACTATAAATGTGTTTTTGATATTTCCACAAATAATAAAAATAATGAATAGTGCTTTTAAAAATCTCACTGTTACTAGTTTTATATATATTACTAGTTTTTTTTTTTTTAATGTGCTTTGCATGTTTTATAGATTTGTTGTACATACTCGTGATTTAATTTTTTTTATATACAATTTGAGAAAAAAATTTCAAAGCAATTAATTAACATATCTTAAAACTAAAAAAATTTTCTTTCAAAGCAAATATAATAATAAAGTAAAATTAATAAAACTAAAGTAAGAATCTAAATTAAAACTTAAAAAATATCTAAACAACAAATTTTATTCACATTGCTTGTATTTCAGTAAACAAGAAGTATTTTTTTATATAAAATAAAGATGTATTCTTATTTATCAATAATATTTTTATTTTCTCTAAGCAAGATTCAAAATATTTGTCTTTTAGGTATACTAATTTCTACTCTTAAATTCTTTTATTATTCATAATTTTTTAAAATTTTGAATTAATACTAATAATAGAAAATATGATTTTTTTTCAACTTTTCACTATTATTTCCAATTCCTTTTTTTTTAATTTTGAATGATTTTATATATTTTATTTTAGTTAGCAATGAAAATTAAAATAGATCGATAATCAAAATTATAATATGTGAATTTACTGAAAAAAAAAAAGACTAACAGTTAAAATTACATAACATTAGCTGACTTGAATCAACTACAGGTTAAAAAACTTTTAAATTCAAGCCAAAATTGCCAAAAAAAAGAAAGCTATAATTGTAAAATTTGAAAAAATAATTTTTTATCATTAAGTCTTCAAATTACATTGTTTTTTTTTAACAAACTAAACTTTATTAATTAAGGAGTGTTTATAAACAAAAAAAAAAAAGAAAAAGAAAACTAACCTACGTATGGAAATTAGTATTAGATAGCCTTACTTTTAGCCAAAATTATTTGTGAGTTAGGATATCTATAAGTATTTTCGAAAGTGGTTCAGCGGCTATTTCACTAAACAAATATACTATAAAAGGAAAAATAATTATAATCGCTAATTATTTTTTTCACCCACAAATTACTTAAACGAAACTCACAAAATTCAGCACACCTTTTCACTTCATGAGCACTCTACAATACAATCTACCAGCCAACCAACTACACACACACATAGGTTACTAAAAATTAGTCCTTTTAGAATTCTAATTATTAAACTTTATGATTTAAATTCTATTAAACTTTCAAAACTAATTATATTTTCTAATTCCAATTAGACTTAAACTCTAACACCCCTTTCTACTATACTAAAGAATGGGTTAAAAATAATAATTGTAATTAAAAAAAAAAATTGTCCAAGAGTAGCTTATGGTACATTTGAACTTCTCCAAATGAAAAAAAATAATAATAAATGCCATGTTGGAATTTAAAATTTAAATTATGTTAGATATTATAAAAAAGAAATTATTTTTATTATATAACTAATATAATATTAAAATATATTTTAATCAATAAAATAATTTTTTTAGCACAAAATTTCTAATAAAAATAAAAATAAAATATGTTTTATATAATAAGTAAAAAATATTTAGATATAAAATTTAAATTAATGAATTATTTTATTAATTAAATAAAATTTTAAGAAATTTATTATAATTTATCATTAGCTTTTTCAAATTTAATTTAATCTTTTGTCTACCACTGCCACAAATTTTTAAGGTTTGGCTATAAAATAAAAATTAAAAAATTGATTATAATTATAATTTAGCAAAAAATTTGGCTCCTTTTATTCCATTAGGCCTTAAGGAATTATAAAAATATGTAAAATCAATTTTAGATTTTTTTTTTGACTCTGTATGGTATGATTTGGTTTGATTATTAGTTAAAAATCAAAACTTAAAAAAAAATAATAAAATAAGTTTAGACTGATTTTTTAATTTGATTTGAACCTAAGAATAGTAGTATTATTAGACAATTAATTTAATAATTAAATGTTTATTTTTAAAAATGTATATATATAAAATAAAATAAAAGCTATTTAATAATTACATACGCATAGGCACACATATAGAGATAAAAATAAATAAAACAAAAATTAGACGAGTAAAGTCAATGTCCCTAGTAGAAATAGGTACTTGCACAGAAGAATTTATCTTGGATACAGGTACTCTATCATTGAATGCACCATCTATATAAATTCTAATCTAACCTTCCATGCAATTGCTAACCGTGGTGGAAGCTTCCTTTGCCGACACTGCTGTGATTTTTTCTATTTTCAATTTCTAGGCAGTAAATAATAGCTCCTTCATAAGCATTCTTCGTAAATTTTTGAAATGCTCAACATGTCAAGCAATTTAATAACGCTTCCTACCCCTACGTTTGTAAAATGGGCTACTCTAATATAAGTTTGGTTTTATATAAGAATAAATTTAATAATTATTATATTAAATATTTATTAATTTATATAAAATTAATTAAAAAATATATAATAAATATAAATATTTAATTTAATAATTATTAAATTAATCTTGATATGAACTCAAATTTTTCATAACCGCATTCTTGTTTAATTAATTATTTTATATTTAAATTTATTTTACTTTTAAATAAAATAATTTTTTGACCAAAATAAATTAAATAATATTTTAATCACTCTTTTTTTTAATTTTTAAAATTAAGAAATTGTTTCTCTCAAAAAAAAAATTAAGAAATTGTTTCATTTGAAAACTCAAGTTTTGAATGTGAATAATTACATACGATATTAATATTGAAAAATTCAGGACTATTTAATTACTTTTTTTAAGTATGAGGATCTTTAAATGGAAAACTCACAAAATGCTATAAGTTTTTTTTTTCATAATTTATCTTATTTTATGTAATGACAAATTATTACATTAATTAGGCTAGATTAAAAGAACGCATTGCTATCTTTTTCATCGACTTTTCTTTTTCTCTTCCTTTTTAATTTCTTTGTTTTTTTTTTTTGGTATTTTTTATAATAATTCTCAAATATGTATCCCTTTAAAATAGATTTTGGATATACACATTGATCGATTCTCGTTGATAAATCTTAATTTATTTATTTTCGTTTTAAAAAGAATTTATTTTATTTTATTTTTATTCTTATAGAGTTGTTCTTCCTAATTAAAAATTTGTTCTGCCTCTATTTTATGGAGTTTGTTAATATATCATTTTATTATTTAAATAAGAGTACAGTAAGAAGTGCTATATATCTGAGTTTCCTGATAAAACCCTAATTATCTTCCAAGTCCAATTAGTCAACCTAATACTTCATTAAGATTTTTAATATTTTAACAACCATTCACAAGATATCTTAGTACACAATCAAAATCAATTGCAACAACACCCGACTAAATTAAATAAAAATGAAACTCTCTCCCCCCTTAATATATATATTTAATCATAATTTTCAAAATTAAACCGAATCAACTGGTCAGATAATAAAATTAATATAAATTTTGATAATAATTTATATTTTACTATATGAAAATATAAATTTAAGTGGCTATTACAATTGTGTTATTGACTAGTATACATCAATGTGTTAATTAAGCATTCAATAAATATTAGAGGCAGATTTAAGTGTCATGTATAGATTTATTGATATGATATTGAAAAAGACAATTAAGAAAAAGGAGTATGTGTTTGGTGAAGCTACCTCTTCTGGGAGAACAACTAATGGGATTGTAAGAGAAGGAATGGTCAAATTCATATCAAGTCTAATTCAATGCCCCTTTCTAACATCTCTTTCCTCAACTCTATAAGAAGAACCCAAGAGAGTGTCTTTCCTCATTAAAATAAAATAAAATAAAATAAAATAGCCAAGTGTAGAGTTGGAATCATTATCCTACTATTATTTCCCCTAAAAACAAAATTATCCTTCTATTATTATGCAAAAATACTTGCATACATAATTATAAAGATATTAATGTCTTATCTAATGTATAATAAATATTTAAGGCTTTTTTTTTTTTTAATTATACATGCAAGAGAGTTGAACCTAAGTCACCTTAATTATATATGAGGCTATCAATGGGCTATATCCACACCACTGCTATTTACGGCTATTTTTAGTATGAATGAATGAATCTATTTACATTAAAAAAAAAAAAAAAAAAAAAAAAACTAATAAGGCTTATTATTATTATTATTATTATTTCAATTATGTTTTGCAGTGTGTTGGAATTTTTTTTTTTTTCTAGATATCTGCTCTTAATTAATTTAACATAAAGTATATCTGAAAAAAATTTTAAAAAATATTTTATATTATCAAATTTAAATATTAAAAACTATAAAAAAGAGTTAAAAAAAAATTAAATAAGCACTTATACTTTAAATTGAGGGTAAATAAGTCTAAAATTAAGTTTTAAGCAAAAAAAATTCTTATGCTTTCTAATTAAGGCCGAATAAATCAACGCTTAATAAAATATTATTTTTTTAATTTTCAAATATTTTTTAAAAAAAATGAATAAAATGTTACATTAAATTATTTAATATTATTTTTAATATTTTATTATTAAAAACAGAAAAAAAAAATTTTTTTGCCAAAAATAAGTTTATTTAGATTTAATTGGAAAGTTATGCCTTTATTTAGCATAAAACTTGATTTTAGTCCTCTCGATTAAAAGTCTTTTTCAAAAGAAAAATATCAAGAAAAAGAAAAATTGGACACCAATAAATTAAAAAATAATAATAATAATAGAACATGTAAAGAGAATATATATAGGAGGAAACAAAAAGAAGAAAAATAAAGAACTGAAAACAAGGTTATGTTAGCTACAATATCATTCTCACCTGCCTTTACATTATCCTCTATACAGGGCACCAAATTCATAGAGGCAAAATGAACCACATGCTGCTAAAATTGGTTGTAACTTAATGAATGCTCCTCTCCGGCCCCTATGCAAGGTTTGGTTGGTTTCCACATTTACTCACATAATTAAAACTTCAATAGCACAACCGCATCTCTAAATATATACCAGGAACCCTACATTTCATACTTCTATAGAGGATGAGAGAGAAAAAGAAAATGCCTTGTCCTCCAATAGAATAACAATCCAATTGCAAGCCCCTCCTCATCAATAGGGAATTTGACCATTGAGGATCATCATCATGAGGTGGAACCTTCTTTCAATGAAGAAAATGTAATAAATGGAAATCAACCCATGTAGAGTGGGGTAAAGAAAGAAGAGAATGCCTGCAAAAAGCAGGAAAATTATATTATGATACAACAGAGCAGCCTGAGGAAGAGAAAGAGAAAGTTGGAGGAAATCACATGCGCTTTGGAAGATACTTTTACACACCCCGTGGCTTTGCTGTAATGATGTTTCATACGAGTGTTTTCCTTTTAAAAAAAAAATAAATATTATTTGATCCTTATAATTACTTGATTTAATGTATTTTACTTTCGTTGAATTATTTAGTCCCTTTATTAAATTTTTCGTTATTCATACCATTCAAATTATTATTTAATCATAATATTTTAAAGAAATTAATTAGTTGATTTTGTATTTTTAAAAAAATTATTATTTAATCTCTTTATTTTAATTAAATTAATTAATTTGATTCATATATTTTGAAAAATATAGTACTTTAAAAAACATATTCTTAAATAAAAATTGAAATTTTATTATTTGGAGACTAATTCTGAATTTATGTTTTTGTAAAAATAATTTTCTTTGATTATTTAAAAATTTAAGAAAACTTATTAATTTTTATGTAGACGGATAAAAACAAAAAGAGAATGAGGGGAGAATGGTACGAGTATAGAGGAGGAGGAATATAAATAGAGAAATAAGAGAGTATAAGAAAGAAATAAAAAAAAAATTACGATAATTTAAGTATAAAAAATAATTATGAAATTAAATAATTTACTGAATTAAATTGTAAGAGCTAAAGTATTTTTACAAAATATAAGATAATTAACTAAATAAATTAATTAAATAATAATTTAATCGATATTAATTGATAAAAATATTAATGCAAAAATTAAATAATTTAATAAAAATAAAATATAAAATTAAATAATATAATTTTTTAAAATATGTAAATCAAGTGAAATATAAAAATTAAATAGTAATTTTTTTTTTTTTTTTTTTTTTTTACTGCCTCCAACGATGCAAAGTTGCAGACCGTCCTCCAACCTAACCGCAAGTTGGTGTTTGGTGATGGGTCTGGGTCCACTGGGTCAGAAAAGGATTTTTCAAATTAATTGAGGGATAAACCTTAAAGTTAAGAGTCAGCCCACACAAGTAAGCCTGCTCGCCCCACCAGTGGCATATTAAGAAAGGTGAAAAGAAGAGGTACAGATACCCAAAAGATGCTGTCGAGCACCATGGAAAGAGAAGATGGTTACATGGAAATAAGGGCATTAATATAACCCTACGCATTCAGAAATCCAGTACAATAAACAGACCCTATCATAACTAAGTAATTGAATAATATTTCACATAACCCCAACAAGGATCATCCATACATGAACAAAGGAAAACACAAAATCACACTACTCAGCATTCAAAAATGTTCAAAATGCAGAGATCACATAGATGGAGAGAGAAAGAGACAGAGAGAGAGAGAGATTGAGGAAAGATTTCTAATACCTATATTCATCATAAGTATTCAATAGTTGATCAACAAATTTTCTGTTTACATCCTTTTCCAGAAGTACTGATCAAATGCTACAAAATAACCAAACACATTAGCTGAGATGCATAATTTTGTAATTGCAGCTAAGAATCTAATTCATCTCATCTGTGCTCCCCTCTTTCATCAGGTTCAGAAAATTCCATTTCCTTCAAAACCAAGAAACAACTTTTACACCAATTAAAGCAACCACACAAAAGAGTAAGAAATCCACAAAACAGTAAAATGAACAACTAGACATCAGCGTTAAATTCATGTTGGCCAGCAGCAGTTTCCCTTCTTGCTGCCACTGCAGTATGCATTCAAGCAAAAGCATTAGAACTATAAAAAGGTTAATGGTTCTGCTGTGTTAGAGCTTCACCGCCTTACCCCAGGCATGGAAGGTAAACTAAAAATTGACCTCCATTTGCTCTATCCCTAACTGGAAAACTGAGCTCCAACTCCCTAGTTGGATTCTGTATTAAGAGTATAAAGATCCATTCAGGCCTAGTTTGACCTGTGAATGATTATGCTCTATTTACAGATTAACAGAGGAATATACCGAAGTCCAAAAAAGTGACTTCATCTCTTACTTGCAACTTCTAATGGGTTAGCTAATTAAAACTGGCTAGCGGTATAAACAATTTCCTAATTCAATCCTACCCTCACTCAGACTTCCACCTTCCATATCATGTTGTCAGTGCTGCTAACATGTTTCTCTAGTGCTGCAACTTTTGTCAGATGTGCTGCGAATGCCATTACACTCTTTCCTCTTTCATCCTGAGGTAGCTCACAAGTTTCATTGATTGACCCTGATCGTAAGTCTGCAGGGGGGATAAAACAATCTGCTGAAAGCCCTGGAACATTGAATGCAACCTCTTCAATAGTCCAAGCTTCCTCCATCTTTGTCTTGGTATGGCTCATTGCAACTTCACCAAATCTGTAAAGGGTCACTACAGAGTGACCAGAATGGGCAATCATGATCCCTTCCACAGGTCTGTAATCATCAAGGAATGAATTAATTGTGGTTTCCCAGTAAACTGCATCACCACCATTAGTCTGGATGCGGGTCAGATGTGAATCTTCCATGTGAACAAGCAGACCAGTCTTTTGGCTGAAGTAGCCAAACAGGACATGCCTTATGATCTCTGCAGGGCACTCACTCCTGGCCTTGAGCATTTGAGGATCAGCACATAGCTTTAGTATAAAGCAATCCTCACCATTGATCTTCTTTTCTCCTATGCACCTTGCATCAGCAAACATACTAGCTGTGGTTCTTGGATCAAGACCCTGAAACAGGTCCATGTGCAGAAATGAGCAAACAGCTAAAACACAATAAATAAATAAAGCAGAGTATGTGAAGAATTAACACACAAAACTTCACCTGAAGTGCACGACGCAAGGGTCTAACAGGCCCTTTTGCAGTATGAGCACCAAGCCATGGAGTGTGCCTCCAAACAAGTTTGCCATTGCAGCCAGCATGAACCTTACTACCCCCAACTGCGAGCTCAACATACCACATGTCAGGATTCATCTGCCACAGCACAAACCCACCTGACTCAACACCCCTAGAGCCATTACGGTTCTTCACCACCCTGGTGGGAGTTTCAAATTCCGAAGCTATCATTTTAACCTTTCCCATTGCATATGCATTTCTAATAGAGTTCTGCAGCTTCTGCCCACCAGAGGCCGCTGTGTACTGCTGCAATATGTATTGAGCAGAGGAAGTTTCCTGCAATAGTACATATCTCATAAGACAAACATTGTAAGAATCTTTTTTCTTGCATGAATTTTAAGCAGTTACTTTCCACTATGACTAAGTTATAAAATAAAGGAAATGAAGTCTTCTGTCCACATTTGCATAAAAGCCAAAGAACAATTCTGCGAGATAGCAACAACCCATTTCATACTACTATTAAGAAAAAATAAAAAACAAATAAATAAAGTAGTTTTTATTCTGTGCACTTTTGATCTACTTGTTAAATCAAAGGGTTAATCTCAAATTTGGAGAACAAAACAACAATTTTACTCAGTACTCTGATTTTTTTTTTTTTAATTTCTTTTCCTTTTCTCTCAATTTTCTTACCAGACAAACAGAAAATTAACAGAGAAGAGAAAAGAAAAGAAAGGTAAATAATCCCATGGATCTAAAATTCTTCAAACGCACCAAATCACGGTTTTAAACATATACCCAGGAAAAAAGAAATAAAGAGTTGGAAATCTAAACAACCAAAATAACTTATGCATCAATATTCCGTTTCTATACATACTGTAAAAACATCAAACAGAAAAAGACTCCAAAATACAACTACTTTTGGTAAATCAAACCCAACCCGAACTCGCCAAAAGAAATTAATGTATGCGAGTAAAACATAGTTTAAGGAAAACAACCATCGAAAATGAGGTAAGAGAAAAGTAGTTTCCAAAAATTAAAGCAAACCCATTTTTTCTTTCTTTAGCTAAAAACTTGAAAAACTCCATTAGTTCAAAGAAACCAGAAACAAAAACTCTTAAGCACTGAAAGTGAGAGAGAGAGAGTTACAATGGGTGTGTCTTTGATGCTAAGGTGAGGCAAAGGGTCCAAGGTGCTAACATGCACCGGAGCCAAGGGTGCACCCATGACCCCAAGAAGCAACCTCAGATCAGACCTCCGGTACGCCGCACTTGTAACTGATGGAGTCCTCGATAACTGCCCTTTCATCCACTGCCCAAGACCCGAACCGACCCGTTTCGACTCCGCTTCCCCTCCATCAGGATCCGGACCTTCAATCAACGGCGTTAAAGTTTCTCCAAGCACAGGCCTCAAGCTCCCCGATCTCGCTACCAAATGCTCCGGCTGCGAAGCGTAGGGATTGCAATAGATGTTGTTGTTGCTGCTGCTGCTGGTCTTCTTTCTCCGAAGCAAACCCGAAAACGGCGAAGTGGTTCGTGCGGGACTGTTGGAGCGGGAGCGAGAAGGGGAGAGACCACGAACGACTTCTTCTTTGAGAGCTGCGAAAAAACCCTGCTTCTTTTCCATTTGTGGGCAACGAAGAAGAAGAAGAGAATGTGATGGTAAGAAGGAGAATAAAGGTTCTGGTTTTGGCTACGGTTACAAAAGAAGTGAGGTTTCTACATAAAGAAGAACAAAAACGGAGTGAGTGAGCGAGTGAGTAAATGAGTGAGTGAGTGAGTTAGCGAGCGAGTTAAGGAGTGTGATTTTGGGTTTTCTTTCAGAGGGGGAGAGTGTCTCATGGCACGAGGTAAGAAGGTGGTGATATATTAGCGTGAGAAATTGAGAGAATATTATATTTTTTTATTTTTTTATTTTTGCTTTCCAATTAAGCATATTGCGTATTGACCGCTACATTAACAATATATACAGTAAGAAAATGAGAAATTCATTATATTTCTTTTTCACCCTAAAAACTATTAAAATCAAAGAAAAGAAAAAATAATAACAATACTGATATAATCATTTTAATTACTTTTAAAAAATAATAATAATATTGATATCCGAATATATAATTCGGACTCTCAAATAAATAAAACTTGACACCTTAATAATCATCAATACCTATAAAAGAATCAGATAAGCTAATTTTTTTTTAATTTTATTCACTAATTCTTAGACTTTTTATTAAGAGATATTTTTATTAATTTATAAATTGATTTATTGTAAAAATATATATTGATATATTTATTTATAATAATTTTTGAGTTTATAAATTTAAAAAAAGAGTTGAAGACTTAATTTTTTATTTTGATATTTATTAGTCTTATATTTATAAATTAGTTTAATTAAATATTTTAATATATTATTTTATTTAATTTTTAAAATTTTATTATAAATTTCATTTAATATCTTTTTAATCATTGTAATAATAAATGTTGCTTATTAATTATTTTTTTATTAAACATATTAATTATTTATTTTTCACTTATAAATACTTTAATTAAATATATAATTATTTAAAATTTTAAATATTT
Source organism: Hevea brasiliensis (assembly GCF_030052815.1). Taxonomy (NCBI): domain Eukaryota; kingdom Viridiplantae; phylum Streptophyta; class Magnoliopsida; order Malpighiales; family Euphorbiaceae; genus Hevea; species Hevea brasiliensis. The sequence continues at coordinate 24,783,028 of NC_079506.1, forward strand.
ATAAATTTAAATTTACTTATAAATATTAAGAATTTATAAACTGATTTTTATAAATTAAATCAAATATAAACTTAAATATTAAATTATCAAAATCAAGCCACTTGATATTCTCACTTTTTATATTATTAAGTGAATACCCACAAAGATCCTAAGATAGTTTCAAATATTTAAATTAAAATTGATTAGATGACCTTTAATTGAAGCTTGAAAATAATATAAAATTTATAACTTAAAATAATTACATATAAAATAAACAAAATTTCTCATTATTCACTTTTGATTTAAAATCCACTTCAAATTCTAATTTGAAATTTTTATCTCATTGAGATGGTGGATAAAATTATAATTTAGAATATCTTATATTATATTTTATTGTCCATTAGAAAATCAATTTCATGATCATGTAAAAAAAAATAGATAAGTTATATTTTTTTTTTGAATAATTATATATTTTGGAATTATTTTAGTACTGATGCATTTTCATAATAGCAAGTTATCATTGCAACAATAAAAAGACAGCCTGTGATAAGCTTTTAGTGATTATGAGTTATTACAATAAATTGAATCATTATACAATTAATTTTAGAATATAGATAAGATAATATGGATTTTTTTTTTTTTCTGAAGTCACTTTAAGAAGCACCACAATTTAATTACTTACACTAGCAACTCTTGATTAATTGATGGGAGTTGGTCAACACAATTAACACTTCCTCAAATTAAAGTGGAATAATGAGTAGGATTTTTTTTAATAAAAATTGGAATCTAATTAATATAAATTTAATAGTTTTTATATTGAATATTTATATTAAATTAATTTAAATGTTTATATAATTAAAATAATAAATATATTTAATTTAAGGGATATAATAATAATAATAATAATAATAATAATAATAATAATAATAACAAAATTAAATTGAATATTGAATTAACAATTAATTTCATTAAGCTTAATTTGATTAAAATATTACGAGGACTAATTAAGTTGGAGCACATATGATTTAGTTAAATGAAAAAGCCAAGGACCAAAAAAAAAAAAAAGGAACTAAGGAGAAGGTGGTCGGTTAAGATTTCTTTTTGACCGTTGATGCTTCTTGCACTTTCACAGTTCATGAGCAAGCTTTGTACGTGATTATTCCAATATGGTTTTGCACGTGTGGCACGTGGGGTCCAAATGGTATATATACCCTCTTGCCGCACAAATGAAATGGAAAATTATTATTTAATTCATATATTTTCATAAAATTAATTATTTAATTTTTATATTTTAAAAATATATTAATTAATTTTTTATTTTATTTTTATTATATTATTTAATTATTTTATTAATTTTTCTCTTAGTATACCAATTAAACTATTAATTAATTTTTCTATATCAGTAAAACTAATTAGTTAAGAGTGTATAATTAGTTAATTTAATTTCAAATTGAATCGAATTAAACTAGACTGGTTAATAACAATTCAATTTGATTTAAACCATTCAGTTTCACATAAAAAGGAATTAAGGATTTTTTTTAATAAAAATTGGAATCTAATTAATATAAATTTAATAGTTTTTATATTAAATATTTATATGAAATTTATATAAAATTAATTTAAATGTTTATATAATTAAAATAATAAATATATTTAATTTAAAGGATATTATAAAATAAAGTATTATAATAATAAAAATTAAAATTAAATCAAATTTCAACTTTTTTATCCTATTTCCCCTAAATTGTCAAATAATTAAATTGAATAAATGTTATGAGGACTAATTAAGTTTGATTTGATTTCAAATCGAATTAAATTGAAGTAAATCAATTAATAACGATTCGATTTGATTTAAACCGTTAAATTTCACATAAAAGGAGTTAAGAAAATGATGACAAGTTCAACCAAATGCAGCTCAAGTCCCAAACCATGAACAAACCAACTTAAGTCTCTATCAATTGGTTGTGTGGATCAATGTCCCTTTTATGGGAATCATACATTTGTTTTGTCACGACCCAACCTATGGGCCGGACCGGCACTAGGACCTGGGCCAGCCTAAAGCCCCCGAGACCCGTAGTAAGCCTAACTGTTCATTAACCCAACTCTAAGGCCCATTTGGGCCAAATTTCAAGAAACCAAACGGACAGAGTCCGGCCATAAAATGGACTTTCCAACAGGGAGTTTTCGACTCACCCGACCTGTAAACACAATATACAGTCAATTGGGGAGCTCAGCTCACCCTCCACATACACATCAACATAATAATAAATGGGAGCTCAGCTCCCTCATCCAATCCATCCAACATGCATAGAATATTAAGTTTACAGGTCCAAAAATAATAATTTAGTTTACAGACCCAAATCAAATAAACATTCCTAACACATGCGGAAATTCTAAGATTTAACAAGTTTATACAAACAGTAGTAATCGACCTGCGAGGGAGAAAGCAGGTTAACCTCAAAAATATCCTCTTGTGGCCTGGAAAAATTTTTGAACAGGAGTGAGCGTTCGACTCAGAGAGTAAAATATCAATTTTAACCATAATCTCTATAACTATCTAGTACTAATGCAACCTGTAGAGTGAAATGCAACATCAACATCATTTTCACATCATAACATCAAAAAGGTAATTTGGAGCACTCACACACCCTGTAGTATCAAACATAACATATGGGAGCCGATCCCTATACGACTCTCTTAAATCCAACCTGGTGCCAGCGAATTACTCAAGCTTGGACTTCCACTTAATAACCAAATCGAGGGTCCCAGCGAATTACTCAAGCCGTGACTACCCCTCGAAGGATCGGGTCCCAGCGAATTACTCAAGCCGTGACTACCCCGTCCTATCCATAGTCCACATCACATCACACGCACGCCAACGCACGCACACTGCTCCAAATTACCACAACAACATCCATGGCACATCAACAGTTATGAATGCAACATAAATCGTGCCTAGAGTTTAACTACATAATTATATGCATATAAGTGATGCATGGGCATGCTTGAACATATAATAATATCGAAATTACAATTAAAATTAATATTCTACTCACAGACTTAACGATGGTCACTGAGGCGGCTGGGCGGAGGAAGAAGACTGTCCCGGCTCACCTGACAATTTTATTACAATCATTTAATAAATTTGACTCAATACAAACAAGGAAAAAGACCAATACGTCCTAAGTCGTAGAAAATCCGGCGTAGTCTCCCTATACCTAGGACCTACCCAACCCGCAAAATGGCTCAAAACACACTTCTATATTCACAATCCATATATTCACAGTTCAATCATATCACACACCTCCTCCGACCCATCAAATCAATCATCCATCACAATATGTAAAATTTCAATTTAGTCCTTATAATTGATCATTTTACAAAACCGCTCAAATAAGCTCTAAAAATTATAAAACTCGCCCCATGTCCTTAGAAATATTACTAAGCTATTGCAAAAAGAATCATAATTTTCTAAGTTACCATGAATATTTTATGGATTTTTAATCCTATTTAAGCACTAGAAAATTACGAAAAAGCAAGGTTCGGATTTACCTTTGCCGATTCCGACTTCAGGAACGCGCTCGGGATGCCTGACAATGGTGGGGTAGCCAAAACCTCGATCCAATTCGGAGACTTTTCCAGAGTCGGTTCTGCGCCGAAATTCACAGATCCGGACAACTGTCGAATTTCCACGAATTGAGGATACCTACACGAAGCCCCATAATAATATATAAAAAATCAGGGGTGTTACATTCTTCCCCCCTTACAGAAAATTCGTCCTCGAATTTTACACAAGGCAGAATAAAGTACATGATTACACATTGAACAGATAAGGGTACTTGCTACGCATGTCCCGTTCTGACTCCCAGGTGCACTCTTCCACTGACTGGCTCCTCCACAAAACCTTAATCATAGGGATCTGTTTTGATCTTAGCTGTCTCACTTGATAGTCCACTATGACTACAGGTTGCTCTTCAAATGTCAAGTTCTCTTTTAGCTCTATTACATCTGGTTGTAGTACATGAGAAGGATCTGGAATGTATTTCCTGAGCATGGAGATGTGAAATACGGGATGAACGTGAGAAAGGTTGGGTGGTAGCTCCAACCGGTAGGCAACTGCTCCAACTCTATCAGTAACCTCAAAAGGTCCGATATACCGAGGTGCCAACTTGCCTTTCTTTCCAAACCTCATGACTCCCTTCATTGGAGAAACCTTCAGGAATACATAGTCGCCCACTGCAAACTCCACATCCCTCCGTCTGGGGTCTGCATAACTCTTACGCCATCTGAAAAGTTTTGATCGTTCCTCGATTAAAGGAACTACCTCAAGTGTCTTGCACTAGGTCTACATCATGCACCTTCGCTTCCCCCATTTCTGTCCAACACAGAGGAGACCTACACTTTCTTCCATATAATGCCTCATAGGGTGCCATCCCTATGCTGGAGTGATAACTGTTGTTGTAGGCAAACTCCACCAAAGCTAGCTGCTCATCCCATTGACCTCCAAAATCCAAGACACTCATGCGAAGCATGTCTTCCAGTGTTTGGATTGTCCTTCAATTTGTCCGTGCATGCGAGGGTGGAAAGCCGTACTGAAGTTCAACTGTGTGCCAAGTGCCTCCTGTAACTTTCTCCAAAATCGAGAAGTGAACTGGGGCCCTCTGTCAGATATTATGGAAGCCGGAACTCCATGCAATCTGACTATTTCTCGAATGTAGAGCCGGGCGTACTGTGCCACAGAATATGTAGTCTTTACAGGCAAGAAGTGAGCTGATTTGGTTAGACGGTCTACAATTACCCATATCGAATCATATCCTCGCGTGGTACGAGGCAACCCAGTCACAAAATCCATAGTGATCATTTCCCACTTCCATTCTGGGATAGGGAGCTCTTGCAGCTTCCCTGACGGTCTCTGGTGTTCAAACTTCACCTTCTGACAAGTCAAGCACTTGGACACAAAGTCTGCTATGTCTCTCTTCATGCCATTCCACCAATAGTTATCTTTCACATCATGGTACATCTTGGTGGAACCTGGGTGGACACTGTACAGTGTGTAGTGTGCCTCTTGCATGATTTCATTCATGAGGTTGTCCACATCGGGCACACATATCCTAGAACCTTGCACTAAGGCGCCATCATTGGCAAACCCAAACTCACCACCTTCACCTTGCTGTACTCTTTCTATAATCTTCATCAATTGTTGGTCTCTGTGCTGGGAAACTCTAACTCTGTCCCGCAAGTCTGGCCTCACTGAAAAATGAGCCAACAAGACTCCCTCATCTGAAAGATCTAGGATTAAACCTTGATCCATCAACTCATGTACTTCCTGAATCAACGGTCTCTTCTCTGCTGAAATGTGCGCCAAACTGCCAGAAGATTTTCTGCTTAAAGCATCTGCTACTACATTGGCCTTCCCAGGGTGGTACTGGATGGTGCAATCATAGTCTTCCAGAAGCTCCATCCATCTCCTCTATCTCAAGTTTAAATCCCTCTGTTGGAAGACGTACTTCAAACTCTTATGGTCGGTGTATATCTCGCACACTTCACCATACAGGTGGTGTCTCCAGATTTTTAGTGCAAAGACTACAGCCGCCATTTCCAAATCATGAGTGGGATAGTTCTGCTCATGCCTCTTCAGCTGCCTTGAAGCATAAGCCACTACTTTTCCATTTCGCATCAAAACACACCCTAGGCCAACTCTGAAGGCGTCACAGTACACGGTGTATCCTTCACCACTCACAGGTAGTGCCAACACAGGGGCAGTGGTTAGACACTCCTTATCCTCATCATTATAACTGACTCTATCGAGCTCTCTTCCTGTCCTTTGCATCTTATCCACTTCCCTTTTCCTATTTTTGGTATTGTTGGTATCTTTTCAACCTGCTGTATTTATTCCTTAATTTTAGTCCTATCTCATCCTTACACCTTTTCCTTCGAAGATGTCTATCCCATCATCAACTTTAACTTTCTTTTTATTTCTTAGTCTTATCTTGATTACTAGTTCCATTACTTCGGGAATTCTAACCTTACGATTTTCTCCTACCAGCACATTCTTCACCTTTTGTAACACTTATAATTAACCATAGAAAATTCGTTTTTGTAACCCCTTTCCCAACTTAACTATCAGAACATTATCATTCCCTACCAGCCTTAGTAGGAAATTGCTCATCCTGGATGGATAGGAGCTTCAGAAACTATAAGTTCCATCTGAACTAACACGGCTGTGGGAAATGTGTGTCATGCCTTAATTCTAAATAAGATACTTCACGTGTTTATTCTCCTTAATATAATCACATATACTGCCCACAACTTTCCAAACTTCAACCTCAAATTACCCATTAACAATAATTTCATCTATTGAAACTCATCCACAATTAGTATTTCCTCCAGCTCATAGTTTAAAACAGTTGCAAGCCTTAGTAGCTAACTCAATTTAACTCATGTCATTACTCTGTTCGTCCTTTCATACTTAATACTAGGTATGCACTTACTGTCATTCTCATATCAGGAAATTATGTATGAATTTGTGCCTACCAAACTCTCAATAACTAGGTCTCCTTGACTCAGTTTCTGTTCCTTATATAACCTTCTAGAACCAAAAGCACAAGCTAAACTTGAAAAGAAAGAAAATATCCTCTTATATTCAACTACACCCGATTGTCCATATAATAATGTTTAACCTATATTTCTTGGTCTTTCTCTTCAAATTTCATCATCTCTTAGCACAATTGTGCTCTACCTATAAGATATCATATGCATGAACCCTTTACCGTACAATTGTCCTTCCTGCCATAATATTTTTTTAATTTATTAACTTTACTTATACTCTACCTATGATTCATATCTATCATCGTTTATATTGTGCCCTTAACTTTTGTTGATTCCTGAAAGATTTCTCTCACTAATCAATTCTTCCAACACTAATTCCACCCTTATCTAGGGTCATTAATTTGATCCTTGAACTTTCTAGTGATTTATAACCATCCAGACTTGTCACTTTTCGTTCTACCCCTATTATTGTCCTGTCTTTATTGCTTCACTACAAAGTGATTCTGTTGATCACACTAAAAATGTTTGCCTGACATTCATAACGAACCTCTAACTACCTTCTCACTATCTCAAAAGTCTAACCTAAAACCTATGTGTCATTATCTATCATTCTTTTCCTCTCATCATACCTATTTGATCCCTTAGACTGACTTTTATTCAACTTACTGCTTACTAACTTTTCTTTCTCTACCTATTTAGGTAGTCCGCAATACCATCGCACACCTTCTAACATTTACTCATTATTATTGTATTCCATACCTCCATCACTTTTCTCACTAATGTGATCCAATTTTGGGTTTTCCATCCTTGTCATTTTCCTTGCCAAGAATAACACTTAGCCTATCCTATATCTTAACTTTGTTCCTTTTATTATGCGCTCTTTAGGTTGTCCTTTCATTTATTTCCTTTGTCTTACCCAAAATAGAACTTGACTATTCTATCCCTGGTTCCATTCTTCTTCCTAACATAATAGCTGTACTTGCTAACTATATCTTTCAGAGTCTCTATCGCGTTTATCATATGTCTGTGCTACTCAAATTTGGTTCTTTGACAACTCTAGCTAGTACTTCCACTAGCATTTAGATTATATTGCATCTGCAATCAATTGTCCAAACTTTCATTCTGCACTTTCTTTATCCATTGGCCTTCTGTGATTTACCTTCGCTAATTTATTACTCTTAACACTATTATAATTAGATTATACTATTGTTTTGAATAATTTGAAATTAGAAAGGAACTCAACAAATTACAGTCATACTTTTATTGTATGATCTCTATTCTTATCCTTTAGCTTACATAATACCCTTACTACCTCGAGAACTAATTTTGCAGTAATTTTATTATTATTATTATTATTATTATTATTATTATTATTATTATTATTATTATTATTATTATTATTATTATTATTATTATTATTATTATTTTCCATGTTTACTCAACTAGCCAAAACTTAAGATTCCGGGCACCCAAACCTGTCATCCAATTCAAAGGATTTACATCCATCATGATCTGATTATATATGATTCCTATAATGGAACTTGTATCCTCTCCAGGATACCCGAGCCAACTACTCTCTACCACACTCTACAGTCCCATCTGGGACACTATTCCATAAGTCATCATTATCAGTAATAACCTTCGATCCATTCTGAAAAGATAGGACTATATCCTAACTTGCTGCAACAAAGGTACTACATCTACCACCTTGCCAGAACCATGTCAAGTTAATGACTCTTTTATCATATCATAGCTCTATAAATCATCAATTCATAGTTTCGACCTTCGCTAAGTAGTAGAGTTGTACTTTATTCCATACTGATACACACAAAGTATACTATTCTCACTCTATAAGTGTCACCTTTACTTTGCAACTAGTCCGAAACCTCTGGTCTGATGGCAACTCTTGATGTAACTCTAGCTCATGCTGGGGTAACCGAGTCACTGACTCTAGTTACCACCCAACTGTGACCTTCGATATTCTAGCTCTAGATCCCTAACCAGGAGTTCCCAACTCCTTTGCAGATATAGAACTCTGTTCTGGCATTACTGTACCAAAACAGAGACTGCCTACAACATCCTCATCATAAGCACTACAGGGAAGTACGCAGCTCTACACAATAATCTCATGCCTGCATCAGAATCTGCGACTTATAGAATGTACATCGAGAATATTGTATAGTTACTACGATACGTCCTGGCAGACTAGGTCTCTTAATCTCTTATCTCTCTTGAATCTTCTATTATCATAAACTTATTCTGCGGGTCATCCACCGATGACGCCAGAATGGTATCCTCATCCTTATCTAGGCAACTGCATTTACTTTCAAGACTCACTTTTATGTACTCGTGCCTTGCACGAAATGGGCACACCATTTAAACCCATCGATTTAAAATATAGTATTTATTTGAGTACGTGTTTCCAAGGTAGACCTCAATAAGTTTGCTAAATCTATTTCATGTTTCTATGTACTCCACGAAAATCAAGACACTAACTGAGGTAATCTTATATTTCCCGAGGTATAACGTAGAATCTAGAAACAAAGAATTACAGGAAAAGACGAAACAAAATCCTATACTCCGCATGTGACTCCTAGTAGACTCTTCCCAACACTTAGATAATTTTTCCCTATGAATCTGGAGCCTAAGCTCTGATACCACATTTGTCACGACCCAACCTATGGGCCGGACCGGCACTAGGACCTGGGCCAGCCTAAAGCCCCCGAGGCCCGTAGTAAGCCTAACTGTTCATTAACCCAACTCTAAGGCCCATTTGGGCCAAATTTCAAGAAACCAAACGGACAGAGTCCGGCCATAAAATGGACTTTCCAACAGGGAGTTTTCGACTCACCGGACCTGTAAACACAATATACAGTCAATTGGGGAGCTCAGCTCACCCTCCACATACACATCAACATAATAATAAATGGGAGCTCAGCTCCCTCATCCAATCCATCCAACATGCATAGAATATTAAGTTTACAGGTCCAAAAATAATAATTTAGTTTACAGACCCAAATCAAATAAACATTCCTAACACATGCGGAAATTCTAAGATTTAACAAGTTTATACAAACAGTAGTAATCGACCTGCGAGGGAGAAAGCAGGTTAACCTCAAAAATATCCTCTTGTGGCCTGGAAAAATTTTTGAACAGGAGTGAGCGTTCGACTCAGAGAGTAAAATATCAATTTTAACTATAATCTCTATAACTATCTAGTACTAATGCAACCTGTAGAGTGAAATGCAACATCAACATCATTTTCACATCATAACATCAAAAAGGTAATTTGGAGCACTCACACACCCTGTAGTATCAATCATAACATATGGGAGCTGATCCCCTATACAGCTCTCTTAAATCCAACCTGGTGCCAGCGAATTACTCAAGCTCGGACTTCCACTTAATAACCAAATCGAGGGTCCCAGCGAATTACTCAAGCCGTGACTACCCCTCGAAAGATCGGGTCCCAGCGAATTACTCAAGCCGTGACTACCCCGTCCTATCCATAGTCCACACCACATCACACGCACGCCAACGCACGCACACTGCTCCAAATTACCACAACAACATCCATGGCACATCAACAGTTATGAATGCAACATAAATCGTGCCTAGAGTTTAACTACATAATTATATGCATATAAGTGATGCATGGGCATGCTTGAACATATAATAATATCGAAATTACAATTAAAATTAATATTCTACTCACAGACTTAACGATGGTCACTGAGGCGGCTGGGCGGAGGAAGAAGGCTGTCCCGGCTCACCTGACAATTTTATTACAATTATTTAATAAATTTGACTCAATACAAACAAGGAAAAAGACCAATACGTCCTAAGTCGTGCCGAAAATCCGGCAGAGTCTCCCCTATACCTAGGACCTACCCAACCTGCAAAATGGCTCAAAACACACTTCTATATTCACAATCCATATATTCACAGTTCAATCATATCACACAGCCCCTCCTGGGCCCATCAAATCAATCATCCATCACAATATGTAAAATTTCAATTTAGTCCTTATAATTGATCATTTTTGCAAAAACTGCTCAAATAAGCTCTAAAAATTATAAAACTCGCTCATGGTCCTTAGAAATATTACTAAGCTATTGCAAAAAGAATCGTAATTTTCTAAGTTACCACGAATATTTTATGGATTTTTAATCCTATTTAAGCACTAGAAAATTACGAAAAAGCAAGGTTTGGATTTACCTTTGCCGATTCCGACTTCAGGAACGCGCTCGGGATGCCTGACAATGGTGGGGTAGCCAAAACCTCGATCCAATTCGGAGACTTTTCCGGTAGCTGGTCTGTCTGGCCAGAAATTCACAGATCCGGACAACTGTCGAATTTCCGCGAATTGAGGATACCTACACGAAGCCCCATAATAATATATAAAAAATCAGAGGTGTTACATGTTTCTTCAGTTAGCTTTGAAATGGCTAACTAGTATTGGGATTCAATCTCACTTCAATGTAGTCCATATCCCTATCTCATTTTGTTTTGAGACCAGTAGAAACGCCCGGCATCTGTTTCTTTAGTTAGCTTTAAAATGCCTAAAAGCTAAACCTTAAATCATTTCTCTTTGTCCAAAGTAGCAAATCCAACAGCAAGGCTTTTCACTTTTCAAGCTTGATTTAGTCTCCATTAAAGAGATATGATAGAGGAAAAAAGAAAGAAGGAAGAAGACTTAGAAATGAAGTCTTGGACGGCTAGGATATTGAGGATGGATGATAATATTGACGTACAGCTATTGAGGGTTAAACACTTGACCTTTCAATAGGTCTCATAGTTTTCTACCACTAAGGTAAACATGTTATATGCATCATAAAACTTTTTAAAATAACATTTATTTTGATCGATTCAGTTCAATGATTTTTTTTTCTTCCAAAACTAAATTGAACAAAAAATCTTTTAAAATATTAACGAAACCGAAATCACAAATTGGAAAATCAAACTGAAAAATTAAATTGGCTCGATTCAATTCAATTTTTTTAGTTATAACTAAATAGTGCTCACCCTTATAATTAGTTAGTTCATATATTTTAAAAAACACATTAATTAGTCTATATAATTTAGTTTCGTTAATTATTTAGTCCCATAATTATTTTTTATGCCTAATCTACTCTAATCCTCTCCTCTTTATTTCTCTCTTACCATCCCTTATTTCTCTCTCCCCATGTTTTTTATCCTCTGCAACCACACCCTTCTTCCCCTCCCTCTCTCTGTTTTCATCTTTTAATAGAAATGATACAAATTGTATACATAAAAAGGTTAATCAGTTTCCCAAGATTTATAAGTAATCTTGAAAATTTAATTTTTAGTAGAGAAAATATAAAAATAATATTCAATATATTGGATAAAATACTTGAACAATTTAAAAATATATATATAACTTCAAATTTTGTCTCCTAACAAAATTTTTATTCTTATCAAAGAATATATTTTTCAAAATATTATATTTTTAAAATACAAGAACCAATTAATTAGTTTCATTAAAATAGAGAAATTAAATAGTAGTATTTTTTAAAATACAATAATTAACTAATTAGTTTCCTTAAAATAGAGGAATTAAATAGTAATTTGAGATGGACTAAATAGTTTAATATGATCAAAATAAATAAATAACATATTGTATTTTTTAAAAACATAGAGATCAAATAATTAATTTACTTAAAGTATAGAATTTAAATAATAATTTTCTCAATACCTTACAAATTAAAAAAAAATTGAAAAAAAAAATAAACTAGTATAATAAAAGGGGCATCCATGTACAAGTGGCCAAGTTGAGTAAATTTCAAGTTAGGATGAAAAACTTAAAATAGATATATCTCAATTTCATGGATCTTAAAATTTACTTTCTAATAACTAGAAACATCTAACAATTTTTTTATTATCTTATTATTTATTGAAGTTAACTTATGGTTTAAATCTTAATAGTCTATAATTCCTTTATGAATGTTTGAAGATAAAAAAAAAAAAAAAGTAATTTTCCACCTTAATAAAGTAATTTATTATTTAATTTCCGATTTTATAATTATTAAACTTTGATCCCATACTTTAAAAAATAGGCAATTTAATCATTGTTTTTTACTTTGTCAATAGTTTAATCATTTTATTTAATTTAAAATAAAACATTTTATTAGTCAAAATTCGAAATCATATCTAATGAAAGAGAAAATATTATAATGCCTGAATTATTCTTAACTCTAATACATGTATGGTCTTGTTTAGTTAAAAATGTTTTATTTCCTCATAAATACACTTTTTAAGAAGTACACTTCTAGAAAATTTACTTTCTATAATATATGATTTAAATATGTTTGATATATAAATTATAATTTCCAAAAAATAAATTTACTTTTAAGTTATAAAAGAGAATAATTCTCATAATATGATTTAAAATGTAACAAATTAAATGATAAAATTGGTAAACTATGTAGCATTTAACTAGAGAAGTCCAACTTACTTAGTATACCAAGCCGAACTAAGCCAATTCGATTTTTGATTTTAATTCAATTAGTATTTTGGAATAATTTTGATTTTTTAGTTTGATTCAATTTTTGGAAGAAAGAAAATCGGTTAAACCGAATTTGATCAAATTAAATGTTATTTTAGAAAATTTTATAATGTATATAAAATGTTTAGCTTGGTAGTGGAGAACTTTAAGACCTACCGAAAGGTCAGGTGTTCAACATTCAACAACAGTTGTATGTATTTATTTATTTTTTTGTTAACTTAACACAGTGATTAAATCAAAGACTATACATTTAAATTGATCTCAAGCATCCAAGTTTTCATACATAAATGTAATATTCTCATCCATCCTCAGTACCTTAGCCGTCAGAGACATCTCCAAGTCTTCTTCCTTCTCTTTTTCTCTTCCATATCCCTTCAATGGAGACTGAAACAAACTTGAAAAGTGAAAAGCCCCATCACTTGCGTTGCTGTCTCTATTCCATGACCCCTCCATTGTAGTTGGTTGGCTCCTCCATTGATTTCTACTGTTGGGTGATTGTAAATCTGCTGAAATTATTGAATTTTTTTTAAAATTTTTTATTGTTTGTTGCTGTGTTTGCTACTTTGAATTTAAGGTTTAACTTGCAGCCATTTTGAAGCTAACTAAAGAAACAAATGCATGGCTCTTATTGGGATAGGGATATGGACCAAACTAAAGTGAGATTGAATCCCAAAACTAGTTAGCCATCTTAATGTATGATTCCCATAGAAGAGACATTAATCCACGCAACCATCTGATTAAGTCTTGAGCTGGGTTGTTCATGGTTTGAGACTTGAGTTGCATTTGGTTGAGTCTATCATCCTTTCATCGATTCCTTCTATGCGAATCCAAATAATTTAAACCAAATCCAATCAATATTAGTCAATTTGGTCCGGTTGAAATCTTTTATGAAATTTCATATTCAGTTTTTTTAGTTCGGTTAGGAATCAAACTGGCGAATTGCACACTTGTAAACTTATCAAATCCATTCTATGTAAGTTACTTTCCTTGTATAAGAAAAGAATGACCTATTAACCCAAAAGTTGGTTTGATAATGCAAACCAAATAGGACCAATTTTTGCACTTTTTAGGAAATTTTACTTTATTTGTCTACATGCCCCAACCAAACAAGGCCTATGTGCCCATCCAAATTTTACATGCTCAACACCACACCAACCCCCCTCCCAAAGTGCTTATGACTTGCTCTTTGGTCGGTGATCTTAGCGCCACTTTAGCCAGCGATGCAATAGTCATTGAAAACTAGTTAGCCAGCGATGCAAACCTTACCTACAAAAGCGACATCACGCAAAGAGAGAGATTCACTGAAAGACCATGAAGAAACAGAGAGATGAAAAGGCTGGTGTAATATTGATATAATTAAAATATAAGAGTTAAGTAGTCTATTTTCTAAAATATGGAGAACAAAATATTAATAATAATAATAAAATTCAAAAACTATATAATAAATTATATATATATATATATATATTTATTTATTTATTTATTTATTTATCCTACTTAAAAATACCTAATCCTTAGGCATATTTTTCCAAAAAGATAAGTAACTATAATTATTTAATGAATGAAACAACTTTTATTTATATCCTCAAGTGTAATTATATGTCTTCTTTTCCTTAATCATTATCAGATATATAATCACCTATACATCATATTTTTCTTATGATAGTTATCAGTATTTTTAAAAAAAATATTTGACAATTAATCAAATATATATGCCCATCATGGAGTTTATTTATTTATTTATTTATTTAACTTGGATGAGTTCTCTTAAAAGAATAAAAAAGAAAAACTTGGGTGAAGTGAGTTTTAATTTGAAACAACTTTAGATTAGGAGTAGTTTGGCTCAAATCAATATATAAAAAAAAATCAAAATTAAATTCCTTGCATGTTAAGATCAATAAAACAATTTTTTCCAATAGTTTAAATATAAAATATATAATTACATAATAATATAAAGTTTGCTATATTGATTGAAAGACCCTTTTTTTGATTAAAAAAATCAAAAAATAAATAATTCACTTGTCTTTCAAATTCTTATTTAAGACTGCTTTTAAAAAGCACCTTTAAAATGTTTTTGTTTTAAAAAAATGTTAATAACTCTTTTTTAATTCGTTAAAATTTTCAGATTTAAAACAACGGTATTTAAATTTATTAGTTAAATCAATTGATAAACAAGTTTATTTTTCTGTTCAATTTTGTTAATAGCATGAGTAATTAATAAGTCTATATTTTTAATTTTAATAAAAAAAAACTCAAGAATTACACTCTCACATGGACCAATCCCATCACCCCATGAGAATAGAAGACGTTGTAAACCAGCAGAAGTAGCATAAAAAATCTGATTCTTTTTTAAAAATAAATAATTATATTAATTACAAGAAGAATAAGCCTAAACTAAAGTAAATTCAAATAATTAAATAATATAAAAATACAATTAATTTAATAATAGTGAAACTTAAACTTTAATTTTTTTTTTTTTTATAATCATAATCCATTACAACACATATTTCATAATCTACCAAAATTAAAATAAAAGTTGTTTGGCCTACCTATGATGATAGCCTACCAAACTAAACGAATTGAAGATGTAAGTCTATCTAAGGCAATAGTTCACCATGTTAAAGAGCAAGTTTTTCTATAGTGATAGTGTGCCAGACTAAGCAAAAGTCCACCATTATCAAGTTCATCAGGCCTATAGTCTGCACTCTAAAAATTTTAAGGCAATGGCCAAAGCTTTGATGTCTAATGCAACAAAACTAATATTTTATATTTGAAGGGACTAATGATACAGTATCACCTCAAAATATTTGAATGTGTAGTTCGATCAACTAAATGATAAGTATGTTAACTAACTCTACCTGTTAAAGATAAGCATGATACCTTATCCATGGTACCATATCTCACTTTAATTGAATTTCCGTTGATCAAATCACTTTAATCAGATTTCTCTCAACATAATTCTAATATAATTCCATCCAATGCCTATATGAAGAGTTTAAAATTCTATAGTGGGGTATATTATTTCTCCTAATCAGTTTTACAAGCTTTTTTTTTTTATTTTATAGATTCTTACTTATAAGAAAATTTCATGGACCACGATACATTTATATACTTGACTCACATCTAACTCAAGACTTTAAGATAATTTCTTCTCACTTATTCCATCACTTTTCCATGTAAAAATTCTAACATTTGAATACACCTAACAAATTCAAATTTTAATTTAAAACTAATAGTGAAAAAATAAAACAATAATATTAATTATAGGCTCAAAAGCAATTGCTTTTAGTAGTTTAAAAAGCAACTTTTGGGTAATTCAAACATAAAGCACTTCAAAAAGTTGGAAGAAATTTGTCATCCCTCTTATGATTATTTACTAACTCTACTACTATTATATATATGTAGATTAATAATATCTTAGTCTAAATGTCTAATGACATGACAATTATATATTAGATTAAGGTAATGCTTTAGACTTGGTCATTTTCAATCTAAAGTAAAAAAAAAAAAAAAAAAAAAATGTCATGCCATAAGCAAATCTTCAAATGCCAATTGGGCTCTCTTAAGATAAAATTAAAATTACTTAGAAGAGGACAACTAGACATGAGAAATTGCTAAAAGGTTGGTTCCCACCAATAACTTTAGCTTTAGGGCCCCAAAAGAGGACGCGTTTTCATAACTTTATTTACTTATTATATAGTGCACACAGCTAAGAGAAAAACTTCCCATTATAGCCCCACTTGCAACAAATAACCAAAACTAAGCAAACCCCTTTTTCATACCCTCTTGAAACAAAGGGATGGCGAATTTTAATAAGAGTGTGTAGAATTTAATTTAAACGGAAAAAAAAATAAATTCTATTAATTTGATTTGAATTTTTATTTTAAGTTTTTAGTAAATTGATTTATTTTTTAATTTAAAAAATTCAATTTATTCAATTTGATTTAATGTTTTAGAAAAAAAATCAATAAAATTGAATTGAGTTAAATAGTTTATATTTTAATTAATTTTTATTAGGTTTAAAATTAAAATTAGGCTTGAAATAAGTCTAAAATAAAACTAAAAAAAGGCTCAAATTGATCAATCGAATTGAATCAAATCAATTTGATTTGATTTAACTTGATTTTCTTCATAATCAAAATTGACTTGATTTATATTTTTTTCAAACCAAACCAACTAATGCTCAACCTTAAATTTTAATCATATTCACTAATCTAATCTAATTGGAATCTATTTAATTTGAAATTAGTTTAATATTTGCACAAAATTTTATCAAAAACAAAATTTGAAATAATTTAAACTCAAATAATTTATAAAATTAAGAATTTAATTAAGGTCAATAAGATGATTTGTATCATGTTAATTGAATTTTAATTTCACATGCCATTTAAATATTACGGGAATTAAAATAAATCTTTATAATATAAAGAGTGATTCTCACATAATTGAAATGATACATTTATACCGAGTATATCTAATAAGAAATAGAGATAATAATGCCTATATATTAATTGGAATGTGAAACATAAGAATATAGGTCATGTTTAATATGATATACTCAAAAGTGTAATGTAATTATATATTTAATTATTTTATTTGATAATATAAAAAATTTGATACAGTGAAATAAAAATTATATAATATAATTAATTACACTTTAAGTACTATAAATCATTATTATTTGTTTTAATTTTTTTTTATTTATTATCAACACTGCCACCAAACTATTACTATTACCACCCGGTTACCTTTATTACTACCACCATCATCTAATCATCATTTTCGCCACTACCACCATTATCACCCTATTACCATTTAGCCATCACTGTCACTTGGTTACTGCCATCACTACCCCTACCTTATTATTACCATCGCATACCGCCTGAACACCATCATCGGCATCACCAGCATTGCTACAACCACTTAACCACCATCATCACCGCCATCACTTAGTCACTGTCGCCACCCCACGACTACCAATTAGCTATCACCCACCACATCCCCCTCACACATATATATAGATTATAGTAATTACATTATATTTTTATTATTTCAAACAAAGTAATGTAATCCATAATATATTGCAATACATTGGAATTTTGATTTCATTATATAATTAATTACATTTCATTATATTACGTAACTACCTCATAAATAAATTACATAATAGTGTATTATTTATTTCATTATTTATTTAATACGTAAAGATTGGAATATTACATGAGAAATCTTTAAGATACCTATAACTATTTAATGTTTTAATAAAATCCCAATATTTTTAAAATGATTCATTATTAGTATTTTTTTTTAAATTATATGAGTATTATTATTAATTAATAATAACAATTCCGTAAATCAATGTTTTTAATATTTCTTATTTAAATGCTAATAAATTTTTAAAATTAATCTTAACTAACGGTAAGTTTCCTTGATTTAATAAATGATATTATTTTTTAATTAATTAAGCTCTTAATATATTGGAACTCGCAACTCATATAATTTTATATTAAAAAAAGGGAATTAGGGAATTCATTCTTTAATTTTTACATAATATTAGAAATAAATTTTCTGATAAAAATCATCTAGTGTTCTGTCTTCATTTTTTTAACAAAAGAATCAAAGAGAAGTCCTGATTTAATTATTGTAAAAAGAATATATATGCACTGGTTCTGTTATTACTTTCAAAAAATTAACGGCTAGTTTGTCTCTGTTGGCATTGCATTATTGGGTTCACTCCAGGGTTATGGGGATTGAGGATCGGCCAACACTTGGGTTTTGCCAACCATTGCAAACAAATCAAATCCCACTATAACACACCAAATCTAGAAGCTGTGTACTCATTTTATTTTCCAACTTCACTCTTCTTTTTTCCCTTTGCCCCACCAAGCATTTGACTTAATGGTTATATCTCAAAAAGCTACTTTCCACTTCCAATTATTCATATGCAGCGATAATGTGTGGAATTACTGCTCATTTACCACATATATAGATGTAGTAAAATTAATAAGTTCAGTGATTAAAATATTTTTTTATAGAAAGTAAAAAAAAAAATTTTCATTAATTAAAAATAAAGTATAAAAGAGAAATGCAAATTTGACATATTATATTATTGTATAAATGAAACTAATCATTCACATAAAAAATAATATAAAAAATTTAAAATATTCGATATTATTGACAGAGCATGTAGATCGACTAATTGACAGGTTGCACACTCCTCTCATAGAGTCTATAGTCTTTTTAAGAAATCATTAGATAACCTCTAAATTTAAATCTCCTGTCAAGGGAAATGTCTATGCCTCTTAGAGTGATCTTATCTAAAAAAACAAAATATTTCAATAATAAAAATACATAAAAACTCCAGTAAATGAGAGAAAATGCTAAAAAAACTTAGAATCTACCAATAATGATATATCTAAGAATTTATTAACTCAAAATTTATCAATAATGATAGACCTAAAAAGATATGTATAAAATTTGTTTTCACTCGGACATAGATTTGAGAGTTATTATATAGGAGAGAAAAACAGATAAAAAACAATAGAAAAGGATAATGTGGCTTCAACTTTGAATATGTTTTCATAAATTTAGATTTTGATTTAAATAAAATATTTTATAAAGTTAATAGTGACAGCGAAAGGTATACTTATATTATTTAACTATTTTCAACAATATGTGTGAGAGTTTAAAAGACAAATTGAGTTATAATTTACAAAATTCTATATGATTGTATTTCACTCTTTTTATTACAGGGTAATATTCTCACTTTTTTCATCACAATAGAAATTTTCTATTATATCTTGCATATAATTTTAGATTTTACAGATAAATTATGTAAATTTTGTGTCTAAATTTTTTCTTTCCTTTATATTATAATTGTGCAACTATGTGTATAACCCCATTATAACATTCTTTTTTTTTTCTTTATATACATTAGTCTACTAATTTCTATTACTATGGAGCTCAAATGAATTATGATTCATCAAACATTCATTTCATGATGATGTTCTTTTAATTGGATCTATATAATAAGAGACAAGGGCTAATTAATAAGAAATTTTATGATGATAATAAAATAATTTTTCCATTTATCACTTATTTTATTTTTACTATATATGATTATGATTCATCAAACATTCATTTCATCAGGGTATTCTTTTAATTGGGTCTGTATACTAAGAGAAAAGTGCCTAATAACTAATAAGAATGACCAAAATTCTTATATAAAAAATAAAAAATAAATAAAAAAAGGAGGAGGATTGTATTGTTGATACATCACCCATCAACAAATATTGATGATGGGATTGTGTTTTTGCATGTTTTTGTAGGCATCTCATGTGAGTTTGCTATGTCCAAGACATTCTAATTGCTCCAAGTATTTTTTGTTTGTGATTTGGAAATTGCTGTCCCTGTGAGTCCCACCAAAAATATCTTAAATTAAACTTGGCATTTTTTCCGCAGAAAATAAATTATATATATAAAAAAATTTATGTAATATATACAAGAATATTTTTATATTTTAATAAAATTATTAAAATTAAGAAAAAATTATTTTCTTTAAAAATAAATTAAATTTCTTTTTAATTATATAAAAAATAATTTTTATTAACTTATTTTTTTTGAATACTTAAAAAGTTAACAAATATAAAAATATTGAATTCCATTGAAGTAGCCTCCACCTTTAAATATTACTATAACTTCTTTTACGAATATTTTCATATCACAAGTGGGACATATTATATTTAGAACTGAAGAACTATACAATTGGTTTTGTGGGCCATTATTAATTTCCAAAAGTACCTGTGTATGCACTGGCCTAAATTGTTGTTCCTTAGAGACAAAGGCATCCCATTGAGTATATTTTTTATTATAAAATATAGTATAATATAATTTATAAAATTTATAATAAAGTTAAAAGAAATAAAAATATTATTTAAAAAAAATAAAAATTAAAAGAAAATTAATTAAAATTATTTAATTTAATTTGATTTAATTCATGTTTCGATTGATTTTATTAATATTATTTTTAATTCAATTTAATTTGAAATGGAATTTAAGAAACATATATTTTTTCTTAATTAATTACCTGAAAAAGAACCATCAATGTGAATGTGTGTTTGTGATTGGTGGAGCAAAATCATTAATAAATCAAAAGCATATGGTGTTTTGTGGGTCCCAAAATGATGATGCTCCCCTTGACCCATCAACACCAGCCTTCCTCTTTACGCTCCGAAGCACGTGCAATACTAATTTGGAGAGACACCGTGGGCACCTCCATAGAAAAGCCTGCTCGTACTCTTTAATGTAATCATTTTATTTCCCTTCCAGAATAGCCCACTTCATAACAGGTAGAAGATGCAGAAGAAGAAGATCAAATCCAACAGATAAACAAATTTATTTAAAAAATTAATTAAAATATCTATAAAACTTATTAAAATATTACTTTTTTTAATCGAAAGATAGATATTGATTTCATAAAAAAACGTAGATCAGAAGGCAACTAGAAACCCACCAGCATGCAAAAAACACAGAGCAAGGAAACCAAAGAAAGCCAACAACAATGGAATTACAGCAGCCACACAAGCCCTCTTCAAATAACCAAAAAATTATCTACAAATCCACCCAGGGTAAAGAGGAAACCCACAGATCAGGTAAGAGGAAGGGTGACCTTCTCACACCCGGAGGAGTAGGGGAAGACCACCTGATATAGCAAAGACAAGGGTCTAGCACATTAGAAGAAAAACGAAAAAACCGTGGCACTCTTCTCTCTCTAAAACTAGAGAGACATAAGAAAGGCAACCCTTTTAATTTTCTTAGATACAAAAGCTGATATATTGATTGAACTATTAAATTATTTATGTTTTTAATTTGTTATAATTAATATTAAATTATTTTCATAAAATAAATATTAAATAGCTATTTTTAAATCTGCAATTTATAATAGATATCCTACATGTAACTAATAAATTGAGAAAACTTAAATATTAATTAAACATGAGATGCCAATTAATTAAGCTAATCGACCTTAATCCATAATTGCTGATGGAACCAAGAAGTGGGTGTATGAAAATGGTAGGTAAAGCTATTACTAGCTATTTAATTGTTTATGGTGATCAAGATGTGACTAATTACATGAAAAGAGTAATCTCTCAAGTCTTAATACAAGAGAAGAGGGGAGGGGATGGGGTACCTAGAGATTTTGGTATCCTCTTAGTGCTAACCACTTTCCAATAGGGGATTAAGAATATGAAAATTCCTTTATAGAAAGAGACGTTAGCCTCAAGGTGCCTATAACTTTCTTTAATAATAAAAGGGTTAATTTCAAGCTAGATTAGAGGATGTATCAATTAGGAGTGTGTGGCAGAGTTTATTTAGCAACCAAAACCGAATCAAAATTTCGATATGATTTCAGTTTAGTTTTTCATTATTTTGATTCTAGTTTGATACAGTTATTGATTCGTTAAATTCAGTTTGATTTGATATAGTTATAATTCGATTATCGATTCTTGAAATATTTTTATATAATTATTTTCTTAAAAAATTATATTTATATTTATATTAGCATTTAAGTTTTAAATTGAATTATTAATACATAATATATTATATAATATATCTTTCAACTATTTTTAAATTATATAATTTTTAACTATAAAATGCATACATAATTTAAAATTAAGTATATTATATAATATAGTAGTATAAGTATATTATATAATATACATTTTAACTATTTATTAATTATATAATGTTTAACTATAAGATATAAATATAATAATATATATATATATATATATAGTATAATAATATATTTATAATTAAAAATTACAAGGTAATTTATTATATTTATAATTAAAATTATTAAAAAATATAGAAAAATAAAATATAATTTTAGGTTATATTTAGTTTATAATTATATTAACATATATAAATATATATAATTATATTAAAAATATATAATACATCTAAAAAATCATAAGAAAAATATATATATAAATTCGATTCTTAGTTCGGTTTCGATTCAGTTCCGGTTTGGTTTTTAATGAAGAACTATAACCAAATTAAAATACTAAAATAATTTTAATTCCATACAATTCCTATCAATTCGGTATAATTTTTTGATTCAGTTGTGACCCTCGAGAACTGTACATAGCGCTCTCTTAATTCACAATGTTTTCTCATTTCCAAATAACATTAATAACTTTTTTTTATTGGGTAACATGAATCACATCATTTTAGAAAGAAAAACATATTATGAATGAATTTTATAAAGACAATCCTTAAGGTCTTTTTACTTATAAAAAATTTATATTTTTTTAATTTAAAAAATCAAAGTGAAGTTTCATATTCACATTCAAAGGAAAAACTAGAAAAAAAATAACAAAATTTATAACTTTTCAAATTTAATTAATATTTGAAAAAACTGTTTTAATTTTTTTTTATTTTTTTTTATAATAAAAGTCTTGTTTTCATTAAGGAAAAAACTTTTCAATAACAAAAATTATACTACAATTTTTCATAATTAAAATTAAATAATTATTTAAAATTATAAAAAATAAATTAATCAAATAATCATAAATAAATGAGTAAAGCATATTAAAAAAATTTAAAATGTAAAATAATTATATGAATATATTTCTAGAGTAATTTTAATTACAAAATATATGAATAATTTTTTAATTTTTAAATTAAAAATTATTTTATTATTAATAGGTAAATGAATTTTTATATTCCCTTTTATTTTTCTTAAAAAATAAAAATTGTAATTTTCTTAAAAGTATAAAATAAAATAAAGAACTAATTTTCACAAGTAAACAAATCTTTATTCTATAGGGGCTAAAAATATGTCAAAAACAATTAATTGAAGATAATAAAAGGTATAACTTATTCTTCAAAAAAAATAAAAAGTGGGATTTTATAAAATTAAAGAAATAGATATTTTATTTTGGAAAAAAAAAGTTAAAGGATATAATAGTTTTTTTTTTTTTTTTAAAGACTTCAAAGAATAGATTCTTACTATCAAAAAACAGGCCCAATTTCAGAACGTCACCCTCCACTGGCCCAAATATGATCACAGAAGGGAAGACCAAAATCTCAAAATATGATCAGAGATTAAAAAAACAAGAAAAACTTCGAAATTTGGATAGGAACACTAAAAAAAAAAAGAATTTTGAAAAATTAAATGATTTTTTTTTTTAATTATATCCAATTTTCAATTGGATATTGTTAAGTTGGTTGAAAGACATCCATGAAAGGTGGTAGTTTGGGCTATTCATTATGGGCTTATTAAGCCCTTTTTAACTCTTTTGTCATGCATAAGACTTCAATCTTCTTCTTCTCACTTTCTTTTTTATTGATTTTTAAAATGAAGCATTAAAAAACTGAAAATATTTTTGTTAAAGACCAAAATATTATTTTATTGGTTTTACCTATATTTTTTTTAACTTTTTATTTAGAATGCTATTTTAATAGTAAAAACTAAAAACACAAATTAATTAGTCTATAATTATATAAAAATTATTTTCATTAACAAATTTTGACTTTAATCTATTATAAGAGTAAAAAAATATTCTTGAAAAATTAAAATTTTTAAAAACTCTTTTTAATAGAATTAAGTATGAAAAATTAAGAAAGAGTATTAATTGTAGAATTGTGAAAACATTTTATAAAATGAAAAATTAAAAATAATTATGGAATGCCAAAAATTATTTTTAAAAGTGTTTTGAAAAAGTTTTTACAATTAAAAAATGGCATTATTGTCAACTTCAATTTGAGTTCTTACACTAATGGTTTCAAATAGAGTTAAATTAAGAAAAATAATTTATATAATCAATCCCATCTAATTTAAAATTTAGTTATTCTATTCATATTTTTATAAGATTACATTAAATAATTCTTAAATTTGACACTTTTTATATGAAGTAAATTTTAATTCGTTATCTTTTTAGATGATATATCATTAAGGGCCTGCTGGCTAATTGCTTTTAGCTAACGTTTAAATTTATGACTTTATCTCTTTTATTTATATTATTTAGTAGCATAATATTTATATTAGTATTTAGAGATTGATAGAATGATTTATAAAATATTATCCTCATTAAGAGAGTATTTTGACAAAGTTAAAAAAAATTATATCATTATTTTTACATTTTATGATAAATTTAATTACCATTTTTATCGAACACTTTTATTTTAAATTATTGTATAAACGGTTAACTATTACCTCTAATATCTAACCATTATAATTAGTAAAATAATTAACAATTATTAGAATAGTCAGTAACTACTAAAATAAATAACATTATCAAAGAGATTCTAACTCTTTATTAGTTATAACAATGGTTTCTGAACCTAATTATTTTATTTTAAATTGATTTTGACTCTGATATTGTGTGAGACAGGATCGAAATAATGTGTCCAACCTAACTCGTTTCGCGTAATAATATATTATTATTTTTATGTATTTATATATTATAATTAAAAAAAATATATATTATTAAAATTATGTTTAAAACTTATTTACTAACTTATAATTTATTTTTATTAAATAAATTTATATTATATAATAATAAATTAAAATTAAAAAATTAAAAAAATACATACATGGAAACTTGTTCCACTCCACTCTCTAACAAAGAAACCTCACCCTATACCGAACTCTCGTGGGTGGGAATAGGAAGTGATATGTCCTATTACTAGCCTTTACATTTTGTATTTTAAGTAAATGAAAAAATAAAAAATTATAATTATAATACAATTAAAATAAAAAAAAAAGATTAAAACATCTTAAATTAATTTTTTTTAGAATGTAAATTTGGTGAATATCAGAATGTTTTAATAATTTTTTACCATTTAAAAAAAAAAAGAGTTCCACTTGCTTTCTTCTGAAATCTGATAGCCAAACAAACGAGCGAAGCTAAGACGTGGCACCAAAAGCTGCAAAAACTATACGACTTTCTTTTTGCACTTTTGTTTGCCATGTGCTGCACAGACGCAAACTCAACTACTCTCTCTCGTTTTCTCCAACCCAAAGCCTCTGCTCTCTCTCTCTCTCTCTCTCTCTCTCTCTCTCTCTCTGCGTATTTGTTGAAAGGGCGGAGACTTCCATGATCCACCTCCTCTGTTACTCTTAATAGTTGTATTTGTCATAGCTGATTAGAAAAGCCTCTGTTCTATCAAAGTTGGACTCTCCAAATCCTTATCATGGCCATCGATGTTTCAACCTTGCAAAATATGTAAGTCTTTTTATTTGAGTTTGGATTTGTTGATTTTTTCTTTTAATATTTTATGGTATTTTAGAGAATTATATGGATCAGCACTTATAAGAATTTGGTAATCAAACGATGGAATTGGAAGGTTAGTAATAGAGCTAGGCCTTGAGCTTCCGTGTCTGGCATACAATTATAATATATATTTGGCCTCCTCTAATACGAACTAATTTTACAAATTTTGAGTTCTTGGTTGAAGGTATTAGTCTATTTTAGGCAGCATCTCTTGCTAGTGGTTTTTTATTATTTTTAATTAATCATAGTTGGCCTATGAACGTGGAGTATATAAAATTTACAAATTTTCAGTTCTGAAGCCAAGGATCTAGAAGCAAGATAAGAAGGTTGAAATGTTGAATTCAAACTACTTGTTTGACAATGGTTGCAAACTGCAACGTAACGTCCATAATGATTTTTTGCAATCCCTGATCACAATTTAATACATGTTTTATGTATATTAAGTCTTTATATTAGTTTACATGTTGAAGTTGGTTGTTCCTGTTTGGCATTGCATTTGGAGGGCCGAAACTCCTTTTATGAATAAAAATATCAATTTAGATACGGTTGAAAAAAGTAGTTCGAAAAAAACTGTTTATATTTTAGTTTTCTTATGACTAAAACTTATCAAATTTAATTTTAAATTATTTTTTAATACTCTCTAACTAGTCTATTTAAAAAAATGATTTTCTCAACAGCAGTTCCAACAGCAATGCTAAACAGGCCCTAAGAAGAAAAATGAAGAAGGACAAGAAAACCGAGTTTGCTACATTTTTTGCTGACCTAAAAGTGCATAGTTATTGCTAACAGTTTCCTAAAAGTGCATGAGCAGAATCAACTTCTCATGCTCTTTTAATGCAAATAAAATATTTATTTGCTAAACTTTACTATATTCTTGGCTTTTGTTTCAGTTATGTTGATTCCTGTGAGAGACATGGGGTCCTACCTAATGCTGCGGTATTATATGGTTTCTTCAAGGTGAGTGTTGATTGGAATTACATTACCTTGTGTTCATTCAATAAAGCTGGAGCAAATAATAATTTATATATATTGCTTATTATGTTGGAAGTGGCAAAATTTTTAACGATATTGACTTTCCTCCTCTTCTCGATGTTTGTTTGTCAATTGACACTTCTGAGATTGAAGCTGTTGACATACATGATGGATCATCGCGTGTGTTGAATGGAGACTATGCTTTATCTTTGATGCGTGCGTTCAATCAAAAGCTTCGAGTTGTAGATCTTCAGGATTCATTATATGGAAAGGAGTTCTTAAGGTATATGGTTGTTTTATGCATTGTATTGTTTTTCATTTAATGTATTTATGCATCTTTCTTGTCACTTTTTAATCATTCCCCTTTTCTTTGAAGTCCTATTTCCCCTTTTCTTTTTGTCTGCCTGCACTTTTTGTGCTTCTGTAGCATTCTAAATTCACTGTATATCTACTGTGTTGCTACTTTGAGTCCTCCTGAAGAATGTGTCACTCTTTCCTCAAGCTGCCATGTGTTTAAAGGGCATGCCAATTTTGTTCTTGCTACCTATATCATCCTATTTCTATGTGACTTGTGGTGTAATCTATACTCTGGTAGTCTAGTTATTTTAGGCTGTTAGTACTGATTAGTGTCACTGTTGATGTCTTGTTTAATGTATTATAACTCATCAGGAGGTTTAAAAGTTTTTTTCTCATTTGCCATTTTGAGCATTAACTTTCTGTGATTTGTTGTCTGTTGCATTGTTGATTTGTTTATAAATGTCTTTGCAGGACAGTTTTCTCTTTGCCTTTGTTTTGAATTCCTATGCAATATGATTTATTGGTTTTATACCTTTTTCTGAATATTTCATTCAGACTTCTTTTTCTTTCTTTGCATCATATTTTCCAATTGTGAAGCATCATTTTGCGTACATTGTTATTAGTTTGGGTTTCTTCATCAGGGAGCCACTTGATATTCTCACTTTTTATATTATTAAGTGAATACCCACAAAGATCCTAAGATAGTTTCAAATATTTAAATTAAAATTGATTAGATGACCTTTAATTGAAGCTTGAAAATAATATAAAATTTATAACTTAAAATAATTACATATAAAATAAACAAAATTTCTCATTATTCACTTTTGATTTAAAATCCACTTCAAATTCTAATTTGAAATTTTTATCTCATTGAGATGGTGGATAAAATTATAATTTAGAATATCTTATATTATATTTTATTGTCTATTAGAAAATCAATTCCATGCTCATGTAAAAAAAAAAATAGATAAGTTATATATATATATTTTTAATAATTATATATTTTGGAATTATTTTAGTACTCATGCATTTTCATAATAGCAAGTTATAATTGCAACAATAAAAAGACAGCCTGTGATAAGCTTTTAGTGATTATGAGTTATTACAATAAATTGAATCATTATACAATTAATTTTAGAATATAGATAAGATAATATGGATTTTTTTTTTCTGATGTCACTTTAAGAAGCACCACAATTTAATTACTTACACTAGCAAGCCTTGATTAATTGATGGGAGTTGGTCAACACAATTAACACTTCCTCAATTAAAGGGGAATAATGAGCAGGATTTTTTTTTAATGAAAATAAGAATCTAATTAATATAAATTTAATAGTTTTTATATTGAATATTTATATAAAATTAATTTAAATGTTTATATAATTAAAATAATAAATATATTTAATTTAAGGGATATTATAAAACAAAGAATAATAATAATAATAATAATAATAATAATAATAATAATAATAATAATAATAATAATAATAATAAAATTGAATTAACAATTTATTTCATTAAGCTTAATTTGATTAAAATATTACGAGGACTAATTAAGTTGGAGCACATATGATTTAGTTAAATGAAAAAGCCAAGGACCAAAAAAAAAAAAAAGGAACTAAGGAGAAGGTGGTCGGTTAAGATTTCTTTTTGACCGTTGATGCTTCTTGCACTTTCACAGTTCATGAGCAAGCTTTGTACGTGATTATTCCAATTTGGTTTTGCAAGTGTGGCACGTGGGGTCCAAATGGTATATATGCCCTCTTGCCGCACAAATGAAATGGAAAATTATTATTTAATTCATATATTTTCATAAAATTAATTATTTAATTTTTATATTTTAAAAATATATTAATTAATTTTTTATTTTATTTTTATTATATTATTTAATTATTTTATTAATTTTTCTCTTAGTATAGCAATTAAACTATTAATTAATTTTTCTATTTCAGTAAAACTAATTAGTTAAGAGTGTATAATTAGTTAATTTAATTTCAAATTGAATCGAATTAAACTAGACCGGTTAATAACAATTCAATTTGATTTAAACCATTCAGTTTCACATAAAAAGGAATTAACGATTTTTTTTAATAAAAATTGGAATCTAATTAATATAAATTTAATAGTTTTTATATTAAATATTTATATGAAATTTATATAAAATTAATTTAAATGTTTATATAATTAAAATAATAAATATATTTAATTTAAAGGATATTATAAAATAAAGTATTATAATAATAAAAATTAAAATTAAATCAAATTTCAACTTTTTTATCCTATTTCCCCTAAATTGTCAAATAATTAAATTGAATAAATGTTATGAGGACTAATTAAGTTTGATTTGATTTCAAATCGAATTAAATTGAAGTAAATTAATTAATAACGATTCGATTTGATTTAAACCGTTAAATTTCACATAAAAGGAGTTAAGAAAATGATGACAAGTTCAACCAAATGCAGCTCAAGTCCCAAACCATGAACAAACCAACTTAAGTCTCTATCAATTGGTTGTGTGGATCAATGTCCCTTTTATGGGAATCATACATTTGTTTCTTCAGTTAGCTTTGAAATGGCTAACTAGTATTGGGATTCAATCTCACTACAATGAATTCCATAAAAAATTTGACAACTTCAATTAAAGAATGGCATTATTGTCAACTTCAATTTGAGTTCTTACACTAATGGTTTCAAATAGAGTTAAATTAAGAAAAATAATTTATATAACCAATCCCATCTAATTTAAAATTTAGTTATTCTATTCATATTTTTATAAGATTACATTAAATTTGACACTTTTTGTCACGACCCAACCTATGGGCCGGACCGGCACTGGGACCTGGGCCAGCCTAAAGCCCCCGAGGCCCGTAGTAAGCCTAACTGTTCATTAACCCAACTCTAAGGCCCATTTGGGCCCAATTTCAAGAAACCAAACGGACAGAGTCCGGCCATAAAATGGACTTTCCAACGGGGAGTTTTCGACTCACCCGACCTGTAAACATAATAAATACTCAATTGGGGAGCTCAGCTCACCCTCCACATACTCATATCCTCATAAAAATAAATGGAAGCTCAGCTCCCTCATCCAATCCATCAAACATACATATCATTATATGTTTACAGGTCCAACATGATAATAATATTACAGACCATAATCAAATAAATACTTCTAATACATGCGGAAATTCTAGGAGTAAATAAAATTACACAAATATTGATAAACAACCTGCGAAGGAGAAAAGCAGGTTAACCAAAAATAAAATCCTCCTGTAACCTGAAAAAAATATTGAACAGGAGTGAGCGTTCGACTCAGAGAGTAAAATATCAATTTTAACCATAATCTCTATAACTATCTAAAACTAATGCACCCAGAGTGAAATGCAACATCAACATCATTTTCACATCATAACATCAAAAAGGTAATTTGGAGCACTCACGCACCCTGTAGCATCAATCATAACATATGGGAGCTGATCCCCTATACAGCTCTCTTAAATCCAACCTGGTGCCAGCGAAGAACTCAAGCCGGACTTTCGCTTAATAAACCAAATCGAGGGTCCCAGCGAAGAACTCAAGCCGTGACTACCCCTCGAAGGATCGGGTCCCAGCGAAGAACTCAAGCCGTGACTACCCGTCCTATCCATAGTCCACACCACATCACACGCACGCCAACGCACGCACACTGCTCCAAATTACCACAACAACATCATGGCACTTTAACAGTTATCAATGCATCATAAATCGTGCCTAGAGTTTAACTACATAAATATATGTATATAAGTGATGCATGGGCATGCTGAACATATAATAATATCGAAATTACAATTAAAATTAATATTTTACTCACAGACTTGACGGTGGTCACTGAGGCGGCTGGGCGGAGGAAGAAGGGACAGGCTCACCTGACAATTTTATTACAATCATTTAATACAAATGACTCAATACAAATCAAGAAAAGACCCAATACGTCCTAAGTCATGCCGAAAATCCGGCAGAGTCTCCCCTATACCTAGGACCTACCCAACCTGTAAAAGGGCTCAAAACACACTTCTATATCCACAATCCATATATCCACAACTCAATCACATCACACAGCCCCTCCTGGGCCCATCAAATCAATCATCCATCACAATATGTAAAATTTCAATTTAGTCCTTATAATTGATCATTTTTGCAAAAACTGCTCAAATAAGCTCTAAAAATTATAAAACTCGCCATGGTCCTTAGAAATATTACTAAGCTATTGCAAAAAGAATCGTAATTTTCTAAGCTACCACGAATATTTTATGGATTTTTAATCCTATTTAAGCACTAGAAAATTACGAAAAAGCAATGTTCGTGTTTACCTTTGCCGATTCCGACTTCGGGAATGTGCTCGGGATGCCTAACAATGGTGGGGTAGCCAAAATCTCGATCCAATTCGGAGACTTTTCCTAGTCGCTCGTTCGCCGGTAATTAACAGATCCGGAAAACTGTCGAATTTCCGCGAATTGAGGATACCTACACGAAGCCCAATAATAATATATAAAAATCGTGGGTGTTACATTCTTCCCCCTTACGTAAAAATTCGTCCTCGAATTTTACACAAGGCAGAATAAAGTATATGATTACACATTGAACAGATAAGGGTACTTGCTACGCATGTCCCGTTCTGACTCCCAGGTGCACTCTTCCACTGACTGGCTCTTCCACAAAACCTTAACCATAGGAATCTGTTTTGATCTTAGCTGTCTCACTTGGTAGTCCACTATGGCTACAAGCTGCTCCTCAAATGTCAAGTTCTCTTTTAGCTCTATTACATCTGGTTATAGTACATGAGAAGGATCTGGAATGTATTTCCTGAGCATGAAGATGTGAAACACGGGATGAACGTGAGAAAGGTTGGGTGGTAGCTCCAACCGGTAGGCAACTGCTCCAACTCTATTCGTAACCTCAAAAGGTCCAATATACCGAGATGCCAACTTGCCCTTCTTTCCAAATCTCATGACTCCCTTCATTGGAGAAACCTTCAGGAATACATAGTCGCCCACTGCAAACTCCACATCCTCCGTCTGGGTCCGCATAACTCTTCCGCCTTGAAAGTCAAGCTGCTGCTCTCGATTAAAGGAACTACCTCAAGTGTACCGCACTAGGTCTACATCATGCACCTTCGCTTCCCATTTCGCCCAACACAGAGGAGACCTACACTTTCTTCCATATAGTGCCTCATAGGGTGCCGTGCCATCCCTATGCTGGAGTGATAACTGTTGTTGTAGGCAAACTCCACCAAAGCTAGCTGCTCATCCCATTGACCTCCAAAATCCAAAACACTCATGCGAAGCATGTCTTCCAGTGTTTGGATTGTCCTTCGCATCGTCCGTCTGCTCGAGGGTGGAAAGCCGCATCAAGTTCAATCAGGTGCCAAGTGCCTCTCGCAACTTTCTCCAAAACCGAGAAGTGAATCGGGGCCCTCTGTCGATATTATGGAAGTTTAACTCCATGCAATCTGACTATTTCTCGAATGTAGAGCCGGGCATACTGTGCCACAGAGTATGTAGTCTTTACAGGTAAGAAGTGAGCTGATTTGGTCAAGCGGTCTACAATTACCCATATCGAGTCATATCCTCGCGTGGTACGAGGCAACCCAGTCACAAAATCCATAGAAATCATTTCCCACTTCCATTCTGGAATAGGGAGCTCTTGCAACTTCCCTGACGGTCTCTGGTGTTCAAACTTCACCTTCTGACAAGTCAAGCACTTGGACACAAAGTCTGCTATGTCTCTCTTCATGCCATTCCACCAATAGCTATCTTTCACATCATGGTACATCTTGGTGGAACCTGGGTGGACATTGTACAGTGTATAGTGTGCCTCTCGCATGATTTCATCTCTGAGATTGTCCACATCGGGCACACATATCCTAGAACCTTGCACTAGGGCACCATCATTGGCAAATCCAAACTCACCACCTTCACCTTGCTGTACTCTTTCTATGATCTTCATTAATTGTTGGTCTCTGTACTGGGAAACTCTAACTCTGTCCTGCAAGTCTGGCCTCACTGAAGAATGAGCCAACAATACCCCCTCATCTGAAAGATCTAGGATTAAACCTTGATCCATCAACTCATGTACTTCCTGAATCAACGGTCTCTTCTCTGCTGAAATGTATGCCAAACTGCCAGAAGATTTTCTGCTTAAAGCATCTGCTACTACATTGGCCTTCCCAGGGTGGTACTGGATGGTGCAATCATAGTCTTCCAGAAGCTCCATCCATCTCCTCTGTCTCAAGTTTAAATCCCTCTGTTGGAAGATGTACTTCAAACTCTTATGGTCGGTGTATATCTCGCACACTTCACCATACAGGTAGTGTCTCCAGATTTTTAGTGCAAAGACTACAACCGCCATTTCCAAATCATGGGTGGGATAGTTCTGCTCATGCTTCTTCAGCTGCCTTGAAGCATAAGCCACTACTTTTCCATTCCGCATCAAAACACACCCTAGGCCAACTCTGGAGGCGTCACAGCACACGGTGTATCCTTCACCGCTCATAGGTAGTGTTAACACAAGGGCAGTGGTTAGACACTCCTTATCCTCGTCATTATAACTGACTCTATCGAGCTCTCTTCCTGTCCTTTGCATCTTATCCACTTCCCTTTTCCTAGTTTTGGTATTGTTGGTATCTTTTCAACCTGCTGTACTTATTCCTTAATTTTAGTCATATCTCATCCTTACACCTTTTCCTTCAAAGACGTCTATCACATCATCAACTTTAACTTTCTTTTTATTTCTTAGTCTTATCTTGATTACTAGTTCCATTACTTCGAAAATTCTAACCTTACGGCTTACTCCTGCCAGCACATTCTTCACCTTTTGTAACACTTATAATTAACCATAGAAAATTCGTTTTTGTAACCCCTTTCCCAACTTAACTATCAGAACATTATCATTCCCTACCAGCCTTAGTAGGAAATTGCTCATCCTGGATGGATAGGAGCTCCAGAAACTATAAGTTCCATCTGAACTAACACGGCTGTGGGAAATGTATGTCATGCCTTAATTCTAAATAAGATACTTCACGTGTTTATTCTCTTTAATATAATCACATATCGCCCACAACTTTCCAAACTTCAACCTCAAATTACCCATTAGCAATAATTTCATCTATTGAAACTCATCCACAATTAGTATTTCCTCTAGCTCATAGTTTAAAACAGTTACAAGCCTTAGTAGCTAACTCAATTTAACTCCTGTCATTACTCTGTTTGTCCTTTCATACTTAATACTAGGTATGCACTTACTGTCATTCTCATATCAGGAAATTATGTATGAATTTGTGCCTACCAAACTCTCAATAACTAGGTCTCCTTGACTCAGTTACTGTTACTTATATAACCTTCTAGAACCAAAAGCACAAGCTAAACTTGAAAAGAAAGAAAATATCCTCTTATATTCAACTACACCCGATTGTCATATTATAACGTTTCACCTAAGTTTCTTGGTCTTTCTCTCCAAATTTCATCATCTCCTAGCACAATTATGCTCTACCTATAAGGTATCATCTGCATGAACCCTTTACCGTACCATTTTCCTTCTTGACATAATATTTTATAATTTATTAACTTTACTTATACTCGACCTATGATTCATATCTATCATCGTTTTTATTGTGCCCTTAACTTTTGTTGATTCCTGAAAGATTTCTCTCACTAATAAATTCTTCCAACACTAATTCCACCCTTATCTAGGGTCATTAATTTGATCCTTGAACTTTCTAGTGATTTATAACCATCCAGACTTGTCACTTTTTGTTCTACCCCTACTATTGTCCATCGTTATTGCTTCACTACAAAGTGATTCTATTGATCACACTAAAAATGTTTGCCTGACATTCATAACGAACCTCTAACTACCTTCTCACTATCTCAAAAGTCTAACCTAAAACCTATGTGTCATTATCTATCATTCTTTTCCTCTCATCATACCTATTTGATCCCTTAGACTGACTTTTATTCAACTTACTGCTTACTAACTTCTCTTTCTCTACCTATTTAGGTAGTCCGCAATACCATCGCACACCTTCTAACATTTACTCATTATTATTGTATTCCATACCTCCATCACTTTTCTCACTAATGTGGTCCCATTTTGGGTTTTCCATCCTTGTCATTCTCCTTGCCAAGAATAACACTTAGCCTATCCTATATCTTAACTTTGTTCCTTTTATTATGCGCTCTTTAGGTTGTCCTTTCATTTATTTCCTTTGTCTTACCCAAAATAGAACTTGACTATTCTATCCCTGGTTCCATTCTTTTTCCTAACATAATAGCAGTACTTGCTAACTATATCTTCGAGTCTCTATCGCGTTATCATATGTCTGTGCTACTCAGATTTGGTCCTTTGACCACTCTAGCTAGTACTTCTACTAGCATTTAGATTATATTGCATTTGCAATCAATTGTCCAAACTTTCATTCTGCACTTTCTTTATCCATTGGCCTTCTGTGATTTATCTTTGCTAATTTATTACTCTTAACACTATTATAATTAGATTATACTATTATTTTGAATAATTTGAAATTAGAAAGGAACTCGAGAAATTACGATCATACTTTTATTGTATGATCTCTATTCTTATCCTTTAGCTTACATAATACCCTTACTACCTCGAGAACTAATTTTGCAGTAATTTTATTATTATTATTATTATTATTTTCCATGTTTACTCAACTAGCCAAAACTTAAGATTAAGGCACACAAACTGTCATCCAATTCAAAGGATTTACATCCATCATGATCGATTATATATGATTCCTATAATGGAACTTGTATCCTCTCCAGGAGACCCGAGCCCACTACTCTCTCCCACACTCTACAGTCCCATCTGGGACACTATTCCATAAGTCATCATTATCAGTAATAAACTGCGATCCCTAAAGAAAAGATAGGACTATATCCTAACTTGCTGCAACAAAGGTACTACATCTACCACCTTGCCAGAACCATGTCAAGTTAATGACTCTTTTATCATATCATAGCTTTATAAATCATCAATTCATAGTTTCGACCTTCTCTAGGTAGTAGAGTTGTACTTTATTCCATACTGATACACACAAGGTATACTATTCTCACTCTATAAGTGTCACCTTTACTTTGCAACTAGTCCGAAACCTCTGGTCTGATGGCAACTCTTGATGTAACTCTAGCTCATGCCGGGGTAACTGAGTCACTGACTCTAGTTATCACCCAACTGTAACCTTTCAATATTCTAACTCTAGACTCTTA
This sequence comes from Hevea brasiliensis, assembly GCF_030052815.1. Lineage (NCBI taxonomy): Eukaryota > Viridiplantae > Streptophyta > Magnoliopsida > Malpighiales > Euphorbiaceae > Hevea > Hevea brasiliensis. Next base: position 24,819,891 of record NC_079506.1, read on the forward strand.
ACCAAGAGTTCCCAACTCCTCTGTAGATACAGAACTCTGTTCTGGCATAACTGTACCAAAACAAAAGCCATCTCAAACACCCTCATTATGGAGCACCATGGGGATGCACGCAGCTCTACACAATAATCTCATGTCGATCTGCATGTCTGCGACTACAGAGCAGACATCGAGAACATTGTATAGTTACTACGATACGTCTTGACAGACTAGGTCTCCTAATTTCTTATCTCTCATGAATTTTCTATTATCACAAACTTATTCTGACTGGGTCATCTACTGATGACTGCCAGTAGTGGTATCCTCATCCTTATCTAGGGCAACTGTACTTTTAAGACTCACTTTTATATACTCGTGCCTTACACGAAATGGGCACACCATTTAAACCCATACTGACAAAAATATAACATTTCTTGGAGTACGTATCCTCATGATAGACCTCACACGTCTACTAACTCTATTTCACATTTCTATGTACTCCACGAAAATCAAGACACTAACTGAGGTAATCTTATATTTCAGGGTATAACGTAGAATCTAGAAACAAAGAATTATAGGAAAAGACGAAACAGAATCCTATACTCCGCATGTGACTCCTAGTAGACTCTTCCCAACACTTAGATGATTTTTCCCTATGAATCTGGAGCCTAAGCTCTGATACCACATTTGTCACGACCCAACCTATGGGCCGGACCTGCACTAGGACCTGGGCCAGCCTAAAGCCCCCGAGGCCCGTAGTAAGCCTAACTGTTCATTAACCCAACTCTAAGGCCCATTTGGGCCCAATTTCAAGAAACCAAACGGACAGAGTCCGGCCATAAAATGGACTTTCCAACGGGGAGTTTTCGACTCACCCGACCTGTAAACATAATAAATACTCAATTGGGGAGCTCAGCTCACCCTCCACATACTCATATCCTCATAAAAATAAATGGGGGCTCAGCTCCTCATCCAATCCATCAAACATACATATCATTATATGTTTACAGTCCAACATGATAATAATATTACAGACCATAATCAAATAAATACTTCTAACACATGCGGAAATTCTAGGAGTAAATAAAATTACACAAATATTGATAAACAACTGCGAAGGAGAAAAGCGAGTTAACCAAAAATAAAATCCTCTGTGCTTTGAAAAAATATTGAACAGGAGTGAGCGTTCGACTCAGAGAGTAAAATATCAATTTTAACCATAATCTCTATAACTATCTAAAACTAATGCACCCTGTAGAGTGAAATGCAACATCAACATCATTTTCACATTATAACATCAAAAAGGTAATTTGGAGCACTCACGCACCCTGTAGCATCAATCATAACATATGGGGTGATCCCTATCTGACTCTCTTAAATCCAACTGGTGCCGGTGAAGAACTCAAGTGGACTTTCGCTAATAAACCAAATCGAGGGTCCCAGTGAAGAACTCAAGCCGTGACTACCCCTCGAAGGATCGGGTCCCAGCGAAGAACTCAAGCCGTGACTACCCGTCCTATCCATAGTCCACACCACATCACACGCACGCCAACGCATGCACACTGCTCCAAATTACCACAACAACATCATGGCACTTTAACAGTTATCAATGCATCATAAATCGTGCCTAGAGTTTAACTACATAAATATATGCATATAAGTGATGCATGGGCATGCTGAACATATAATAATATCGAAATTACAATTAAAATTAATATTTTACTCCACGGACTTGTGACGGTGGTCAGGCGGTGAGCGGAGGAAGAAGGTCGTCCGGCTCACTGACAATTTTATTACAATCATTTAATACAAATGACTCAATACAAATCAAGAAAAGACCCAATACGTCCTAAGTCATGCCGAAAATCGCGAGTCTCCCTATACCTAGGACCTACCCAACCTGTAAAAGGGCTCAAAACACACTTCTATATCCACAATCCATATATCCACAACTCAATCACATCACACAGCCCCTCCTGGGCCCATCAAATCAATCATCCATCACAATATGTAAAATTTCAATTTAGTCCTTATAATTGATCATTTTTGCAAAAACTGCTCAAATAAGCTCTAAAAATTATAAAACTCGCCCATGTCCTTAGAAATATTACTAAGCTATTGCAAAAAGAATCGTAATTTTCTAAGCTACCACGAATATTTTATGGATTTTTAATCCTATTTAAGTACTAGAAAATTACGAAAAAGCAAGGTTCGTGTTTACCTTTGCCGATTCCGACTTCGGGAACGTGCTCGGGATGCCTAACAATGGTGGGGTAGCCAAAATCTCGATCCAATTCGGAGACTTTTCCGGTAGTTGCATGCGTAGGAAATTCACGAATCCGGACAAGCTCGAATTTCCGCGAATTGAGGATACCTACACGAAGCCCAATAATAATATATAAAAAAATCAGGGGTGTTACACTTTTTATATGAAGTAAATTTTAATTAGTTATCTTTTAGATGATATATCATTAGGGCCTATTGGCTAATTGTTTTTAGCTAACGTTTAGACTTTTGACTCTATCTCTTTTATTTATATTATTTAGTAGCATAATGTTTATATTAGTGTTTAGAGGTTTAGAAAATGATTTATAAAACATTATCCTGATTGAGAGAGTATTTTGACAAAGTTAAAAAAAATGATATCACTATTTTTATATTTTATGATAAATTTAATTACTATTTTTATCAAATACTTTTATTTTAAATCATTGTACAAACGGTTAACTATTACCGCTAATATCTAATCACTAATAATTAATAAAATAATCGACAATTATTAAAATAATTAACAAATACCAAAACAAATAACATTATTCATGATATTTTAACTCTTTATTAGTTATGACAATAGTTTCAGAACTTGGTTATTTTCTTCTAAACCCATCTTGACTCTAATAATGTGTGGGACAGGAATCGAAAGAATATGTTTAATATTAAATTATAGTAACTCGTTCCGCATAATAATATATTATTATTTTTATGTATTTATATATCATAATTTAAAAAGAAAAAGATATATTATTAAAATTATGTTTAAAACTTATTTACTAACTTATAATTTATTTTTATTAAAAATAAATTTATATTATATAATAATAAATTAAAATTAAAAAATTAAAAAAATACATACATAGAAACTTGTTCCACTCCACTCTCTAACAAAGAAACCTCACCCTATACCGAACTCTTGTTAGGTGGGAATAGGAAGTGATATGTCCTATTACAAGCCTTTTACATTTTCTATTTTAAGTAAATGAAAAAATAAAAAATTATAATTATAATACAATTAAAATAAAAAAAAAAAGATTAAAACAACTTAAATTAATTTTTTTTAAAATGTAAATTTGGTGAATATCAGAATGTTTTAATAATTTTTTACCATTTGAAAAAAAAAAGAGTTCCACTTGCTTTCTTCTGAAATCTGATAGCCAAACAAATGAGCGAAGCTGAGACGTGGCACCAAAAGCTGCAAAAACTATACGACTTTCTTTTTGCACTTTTGTTTGCCATGTGCTGCACAGACGCAAACTCAACTACTCTCTCTCGTTTTCTCCAACCCAAAGCCTCTGCTCTCTCTCTCTCTCTCTCTCTCTCTCTCTCTCTCTGTGCGTATTTGTTGAAAGGGCGGAGACTTCCATGATCCACCTCCTCTGTTACTTTTATAGTTGTATTTGTCATAGCTGATTAGAAAAGCCTCTGTTCTATCAAAGTTGGACTCTCCAAATCCTTATCATGGCCATCGATGTTTCAACCTTGCAAAATATGTAAGTCTTTTTATTTGAGTTTGGATTTTCATTTTTATTATATTATTTAATTATTTTATTAATTTTTCTCTTAATATAGCAATTAAACTATTAATTAATTTTTCTATTTCAATAAAATTAATTAGTTACAGTATATAATCGGTAAATTTAATTTTAAATTGAATAGAATTAAATTAGACTAATTAATAACGATTCAGTTTGATTTAAACCATTCAATTTCACATAAAAAGGAATTAAGGATTTTTTTTAATAAAAATTGGAATCTAATTAATATAAATTTAATATTTTTATATTAAATATTTATATGAAATTTATATAAAATTAATTTAAATGTTTATATAATTAAAATAATAAATATATTTAATTTAAAGGATATTATAAAATAAATTAAAATAATAAATATATTTAATTTGAAGGATATTATAAAATAAAGTATTATAATAATAAAAATTAAAATTAAATCAAATTTCAACTTTTTTATCCTATTTCCCCTAAATTGTCAAATAATTAAATTGAATATTGAATTAACAATTAATTTCATTAAGCTTAAATTTGAATAAAATGTTATGAGGATTAATTAAGTTTGATTTGATTTCAAATAGACTAAATCAATTAATAACAGTTACCGTTAAATTTCACATAGAAGGAGTTAAGAAAATGATGACAAGTTCAACCAAATGCAGCTCAAGTCCCAAACCATGAACAAACCAACTTAAGTCTCTATCAATTGGTTGTGTGGATCAATGTCCCTTTTATGGGAATCATACATTTGTTTCTTCAGTTAGCTTTGAAATGGCTAACTAGTATTGGGATTCAATCTCACTTCAATGTATTCCATATCCCTATCTCATTTTGTTTTGAGACCAGTGGAAACGCCCGGCATTTGTTTCTTTAGTTAGCTTTAAAATGGCTAAAAGCTAAACCTTAAATCATTTCTCTTTGTCCAAAGTAGCAAATCCAACAGCAAGGCTTTTCACTTTTCAAGCTTGATTTAGTCTCCATTAAAGAGATATGATAGAGGAAAAAAGAAAGAAGGAAGAAGACTTAGAAATGAAGTCTTGGACGACTAGGATATTGAGGATGGATGATAATATTGACATACAGCTATTGAGGGTTAAACACCTGACCTTTCAATAGGTCTCATAGTTTTCCACCACTATGGTAAACATGTTATATGCATCATAAAATTTTTTAAAATAACATTTATTTTGGTCGGTTCAGTTTAATGATTTTCTTTCTTTCAAAACTAAATTAAACAAAAAAATCTTTCAAATTATTAACGAAACCGAGACCACAAATTGAAAAATCAAACTGAAAAATTAAATTGGCTCGATTCAATTTAATTTTTTTATTTATAAATAAATAGTATTCACTCTTATAATTAGTTAGTTTATATATTTTAAAAAGCACGTTAATTAGTATATAGAATTTAGTTTCGTTAATTATTTAGTCTCATAATTATTTTTTATGCATAATCTACTCTAATCCTCTCCTCTTTATTTCTCTCTTACTATTCCTTATTTCTCTCTCTCCATATTTCTTATCCTCTGCAACCACACCCTTCTCCCCCTCCCTCTCTCTGTTTTCATCTTTTAATAGAAATGATATAAATTATATACACAAAAAAGTTAATCAATTTTCCAATAAAAAAAATACAAAAATAATATTCAATATATCGGATAAAATGCTTGAACAATTTAAAAATATATATATATAACTTCAAATTTTGTCTCCTAACAAAATTTTTATTTTTATCAAAGAATATATTTTTCAAAACATTATATTTTTAAAATACAAGAATCAATTAATTAGTTTCATTAAAATAGAGAAACTAAATAGTAGTATTTTTTAAAATACAATAATTAACTAATTAGTTTCCTTAAAATAGAGAAATTAAATAATAATTTAACCGAAATTAACTAATGAAATTTGACAAATGGAATAAATAGTTTAATATTATCAAAATAAATAGATAACATATTGTATTTTTTTAAAATATAGAGATGAAATAATTAATTTACTTAAAGTATAGAATTTAAATAATAATTTTCTCAATACCTTGCAAATAAAAAAAAATTGAAAAAAAAAAAGAATAAACTAGTATAATAAAAAGGGCATCCATGTACAAGTGGCCAAGTTGAGTAAATTTCAAGTTAGGATGAAAAACTTAAAATAGATATATCTCAATTTCATGGATCTTAAAATTTACTTTCTAATAAATAGAAACATCTAACAATTTTTTTATTATCTTATTATTTATTGAAGTTAACATATGGTTTAAATCTTAATAGTCTATAATTCCTTTATGAATGTTTGAAGTTAAAAAAAAAAAAAAAGAAAAAGTAATTTTCCACCTTAATAAAGTAATTTATTATTTAGTTTTTGATTTTATAATTATTAAACTTTGATCCCATACTTTAAAAAATAGGCCATTTAATCATTGTTTTTTACTTTGTCCATATTTTAATCATTTTATTTAATTTAAAATAAAACATTTTATTAGTCAAAATTCGAAATCATATCTAATGAAAGAGAAAATATTATAATGCCTGAATTATTCTTAACTCTAATACATGTATGGTCTTGTTTAGTTAAAAATGTTTTATTTCCTCATAAATACACTTTTTAAGAAGCACACTTCTAGAAAATTTACTTTCCATAATATATGATTTAAATATGTTTGATATATAAATTATAATTTCCAAAAAATAAATTTACTTTTAAATTATAAAAGAGAATAATTCTCATAATATGATTTAAAATGTAACAAATTAAAGGATAAAATTGATAAACTATGTAGCATTTAACTAAAGAAGTTCAACTAAATTAGTATATCAAGCCGAACTGAGCTAATTCTATTTTTGATTTCAATTCAATTAGTATTTTAGAATAATTTTTATTTTTTGATTTGGTTGAATTTTTGGAAGAAAGAAAATCGATTAAACGAATTGATCAAATTAAATGTTATTTTAGAAAATTTTATAATGTATATAAAATGTTTTTGAATCCATATCATAGGGTGTGACGAAATTTTTACACTGGTTGTCACCTACCGCAACCCTCCTCCTTTATCCGGGCTTGGGACCGGCTAAGCGCAAACTACTTAGGCGGAGTGGTGCCAATTGAAGATAAGTTGAGAGAAGGGAGATTAAGGTGGTTTGGTCATGTGAAGCGTAGACATACGGAGGCTCCAGTTAGACAAGTAGAGCACATTAAGTTAGAGGATAGAAAGAAAAAAAGAGGTAACCTAAATTAACTTGGAGGAGAGTAGTACAACATGACTTAGAAGCATTATACATTTCTGATGATTTAACTCAAAATCGTTCAGAGTGGAAAAAGCGAATCCATATAGCCGACCCCAAATTTTTGGGATAAAGGCTTAGTTGAGTTGAGTTGAGTTGAGTGTATAAAATGTTTAGCTTGGTAGTAGAGAACTTTAAGACCTACTGAAAGGTCAGGTGTTCAACATTCAACAACAGTTGTATGTATTTATTTATTTTTTTGTTAACTTAACACAGTGATTAAATCAAAAACTATACATTTAAATTGATCTCAACCATCCAAGTTTTCATATATAAATGTAATATTCTCAGCCATCCTCAGTACCTTAGCCGTCAAAGACTCTAGCTCCAAGTCTTCTTCCTTCTCTTTTTCTCTTCCATATCACTTCAACGGAGACTGAAACAAACTTGAAAAGTGAAAAGCCCCATCACTTGCGTTGCTGTCTCTATTCCATTGTAGTTGGTTGGCTCCTCCATTGATTTCTACCATTGGGTGATTTGTAAATCTGCTGTAATTTATTGAATTTTTTTTTAATTTTTTATTGTTTGTTGCTGTGTTTGCTACTTTGAATTTAAGGTTTAACTTTTAGCCATTTTAAAGCTAACTAAAGAAACAAATGCATGGCTCTTAGTGGGATAGGGATATGGACCAAACTAAAGTGAGATTGAATCCCAAAACTAGTTAGCCATTTTAATGTATGATTCCCATAGAAGAGACATTAATCCACGCAACCTTCTGATTAAGACTTGAGCTGGGTTGTTCATGGTTTGAGACTTGAGTTGCATTTGGTTGAGTCTATCATCCTTTCATCGATTCTTTCTATGCGAATCCAAACAATTTAAACCAAATCGAATCAATATTAATCAGTTTGGTCCGGTTAAAATTTTTTATGAAATTTGATATTCAGTTTTTTTAGTTCAGTTTGGAACCAAACTGGCTAATTACACACCTGTAAACTTACCAAATCCATTCTATATAAGTTACTTTCCTTGTATAAGAAAAGAATTGTAACACCCCAAATTTTTAAATTTATTATTTTGTGAGTAAATATTAATATTTTATTTTATTTAAATTTTAAAAAATTATTTAAAATTTTTCAGATTTTAGAAATCGAGTTTGATTTTTCAAAAATATAAAACTTTGATGATTTTTAAAAATTAATTTAAAGACCACGTGGCAAAACTAAAAATATATTTGGACTCTATGAATTTTTCTGAGTTTTCAAGAATTTTTTTCGGAATTTTTGGGCCTCGTTTTCGATAGCAAGGTAGAGTAAAAATTCAAAATTTTGTATCCTGAATTGGACCGGCCGAATCAAACCGGACTGATCGAATCGGACTGGCCTTCTTTTTCTTTTTCTTTCTTCCCTGCGCGTTCCTGTCCCTCTTTCTCTCTCTCCCGTTTTCTCTCTTCTCACTCCTCCCCACGCCGCGCCGCCGCCACCTAGCCTCCCCACCTCGCTGGCGCGCTGCTCTAACCCTTCCCCGCAGCTGACCAACACTCCAAGCAGCCGGAAATGACCCGCGGAGCTCCTCCTGCCCGCGCATGCCGTTTCGGCTTCCCGGCCAAAATCCGACCAATCCGACCACTGTTTGGGCTGGGTCTTGTGTCGAAATTCATCTACACCTCGTGAGCTTTCCATAGACACTAAGAACACCAAAATTCATTGAGTGGTTTGCCCAATTTTTGTCCGGGAAGTTTTAGCCCATTTTGACTTTTAGGCTAGATTTCTCGCAAACCGTGAACCCCACGAGAAAACCGAGAGTACTAGAGGGCTCCACTCGTCGAGAGCTTCGCGGCAATATAAATTTTAAAATTTTTCGATATCGTTTTTCGGTGGGTCCCACGAAACTTCGTAGTATTTTTTCGAGCACTAAATGACCTTAGAAAATTTCGTAAAAATTTTGTATTAACCTCCGTGTTGTGGGTTTCGTGTAAGTGCCTTCAATTTGAGGAAATTCAATGGTTGCATGGGTCTATAAATTTTCGGCCAGACAGACAGGCTACCGAAAAGATCTTGGAATTGGGTCGAGATTTTGGCTACTCCGCCATTGTCAGACGTCCCGATCTCGTTCCCGAGGTCGGAATCGGCATAGGTAAACCTGAACCTTGCTTTTTCTTAATTGTCTAGTGCTTAAATTAGATTAAAAATCCATAAAATATTCGTGGTAGCTCAGAAAATTATGATTCTTTTTTCATTAGCTTAGTAATATTGCTCAGGACCGCGGGGCAAAGTTTTAGAATTTTTAGAGCTTATTTGGGTAGTTTTTGCAAAAAAGATCAATTATAAAGAATAAACTGTAATTTTACATATTGTGATTAATGACTGTTTGGATGAGCCCAGGAGGGGCTGTGTGATGAGATTGAGTTGTAGGTGTATGGTTTGTGGATATAAAAGTGCGTTTTTAAGCCTTTTTGCAGGTTGGGTAGGTCCTAGGTATAGGAGAGACTCTGTCGGATTTTCGGCACGCCTTAGGACATCTTTAGTCTTTTCTCAGTTTGTATTGAGTAAAATAAATTAAATAATTGTAATGAAATTGTCAGGTGAGCCAGGACAGCCTTCCTCTTCCACCTAGCCGCCAAAAGTGACTTTGGTTAAATCTGTGAGTTAAATATTAATTTTAATTATAATTTCGATATTACTATATATTCAAGCATGCTCATGCATCACTTGCATGTATATATCCATGTAGTTAAACACTAGGCATATTTTATATTGCATTCTTAATTGATGAATTGCCATGGGTGTTGTTTGTGATAATTTGGAGTAGTATGCGTGCGTGTGATTAGGGGAGAGCAGTTTACGAGTTAAACCGATTAACCGAACCGAACCGAAATTAGTGGTTCGGTTCGGTTAATCGATTTAACCGGTCCGGTTCAGTTAGTACTTTCAAAAAGTTTCAGTTGTCGGTTATTTCAGTTCGGTTATCGGTTATAACCGAAGAACCCAATAAAACCGAAATCAACACAGGCCTTTATTGATTTAAGCCCAACCCTTTCACACAACCCAGCCCATAATTGATTCCCTAACCTAAAACTAAAACTAAAATCACTAACCTTTCTTCCCATCTCATCTGCCTACTGCCGTCTACCGCCGCTCAACTTTTCTCCCTCCTAAAACTAAAATCCCAAGCTTCCTCTTCGTCTCTCTTCTTCCTTACTTGTGTGTGTGGTATGCATCTTCTTCAATCTTCATTCGAGGTGAGCATTCGTCTCTCAAAATAATTTTCTCCTGTATCCTAATTTTTATGTTAAGCTTGAATGCCATTAATCTATTCCCCTTTTCTCAACATGACATTTACAAAATGATCATGCAGCCAAAGGATAAGGGGAAAACATCTTCATTGAAGGAGCAAGGCCTAAGATATTTTACCCCTAGGGAGGTATGTAGATTTTGCCGACATGCTTTTTTGAAATATTTTTTCATGTTGAAAAAATTCTATTTATGTATATTATTCTAATGACTAGGTTGCTAATTTGCATTCTTTCCTTGAGGATTTTCATTTTCCACAGCACATAAGCCTTAGACAACGGTATGTTATTATTTTCTCAGTATCAATATAGTTATATCAGGAAAATAAGGTTGGCAGTTACTGTTATCAGTAGTCACTGGTGATCAACTAGTTTATAACTTGTTAACTAAGGCTAAGTAGGCCACACAGATTGAGCATCATCTTTATTGGACACATGTATAAATCAAGATAGCAATATACTTGAGTAGATAAAATTGAAACCCTTTCCCAACAAAAAAAAAAAAAAAAGATTATTGAAATTGATTTGATATAAAAGCAATCTAGAATCTCTTTGTGTTTATATGACACGTATATCAAGTAGAGGTTGAAGCATCAGATTAAAAACTAAGGATATGTTAGTAGGGTATGTGTATGTTTCTTGGCAACTTGTGAAGGCTCATGTTATTTTAATTTTCTATTGTTTCCAGAAAAAGATAAATTAATAATCAAATTTTGGCTACCATTTTGTGTTGTATTGTCATTTTTCCCCCTTTTCCTGAATTTAAATTAAAATAGGCCAATGGAATGGCACTACCTTACCTGTGTGACAGTTTGATTGTTGTGAATATTAATTCTTTGGTTGATTTTCTGAATCATTTAACACTCAGCATACTAATCATGGAGTTGACTCTTTAGTTAGGCTCTTATTTGTTATTTTGCTGTCCTCAATTAGAGTTTTGTCCTATTAAGTTAATCAAATCACCTAAGAAATAATAAAATTCATCCGAGCTCAATTAGAAGGATAATAGTAGGGTTAGTGGCACAAGAAGTTGAAATCTAAAACCACATGCATTTCCCTTTTTCTGATATGGAACCCACTACAAAAAGCTTAGAAAAAAAGTACTAGTTAATTAGTTGGCCATAATCTATACTTTGAATTGTTTGTTATCATCTGACATGTGATGTTGGCTTAATTTTATTTTATGGACGTCTCATAACTCAAAGTTAACTTCTGCTGCTTGCTATGATGAGTGTCTAACTACTAACTGTCTCTTGCTTATTATAGCTGAATGTTATAATTAACTGATTATTCCTCAAGTTGGTCACTTTCTTGCATTTAATGCTTTTGACAGAAGCAATGGTTATAAAAAGTTGCTTATTTTGGGCAAAAGCTGGCCATGAATCAAATTTTGATCTTTATGAAAACCTAAATTCTTAATACTTATTAAAAGAAATTATAAATCAGTCATTGATATATATGAAAATTTATTAATAAATTACATATACTAATAATTTATATTATTAATGTGAATTGAAATTACTCTTTCTATGGTAGCTTGTGCTCCACAATAATATTGATTAGAGTTCTAATGTTAATTATTTGTGTACTCTTGTAGTAGCTGAACATGGATTCTAGTTCTAGCGGGCAAAATGATCCAATAAATACAACTGATTCCAATCAAAGTGAACAAGAAACTGCAACAAGTTCAAAATCAAAAGTGAAAAGAAAGCCAGTCATGCCAAGGTCTACAGTTTGGGATCACTTCACCAAGTTTAAAACTGATGATGGTGACACCAAAGGCAAGTGTAATTATTGTAATAAAGAATTTTGTTGTGATCCCAAGAGAAATGGAACCACTGCACTTAGGAATCATATGAATATTTGCAAAAAGCATCCACATGCCATTGAGACTAGGCAAGCACTATTGGATTTGCAACCAAATTCAAACAATGTAAAGGGTGAAGTAGGCACACTTCTACTTGGAAATATGATGAAAATGAAATTAGGGAGGCTCTTGTTTTCATGATTATCATTGATGAGTTGACATTTAAATTTGTAGAAGGTGAGGGATTTTGAAAATTTATGAGAGCTATATGTCCTAAGTTTAAGATTCCTTCTCATTGGACTATTTCACGAGATTGTTATTTAGTGTATGTTGAGGAGAGGTCAAAATTGAAGTCTTATTTGAAGAGAAATTGTCAAAGGGTGAGTCTTACTACGGATACATGGATATCATTTTAACGAATTAATTATATGTGTATCACTGCTCATTTCATTGATAATGATTGGAAGTTACATAAGAAAATCATTAATTTTTGTCCTATTACAAGTCATAAAGATGATGCAATTGGTAGAGCTATTGAAACTTGTTTGCTAAAGTGGGGGCTAGATAAGATATTCACTATTACAGTTGACAATGCTAGTTCAAATGATATAGCCATTTCTTATTTGAAAAAAAAAGCTTGCAAATTGGGGTGTCACTGTTTCTAATTCTGATTACCTTCATATGAGGTGTATGGCACACATAGTTAATTTGGTTGTCATGGATGGCTTAAAAGATGTTAGTGAGTCAGTGCTGAAAGTAAGGAATGCAGTGAGATACATTAGGAGTTCTCCAGCTAGGTTGAAAAAGTTTAAGGAGTGTGTTGAATATGAAAAAATTGATGGCAAGTCTTCTTTGTGTTTAGATGTGTCAACTAGGTGGAATTCAACTTACTTGATGTTGAATATAGCTCAAAAATATGAAAGGGCATTCGAGAGGTATGAGTCACAAGAACCTATGTTTAGGCTTGAATTGGGAGAGAATGAAGTGCCTAATTTTCATGATTGGTCTGAATGTAGGAAAATGGCTGAAATGTTATCTCATTTTTACGAGCTTACTTTGCGTATTTCTGGTTCTCGATATATCACATCTAACAAGTTTTTTGGTGAGATAAGTGACTTGGCTTTTATTTTAAATCAATGGGTGGATAGTACTAATATTGAGGTGAAAAATATGGGGGACAGAATGAAGAAAAAATTTGACAAGTACTGGGGGATATAGATAAAATGAATAAATTAATTTATTTTGCTACTGTTCTTGACCCTCATGATAAGTTTGAATATATGGAGTTTCAATTTTGCCAAATGCATGGTGAAGAAAAGGGTGAGCAGTTGTTCCAGAAGGTGAAGTCATCTTTGATTGACTTATTTAATGAGTATAAGAAAATGTATCAAACTGATTGTGAGCAAACAAGTGATAACACTAGCTCACAGCTCTCAAGTGGTAGTGGTAGTATAATAAATCTAAAGCCCAAATTGTACTTGAAGCATCACTACAAGAAGCAAAAGTTAGAAAAAAATGGAGGTTTAAATTTAAAAACAGGAAATGTATCTCAATGAGGCAATTCAAGAGGACAAGGAAGATTTTGATCTCTTAAAATGGTGAAAAATCAATTCTGAGAGATTTCCTATCCTTGGAAAAATGGCAAGAGATATATTGGCAGTCCCAGTTTCAACTGTTGCATCAGAGAATGCTTTTAGTACTGGTGGGAGAATACTAGATCCCTTTAGGAGTTCTTTAACTCCCAGAATTGTGGAAGCTTTGATATGTGCACAAGATTGGACACGTTCCTCAAATTGTCCAATAAATGTTGAGGAAGATTTAGAGGAACTTGAAAAGTTTGAAGAGGGTATGTAATAAATACATGTATTTAGATAATTTTTATCTTTTAATATTTTCATTTCAATATGGATTGATTTTTTTTTCCATTATATAATTCAATTTTCAGTACTGCCAAGTGTTGGCCTAACTCAATTAGGGGGATCAATTTGTTCAACCCCTACTCTTAACTTTTAGATGTAAGTTTGATTGTTTAAAGTTTTATATTATTTTATGCTTTCATTAATTATTATATATCGATTGTCTTTTTTTTATTATTTTGTTTATGTAGGTTCCCAAAAGCTATTGCCTGTTGCCTCTTCATTTGAGGATGTTTTTGGATTTGGTTGGACTGCTCAAAATCAAATTATTGGAGATTTGATGGAATTTAATATTATGTTTAATTCTGTTGTTATTTGATGGATTTTAATATGGACTGTATTTAGCTTTTATCTTGTTGGAGATTTGGCATTTTATTATTATGTTGTTTTATGGATTTTAATAATAACTTAACTGGATTGTATTTAGAGTATGGTTGTGGTTATTTTAGCTTTTATTTCAATTATGTTTTGCTTTATGGTTTGGCATTTGATGCTTGGATTATTATTTGGTTTAGTGGTTTTATACTTTTATTTATTTTATGGTTTATTTGGCATAGTGACATTTTATTAAATTGATTGTTTATTTGATGCTACACAATTGATTTTATATGAATTGTATACTATGAAGTGTGAACAAATGCAAATATGCAATTTACAGGTCAAGCAGGTTTGGCAATTAAAAAAAATTGAAATTTTGGTTTTTCATTAATCGAATCGAACTGAACTGATAATGATTGGTTCGGTTCGGTTTTTCTCCAATAAACGGTTTGGTTCGGTTTACAATTTATGAGATTTTTTATTATCGATTATTTCGGTTCAGTTCGGTTCGGTTCGGTTCGAAACCAAACCGACCGAATGCTCACCCCTACGTGTGATATGGTACTGGATACGGACAAGACGGGCAGACACGGCTTGAGATCTTCGCTGGGACCCGGTCCTTCGGGGTAGACACGGCTTGAGTTCTTCGCTGGGACCCCATATTTGGTTTATTAAGCGAAAGTCCGGCTTGAGATCTTCGCTGGCAAAGGTTGGATTAAGAGGGCTGTATAGGGGATCAGCTCCTATATATATATCGTTTGATAGTGTTGGGTGTGTGAGTGCTCCAAATTGCCTTTTTATGTGATTTGTATGAAATTTATGACAGTGTTGCATTTTACTTCATAGGGTGCATTAGTTTTAGATAGCTATAGAGATTATGGTTAAAATTGATATTTTAGTCTCTAAGTCGAACGCTCACTTATGTTCATCTATTTTTCCATGCTACAGGAGATTTCTCGTTGAGTTCTAACCTACCTCTCTCCCTCGCAGGTCGTCTATTAATGTCTGTAATGTTTGTATAATTCTGTTAACTCCTAGAATTCTGCATGTGTTAGAAATATTTATTTGATTTAGGTCTGTAATATAATTGCCATGTTGGACTTGTAAACTTATTAAATGCATGTATGGTTGGATTAGATGAGGGAGCCGAGCTCCCATTTATTTTTATGACATTTGATTATGAGGAGGGTGAGTTGAGCTCCCCAATTTATTATATATTGTGTTTACAGGTCGGGCGAGTCAAAAAATTTCTGTTGAATGGTCCATTTTATGGCCAGACTCTATCCGATTGAATTCTTGAAATTGGGCCCAAATGGGCCTTAGAGTTGGGTTGAGGAATAGTTAGGCTTACTACGGGCCTCGGGGGCTTTAGGCCTAGTGCCGGTCCGGCCCAAGTCCTAGTGCCGGTCCGGCCCATAGGTTGGGTCGTGACAAATGTGGTATCAGAGCTTAAGCTCTAGATTCATAGGGAATATTTATCTAAAGTGTTGGGAAGAGTCTAATAGGAGTCACATGAGGAAAATAGGGTCCATGTTCGTCTTGCATTGTCATCTTTGCTTTTAGTTTCTGTTTTATATAATTGTGTGTAAATATGAGTCTATAGAGTTGTGTAACATGCTGTTTTGAAATTTTGTGGGCTAATGCTGCTGAATTTCAGGAAAATGCTTAGAAGCAGGAGAGCTGCCATTGCATCAGAACCAGATGTTCCTGATGAGGTGTCGGCATAGGATGAGGTGCCTACCCCGAGGAGGCGGGGTAGGAGGCCTAGAGCTACTCAAGTAGAAGAGCAGCTGCCACCAGTTCAGGATCAGTCTTTTGTGGCCCCGGATCCCATGGACCCAATGGCAACTACTCTAGCTGGCTTGCAGATAACCATCGATATGATGGCACAGTATATGGTCCACCCTCCCTAACAGCAGCAGTCCATCGCACCAAGAGGGAAACCTTATAAACAAATAATTAATTTCAAGAAGTTGGTGCCGGATACTTATGATGTGTCAGATGATGCTTATCGATTTTTGGATTCTTGCAGACAAGTAGGGACGGAGTTACAGTTGACTGATAGGAGACTTATAGAGTGTGTGTAGCATGTCATGGGGCCTATGCCTAGACAATGGATGAATGACTACATATTACCTCGGATGGAAGGTTTGTCATGGACCCAGTTTGTGAAACTGTTTATCAACAGGTTTGTGCCAGAAAGTTTCAGAGATCAAAAGCAGTGGGCCTTTGAGGCCTTAAGCCAGAATGGCAAGTCTGTAGATGAATGTGCTACAGAATTTATGGAACTGAGCAGATATGCCCCTACAGCAGTGGCTACAGAAAATATGAAGGTAAAAAGGTTCCTAAAGGGGTTGGACAGGAGGTATGCAAACCTAGCCATGATGTCTTATCAGTCTTTTGATATGGTAGTTGATCGAGCCCTACAGATTGAGATTAGCTATACAGGAGATGACAATGGAAGGGCAAAGAAAAATAGAGCAGAGGGTTCTTTAGCTGTTCCCCATATGGGTACTACGGGTAGCGGAGGCCAAAGTAATTACAGAGGAAGAAGTAGGAATAAAAAGAGTGGTTTTAGACACAAATCTCGACGATTCAAACCAGGGTATGGATCCAGCAGTGGTCACAGTTCGGGATACAGCAGTTCTGGGTCTGGTTCAGGATCCTCCTTTGCACCTTGCACACAGTGTGGAAGAGGACATTCAAGACCTTGTATGATGGGTTCAGGAGTATGTTTCAGGTATGGCCAACAAGGTCACTTTACTTGGGAATGTCCCGTGTTGTAACACCCCCGTTGTATAGCCTGGTATATTTCACTGTTCCGGTGACCGGTGTCGGTCCGGACAATTAATGGGATTAGGGCCACACTTAAGACAATTTGAGAAGCCATAAACACAAATAATTAGTAATGTTTAATTAGTTAACTATAAATAAGAAAAACAGAACATAAGAGGTTAAACGAGCTGAGAGTCACAAATGATGAGTGACTCTCCTGAACGATCGCAAGTCGCTTTTAAACTCAAATTTCAACCGTAAAGTGACGCCGCGGTCCTTAGGACCCTTATGAACACAAAGTGGAAAAGAGAAAATCATGAAAAGAACTGTTAAGCTACCAAATAATTAGGTCGTGAGCCGAAGAAATATTGTATTATTTGCAAACCTGATCGAATTGGCTAGGGGCAATTTGGTCAATTGACCCCGAGAGTCGACTCATCGACCTAATCACAAATAAAATCTTATAAAAGAAAATTTCAGAATATATAATTAAATTAAAGAACTAATAGAAAAAAAAAGAAAAAAAAAAGAAGAGAAAATGAAAAAGTTGAAAAGTTGATGACATCATCATGATGATGTAACTATGACTTCATAATTAATTTTAATTTAATTAACTAATTGACTAAGTCAAATTAAAGACTAAAAACAAAATTGAAAAGCCAATTTTTTACTTCTTCTTCTTTCTTTTTTTCTCTCTTTCCCGTAGCTCTCTCCTTTCCTCTCTTTTTATTTTGTTTCACCATTAAAACTTAGATTTAAGCTTCTTAAACTTTAGATTTCACCCCCTAATCCTTGAAAATAATTATAGAAACCATTAAATTGACCCTCAAGAAGAAGATTTGGAGCAAGAAATTAAAAGAATTTGAAGATTTGAGGAAGATTGAAATTCAAAGTTTAAGGTTAGTGAATTTAAAATTGAAAATTATGTTTAATATTTGTGTTCTTGTTGTATGTAACTTAGATCTTAACTTAAAATAAAATGAAATTAATTGTAGGAGGACTAAACCTGGATTTTGATCAGCTAGGGTTTGATATGTAAGTGCATGAATTTGATTAGATTATAAGTGTAGGCAAGCTTATATGAAGGTAGATGTGATGTTGGTATGCTTAAATGTGATTAAATGAAACAATTTAGTGTGATTAGGGTTTCAATGCTAGGGTTAGTGAACCAAAATTTGGAGAAATGCATAAATGGCATGTTTGATCTATTATGAAGTGAAATAATGGTCAATTATGATCAAATGGATTGTGTGGGAATGGTAGTAAATTAAACCAAATTAGTAGGTTAATGGTCATGTCTGGCAGCATGACCAAACCCACTTTGAAGGACCAAAACTCAATTTACAAGTCCAATTGATATGCCACCAATTGGAGATGAAAATAGACATAAAAGAGCACAATTTTCATTAAGGAACCATGGCCAAAAACTGACCAAAACTTGGTGAAACAATTGACCAAAGTGGATTGATTGCAGTGTCATCAAGATTAAATCGACCAAATGAACAGTAACTGTTCATTTGGTCATAACTCGAGTTAAACAGGTTAAATTGACCTGAAATTTGGCCAGGGTTAGAGGGCATATAGATCTAAAACTTTCATGAAGGACATCACCTCAAATTATGCCATTAACCCATTCAAATTATTGAGCAAAGTTAGGTTACCAAACCTGCAACTCTGCAGAATTTTCATTGAGCAGCAATGTTTGGATAGCTATAACTCCCTCTAGAAAACTCGGATTTAGGCGATTCTTGAACCGATGGAAACCTAAGACATAGTAGAACATTTCATATGAAGAAAGTTAGACCAAATTATGAACATAACTTAATCAAATTACTGACCAAAGTTGGACCAAAATCTGCCAGAACCCAAAAATGCAAGATGAATAAAGGCACGTGAACAGTAAACTTATCTTGGCCATAACTTGAGCTACAAAACTCCGATTGAGGTGATCCAAAAATGAGAATACACTTAAGACAATAAGGAACATTTTCTATGAAGGAAGTTTTATCAAATTCCAACAGTAGACCGACCAATGAAACAATGCAACTTCGGAGAACCAAAACCGAAAATTGGCAATTTTGCCAAAATGACCTAAGCTTTAAACAAATGACCAAAACCAACAAGTTTGGTGACCAAAATGTGGTATGTGGGTGAAGTTGGAGTTCCCATACCTATTAAGCCTTAGAAAGTCAATAATTTGACTTAAATAGTACAGTGAATAGTAACCCGAAACACAAAATTTTGAGAACGTCGAATTTAACACATTAGAGCTAGCTAAATGTGAAGTTAAGTTTATTTTGGATTTATTTTAAGTTTTAGTACTGAAACATTGGAAAATTTCGTGTTTCAGTGGAAAAATACCGATGTAACTCCGAGGAGTCGAGTCAAGGCCAACAGCGACTGCTTGAGGTTTGTGCACAACATATACTTTTATAATCATCTTTTGCATATCGTTTTGAATAATGTGAAATATTGGATTATGGCATTCTTATGATGTTTGATCTAAATTGTTGAAATTTATTATGTACATTTGAAATGACAATGTTTAGCAAATTGTTAAGATAAGTTTTGAAACCACAGTATCATGACCATATATTTGAACACCTCACTAGCACGACTAGTGGGGGTAATTTGTTTTGAATTTTGATTCCTTCTCCGAAAAGTGTTGAGGTGTGCCAAGAGAAGAGGATGTGAATGGATATCCATATATTTGAGCTAGCTAGCCTCGTGATATGATTTCTCTTTAGCCTCTGGCTATTGAGATTCATGTGATTTCTCTTTAGCCTCTGGCTATTGAGATTCTATTTGTTTCGAATGGCGTGATCTAACTGTGGGTTTTATGAAATGTGTTTTGATACTTTGAAATGAACTTGGTTTACATGTAAAATCTCACAATGCATGATTGTATTTAATTTTCATGTTTAGCCAAATTTTTGAATGAATGTGCTTTAAGCTTTACATAAAGATTATTTTAGTATATTGTGCACCACTGAGTCCTAGTACTCAGCGATAGCTTTTATTGCTGTCGCAGATACAGAGACTAGAGGAGCAGATCGAGTCATTGAAGTGTGTGAAGTCATCACTTGAAGCCTTCGTATAATTTATACCCTAACTGCAAATACTTCTTTTGATGTATATATTGCACATAAATGTATGGACATATAAAAATGGGTCTTGAGCAGCTTGTACACAAATTTGTATGAAGTTTATAATAAAGTTTAGTTTGTGTTTCTTTTGATATAAAATTGTAAGGATGTGTATAAATTGTTTTGTTTTTAATGAAATATGAATGATATTGTTTGACACTATTTTGAGAATTATTGAACTTGTGAATTTT
Organism: Hevea brasiliensis; assembly: GCF_030052815.1. Classification (NCBI taxonomy): domain Eukaryota; kingdom Viridiplantae; phylum Streptophyta; class Magnoliopsida; order Malpighiales; family Euphorbiaceae; genus Hevea; species Hevea brasiliensis. Next base: position 24,840,321 of record NC_079506.1, read on the forward strand.
GAGAAATTGGTTGAGATTGAGTATGAATTTGAAGCAGTGGTTAGAAAATTATTGGAAGTGCTTTTATTTCAGTTATTTGAAGTATGTTTTTATCTAAATACAGAGGAAACTCTGTCAAAATTTTTACAGAATTTGCGGAAAACTAAAATGGACCAAAAATATTAACTAGTTTTAATTTTAACTAAATGTTTTAAATACTTATTAGAAATGCTCACCACTTGTCAAAGATAAGAAAATTGTTTTAAAATCCCTTTTAGGGTACTTAATGAGTTATCGGTAGGTGAAGTTCGGTAGTTCATTAGGTATTCTACGGGATCATGTTATGCCTTACAGAGGGGTAAGGTGTGACATGTTTTAGTGGTATCAGAGCAAATTTTTGAATTATGTTTTAAATTGTGAATTTGTGTCTTTTCTTTGTTAAGTACAACTGCTCAATGTCCATAATTGTTACATACAGTGCATTACATCATGAATGTGAACTAATGGAGGGAAATCTCCTTGTGTTACTTGTTCAGGAGATACCCTAGCTTCAGCCTGAAATGGAAGAAGGGGATCGCTCAGTTGAGCAGTCTGTTGGAGCTGGGGCACAAGGGAAAGCCCCAGCTTTACCGAATGTCAGTGGGTCAGTAGCACCAGCCCCACAAATGCCGCAGTTCCCTGCACAATTTGCACAGCAGATGGCTGCGATGTTTCAACAAATGGCTGGGGGTATGCCCGTTCAAACTCCACCACAACCACCTGTGGCACAACCATTGCCTCCAGCCAGACAATATGCTAAATTACTGAAGTATGGGGCTGCAGAATTTAAGGGTACAGTGGACCCTTTAGAGGCAGAGCAATGGCTTGAAAGAATGGACAGAGTGTTTAAGAAGCTGCACTGCTCAGAGGAGTTGAAGTTTGAATATTCTGTGTCGCTACTGCAAGGGGATGCATATGATTGGTGGAAGACCATCCCCACGGCTTAGCGTAACCACCAAGGTCGACTGGATGACTTCATCGAGAGTTCGCATGTAAATACATCCCAGATGCATATGTTGACCAGAAATTGCAAGAATTTTTGAGTCTGAAACAAGGGAATCGATCAGTGGCAGAGTATGAGAGGGAGTTCTCCCGCCTGAGTCACTATGCGGGGAGTCTCCTTACTACCAGTAAAGCAAGATGCAAGAGATTTGAGACGGGTTTGAAGCCCAGCATAAGGATGCAAGTTGTGGGATTTCGACACAGCAACTTCTCAGAACTTATGTCTCAAGCACTTGAACTGGAGAGAGTTGAAGCAGAAGCAAACCCAGTGAAGGAAAAAGTCGAGAAATTAAAAAAAGACAAGGGGGAAAAATCAGTTGAACAGAGTTCTGGTGCTACCTCTGGAAAGAAAAAGAAGTTTAGTGAACCCAGCAGGGGTCGAGGTGGAAGGTTTGGTAGAGGTAGATTTTCTGGTCAGAGACCCCCTAGGTCGCGATCAGCCAGGGTTCACATTCTCGCCCCTGTGAGACTTGTGGCAAGATTCATGGGGAATGTTACCGCCACTGGAGCCTGCTTTATCATGAGGCAAGGGCCATATAGCTAAAGACTGTACTAGTGCTCCGAGATATGGTCCAGCTCCTACTACTGCCGAGGGATCTATTCAGAGTCCTGCTCCCAGAGGTTCACAGTCATTTGGCAGAGGAAGAGGCAGAGGTAGAGGCACTACTTCAGGCAGTCAGGGCACAGTTGGTCAGTCAGGATAAGGAAGTGCTTCGACCAGAATCTAAGCAATGAAACAGCGAGAAGAGGCTGAGACTTCTGATGTGGGTAGCTGGTACATTCTCTATCTCTGATCAAGAAGTATTTGTATTGTTTGATCCGGTTCAACCCATTCATATGTTAGTGCTAGCATAGTTAGTTCACTTGTCATCCCATGTGTGCAAATGGGTTTTGAAGTGCTAGTAACTAGTCCGTTAGGACAAGAGGTCCGGTCAACAGAATTTATAGAGACGCCCTTTGGTAATCCAAGGACATGTTTTCTGTCGGACTTGATTGAGATGCCCTTCAGAGAGTATGATATTATCTTAGGCATGGATTGGTTAGCCGACATCATGCTATGATTGATCAGAGATCAAGATAGTCACTTTTGGTCTACCTGTGTACGGTGATGTGGTCATACACGGGAGAGGCATTTATCGCCATCAAACATCATTTCACCGCACCAGCCGTAAAGATGATCGTAAAGGGGTGTGAAGCATACTTGGCACATGTGATAGACACCCAAGTGGGGAGTCCAAAGACTAAGGGACATCCCTATCAGATGTGATTTTCCGGATGTGTTTCCTGATGAATTGCCAGGATTACCTCCAGAAAGAGAGGTGCAGTTTGAAATTAATGTTATGCCTGGTGTGGATCCGATCTCCATAACGCCATATAGAATGGCACCTGCAGAATTGAAAGAGTTGAAAGTGCAGTTGCAAGAATTGCTTGACAAGGGCTTTATCCGCCCTAGTGTGTCACCTTGGGGAGCGCCAGTGTTGTTTGTAAAGAAGAAAGATGGCACTCTCCGCTTGTGTATTGATTATTGGCAGTTGAATAAGGTGACAATAAAGAATAGATATCCATTGCCCCGCATTGATGACTTGTTTGATCAGTTGAGGGGTGCAACTGTGTTCTCCAAAATTGACCTGAGATCAGGTTATTATCAGCTGAAAGTACAAGAGCAGAGTATTTCTAAAACTGCCTTCAGAACCCGCTATGGCCATTATGAGTTTTTGGTTATGCCATTCGGGTTAACTAATGCTCCACGCTTTATGGATCTGATGAACACTATCTTCAGACCATACCTCGACCAGTTTGTTGTGGTATTCATAGATGATATATTGGTCTATTCGAGGAATGCAGAAGAGCATGATAGACATCTGCGAATTGTACTACAGACTTTGAGGGAGAAACAGCTATATGCCAAATTGTCGAAGTGTGAATTTTGGCTGAAGGAAATATCTTTCTTGGGGCATGTAGTATCAGAAGAGGGCATCAAGGTAGATCCAAGTAATATTGAAGTCGCCCTTAATTAGAGGCCACCCGTAAATGTCACAGAGATTCGTAGTTTTCTGGGTTTAGCTGGATACTACCGTAGATTTGTGAAGGGATTTTCCATGTTGGCATCTCCATTGACCAAGCTGCTTAGAAAAGATGTGAAATTTCAGTGGACGGATAAATGCCAGCAGAGTTTTGATGAATTGAAGAGATGTTTGACTGAAGCTCCAGTCCTAACTTTACCTACCCTGTAAAGAATATACAGCTTTATAGTGATGCTTCACAATGGGTTAGGGTGTGTTGATACAAGATCGAAATGTCATTGCCTATGCATCACGCCACTAAAACCGCATGAGAGGAATTATCCAACACATGATTTGGAGCTTGCAGCCATTGTGTTTGCTCTTAAGATCCGAGACATTATTTGTATGGGGAGAAGTGCTACATCTACAGCATCATAAGAGTTTAAAGTATTTGGGCACCCAAAAAGAGCTGAATTTGAGACAGAGGAGATGGTTAGAGTTGATAAAAGACTATGATTGTCTGATAGACTATCAGCCAGGGAAAGCTAATGTTGTGGCTGATGCCTTAAGTCGCAAGACTATGGCAAGTCAACGAGTTACTCTTTTGTCTTTGGTACATGAGTTGAGATCATTACATGCCAGTTTAGAGATTAATGATGAGGGGCAGACAGCAGTTGCATGGCATGTACAAAGTGTTGATTGATCGATAAGAATGGTCGCCGTAATGATCGAAGTATCGGTTGATGGAAGAAGTCCGACAGGCAAGAAACCGTAATTCTCAATCGTAGATGATGGCCTCATCGTTACACTGAGCGTAATATGTGTTCCTAATGATGTTGATTTGAGGCATATCATTTTGAAGGAAGCACATGAGTCTCCTTTTGCTATGCACCCTGGTGGTACAAAAATGTATAGGGGGCTAAAGGAGCATTACTGGTGGATGGGTATGAAAAGAGATGTGGCAGAGTTTGTATCCAAATGCCTAACTTGTCAGCAAGTAAAGGCAGAGCATCAAGTACCAACTGGGTTGTTACATCCACTACCAGTGCCAGAATGGAAATGGGAAAAGATAACGATGGATTTTGTAATGGGACTTCCGAGGACACAGAAGAGTCATGATGCAGTATGGGTCATTGTCGACAGACTAACTAAGTCCGCTCATTTTACGCCAACCGATGGACTACAGTTTAGAAAGATTGGCCAAGTTATACATTGATGAGATTGTGAGAATGCATGGAGTGCCAATATCCATCGTATCGGACAGAGATCCTAGGTTCACTTCTAGATTCTGGGGTAGTCTTCAGAGAGCCCTAGGAACTAGATTGAACATCAGTACTGCATTCCACCCACAGACAGATGGCCAGTCCGAGAGAGTAATTCAGATCTTGGAGGACATGCTACGGGCTTGTGTGATTGAGTTTGAGGGTAGTTGGGATATACACTTGCCTTTGATTGAGTTTGCTTACAACAACAGCTACCAATCAAGCATTGGGATGCCTCCATATAAAGCTTTGTATGGCAGGAAATGTAGAACCCCGTTGTGTTGGGATGACGTGGGTGAAAGAAAAATGATTGGACCCGAAATTGTTCAACAGACTGAAGAGAAAATCAAGGTGATCAGGGGTCGACTTAAAACTGCATCAGACCGTCAAAAGTCCTATGTTGATTTGAAAAGAAGGGATATTGAGTATGCAGTGGGTGAGAAAGTTTTCCTCAAGGTTTCTCCTTGGAAGAGGATTATGAGATTCGGCCGAAAGGGGAAATTAAGTCCTCGTTTTATCGGGCCATATGAGGTTCTGGAAAGAGTGAATCCTTTGGCATATCGGTTAGCACTACCTCCAGAGTTGGAGAAGATACATAATGTCTTCCATGTATCTATGTTGAGGAGGTATCGATCAGACCCATCTCATGTACTACCAGTAGAAGAAATAGAAGTGAATCCAGACCTCACATATGAAGAAGAACCCATAAAGATTCTGGCTTATGAGGTGAAGCAGCTACGGAATAAGCAGATACCATTGGTAAAAGTGCTGTGGAACCATCATTCAGGCCAAGAAGCTACTTGGGAACGAGAGGAGGACATGAGGAGATAACATCCACAGCTGTTCAGAGATTGATACCAGGTAAAAATTTCGAGACGAAATTTATTTAAGGGGGGGAGAATTGTAACACCCCCGTTGTATAGCCTGGTATATTTCACTGTTCCGATGACCGGTGTCGGTCCGGACAATTAATGGGATTAGGGCCACACTTAAGACAATTTGAGAAGCCATAAACACAAATAATTAGTAATGTTTAATTAGTTAACTATAAATAAGAAAAACAGAACATAAGAGGTTAAACGAGCCGAGAGTCACAGCGATGAGTGACCTCCTCGGGAACGATCATCAAGTCGCTTTAAACTCAAATTTCAACCGTAAAGTGACGCCGCGGTCCTCGGGACCCTTATGAACACAAAGGAAAAGAGAAAATCATGAAAAAGAATCATAAGCTACCAAATAATTAGGTCAGGAGCCTAAGAAAAATTGGATTATTTGCAAATCGGGATGAACCGGCTAGGGGCAATTTGGTCAATTGACCCCGAGAGCTGACTCCTGACCTAACTGTCAAATAAAATTGGAGAAAAGAAAATTTCGGAATCAACAATTAAATTAAAGAACTAATAGAAAAATAAAGAAAAAAAAAGAAGAGAAAATGAAAAAGTTGAAAAGTTGATGACATCATCATGATGATGTAACTATGACTTCATAATTAATTTTAATTTAATTAACTAATTGACTAAGTCAAATTAAAGACTAAAAACAAAATTGAAAAGCCAATTTTTTTACTTCTTCTTCTTTCTTTTTTCTCTCTTTCCCGTAGCTCTCTCCTTTCCCTCTCTTTTTATTTTGTTTCACCATTAAAACTTAGATTTAAGCTTCTTAAACTTTAGATTTCACCCCCTAATCCTTGAAAATAATTATAGAAACCATTAAATTGACCCTCAAGAAGAAGATTTGGAGCAAGAAATTAAAAGAATTTGAAGATTTGAGGAAGATTGAAATTCAAAGTTTAAGGTTAGTGAATTTAAAATTGAAAATTATGTTTAATATTTGTGTTCTTGTTGTATGTAACTTAGATCTTAACTTAAAATAAAATGAAATTAATTGTAGGAGGACTAAACCTGGATTTTGATCAGCTAGGGTTTGATATGTAAGTGCATGAATTTGATTAGATTATAAGTGTAGGCAAGCTTATATGAAGGTAGATGTGATGTTGGTATGCTTAAATGTGATTAAATGAAACAATTTAGTGTGATTAGGGTTTCAATGCTAGGGTTAGTGAACCAAAATTTGGAGAAATGCATAAATGGCATGTTTGACCTATTATGAAGTGAAATAATGGTTAATTATGATCAAATGGATTGTGTGGGAATGGTAGGAAATTAAACCAAATTCGTAGGTTAATGGTCATGCTGCTGGCAGCATGACCAAACCCACTTTGAAGGACCAAAACTCAAATTTTACAAGTCCAATTGATATGCCACCAATTGGAGATGAAAATAGACATAAAAGAGCACAATTTTCATTAAGGAACTATGGCCAAAAACTGACCAAAACTTGGTGAAACAATTGACCAAAGTGGATTGATTGTAGGCTGCCACTGCACTAAACTGACCAAATGAACAGTAACTGTTCATTTGGTCATAACTCGAGTTAAACAGGTCAAATTGACCTGAAATTTGGCCAGGGGTTAGAGGGCATATAGATCTAAAACTTTCATGAAGGACATCACCCCAAATTATGCCATTAACCCATTCAAATTATTGAGCAAAGTAAGGTTACCAAACCTGCAACTCTGCAGAATTTTCATTGAGCAGCAATGTTTGGATAGCTATAACTCCCTCTAGAAAACTCGGATTTAGGCGATTCTTAAACCGATGGAAACCTAAGACATAGTAGAACATTTCATATGAAGAAAGTTAGACCAAATTATGAACATAACTTAATCAAATTACTGACCAAAGTTGGACCAAAATCTGCCAGAACCCAAAAATGCAGTATGAACAGTGCACGTGAACAGTAAACTTATTTTGGCCATAACTTGAGCTACAAAACTCCGATTGAGGTGATCCAAAAATGAGAATACACTTAAGACAATAAGGAACATTTTCTATGAAGGAAGTTTTATCAAATTCCAACAGTAGACCGACCAATGAAACAGTGCAACTTCGGAGAACCAAAACCGAAAATTGGCAATTTTGCCAAAATGACCTAAGCTTTAAACAAATGACCAAGACCAACAAGTTTGGTGACCAAAATGTGGTATGTGGGTGAAGTTGGAGTTCCCATACCTATTAAGCCTTAGAAAGTCAATAATTTGACTTGAATAGTGCAGTGAATAGTAACCCAAAACACAAAATTTTGAGAACGTCGAATTTAACACGTTAGAGCTAGCTAAATGTGAAGTTAAGTTTATTTTGGATTTATTTTAAGTTTTAGTACTGAAACATTGGAAAATTTCGTGTTTCAGTGGAAAAAAATACCGACAGAACCGAGGAGTCGAGTCAAGGCCAACAGCGACTGCTTGAGGTTTGTGCACAACATATACTTTTATAATCATCTTTTGCATATCGTTTTGAATAATGTGAAATATTGGATTATGGCATTCTTATGATGTTTGATCTAAATTGTTGAAATTTATTATGTATATTTGAAATGACAATGTTTAGCAAATTGTTAAGATAAGTTTTGAAACCACAGTATCATGACCATATATTTGAACACCTCACTAGCACGACTAGTGGGGGTAATTTGTTTTGAATTTTGATTCCTTCTCTGGAGAAGTGTTGAGGTGTGCCAGTAGAAGAGGATGTGAATGGATATCCATATATTTGAGCTAGCTAACCTGTGATATGATTTCTCTTTAGCCTCTGGCTATTGAGATTCTATTTGTTTCGAATGGCGTGATCTAACTGTGGGTTTTATGAAATGTGTTTTGATACTTTGAAATGAACTTAGTTTACATGTAAAATCTCACAATGCATGATTGTATTTAATTTTCATGTTTAGCCAAATTTTTGAATGAATGTGCTTTAAGCTTTGCATAAAGATTATTTTAGTATATTGTGCACCACTGAGTCCTAGTACTCAGCGATAGCTTTTATTGCTGTCGCAGATACAGAGACTAGAGGAGCAGCAGACTGAGCTGCTGAAGTGTGTGAAGTCATCAGCTTGAAGCCTTAGGGTATAATTTATACCCTAACTGCAAATACTTCTTTTGAAGTATATATTGCACATAAATGTATGGACATGTAAAAATGGGTCTTGAGCAGCTTGTACACAAATTTGTATGAAGTTTATAATAAAGTTTAGTTTGTGTTTCTTTTGATATAAAATTGTAAGGATGTGTATAAATTGTTTTGTTTTTAATGAAATATGAATGATATTGTTTGACAGTATTTTGAGAATTATTAAACTTGTGAATTTTGAGAAATTGGTTGAGATTGAGTATGAATTTGAAGCAGTGGTTAGAAAATTATTGGAAGTGCTTTTATTTCAGGTATTTGAAGAACGGTTTTCTCAAAATACAGAGGAAACTCTGTCAAAATTTTTACAGAATTTGCGGAAAACTAAAATGGACCAAAAATATTAACTAGTTTTAATTTTAACTAAATGTTTTAAATACTTATTAGAAATGCTCACCACTTGTCAAAGATAAGAAAATTGTTTTAAAATCCCTTGTAGGGTACTTAATGAGTTATCGGTAGGTGAAGTTCGGTAGTTCATTAGGTATTCTACGGGATCATGTTATGCCTTACAGAGGGGTAAGGTGTGACACGTGTTCAGCGAGCCACAGATGGGGTCACAGGGTTCTGTTGCAAATATTCCTCGTTAGTTGTATCCTGGTGCTTCCAGCATGGCAGGCAGTCAGTTTAGTAGCCAACATAGCCAAGGACAAGGAGGACGTGGATTTGGAGGCAGATTAGGAGGTAGAAGTCAGTATCAGGGTTCTGCAACGTAGGGTAGGGGTCAAGCACGGGTTTTTACCCTAACCCACCAGGATGCTTAGGCTTCCAATGCAGTTGTGGCATGTATTCTTCTAGTCTGTTCCTATGAGGCTCATGTTTTGATAGATCTGGGTGCTACGTACTCATTTGTCTCCCCAGTGTTTGCCATGAGATTGGGTAGGAACCCTACAACTTTAGATGCCCTTTGTCTGTAGCTACCCTACTTAGTGATAACATAGATAATAATATGGTTTTTCCGAGTAGCCCAGTAGTAGTGGATGGAAAGATCCTCACAGCAGACTTGGTTCCTCTATCAGTAATAGATTTTGATGTAGTTTTGGGAATGGATTGGTTGGAAACTCATTATGCCACATTAGACTGCAGGAACAAAAAGGTGTATTTCCACATACCTGGTGTGGAAGAGTTTAGCTTTGATGGTGATAGGAGCGTGGCTCCATATAATTTGATGTCTGCAATTAGTGCTAGAAAAATGTGGAGGCGTGGATGTCAAGGGTATTTGGCATTGGTAAGAGATACATATGTAGAAGGTGTCAATATGGAAAATGTACTATTTTCAGAGAATTCATGGATGTCTTCCCTGAGGAGCTTCCAGGGTTGCCACCAGAAAGGGAAATAGAGTTCTGCATTGATGTTGTGCTAGGTATAAACCCCATATCAATGCCGCCTTACAGGATGGCACCTCAAAATTGAAAGAGCTAAAGGAGCAACTACAGGAGCTTTTAGACAAGGGTTTCATACGTCCGAGCACTTCACCTTGGGGTGAGAAAGAAAGATGGGTCATTGAGGTTGTGCATTGACTATAGACAGCTGAATAAGGTGACTGTGAAGAACAAGTATCCGCTTCCTCGGATCGATGATCTGTTTGATCAGCTCCAAGGGGCTAGATTCTTTTCCAAGATAGACCTACGATCAGGCTACGTCTGTTGAGAATTAGGAATGAGGATGTGTCCAAAACAGCATTCAGGACAAGATATGGTTATTATGAGTTCTTAGTGATGTCTTTTGGACTCACTAATGCACCAGCAGCCTTCATGGACTTGATGAACAGGGTGTTCAGGCTATTCCTGGACCGTTTTGTTATCGTATTCATAGATGACATTTTGGTATACTCTCGGAACGAGGAAGAACACGTGTGGCATTTGAGGATGGTGTTGCAGACTTTGAGGGAGCACCAGCTATATGCCAAAATTTCAAAATGTGAATTTTGGCTAGAAAACATCTCATTCTTGGGACACGTGGTTTCTAGTGAAGGCATTCAAGTGGATCCCAAGAAAATTGAGATTATAACTGATTGGCTTAGGCCTACAACAATCACTGAGGTGCAAAGTTTTCTGGGCCTAGCTGGCTACTATAGGCGTTTTGTGCAGGATTTTTCTAGGATATTAGCTCCCTAACTAAGTTAACTCGAAAGAATGTTCCATTCATTTAGACAGATGATTGTGAGGAGAGTTTTCAGAAGCTTAAGGAGTGTCTAACCACTGGCCCTGTGTTGACATTACCGATGAGTGGTGAAGGATATACCATGCACTGTGATGCCTCCAGAATTAGTGTAGGGTGTGTTTTGATACAGAATGAAAAAGTAGTGGCTTATGCTTCAAGGCAGTTAAAGAAGCATCAGCAGAACTATCCCACCCATGATTTGGAAATGGCGGCTGTAGTCTTTGCACTAATGATCTGGAGACACTACCTGTATGGTGAAGTGTGCGAGATATACACCGACCACAAGAGTTTGAAGTACATCTTCCAATAAAGGAATTTAAATTTGAGACAGAAGAGATGGATGGAGCTTCTGAAGGACTATGATTGTACCATCCAGTACCACCCTGGGAAGGCCAATGTAGTAGCAGATGCTTTGAGCAGAAAATCTTCTGGCAGCATGGCGCACATATCAGCAGAGAAGAGACCGTTGATTCAGGAAGTACATGAGTTGATGGATCAAGGTCTGATCTTAGATCTTTCAGATGAGGGGGTATTGTTGGCCCATTTTTCAGTGAGGCCAGACTTGCGAGACAAAGTCAGAGTTTCCCAGCACAGAGACCAACAATTGATGAAGATCATAGAAAGAGTACAGCAGGGTGACGGTGGTGAGTTTGGATTTGCCAATGATGGTGTCCTTATGCAAGGTTCCAGGATATGTGTGCCCGACGTGGACAATCTCAGAAATGAAATCATGCGAGAGGCACACTATACACTGTACAATGTCCACCCAGGCTCCACCAAGATGTACCATGATGTGAAAGATAGCTATTAGTGGAATGGCATGAAGAGAGACATAGCAGACTTTGTGTCCAAGTGCTTGACTTGTCAGAAGGTGAAGTTTGAACACCAGAGGCCGTCAAGGAAGCTGCAAGAGCTCCTTATCCCAGAATGGAAGTAGAAAATGATTACTATGGATTTTGTGATCAAGGTTGCCTCATATCACGCGGGCATATGATTTGATATGGGTAATTGTAGACTGTCTGACTAAATCAGCTCATTTCTTGCCTGTGAAGACCACATATTCTATTGCACAGTACGCCCGGCTCTATATTCGAGAAATAGTCAGATTCATAGAATTCCTGCTTCCATAATATCTAACAGAGCGCCCCAGTTCACTTCTCAATTTTGGAAGAAATCAATTGGCACACAGTTGAACTTTAGTACTACTTTTCACCCTCGCATTGACAGACGGGCGAAAGGACAATCCAAACACTGGAAGACATGCTTCACATGTGTGTTTTGGATTTTGGAGGTCAATGGGATGATCAGCTACCCTTGGTGGAGTTTACCTATAACAACAGTTATCATTCTAGCATAGGGATGGCACCTTATGAGGCATTATATGGCAGAAAGTGTAGGTCTCCTCTGTGTTGGACGGAAATGGAAGAAGCGAAGGTGCATGATATAGACCTAGTGCAGTATACTTCAGAGATAGTCCCTTTAATCAGGGAACGATTGAAAACAGCTTTTAGTAGGCAGAAGAGTTATGCAGATCCTAGACGGAGGAATGTAGAGTTTACAGTAGGCGATTACGTATTTCTGAAGGTTTTTCTGATGAAGGCAGTCATGAGATTTGGAAAGAAGGGCAAGTTGACACCTCGATATATTAGACCTTTTGAGATTATTGATAGAGTTGGAGCAGTTGCCTATCGGTTGGAGTTACCACCCAACCTTTCTCACGTTCATCCTGTATTCCACATCTCCATGCTCAGGAAATACATTCTTGATCCTTCTCATGTGCTACAGTAGGATATAGTAGAGCTGAAGGAAGATTTTACATTTGAGGAGCAACCTGTAGCCATAGTGGACTACCAAGTGAGGTAGCTAAGATCAAAACAGATCCCTATGGTTAAGGTTTTGTGGAGGAGCTAGTCAGTGGAAGAGTGTACCTGGGAGTTAGAGCGAGACATGCAGAGCAAGTACCTTTATCTATTCAATGTGTAATTCTGTACTTTATTCTGCCTTGTGTAAAATTCGAGGACGAATTTTCTGTAAGGGGGAAAAATGTATTATTTTGTGAGTAAATATTAATATTTTATTTTATTTAAATTTTAGGAAATTATTTGAAATTTTTCAGATTTTAAAAATCGGGTTCGATTTTTCGAAAATATAAAATTTTGATAATTTTTAAAAATTAATTTGAAGACCACGTTGTAAAACTAAAAATATATTTGGACTCTACGAATTTTTCTGAGTTTTCTAGAATTTTTTTCAGAATTTTTGGGCCTCGTTTTCAGTCCCAAGACAGAGTAAAAATTCAAAATTTTGTATCCTGAATCGGACCGGCCGAATCAAACCGGATCGGATCGGATCTGTCAAATTGGACCGGCCTTCTTCTTCTTTTTCTTTCTTCCCCGCGTGTTCCCATCCCTCTTTCTCTCTCTCCAATTTTCTCTCTCTTTCCTCCTCCCCACGTCACGCTGCCGCCACCCCAGCCTCCCAACCTCGCTGGCACGCCTCCCCAACCCTTCCCCACCGTCAGTCGACACTCTAGGCGGCTGGAAACGACGCGTGAAGCCCCTCCTGTGCGCGCGCACTGTTTCTACTTCCCGGCCAAAATTTGGCCGATCCGACCACCATTTGGGCCGAGCCTTGTGTCGAAACTCATCTACACCTCGAGAGTTTTCCATAGACACCAAGAACACCAAAATTCATCTAGCGGTTTGCCCAATTTTTGTCCAGAAAGTTTTAGCCCATTTTGACTTTTGGGCTAGATTTCTCGTAAACTGTGAACCCCACTAGAAAACCGAGAGTACCAAAGCGCTCCACTCGTCGAGAGCTTCGCGGTAATATAAATTTCAAAATTTTTCGACACCGTTTTTCGATGGGTTCCACAAAACTTCGTAATGTTTTTTCAAGCACTAAATGAGCTTAGAAAATTTTGTAAAAATTTTATACTAACCCCCGAGTTGTGGGCTTCGTGTAGGTACCTTCAATTCGAGGAAATTCAACGGTTGCCTAGGTCTGTAAATTTCCGATCAGACAAACAGGCTACTGAAAAAGGTCTTGGAATTGGGTCGAGATTTTGGCTACCCCATCGTTGTCAGACGTCCCGAGCGCATTCCCGAGGTCGGAATTGGCATAGGTAAACTCAAACCTTGTTTTTTCTTAATTATCTAATGCTTAAATTGGATTAAAAATCCATAAAATATTCGTGGTAGCTCAAAAAATTATGATTCTTTTTTCATTAACTTAGTAATATTGCTAAGGACCACGGGGCAGAGTTTTAGAATTTTTAGAGCTTATTTGGGTAGTTTTTGCAAAAAGGGTCAATTATAAGGACTAAACTGTAATTTTATATATTGTGATTGATGACTGTTTGGATGGACCCAAGAGGGGCGGTGTGATGTGATTGAGTTGTGGGTGTATGATTTGTGGATATAGAAGTGCATTTTTAAGCCTTTTTGCAGGTTGGATAGGTCCTAGGTTTAGATGAGACTTTGTCGGATTTTCTGCACGCATTAGGACATCCTTGGTCTTTTCTCAATTTGTATTGAGTAAAATATATTAAATAATTATAATAAAATTGTTAGGTGAGCCAAGACAGCCTTCCTCATCCGCCCAACTGCCACAGTGACTTCGGTTAAGTCTGTGAGTACAATATTAATTTAATTTTAATTTCGATATTACTATATATTCAAGCATGCTCATGCATCACTTATATGTATATATCTATGTAGTTAAACACTAGGCATGTTTTATATTGCATTCTTAATTGATAAATTGCCATGGGTGTTGTTTGTGGTAATTTGGAGTAGTGTGCATGCGTGTGATATGGTACTGGATACGGACAGGACAGGTAGACACGGCTTGAGATCTTCGCTGGGACCCGGTCCTTCGGGGTAGACACGGCTTGAGTTATTCGCTGGGACCCCATATTTAGTTTATTAAGTGAAAGTCCAGCTTGAGATCTTCGCTGACAGAGGTTGGATTAAGAGGGTTGTATAGGGGATCAGCTCCCATATATGTATTATTTGACAGTATTGGGTGTGTGAGTGCTCCAAATTGCCTTTTTATGTGATTTGTATGAAATTTATGACGGTGTTGCATTTCACTTCACATGGTGCATTAGTTTTAGATAGCTATAGAAATTATGGTTAAAATTGATATTTTACTCTCTGAGTCAAACGCTCACTCCTGTTCATCTATTTTTTCAGGCTACAAGAGATTTATTGTTGAGTTCTAGCCTGCCTCTCTCCCTCGCAGGTCGTCTATTAATGTCTGTAATGTTTATATAATTTTGTTAACTCCTAGAATTTTGCATGTGTTAAAAATATTTATTTAATTTGGGTCTGTAATATAATTACCATGTCAGACCTGTAGTCACTGAAAACTAGTTAGCCAGCGATGCAAACCTTACCTACAAAAGCGACATCGCTCAAAGAGAGAGATTCACTGAAAGACCATGAAGAAACAAAGAGATGAAAAGGCTGGTGTGGTGCTGACTTTGCAACAAAATGAGTTGGATTAGGTGAGAGAGAAGAGAGAGGGGAGGTGATACAAGAGAAGATCCTAGGAAAAATTATAAGAAAGGGAGAGAGGAATGGACTGAATGACTAAAATATTGATATAATTAAAATACAAGAATTAAGTAGTCTATTTTCTAAAATATGGAGAACAAAATATTAATAATAATAATAAAATTCAAAAACTATATAATATATATATATATATATATATATATATATATATATATATATATATATATATATATATATATCCTACTTACAAATACCTAATCCTTAGGCATCTTTTTCCAAAAAGATAAGTAACTATAATTATTTAATGAATGAAACAACTTTTATTTATATTCTCAAGTATAATTATATGTCTTCTTTTCCTTAATCATTATCAGATATATAATCACCTATACATCATATTTTTCTTATGATAGTTATCAGTATTTTAAAAAAAAATATTTGACAATTAATCAAATATATATGCCCATCATGGAGTTTATTTATTTATTTATTTATTTTTAACTTGGATGAGTTCTCTCAAAAGAATAAAAAAGAAAAACTTGGGTGAAGTGAGTTTTAATTTGAAACAACTTTAGATTAGGAGTAGTTTGGCTCAAATCAATATATAAAAAAAATCAAAATTAAATTCCTTGCATGTTAAGATCAATAAAACAATTTTTTCCAATAGTTTAAATATAAAATATATAATTACATAATAATATAAAGTTTGCTATATTGATTGAAAGACCCTTTTTTTATTAAAAAAATCAAAAAATAAATAATTCACTTGTCTTTCAAATTCTTATTTAAGACTGCTTTAAAAAAGCACCTTTAAAATGTTTTTGTTTTAAAAAAATGTTAATAGCTGTTTTTTAATTCATTAAAATTTTCATATTTAAAACAACAGTATTTAAATTTATTAGTTAAATCAATTGATAAATAAGTTTATTTTTCTGTTCAATTTTGTTAATAGCATGAGTAATTAATAAGTCTATATTTTTAATTTTAATAAAAAAAAACTCAAGAATTACACTCTCACATGGACCAATCCCATCACCCCATGAGAATAGAAGACGTTGTAAACCAGCAGAAGTAGCATAAAAAATCTGATTCTTTTTTAAAAATAAATAATTATATTAATTACAAGAAGAATAAGCCTAAACTAAAGTAAATTCAAATAATTAAATAATATAAAAATACAATTAATTTAATAATAGTGAAACTTAAACTTTAATTTTTTTTTTTATAATCATAATCCATTACAACACATATTTCATAATCTACCAAAATTAAAATAAAAGTTGTTTGGCCTACCTATGATGATAGCCTACCAAACTAAACGAATTGAAGATGTAAGTCTATCTAAGGCAATAGTTCACCATGTTAAAGAGCAAGTTTTTCTATAGTGATAGTGTGCCAGACTAAGCAAAAGTCCACCATTATCAAGTTCATCAGGCCTATAGTCTGCACTCTAAAAATTTTAAGGCAATGGCCAAAGCTTTGATGTCTAATGCAACAAAACTAATATTTTATATTTGAAGGGACTAATGATACAGTATCACCTCAAAATACTTGAATGTGCAGTTCGATCAACTAAATGATAAGTATGTTAACTAACTCTACTTGTTAAAGATAAGCATGATACCTTATCCATGATATCAAATCTCACTTTAATTGAATTTCCCTCGATCAAATCACTTTAATCAGATTCTATTATAATTCCATCTAATGCTTATATGAAGAGTTTAAAATTCTATAGTCAAGTATATTATTTTCTCCTAATCAGTTTTACACACTTTTTTTTTTCTATTTTATAGATTCTTACTTATAAGAAATTTTCATGGACCACGATACATTTAACTCACATTTAACTCAAAACTTTAAGATAATTTCTTCTCACTTATTTCATCGCTTTTCCATGTAAAAATTCTAACATTTGAATACTCCTAACAAATTCAAATTTTAATTTAAAACTAATAGTGAAAAAATAAAACAATAATATTAATTATAGGCTCAAAAGCAATTGCTTTTAGTAGTTTAAAAAGCAACTTTTGGGTAATTCAAACATAAAGCACTTCAAAAAGTTGGAAGAAATTTGTCATCCCTCTTATGATTATTTACTAACTCTACTACTATTATATATATGTAGATTAATAATATCTTAGTCTAAATGTCTAATGACATGACAATTATATATTAGATTAAGGTAATGCTTTAGACTTGGTCATTTTCAATCTAAAGTAAAAAAAAAAAAAAAAAAAAATGTCATGCCATAAGCAAATCTTCAAATGCCAATTGGGCTCTCTTAAGATAAAATTAAAATTACTTAGAAGAGGACAACTAGACATGAGAAATTGCTAAAAGGTTGGTTCCCACCAATAAATTTAGCTTTAGGGCCCCAAAAGAGGACGCGTTTTCATAACTTTATTTACTTATATAGTGCACACAGCTAAGAGAAAAACTTCCCATTATAGCCCCACTTGCAACAAATAAACAAAACTAAGCAAACCCCTTTTTCATGCCCTCTTCAAACAAAGGGATGGCGAATTTTAATAAGAGTGTGTAGAATTTAATTTAAATGGAAAAAAAAATTAAATTCTATTAATTTAATTTGAATTTTTATTTTAAGTTTTTAGTAAATTGATTTATTTTTTAATTTAAAAAATTCAATTTGATTTAATGTTTTAGAAAAAAAAAATCAATAAAATCGAATTGAGTTAAATAGTTTATATTTTAATTAATTTTTGTTAGGTTTTAAATTAAAATTAGGTTTAAAATAAGTCTAAAATAAACCTAAAAAGGCTCAAATTGATCAATCGAATTGAATCAAATCAATTGATTTGATTTAACTTGATTTTCTTCATAATCAAAATTGACTTGATTTATATTTTTTTCAAACCAAACCAACTAATGTTCAACCTTAAATTTTAATCATATTCACTAATCTAATCTAATTGGAATCTATTTAATTTGAAATTAGTTTAATATTTGCACAAAATTTTATCAAAAACAAAATTTGAAATAATTTAAACTCAAATAATTTATAAAATTAAGAATTTAATTAAGGTCAATAAGATGATTTGTATCATGTTAATTGAATTTTAATTTCACATGCCATTTAAATATTACGGGAATTAAAATAAATCTTTATAATATAAAGAGTGATTCTCACATAATTGAAATGATACATTTATACCGAGTATATCTAATAAGAAATAGAGATAATAATGCCTATATATTAATTTGAATGTGAAACATAAGTATATAGGTCATGTTTAATATGATATACTCAAAAGTGTAATGTAATTATATATTTAATTATTTTATTTGATAATATAAAAAATTTGATACAGTGAAATAAAAATTATATAATATAATTAATTACACTTTAAGTACTATAAATCATTATTATTTGTTTTAATTTTTTTTTATTTATTATCAACACTGTCACCAAACTATAACTATTACCACCCGTTCACCTTTATTACCATCATCTAATCATCGTTTTCGCCACTACCACCATTACCACCCTATTACCATTTAGCTATTACTATCACTTAGTTACTGCCATCACTACCCCTACCTTATTATTACCATCGCCATACCGCCTGAACACCATCATCGCCATCACCAGCATTGCCACAACCACTTAACCACCATCATCACCACCATCACTTAGTCACTGTCGCCACCCCACGACTACCAATTAACTATCACCCACCACATCCCCTCACACATATATATAGATTATAGTAATTACACTATATTTTTATTATTTCAAACAAAGTAATGTAATCCATAATATATTGCAATACATTGGAATTTTGATTTCATTATATAATTAATTACATTTCATTATATTACGTAACTACCTCATAAATAAATTACATAATAGTGTATTATTTATTTCATTATTTATTTAATACGTAAAGATTGCAATATTACATGAGAAATCTTTAAGATACCTATAACTATTTAATGTTTTAATAAAATCCCAATATTTTTAAAATGATTCATTATTAGTATTTTTTTTTAAATTATATGAGTATTATTATTAATTAATAATAACAATTCCGTAAATCAATGTTTTAAATATTTCTTATTTAAATGCTAATAAATTTTTAAAATTAATCTTAACTAACGGTAAGTTTCCTTGATTTAATAAATGATATTATTTTTTAATTAATTAAGCTCTTAATATATTGGAACTCGCAACTCATATAATTTTATATTAAAAAAAGGGAATTAGGGAATTCATTCTTTAATTTTTACATAATATTAGAAATAAATTTTCTGATAAAAATCATCTAGTGTTCTGTCTTCATTTTTTTAACAAAAGAATCAAAGAGAAGTCCTGATTTAATTATTGTAAAAAGAATATATATGCACTGGTTCTGTTATTACTTTCAAAAAATTAACGGCTAGTTTGTCTCTGTTGGCATTGCATTATTGGGTTCACTCCAGGGTTATGGGGATTGAGGATCGGCCAACACTTGGGTTTTGCCAACCATTGCAAACAAATCAAATCCCACTATAACACACCATATCTAGAAGCTGTGTACTCATTTTATTTTCCAACTTCACTCTTCTTTTTTCCCTTTGGCCCACCAAGCATTTGACTTAATGGTTATATCTGAAAAAGCTACTTTCCACATCCAATTATTCATATGCAGCGATAGTGTGTGGAATTACTGCTCATTTACCACATATATAGATGTAGTAAAACTAATAAGTTCAGTGATTAAAATATTTTTTTATAGAAAATAAAAAAAAATATTTCATTAATTAAAAATAAAGTAGAAAAGAGAAATGCAAATTTGACATATTATATTATTATATAAATGAAACTAATCATTCACATAAAAAATAATATAAAAAATTTGAAATATTCGATATTATTGACAAAGCATGTAGATCGATCAATTGGCAGGTTGCACGCTTCTCTCATAGAGTCTATAGTCTTTTTAAGAAATCATTAGGTAACCTCTAAATTTAAATCTCCTGTCAAGGGAAATGTCTATGCCTCTTAGAGTGATCTTATCTAAAAAAACAAAATATTTCAATAATAAAAATACATAAAAACTCCAGTAAATGAGAGAAAACGCTAAAAAAAACTTAAAATCTATCAATAATGATATATCTAAGAATTTATTAACTCAAATTTATCAACAATGATAGACCTAAAAATATATGTATAAAATTTATTTTCAGTCGGACATAAATTTGGGAGTTATTATATAGGAGAGAAAAACAAATAAAAAACAATAGAAAAGAATAAAAATTGCCACCAATGACAACATTCATCAATGACTATCAAAACAAAAAATTAAAAAAAAAATTAAGAGAGAATAAGAGATTTTTAGAAAAAAAGTCAGTGATTAAAATATTTTAATAAAGACGATTGACACTCAATCCAATTCGATAGTGGAAGCTTTTTGAATGATAGGATTTAAACATCATATTATGTTAAGTTAATTTTGATTTTATGTCAAAACTTTAAACCTAACACTTTCTCTTTGTTATAATGTGGCTTCAACTTTGAATATGTTTTCATAAATTTAGATTTTGATTTTGACCTAATCCAAAAAATTTGTATTGCAATTTAAATAAAATATTTTATAAAGTTAACAGTGAGAGCGAAAGGTATACTTATATTATTTAACTATTTTCGACAATATGTGTAAGAGTTTAAAAGGCAAATTGAGTTATAATTTACAAAATTCTATATAATTATATTTCACTCTTATATAAAAAGTGCCTAATAACTAATAAGAATTACCAAAATTCTTATATAAAAAATAAAAAATAAATAAATAAAGGAGGAGGATTGTATTGTTGATACATCACACATCAACAAATATTGATGATGGGATTGTGTTTTTGCATGTTTTTGTAGGCATCTCATGTGAGTTTGCTATGTCCAAGACATTCTTTTGGATTCTAATTGCTCCAAGTATTTTTTGTTTGTGATTTGGAAATTGCTGTCCCTGTGAGTCCCACCAAAAATATCTTAAATTAAACTTGGCATTTTTTCCGCAGAAAATAAATTATATATATAAAAAAATTTTATTAAAAATATTTTTTATTATTTAATTATAATATTAAATTAAAAATATATATATTTATTTCATATATACAAGAATATTTTTATATTTTAATAAAATTATTAAAATTAAGAAAAAATTATTTTCTTTAAAAATAAATTAATTTTCTTTTTAATTATATAAAAATTAATTTTTATTAACTTATTTTTTGGAATACTTAAAAAGTTAACAAAAATAAAAATATTGAATTCCATTGAAGTGGCCTCCACCTTTAAATATTACTGTGACTTCTTTTACGAATATTTTCATACCACAAGTGGGACATATTATATTTAGAACTGAAGAACTATATAATTGGTTTTGTGGGCCATTATTAATTTCCAAAAGGACCTGTGTATGCACTGGCATAAATTGTTGTTCCTTAGAGACAAAGGCATCCCATTGAGCATATTTTTTTATTATAAAATATAGTATAATTTATGAAATTTATAATAAAGTTAAAAAAATAAAAATATTATTTTAAAAAAATAAAAATTAAAAAAAATTTAATCAAAATTATTTAATTCAATTTGATTTTATTAATATTATTTTTAATTCAATTTAGTTTGAAATGGAATTTAAGAAACATATATTTTTTCTTAATTAATTACCTGAAAAAGAACCATCAATGTGAATATGTGTTTGTGATTGGTGGAGCAAAATCATCAATAAATCAAAAGCATATGGTGTTTTGTGGGTCCCAAAACGATGATGCTCCCCTTGACCCATCAACACCAGCCTTCCTCTTTACGCTCCGAAGCACGTGCAATACTAATTTGGAGAGACACCGTGGGCGCCTCCATAGAAAAGCCTGCTCGCACTCTTTAATGTAATCATTTTATTTCCCTTCCGGAATAGCCTCCTTCGTAACAGCCAGAAGATACAGAAGAAGAAGATATGTATAGGATCACTCTCTCACAACATTGCATATGCCCAAAAATAAAATTCGATTAATCACACAATCAAATAAATCAAATCCAACAGATAAACAAATTTATTTAAAAAATTAATTAAAATATCTATAAAACTTATTAAAATATTACTTTTTTTAATCGAAAGATAGATATTGATTTCATAAAAAAACGTAGATCAGAAGGCAACTAGAAACCCACCAGCATGCAAAAAACACAGAGCAAGGAAACCAAAGAAAGCCAACAACAATGGAATTACAGCAGCCACACAAGCCCTCTTCAAATAACCAAAAAATTATCTACAAATCCACCCAGGGTAAAGAGGAAAACCACAGATCAGGTAAAAGGAAAGGTGACCTTCCCCCACCCGGAGGAGTAGGGGAAGACCGTCTGATATGGCAAAAAGACGAGGGTCTAGCACATTAGAAGAAAAACGAAAAAATCATGGCACTCTTCTCTCTCTAAAACTAGAGAGACATAAGAAAGGCAACCCTTTTAATTTTCTTAGATACAAAAGCTGATATATTGATTGAACTATTAAATTATTTATGTTTTTAATTTGTTATAATTAATATTAAATTATTTTCATAAAATAAATATTAAATAGCTATTTTTAAATCTGCAATTTATAATAGATATCCTACATGTAACTAATAAATTGAGAAAACTTAAATATTAATTAAACATGAGATGCCAATTAATTAAGCTAATCGACCTTAATCCATAATTGTTGATGGAACCAAGAAGTGGGTGTATGAAAATGGTAGGTAAAGCTATTACTAGCTATTTAATTGTCTATGGTGATCAAGATGTGACTAATTACATGAAAAGAGTAATCTCTCGAGTCTTAATGCAAGAGAAGAGGGGAGGGGATGGGGTACCTAGAGATTTTGGTATCCTCTTAGTGCTAACCACTTTCCAATAGGGGATTAAGAATATGAAAATTCCTTTATAGAAAGGGACGTTAGCCTCAAGGTGCCTATTAACTTTCTTTAACAATAAAAGGGTTAATTTCAAGCTAGATTAGAGGATGTATCAATTAGGAGCGTGTGGCAGAGTTTATTTAGGAATCAAAATCGAATCAAAATTTCGATACGATTTCAGTTTAGTTTTTCATTATTTTGATTCTAGTTTGATACAGTTATTGATTCCTTAAATTCAGTTTGATTTGATATAGTTATAATTCGATTATCGATTCTTGAAATATTTTTATATAATTATTTTCTTAAAAAATTATATTTATATTTATATTAGCATTTAAGTTTTAAATTGAATTATTAATACATAATATATTATATAATATATCTTTCAACTATTTTTAAATTATATAATTTTTAACTATAAAATGCATACATAATTTAAAATTAAGTATATTATATAATATAGTAGTATAAGTATATTATATAATATACATTTTAACTATTTATTAATTATATAATGTTTAACTATAAGATATAAATATAATAATATATATATATATAGTATAATAATATATTTATAATTAAAAATTACAAGGTAATTTATTATATTTATAATTAAAATTATTAAAAAATATAGAAAAATAAAATATAATTTTAGGTTATATTTAGTTTATAATTATATTAACATATATAAATATATATAATTATATTAAAAATATATAATACATCTAAAAAATCATAAGAAAAATATATATATAAATTCGATTCTTAGTTCGGTTTCGATTCAGTTCCGGTTTGGTTTTTAATGAAGAACTATAACCAAATTAAAATACTAAAATAATTTTAATTCCATACAATTCCTATCAATTCGATATAATTTTTTGATTCAGTTGTGACCCTCGAGAACTGTACATAGCGCTCTCTTAATTCACAATGTTTTCTCATTTCCAAATAACATTAATAACTTTTTTTTATTGGGTAACATGAATCACATCATTTTAGAAAGAAAAACATATTATGAATGAATTTTATAAAGACAATCCTTAAGGTCTTTTTACTTATAAAAAATTTATATTTTTTTAATTTAAAAAATCAAAGTGAAGTTTCATATTCACATTCAAAGGAAAAACTAGAAAAAAAATAACAAAATTTATAACTTTTCAAATTTAATTAATATTTGAAAAAACTGTTTTAATATTTTTTTTATTTTTTTTTATAATAAAAGTCTTGTTTTCATTAAGGAAAAAACTTTTCAATAACAAAAATTATACTACAATTTTTCATAATTAAAATTAAATAATTATTTAAAATTATAAAAAATAAATTAATCAAATAATCATAAATAAATGAGTAAAGCATATTAAAAAAATTTAAAATGTAAAATAATTATATGAATATATTTCTAGAGTAATTTTAATTACAAAATATATGAATAATTTTTTAATTTTTAAATTAAAAATTATTTTATTATTAATAGGTAAATGAATTTTTATATTCCCTTTTATTTTTCTTAAAAAATAAAAATTGTAATTTTCTTAAAAGTATAAAATAAAATAAAGAACTAATTTTCACAAGTAAACAAATCTTTATTCTATAGGGGCTAAAAATATGTCAAAAACAATTAATTGAAGATAATAAAAGGTATAACTTATTCTTCAAAAAAAATAAAAAGTGGGATTTTATAAAATTAAAGAAATAGATATTTTATTTTGGAAAAAAAAAGTTAAAGGATATAATAGTTTTTTTTTTTTTTTTAAAGACTTCAAAGAATAGATTCTTACTATCAAAAAACAGGCCCAATTTCAGAACGTCACCCTCCACTGGCCCAAATATGATCACAGAAGGGAAGACCAAAATCTCAAAATATGATCAGAGATTAAAAAAACAAGAAAAACTTCGAAATTTGGATAGGAACACTAAAAAAAAAAAGAATTTTGAAAAATTAAATGATTTTTTTTTTTAATTATATCCAATTTTCAATTGGATATTGTTAAGTTGGTTGAAAGACATCCATGAAAGGTGGTAGTTTGGGCTATTCATTATGGGCTTATTAAGCCCTTTTTAACTCTTTTGTCATGCATAAGACTTCAATCTTCTTCTTCTCACTTTCTTTTTTATTGATTTTTAAAATGAAGCATTAAAAAACTGAAAATATTTTTGTTAAAGACCAAAATATTATTTTATTGGTTTTACCTATATTTTTTTTAACTTTTTATTTAGAATGCTATTTTAATAGTAAAAACTAAAAACACAAATTAATTAGTCTATAATTATATAAAAATTATTTTCATTAACAAATTTTGACTTTAATCTATTATAAGAGTAAAAAAATATTCTTGAAAAATTAAAATTTTTAAAAACTCTTTTTAATAGAATTAAGTATGAAAAATTAAGAAAGAGTATTAATTGTAGAATTGTGAAAACATTTTATAAAATGAAAAATTAAAAATAATTATGGAATGCCAAAAATTATTTTAAAAGTGTTTTAAAAAAGTTTTTATAATTAAAGAATGGCATTATTGTCAACTTCAATTTGAGTTCTCACACTAATGGTTTCAAATAGAGTTAAATTAAGAAAAATAATTTATATAACCAATCCCATTTAATTTAAAATTTAGTTATTGTATTCATATTTTTATAAGATTACATTAAATAATTCTTAAATTTGACATTTTTATATGAAGTAAATTTTAATTCGTTATCTTTTAGATGATATATCATTAAGGGCCTGTTGGCTAATTGTTTTTAGCTAACGTTTAGACTTTTGACTCTATCTCTTTTATTTATATTATTTAGTAGCATAATGTTTATATTAGTGTTTAAAGGTTGAGAGAATAATTTATAAAATATTATCCTGATTGAGAAAGTATTTTGACAAAGTTAAAAAAAATGATATCACTATTTTCATATTTTATGATAAATTTAATTATTATTTTTATTGAACATTTTGATTTTAAATTATTGTATAAATGGTTAACTACTACTGCTAATATTTAACCATTAATAATTAGTAAAATAATTGACAGTTATTAAAATAGTTAGCAACTACTAAAACAAATAACATTTATGACAATGATTCTTGAACCTGATTATTTTCTTCTAAATTCGTTTTGACTCTGATATTGTGTGGGACCGGGATCGAAAGAATGTGCCCAACCTTAAATTATAGTAACTCGTTCTGTGTAATAATATATTATTATTTTTATGTATTTATATATTATAATTTAAAAAGAAAAAGATATATTATTAAAATTATGTTTAAAACTTATTTACTAACTTATAATTTATTTTTATTAAATAAATTTATATTATATAATAATAAATTAAAATTAAAAAATTAAAAAAATGCATACATAGAAACTTGTTCCACTCCACTCTCTAACAAAGAAAGCTCACCCTATACCGAACTCTCGTGGGGTGGGAATAGGAAGTGATATGTTCTATTACTAGCCTTTACATTTTGTATTTTAAGTAAATGAAAAAATAAAAAATTAATTATAATACAATTAAAATAAAAAAAAAAAGATTAAAACATCTAAAATTAATTTTTTTTTAGAATGTAAATTTGGTGAATATCAGAATGTTTTAATAATTTTTTACCATTTTAAAAGAAAGAGTTCCACTTGCTTTCTTCTGAAATCCGATAGCCAAACAAATGAGCGAAGCTGAGACGTGGCACCAAAAGCTGCAAAAACTATACGACTTTCTTTTTGCACTTTTGTTTGCCATGTGCTGCACAGACGCAAACTCAACTACTCTCTCTCGTTTTCTCCAACCCAAAGCCTCTGCTCTCTCTCTTTCTCTCTCTCTCTCTCTCTGCGTATTTGTTGAAAGGGCGGAGACTTCCATGATCCACCTCCTCTGTTACTTTTATAGTTGTATTTGTCATAGCTGATTAGAAAAGCCTCTGTTCTATCAAAGTTGGACTCTCCAAATCCTTATCATGGCCATCGATGTTTCAACCTTGCAAAATATGTAAGTCTTTTTATTTGAGTTTGGATTTGTTGATTTTTCTTTTAATATTTTATGGAATTTTAGAGAATTATATGGATCAGCACTTATAAGAATTCGGTAATCAAACGATGGAATTGGAAGGTTAGTAATAGAGCTAGGCCTTGAGCTTCCGTGTCTGGCATACAATCATAATATATATTTGGCCTCCTTTAATACGAACTAATTTTACAAATTTTGAGTTCTTGGTTGAAGGTTGTTAGAAGAAAGAATACAAGTAATGAAGGAAATGATTGTGTATTTGTCTATATCTCATTTACAGAGATATTACATCTATTTATACATGAGAATATAAACTAATTTGGACAAGAATAATAATTGCTATAATTATGCTACACAAATCTCCTATAATCATGCTAATTGCTGTAATTATGCTAACACCCCCCCTCAAACTCAAGGTGGTAGCACAGGTGCCAACTTGAGTTTGCTTAAGAGATCCTGAAAGCGAGCGGGAGGATGCGTTTTGGTGAACATATCAGCAGTTTAGCTGACAAAGGAGACAGGAATCAAACATATGGTGCCATGAGCAACATGATGACGTACAAAATGACAATCAATTTCGATGTGTTTGGTACGCTCATGAAATACATCATTATGAGAATCTGTATGGCACTTCTATTATCGCAATGAAGCATTATAGCAGAAGAATGAGTGACACCCAAATCAGTTAATAACCACCGTAACCAAAGTAATTCAGATGTAGCATCAGCAAGAGCACGATATTCAGATTCTATGCTAGAACGTGCAACAACAGTTTGCTTTTTGCTACGCCAAGAGATAAGAGAATTACCCAAAAAGAAACAATAACGATTATAGAGCGGCGATGCAGCCGGATCACCACCAATCGACATCGAGTAGCGGATAATACTAGGGAGGAGGTAGCGGAAAAGTGCAAACCATGAAAAAGAGTGCCTTTGATATAACGAAGGATTCGAAGTACTGCAGAGAAATGAGTTGAGCGAGGAGCAGACATAAACTGGCTGACCAGATGAACAGCATATGAAATATCAGGTCGAGTAACTGTGAGATAAACAAGACTCTCGACAAGCTGTCGATATAAAGTAGGATCATCAAGAGGAGTGCCATCAAGAGGTGTAAGTTTGCAATTGAGCTCCAATGGGATTGATCTTTGTTTTGCTATCGATGATACTGCTCGAGAAAGTAAGTCGGATGCATACTTGGCTTGAGATAGATAATAGCCATCAGAATTTTGAGAAACTTCAAGACCCAAAAAATAGCTGAGAGAACCCAGGTCTTTCATTTCAAAATATTGATTGAGATAATGTTGTAACTCTAAAATACCAGATGAATCATCTCCTGTTATTATCATATCATCAACATAAAGCAACAGAAGAACAATACCACTGTCAGTTCGGCGAGTGAATAATGCAGAATCATGTGGACTAGAGAGAAAACCAAGTTGAGCAAGAGTGGAACTAAATTTGGCAAACCAGGCCCTGGGAGCTTGTTTTAATCCATATAAGGCTCGCCGAAGTTTGCAAACCTTATAAGGAGAATGATAACCAGGAGGAGGATGCATATAAACCTCTTCTGTTAAATCACCATGAAGAAAAGCATTTTTGACATCCATCTGGAAAAGTTTCCATTTACAAACTGCAGCAATAGCTAAGAGACTACGAATAGATGTTAATCGGGCCACTAGAGCAAAAGTTTCTTCATAGTCGATACCATACTCTTAAGTGTACCCTTTGGCTACTAAGCGAGCTTTGTAGCGTTCAATAGTTCCATCAGAACGGACCTTGATTTTGTAAATCCATTTGTAACCAATAGGGGTCTTGTTTGGTGGAAGATCAACTAAATCCCAAGTATGAGTTTTCTCTAAAGCCTGAAGTTCGTCAGTCATAGCTTACTGCCAAAGAGGGTCAGTGCTTGCCTCACGATAAGAACGAGGCTCATGAAGGGTTGCAATAATAGAGTAACAGTGAAAATCAGAAAGATAATGAGGAGTTTCTCTTACACGGGTAGAACTACGAAGAGTAGTGCTAGGAGGAGATGCAGTCGCAGTCTTTGGATCAACAAGCGGTGCCGATTCAACGAGGCAGGTGTAGTTGGGCTAATATTGAGCACATCACAATCACCTGGATCAGGACTTGGAAACAGCTCTTTGGAGGAGTCAGTGAAAAATAGAGAGTCAGTATTGACAGAGTGATGAAATTTGGAAAGAGAAGAGAACATAGTATTTTCCCAAAAGGTAACATGACGAGAGATGCGTAACTTATTAGAAACAGGATCCCAACAACGATACCCTTTGTGTTCAATGCCATAACCAAGAAAACAACATAGACGAGCACGGGGTTCTAATTTGGTATGTTCATGAGGTTGTAAAAGAACAAAAGAAACACATCCAAAAGGTTTAAGGATGGAATAGTCAGGAGGTTGTCCAAACAACTTTTCAAAAGGAGATAAATTATGAAGAACCAAGGTAGGAAGATGATTAATAATATAAACAGCATGAAGAGCTGCTTCTCCCCAAAATTTTTCTGGACATGAGGCAGAAAGAAGAAGAGTATGTACAGAATCAAGAATATGGCGATGCTTGCATTCGGCTCTCCCATTCTGTTGAGAGGTGTGAGGACAAGAACGTTGAACAACGGTGCCTTGTTGACTAAGAAACTGAAGTAAATAAGAATCCCGATATTCCATTGCATTGTCTGTTCGGAGAATTTTAATATCACAAGAGAACTGAGTTTTAATCATTTTTGCAAATGTGATGTAAATTTGTGATAACTCAGATCGATGTTTCAAAAAATATATCCAAGTAAACCGAGAATAATCATCAATAAATATTACAAAATAACGAAAACCATTTATTGAAGAAATAGGAGAAGGACCCCAAATGTCAAAATGAATTAAACCAAAAGGAGTGTCTGAAGTAGTATTATTATGAGAAAAAGATAATGCAGGTTGTTTTGCAAGCTGACAATTTAAACAATTAAATGACTCAAACTTAGTAGATCCTAACAATCCACGAGAAATTAAAGGTTGAAAATGACCAAGACGAAGATGCCGTTGGTGAATGGAGGAATTAGGGATTGTAGCTGCAGACACAAATCTCTGAGGAAGATGTAAAGATGTAAGCTCAAATAATCGACCCACTCTGCTACCCTCCCCAAGAATCTGTCGTTTGTGGATCTGTGCACAGACACCATGGTGAGAAAAATAACATTTAGTCCTTTTTCACTGGCGACCAATGAAATAAGATTGAGTGCCAAATTAGGGATATAATAGGTGTCAGGGAGATGAAGATTTGAGGTAGACACATGACCAGTATGTGTGATGTTCATTTTAGTACCATTTGCAGTATGGATTGGTGGTAAGGAAGATCTGAGTTTCTGAGAAGACAAGAATTTAAGATTAGTGGTCATATGATTACAACATGCGAGTCAAAAGCCAATAAGAATTACCGGAGTGGCGGACATGGCAAGGGGAGAATTAGAAGAGATAACTGTTTGAATAGTGCCTCAAGATCACTCATGGTGATGGCGGTAGAGCCCTCGATGGCAGACAACAGCGATGTGAGAGGAAGATCCAGGCTTTAAGACATTCTTGAATTTAGAATGCCCTTCTTTTGGTCTTGGAGGGCATGTGGGACAATGTTCTAGAATATGACCGTAACCATGACAATATTTGCATTCTATAGTAGGACAATATGCAAAAGCATGACCAATTTGATTACAATTCTTATAGATTTGATTGCCAGATTTCTGATGTGAGGATCGAGTAGTTGCAAGAGCAGCTTCAAATTGAGGAGTTTTATCCAAACTGAGACGAGTCTCTTCAAAAATAAGCTGTGTCTTCGCTGTTTCCAATGATGGGAGTCGATTTCTCTGTAGCAGGGTCGCTCGAACGGCCTCATATTCTGATCGAAGAGCCATTAGAACTTGAATGAGAAGAAGATGATCTTCACTGATTTTGGCCTGAGATATTTGATTCCAAATAGGTTGGACCTGGGCAAGAAAATCATTCACATATTGACCTGCTTCTTGTTTCAGATTATGAAGAGTAGTCCACAACTGATAATAGTGGGCAAGTCCAGTGGTCTGATATCGATTAGCCAAAAAATCCCAGATTTCTTTTGCAGAGTCATAATTAGCAAACTGGATGTGGATGGACGAGACAGAGGTATTGCGAAATCAGGTGATGATCTGATGATTTTTACTATCCTAATCCTCAAGACGGTCAGTAAATTTTGCATCAGTTTCATCGTTCTCTCTTGTCTGCGTAGTAATATCTCCGGTAACAATACGCCAAAGCTTGCGACCTATCAAAAAACTTTTCATTCCTTGAACCCAAAGATTATAGTTGGAACCAGTCAGAACTGTTGCAATAGGTTTTGAAATATCAGATTTCTCCATTGATAACAAGATGAGGAGAAAAACAAAAAAATTGTATAATAATAAGTATGAAAGAATGAACCAGAACAGGTTGTAGAGAGAGCAGAGAGACCCCAAAAAACTAGAAATAAAAGCTTTATGGCTCTGATACCATGTTAGAAGAAAGAATACAAGTAATGAAGGAAAGGATTGTGTGTTTGTCTATATCTCATTTACAGAGATATTACATCTATTTATACATAAGAATATGAACTAATTTGGACAAGAATAATAATTGCTATAATTATGCTACACAAATCTCCTATAATCATGCTAATTGTTGTAATTATGCTACACAAATCTCCTATAATCATGTTAATTGCTGTAATTATGCTAATAAAGGTATTAGTCTATTTTAGGCAGCATCTCTTGCTAGTGGTTTTTTATTATTTTTAATTAATCATAGTTGGCCTATGAACGTGGAGTATATAAAATTTACAAATTTTCAGTTCTGAAGCCAAGGATCTAGAAGCAAGTTAAGAAGGTTGAAATGTTGAATTCAAACTACTTGTTTGACATTGGTTGCAAACTGCAATGTAACGTCCATAATGATTTTTTGCAATCCCTGATCACAATTTAATACCACGTTTTATGTATATTAAGTCTTTATATTAGTTTACATGTTGAAGTTGGTTGTTCATAGAGTATAAGTGCCTGTTTGGCATTGCATTTGGAGGGCCGAAACTCCTTTTATGAATAAAATTATTCTTTTAGATACGGTTGAAAAAAGTAATTTGAAAAAAACTGTTTGTATTTTAGTGTTTTTATGATTAAAACTTATCAAATTTAATTTTAAATTATTTTTTAATACTCTCTAACTAGTCTATTTAAAAAAATAATTTTCTCAACAGCAGTTCTAACAGCAATGCTAAATAGACCCTAAGAAAAAAAATAAAAAGGACAAGAGAACCGAGTTTGCTACATTTTTTGCTGACCTAAACGTGCATAGTTATTGCTAACAGTTTCTTAATTACTAATGCAGTCATTGCTCTTTTAATGCAAATAAAATATTTATTTGCTAAACTTTACTATATTCTGTGGTTTGTTGTCTGTTGCATTGTTGATTTGTTTATAAATGTCTTTGCAGGATAGCTTTCTCTTTGCCTTTGTTTTGAATTCCTATGCAATATGATTTATTGGTTTTATACCTTTTTCTGAATATTTCATTCAGACTTCTTTTTCTTTTTCTTTTTCTTTCTTTGCATCATATTTTCCAATTGTGAAGCATCATTTTGCGTACATTGTTATTAGTTTGGGTTTCTTCATCAGGGAGCCACTGGATATTCTCACTTTTTTATATTATTAAGTGAATACCCACAAAGATCCTCAGATAGTTTCAAATATTTAAATTAAAATTGATTAGATGACCTTTAATTGAAGCTTGAAAATAATATAAAATTTACAACTTAAAATAATTACATATAAAATAAACAAAATTTCTCATTATTCACTTATGATTTAAAATCCACTTCAAATTCTAATTTGAAATTTTTATCTCAATGAGATGGTGGATAAAATTATAATTTAGAATATCTTATATTATATTTTATTGTCTATTAGAAAATCAATTTCATGATCATGTAAAAAAAAAATAGATAAGTTATAATATTTTTTTGAATAATTATATATTTTGGAATTATTTTAGTACTCATGCATTTTCACAATAGCAAGTTATAATTGCAACAATAAAAAGACAGCCTGTGATAAGCTTTTAGTGATTATGAGTTATTACAATAAATTGAATCATTATACAATTAATTTTAGAATATAGATAAGATAATATGGATTTTTTTTTTCTGAAGTCACTTTAAGAAGCACCACAATTTAATTACTTACAATAGCAACTCTTGATTAATTGATGGGAGTTGGTCAACACAATTGACACTTCCTCAATTAAAGGGGAATAATGAGCAGGATTTTTTTTAATGAAAATAAGAATCTATTAATATAATATAAAATTAACTTAAATGTTTATATAATTAAAATAATAAATATATTTAATTTAAGGGATATTATAAAATAAAGAATTATAATAATAATAATAATAATAATAATAATAAAATTAAATTGAATATTGAATTAACAATTTATTTCATTAAGCTTAATTTGATTAAAATATTATGAGGACTAATTAAGTTGGAGCACATATGATTTAGTTAAATGAAAAAGCCAAGGACCAAAAAGAAAAAAGGAACTAAGGAGAAGGTGGTCGGTTAAGATTTCTTTTTGACCGTTGATGCTTCTTGCACTTTCACAGTTCATGAGCAAGCTTTGTACGAGATTATTCCAATCTGGTTTTGCACGTGTGGCACGTGGGCTCCAAATGGTATATATACTCTCTTGCCGCGCAAATGACATGGAAAAATTATTATTTAATTCATATATTTTCATAAAATTAATTATTTAATTTTTATATTTAAAAAATATATTATTTAATTTTTTATTTTATTTTTGTTATATTATTTAATCATTTTATTAATTTTTCTCTTAGTATGACAATTAAACTATTAATTAATTTTTCTATTTAAGTAAAACTAACTAATTAGTTAGAGTATATAATTGGTCAATTTAATTTTAAATTGAATCGAAGTGAACTAGACTGATTAATAACGATTCAGTTTGATTTAAACCATTTAGTTTCACATAAAAAGGAATTAAGGATTTTTTTTAATAAAAATTGGAATCTAATTAATATAAATTTAATAGTTTTTATATTAAATATTTATATGAAATTTATATAAAATTAATTTAAATGTTTATATAATTAAATTAATAAATATATTTAATTTAAAGGATATTATAAAATAAAGTATTATAATAATAAAAATTAAAATTAAATCAAATTTCAACTTTTTTATCCTATTTCCCCTAAATTGTCAAATAATTAAATTGAATATTGAATTAACAATTAATTTCATTGAGCTTAAATTTGAATAAAGTGTTATGAGGACTAATTAAGTTTGATTTGATTTCAAATCGAATCAAACTGAACTAAATCAATTAATAACAGTTCGATTTAATTTAAACCGTTAAATTTCACATAGAAGGATTTAAGAAAATGATGACAAGTTCAACCAAATGCAGCTCAAGTCCCAAACCATTATGAACAAACCAACTAAAGTCTCTATCAATTGGTTGTGTGGATCAATGTCCCTTTTATGGGAATCATACATTTGTTTCTTCAGTTAGCTTTGAAATGGCTAACTAGTATTGGGATTCAATCTCACTTCAATGTAGTCCATATCCCTATCTCATTTTGTTTTGAGACCAGTAGAAACGCCCGGCATCTGTTTCTTTAGTTAGCTTTAAAATGCCTAAAAGCTAAACCTTAAATCATTTCTCTTTGTCCAAAGTAGCAAATCCAACAGCAAGGCTTTTCACTTTTCAAGCTTGATTTAGTCTCCATTAAAGAGATATGATAGAGGAAAAAAGAAAGAAGGAAGAAGACTTAGAAATGAAGTCTTGGACGCCTAGGATATTGAGGATGGATGATAATATTAACATACAGCTATTGAGGGTTAAACACCTGACCTTTCAATAGATCTCATAGTTTTCCACCACTAAGGTAAACATGTTATATGCATCATAAAACTTTTTAAAATAACATTTATTTTGATCGGTTCAGTTCAATGATTTTCTTTCTTTCAAAACTAAATTGAACAAAAAATCTTTTAAAATATTAACGAAACCGAAATCACAAATTGAAAAATCAAACTGAAAAATTAAATTGACTCGATTCAATTCGATTTTTTTAGTTATAACTAAATAGTGCTCACTCTTATAATTGGTTAGTTCATATATTTTAAAAAGCACATTAATTAATATATATAATTTAGTTTCATAATTATTTTTTATGCTTAATCTACTCTAATCCTCTCCTCTTTATTTCTCTCTTACTATCCCTTATTTCTCTCTCCCCATATTTCTTATCCTCTGCAACCACACCCTTCTCCCCCTCTCTCTTCTGTTTTCATCTTTTAATAGAAATAATATAAATTGTATACACAAAAAGGTTAATCAGTTTTCCAATAGAAAAAATACAAAAATAATATTTAATATATTGGATAAAGTACTTGAACAATTTAAAAATATATATATAACTTCAAATTTTGTCTCCTAACAAAATTTTTATTTTTATCAAAGAATATATTTTTCAAAACATTATATTTTTAAAATACAAGAACCAATTAATTAGTTTCATTAAAATAGAGAAACTAAATAGTAGTATTTTTTAAAATACAATAATTAACTAATTAATTTCCTTAAAATAGAGAAATTAAATAATAATTTAACAGAAATTAACTAACGAAATTTGACAAATGGATTAAATAGTTTAATATTATCAAAATAAATAGATAACCTATTGTATTTTTTTAAAATATAGAGATCAAATAATTAATTTACTTAAAGTATAGAATTTAAATAATAATTTTCTCAACAGCTTACAAATAAAAAAAATTGAAAAAAAAAAGAGAATAAACTAGCATAATAAAAAGGACATCCATGTACAAGTGGCCAAGTTGAGTAAATTTCAAGTTTGGATGAAAAACTTAAAATAGATATATCTCAATTTCATGGATCTTAAAATTTACATTCTAATAAATAGAAACATCTAGCAATTTTTTTATTATCTCATTATTTATTGAAGTTAACATATGGTTTAAATCTTAATAGTCTATAATTCCTTTATGAATGTTTGAAGTTAAAAAAAAAAAAAAAAACTAATTTTCCACCTTAATAAAGTAATTTATTATTTAGTTTTTGATTTTATAATTATTAAACTTTGATCCCATACTTTAAAAAATAGGCCATTTAATAATTGTTTTTTACTTTGTCAATATTTTAATCATTTTATTTAATTTAAAATAAAACATTTTATTAGTCAAAATTCGAAATCATATCTAATGAAAGAGAAAATATTATAATGCCTGAATTATTCTTAACTCTAATACATGTATGGTCTTGTTTAGTTAAAAATCTTTTATTTCCTCATAAATACACTTTTTAAGAAGCACACTTCTAGAAAATTTACTTTCCATAATATATGATTTAAATATGTTTGATATATAAATTATAATTTCCAAAAAATAAATTTACTTTTAAATTATAAAAGAGAATAATTCTCATAATATGATTTAAAATGTAACAAATTAAAGGATAAAATTGATAAACTATGTAGCATTTAACTAAAGAAGTTCAACTAAATTAGTATATCAAGCCGAACTGAGCTAATTCTATTTTTGATTTCAATTCAATTAGTATTTTAGAATAATTTTTATTTTTTGATTTGGTTGAATTTTTGGAAGAAAGAAAATCGATTAAATCGAATTGATCAAATTAAATGTTATTTTAGAAAATTTTATAATGTATATAAAATGTTTTTGAATCCATATCATAGGGTGTGACGAAATTTTTACGCTGGTTGTCACCTACCGCAACCCTCCTCCTTTATCCGGGCTTGGGACCGGCTAAGCGCAAACTACTTAGGCGGAGTGGTGCCAATTGAAGATAAGTTGAGAGAAGGGAGATTAAGGTGGTTTGGTCATGTGAAGCGTAGACATACGGAGGTTCCAGTTAGACAAGTAGAGCACATTAAGTTAGAGGATAGAAAGAAAAAAAGAGGTAACCTAAATTGACTTGGAGGAGAATAGTACAACATGACTTAGAAGCATTATACATTTCTGATGATTTAACTCAAAATCATTCAGAGTGGAAAAAGCGAATCCATATAGTCGACCCCAAATTTTTGGGATAAAGGCTTAGTTGAGTTGAGTTGAGTTGAGTTGAGTGTATAAAATGTTTAGCTTGGTAGTAGAGAACTTTAAGACCTACTGAAAGGTCAGGTGTTCAACATTCAACAACAGTTGTATGTATTTATTTATTTTTTTGTTAACTTAACACAGTGATTAAATAAAAAACTATACATTTAAATTGATCTCAACCATCCAAGTTTTCATATATAAATGTAATATTCTCAGCCATCCTCAGTACCTTAGCCGTCAAAGACTCTGGCTCCAAGTCTTCTTCCTTCTCTTTTTCTCTTCCATATCACTTCAACGGAGACTGAAACAAACTTGAAAAGTGAAAAGCCCCATCACTTGCGTTGCTGTCTCTATTCCATTGTAGTTGGTTGGCTCCTCCATTGATTTCTACCATTGGGTGATTTGTAAATCTGCTGTAATTTATTGAATTTTTTTTTAATTTTTTATTGTTTGTTGCTGTGTTTGCTACTTTGAATTTAAGGTTTAACTTTTAGCCATTTTAAAGCTAACTAAAGAAACAAATGCATGGCTCTTAGTGGGATAGGGATATGGACCAAACTAAAGTGAGATTAAATCCCAAAACTAGTTAGCCATTTTAATGTATGATTCCCATAGAAGAGACATTAATCCACGCAACCTTCTGATTAAGACTTGAGCTGGGTTGTTCATGGTTTGAGACTTGAGTTGCATTTGGTTGAGTCTATCATCCTTTCATCGATTCTTTCTATGCGAATCCAAACAATTTAAACCAAATCGAATCAATATTAATCAGTTTGGTCCGGTTAAAATTTTTTATGAAATTTGATATTCAGTTTTTTTAGTTCAGTTTGGAACCAAACTGGCTAATTACACACCTGTAAACTTACCAAATCCATTCTATATAAGTTACTTTCCTTGTATAAGAAAAGAATTGTAACACCCCAAATTTTTAAATTTATTATTTTATGGGTAAATATTAATATTTTATTTTATTTAAATTTTAAAAATTATTTAAAATTTTTTAAATTTTAGAAATTGAGTTTGATTTTTCAAAAATATAAAATTTTGATTATTTTTAAAAATTAATTTAAAGATCACGTAGTAAAATTAAAAATGTATTTAGACTCTATAATTTTTTTTGAGTTTTGTAGAATTTTTTCGGAATTTTTGGGCCTCGTTTTCGATAGCAAGGTAGAGTAAAAATTCAAAATTTTGTATCCTGAATTGGACCGGCCGAATCAAACCGGACTGATCGAATCGGACTAGCCTTCTTTTTCTTTTTCTTTCTTCCCTGCGCGTTCCTGTCCCTCTTTCTCTCTCTCCCGTTTTCTCTCTTCTCACTCCTCCCCACGCCGCGCCGCCGCCACCTAGCCTCCCCACCTCGCTGGCGCGCTGCTCTAACCCTTCCCCGCACCTGACCAACACTCCAAGCGTGGAAATGACCATGAGCTCCTCCTGCCCGCGCATGCCGTTTCGGCTTCCCGGCCAAAATCCGACCAATCCGACCACTGTTTGGGCTGGGTCTTGTGTCGAAATTCATCTACACCTCGTGAGCTTTCCATAGACACTAAGAACACCAAAATTCATTGAGCGGTTTGCCCAATTTTTGTCCGGGAAGTTTTAGCCCATTTTGACTTTTAGGCTAGATTTCTCGCAAACCGTGAACCCCACGAGAAAACCGAGAGTACTAGAGGGCTCCACTCGTCGAGAGCTTCGCAGCAATATAAATTTTAAAATTTTTCGATATCGTTTTTCGGTGGGTCCCACGAAACTTCGTAGTATTTTTTCGAGCACTAAATGACCTTAGAAAATTTCGTAAAAATTTTGTATTAACCTCCGTGTTATGGGTTTCGTGTAAGTGCCTTCAATTTGAGGAAATTCAATGGTTGCATGGGTCTGTAAATTTCCGGCCAGACAGACAGGCTACCGAAAAGATCTTGGAATTGGGTCGAGATTTTGGCTACTCCGCCATTGTCAGACGTCCCGATCTCGTTCCCGAGGTCGGAATCGGCATAGGTAAACCTGAACCTTGCTTTTTCTTAATTGTCTAGTGCTTAAATTAGATTAAAAATCCATAAAATATTCGTGGTAGCTCAGAAAATTATGATTCTTTTTTCATTAGCTTAGTAATATTGCTCAGGACCGCGGGGCAAAGTTTTAGAATTTTTAGAGCTTATTTGGGTAGTTTTTGCAAAAAAGATCAATTATAAAGAATAAACTGTAATTTTACATATTGTGATTAATGACTGTTTGGATGAGCCCAGGAGGGGC
The DNA here is from genome assembly GCF_030052815.1 of Hevea brasiliensis. Taxonomy (NCBI): domain Eukaryota; kingdom Viridiplantae; phylum Streptophyta; class Magnoliopsida; order Malpighiales; family Euphorbiaceae; genus Hevea; species Hevea brasiliensis. The sequence goes on from NC_079506.1 coordinate 24,879,624, forward strand.
TGTGTGATGAGATTGAGTTGTAGGTGTATGGTTTGTGGATATAAAAGTGCGTTTTTAAGCCTTTTTGCAGGTTGGGTAGGTCCTAGGTATAGGAGAGACTCTGTCGGATTTTCGGCACGCCTTAGGACATCTTTAGTCTTTTCTCAGTTTGTATTGAGTAAAATAAATTAAATAATTGTAATGAAATTGTCAGGTGAGCCAGGACAGCCTTCCTCTTCCACCTAGCCGCCAAAAGTGACTTTGGTTAAATCTGTGAGTTAAATATTAATTTTAATTATAATTTCGATATTACTATATATTCAAGCATGCTCATGCATCACTTGTATGTATATATCCATGTAGTTAAACACTAGGCACATTTTATATTGCATTCTTAATTGATGAATTGCCATGGGTGTTGTTTGTGATAATTTGGAGTAGTATGCGTGCGTGTGATTAGGGGAGAGCAGTTTACGGGTTAAACCGATTAACCGAACCGAACCGAAATTAGTGGTTCGGTTCGGTTAATCGATTTAACCGGTCCGGTTCAGTTAGTACTTTCAAAAAGTTTCAGTTGTCGGTTATTTCAGTTCGGTTATCGGTTATAACCGAAGAACCCAATAAAACCGAAATCAACACAGGCCTTTATTGATTTAAGCCCAACCCTTTCACACAACCCAGCCCATAATTGATTCCCTAACCTAAAACTAAAACTAAAATCACTAACCTTTCTTCCCATCTCATCTGCCTACTGCCGTCTACCGCCGCTCAACTTTTCTCCCTCCTAAAACTAAAATCCCAAGCTTCCTCTTCGTCTCTCTTCTTCCTTACTTGTGTGTGTGGTATGCATCTTCTTCAATCTTCATTCGAGGTGAGCATTCGTCTCTCAAAATAATTTTCTCCTGTATTCTAATTTTTATGTTAAGCTTGAATGCCATTAATCTATTCCCCTTTTCTCAACATGACATTTACAAAATGATCATGCAGCCAAAGGATAAGGGGAAAACATCTTCATTGAAGGAGCAAGGCCTAAGATATTTTACCCCTAGGGAGGTATGTAGATTTTGCCGACATGCTTTTTTGAAATATTTTTTCATGTTGAAAAAATTCTATTTATGTATATTATTCTAATGACTAGGTTGCTAATTTGCATTCTTTCCTTGAGGATTTTCATTTTCCACAGCACATAAGCCTTAGACAACGGTATGTTATTATTTTCTCAGTATCAATATAGTTATATCAGGAAAATAAGGTTGGCAGTTACTGTTATCAGTAGTCACTGGTGATCAACTAGTTTATAACTTGTTAACTAAGGCTAAGTAGGCCACACAGATTGAGCATCATCTTTATTGGACACATGTATAAATCAAGATAGCAATATACTTGAGTAGATAAAATTGAAACCCTTTCCCAACAAAAAAAAAAAAAAAAGATTATTGAAATTGATTTGATATAAAAGCAATCTAGAATCTCTTTGTGTTTATATGACACGTATATCAAGTAGAGGTTGAAGCATCAGATTAAAAACTAAGGATATGTTAGTAGGGTATGTGTATGTTTCTTGGCAACTTGTGAAGGCTCATGGTATTTTAATTTTCTATTGTTTCCAGAAAAAGATAAATTAATAATCAAATTTTGGCTACCATTTTGTGTTGTATTGTCATTTTTCCCCCTTTTCCTGAATTTAAATTAAAATAGGCCAATGGAATGGCACTACCTTACACAATGTGTGACAGTTTGATTGTTGTGAATATTAATTCTTTGGTTGATTTTACGAATCATTTAACACTCGACATACTAATCATGGAGTTGACTCTTTAGTTAGGCTCTTATTTGTTATTTTCTGTCCTCAATTAGAGTTTTGTCCTATGACGTTAATCAAATCACCTAAGAAATAATAAAATTCATCAGAGCTCAATTAGAAGGATAATAGTAGGGTTAGTGGCACAAGAAGTTGAAATCTAAAACCACATGCATTTCCCTTTTTACGATATGGAACCCACTACAAAAGCTTAGAAAAAAAGTACTAGTTAATTAGTTGGCCATAATCTATACTTTGAATTGTTTGTTATCATCTGACATGTGATGTTGGCTTAATTTTATTTTATGGACGTCTCATAACTCAAAGTTAACTTCTGCTGCTTGCTATGATGAGTGTCTAACTACTAAGCATCTCTTGCTTATTATAGTGAATGTTATAATTAACTGATTATTCCTCAAGTTGGTCACTTTCTTGCATTTAATGCTTTTGACAGAAGCAATGGTTATAAAAAGTTGCTTATTTTGGGCAAAAGCTGGCCATGAATCAAATTTTGATCTTTATGAAAACCTAAATTCTTAATACTTATTAAAAGAAATTATAAATCAGTCATTGATATATATGAAAATTTATTAATAAATTACATATACTAATAATTTATATTATTAATGTGAATTGAAATTACTCTTTCTATGGTAGCTTGTGCTCCACAATAATATTGATTAGAGTTCTAATGTTAATTATTTGTGTACTCTTGTAGTAGCTGAACATGGATTCTAGTTCTAGCGGGCAAAATGATCCAATAAATACAACTGATTCCAATCAAAGTGAACAAGAAACTGCAACAAGTTCAAAATCAAAAGTGAAAAGAAAGCCAGTCATGCCAAGGTCTACAGTTTGGGATCACTTCACCAAGTTTAAAACTGATGATGGTGACACCAAAGGCAAGTGTAATTATTGTAATAAAGAATTTTGTTGTGATCCCAAGAGAAATGGAACCACTGCACTTAGGAATCATATGAATATTTGCAAAAAGCATCCACATGCCATTGAGACTAGGCAAGCACTATTGGATTTGCAACCAAATTCAAACAATGTAAAGGGTGAAGTAGGCACACTTCTACTTGGAAATATGATGAAAATGAAATTAGGGAGGCTCTTGTTTTCATGATTATCATTGATGAGTTGACATTTAAATTTGTAGAAGGTGAGGGATTTTGAAAATTTATGAGAGCTATATGTCCTAAGTTTAAGATTCCTTCTCATTGGACTATTTCACGAGATTGTTATTTAGTGTATGTTGAGGAGAGGTCAAAATTGAAGTCTTATTTGAAGAGAAATTGTCAAAGGGTGAGTCTTACTACGGATACATGGATATCATTTTAACGAATTAATTATATGTGTATCACTGCTCATTTCATTGATAATGATTGGAAGTTACATAAGAAAATCATTAATTTTTGTCCTATTACAAGTCATAAAGATGATGCAATTGGTAGAGCTATTGAAACTTGTTTGCTAAAGTGGGGGCTAGATAAGATATTCACTATTACAGTTGACAATGCTAGTTCAAATGATATAGCCATTTCTTATTTGAAAAAAAAAGCTTGCAAATTGGGGTGTCACTGTTTCTAATTCTGATTACCTTCATATGAGGTGTATGGCACACATAGTTAATTTGGTTGTCATGGATGGCTTAAAAGATGTTGGTGTGTCAATGTTGAAGGTAAGGAATGTAGTGAGATACATTAGAAGTTCTCTAGCTAGGTTGAAAAAGTTTAAGGAGTGTGTTGAATATGAAAAAATTGATGGCAAGTCTTCTTTGTGTTTAGATGTGTCAACTAGGTGGAATTCAACTTACTTGATGTTGAATATAGCTCAAAAATATGAAAGGGCATTCGAGAGGTATGAGTCACAAGAACCTATGTTTAGGCTTGAATTGGGAGAGAATGAAGTGCCTAATTTTCATGATTGGTCTGAATGTAGGAAAATGGCTGAAATGTTATCTCATTTTTACGAGCTTACTTTGCGTATTTCTGGTTCTCGATATATCACATCTAACAAGTTTTTTGGTGAGATAAGTGACTTGGCTTTTATTTTAAATCAATGGGTGGATAGTACTAATATTGAGGTGAAAAATATGGGGGACAGAATGAAGAAAAAATTTGACAAGTACTGGGGGATATAGATAAAATGAATAAATTAATTTATTTTGCTACTGTTCTTGACCCTCATGATAAGTTTGAATATATGGAGTTTCAATTTTGCCAAATGCATGATGAAGAAAAGGGTGAGCAGTTGTTCCAGAAGGTGAAGTCATCTTTGATTGACTTATTTAATGAGTATAAGAAAATGTATCAAACTGATTGTGAGCAAACAAGTGATAACACTAGCTCACAGCTCTCAAGTGGTAGTGGTAGTATAATAAATCTAAAGCCCAAATTATACTTGAAGCATCACTACAAGAAGCAAAAGTTAGAAAAAAATGGAGGTTTAAATTTAAAAACAGGAAATGTATCTCAATGAGGCAATTCAAGAGGACAAGGAAGATTTTGATCTCTTAAAATGGTGAAAAATCAATTCTGAGAGATTTCCTATCCTTGGAAAAATGGCAAGAGATATATTGGCAGTCCCAGTTTCAACTGTTGCATCAGAGAATGCTTTTAGTACTGGTGGGAGAATACTAGATCCCTTTAGGAGTTCTTTAACTCCCAGAATTGTGGAAGCTTTGATATGTGCACAAGATTGGACACGTTCCTCAAATTGTCCAATAAATGTTGAGGAAGATTTAGAGGAACTTGAAAAGTTTGAAGAGGGTATGTAATAAATACATGTATTTAGATAATTTTTATCTTTTAATATTTTCATTTCAATATGGATTGATTTTTTTTTTCCATTATATAATTCAATTTTCAGTACTGCCAAGTGTTGGCCTAACTCAATTAGGGGGATCAATTTGTTCAACCCCTACTCTTAACTTTTAGATGTAAGTTTGATTGTTTAAAGTTTTATATTATTTTATGCTTTCATTAATTATTATATATCGATTGTCTTTTTTTTATTATTTTGTTTATGTAGGTTCCCAAAAGCTATTGCCTGTTGCCTCTTCATTTGAGGATGTTTTTGGATTTGGTTGGACTGCTCAAAATCAAATTATTGGAGATTTGATGGAATTTAATATTATGTTTAATTCTGTTGTTATTTGATGGATTTTAATATGGACTGTATTTAGCTTTTATCTTGTTGGAGATTTGGCATTTTATTATTATGTTGTTTTATGGATTTTAATAATAACTTAACTGGATTGTATTTAGAGTATGGTTGTGGTTATTTTAGCTTTTATTTCAATTATGTTTTGCTTTATGGTTTGGCATTTGATGCTTGGATTATTATTTGGTTTAGTGGTTTTATACTTTTATTTATTTTATGGTTTATTTGGCATAGTGACATTTTATTAAATTGATTGTTTATTTGATGCTACACAATTGATTTTATATGAATTGTATACTATGAAGTGTGAACAAATGCAAATATGCAATTTACAGGTCAAGCAGGTTTGGCAATTAAAAAAAATTGAAATTTTGGTTTTTCATTAATCGAATCGAACTGAACTGATAATGATTGGTTCGGTTCGGTTTTTCTCCAATAAACGGTTTGGTTCGGTTTACAATTTATGAGATTTTTTATTATCGATTATTTCGGTTCAGTTCGGTTCGGTTCGGTTCGAAACCAAACCGACCGAATGCTCACCCCTACGTGTGATATGGTACTGGATACGGACAAGGACGCGTAGCCACGGCTTGAGATCTTCGCTGGGACCCGGTCCTTCGGGGTAGACACGGCTTGAGTTCTTCGCTGGGACCCCATATTTGGTTTATTAAGCGAAAGTCCGGCTTGAGATCTTCGCTGGCAAAGGTTGGATTAAGAGGGCTGTATAGGGGATCAGCTCCTATATATATATCGTTTGATAGTGTTGGGTGTGTGAGTGCTCCAAATTGCCTTTTTATGTGATTTGTATGAAATTTATGACAGTGTTGCATTTTACTTCATAGGGTGCATTAGTTTTAGATAGCTATAGAGATTATGGTTAAAATTTATATTTTAGTCTCTAAGTCGACGCTCACTCATGTTCATCTATTTTCCAGGATACAGGAGATTTCTTATTGAGTTCTAACCTACCTCTTTCCCTCGCAGGTCCTCTATTAATGTCTGTAATGTTTGTGTAATTTTGTTAACTCCTAGAATTTTGCATGTGTTAGAAATATTTATTTGATTTAGGTCTGTAATATAATTGCCATGTTGGACTTGTAAACTTATTAAAAGCATGTATGGTTGGATTAGATGAGGGAGCCGAGCTCCCATTTATTGTATGACATTAGATAATGAGGAGGGTGAGTTGAGCTCCCCAATTTATTATATATTGTGTTTACAGGTCGGGCGAGTCAAAAAATTTCTGTTGAATGGTCCATTTTATGGCCAGACTCTATCCGATTGAATTCTTGAAATTGGGCCCAAATGGGCCTTAGAGTTGGGTTGAGGAATAGTTAGGCTTACTACGGGCCTCGGGGGCTTTAGGCCTAGTGCCGGTCCGGCCCAAGTCCTAGTGCCGGTCCGGCCCATAGGTTGGGTCGTGACAAATGTGGTATCAGAGCTTAAGCTCTAGATTCATAGGGAATATTTATCTAAAGTGTTGGGAAGAGTCTAATAGGAGTCACATGAGGAAAATAGGGTCCATGTTCGTCTTGCATTGTCATCTTTGCTTTTAGTTTCTGTTTTATATAATTGTGTGTAAATATGAGTCTATAGAGTTGTGTAACATGCTGTTTTGAAATTTTGTGGGCTAATGCTGCTGAATTTCAGGAAAATGCTTAGAAGCAGGAGAGCTGCCATTGCATCAGAACCAGATGTTCCTGACGAGGTGTCGGCATAGGATGAGGTGCCTACCCCGAGGAGGCGGGGTAGGAGGCCTAGAGCTACTCAAGTAGAAGAGCAGCTGCCACCAGTTCAGGATCAGTCTTTTGTGGCCCCGGATCCCATGGACCCAATGGCAACTACTCTAGCTGGCTTGCAGATAACCATCGATATGATGGCACAGTATATGGTCCACCCTCCCTAACAGCAGCAGTCCATCGCACCAAGAGGGAAACCTTATAAACAAATAATTAATTTCAAGAAGTTGGTGCCGGATACTTATGATGTGTCAGATGATGCTTATCGGTTTTTGGATTCTTGCAGACAAGTAGGGACGGAGTTACAATTGACTGATAGGAGACTTATAGAGTGTGTGCAGCATGTCATGGGGCCTATGCCTAGACAATGGATGAATGACTACATATTACCTCGGATGGAAGGTTTGTCATGGACCCAGTTTGTGAAACTGTTTATCAACAGGTTTGTGCCAGAAAGTTTCAGAGATCAAAAGCAGTGGGCCTTTGAGGCCTTAAGCCAGAATGGCAAGTCTGTAGATGAATGTGCTACAGAATTTATGGAACTGAGCAGATATGCCCCTACAGCAGTGGCTACAGAAAATATGAAGGTAAAAAGGTTCCTAAAGGGGTTGGACAGGAGGTATGCAAACCTAGCCATGATGTCTTATCAGTCTTTTGATATGGTAGTTGATCGAGCCCTACAGATTGAGATTAGCTATACAGGAGATGACAATGGAAGGGCAAAGAAAAATAGAGCAGAGGGTTCTTTAACTGTTCCCCATATGGGTACTACGGGTAGCGGAGGCCAAAGTAATTACAGAGGAAGAAGTAGGAATAAAAAGAGTGGTTTTAGACACAAATCTCGACGATTCAAACCAGGGTATGGATCCAGCAGTGGTCACAGTTCGGAATCTGGTTAGATGCAGTTCGAGATCCTCCTTTGCACCTTGCACACAGTGTGGAAGAGGACATTCAAGACCTTGTATGATGGGTTCAGGAGTATGTTTCAGGTATGGCCAACAAGGTCACTTTACTTGGGAATGCCCCGTGTTGTAACACCCCCGTTGTATAGCCTGGTATATTTCACTGTTCCGGTGACCGGTGTCGGTCCGGATAATTAATGGGATTAGGGCCACACTTAAGACAATTTGAGAAGCCATAAACACAAATAATTAGTAATGTTTAATTAGTTAACTATAAATAAGAAAAACAGAACATAAGAGGTTAAGCAGTGAGAGTCACGGCGATGAGTGACCTCCTCGAGAACAGCTGAAGTCGTTTTAAACTCAAATTTCGAACCGTAAAAAGTAGCCTGCGGTCCTTAGGACCCTTATGAACACAGTGGAAAAGAGAAAATCATGAAAAAGAACTGTTAAGCCAGTCAAATAATTAGGTCAGGGAGCCGAAAGAAATATTGGATTATTTGCAAACCGGGATGAACCGGCTAGGGGCAATTTGGTTAATTGACCCCGAGAGCTGACTACTGACCTAACTGTCAAATAAAATCGGAGAAAAGAAAATTTCGGAATCGACAATTAAATTAAAGAACTAATAGAAAAATAAAGAGAAAATGAAAAAGTTGAAAAGTTGATGACATCATCATGATGATGTAACTATGACTTCATAATTAATTTTAATTTAATTAACTAATTGACTAAGTCAAATTAAAGACTAAAAACAAAATTGAAAAGCCAATTTTTTTACTTCTTCTTCTTTCTTTTTTCTCTCTTTCCCGTAGCTCTCTCCTTTCCCTCTCTTTTTATTTTGTTTCACCATTAAAACTTAGATTTAAGCTTCTTAAACTTTAGATTTCACCCCCTAATCCTTGAAAATAATTATAGAAACCATTAAATTGACCCTCAAGAAGAAGATTTGGAGCAAGAAATTAAAAGAATTTGAAGATTTGAGGAAGATTGAAATTCAAAGTTTAAGGTTAGTGAATTTAAAATTGAAAATTATGTTTAATATTTGTGTTCTTGTTGTATGTAACTTAGATCTTAACTTAAAATAAAATGAAATTAATTGTAGGAGGACTAAACCTGGATTTTGATCAGCTAGGGTTTGATATGTAAGTGCATGAATTTGATTAGATTATAAGTGTAGGCAAGCTTATATGAAGGTAGATGTGATGTTGGTATGCTTAAATGTGATTAAATGAAACAATTTAGTGTGATTAGGGTTTCAATGCTAGGGTTAGTGAACCAAAATTTGGAGAAATGCATAAATGGCATGTTTGATCTATTATGAAGTGAAATAATGGTCAATTATGATCAAATGGATTGTGTGGGAATGGTAGGAAATTAAACCAAATTCGTAGGTTAATGGTCATCTTCTTTGGCAGCATGACCAAACCACTGAAGGACCAAAACTCAAATTTTACAAGTCCAATTGATATGCCACCAATTGGAGATGAAAATAGACATAAAAGAGCACAATTTTCATTAAGGAACCATGGCCAAAAACTGACCAAAACTTGGTGAAACAATTGACCAAAGTGGATTGATTGCAGGCTGCCACTGCACTAAACTGACCAAATGAACAGTAACTGTTCATTTGGTCATAACTCGAGTTAAACAGGTTAAATTGACCTGAAATTTGGCCAGGGGTTAGAGGGCATATAGATCTAAAACTTTCATGAAGGACATCACCCCAAATTATGCCATTAACCCATTCAAATTATTGAGCAAAGTTAGGTTACCAAACCTGCAACTCTGCAAAATTTTCATTGAGCAGCAATGTTTGGATAGCTATAACTCCCTCTAGAAAACTCGGATTTAGACGATTCTTGAACCGATGGAAACCTAAGACATAGTAGAACATTTCATATGAAGAAAGTTAGACCAAATTATGAACATAACTTAATCAAATTACTGACCAAAGTTGGACCAAAATCTGCCAGAACCCAAAAATGCAGTATGAGCGATTGCGTGAGCGATAAACTTATCTTGGCCATAACTTGAGCTACAAAACTCCGATTGAGGTGATCCAAAAATGAGAATACACTTAAGACAATAAGGAACATTTTCTATGAAGGAAGTTTTATCAAATTCCAACAGTAGACCGACCAATGAAACAATGCAACTTCGGAGAACCAAAACCGAAAATTGGCAATTTTGCCAAAATGACCTAAGCTTTAAACAAATGACCAAAACCAACAAGTTTGGTGACCAAAATGTGGTATGTGGGTGAAGTTGGAGTTCCCATACCTATTAAGCCTTAGAAAGTCAATAATTTGACTTGAATAGTACAGTGAATAGTAACCCGAAACACAAAATTTTGAGAACGTCGAATTTAACACATTAGAGCTAGCTAAATGTGAAGTTAAGTTTATTTTGGATTTATTTTAAGTTTTAGTACTGAAACATTGGAAAATTTCGTGTTTTCAGTGGAAAAAATACGGAATGAGAACCAGGAGTCGAGTCAAGGCCAACAGGCGACTCGTTTGAGGTTTGTGCACAACATATACTTTTATAATCATCTTTTGCATATCGTTTTGAATAATGTGAAATATTGGATTATGGCATTCTTATGATGTTTGATCTAAATTGTTGAAATTTATTATGTACATTTGAAATGACAATGTTTAGCAAATTGTTAAGATAAGTTTTGAAACCACAGTATCATGACCATATATTTGAACACCTCACTAGCACGACTAGTGGGGGTAATTTGTTTTGAATTTTGATTCCTTCTCTGGAAAAGTGTTGAGGTGTGCCAGTAGAAGAGGATGTGAATGGATATCCATATATTTGAGCTAGCTAGCCTGTGATATGATTTCTCTTTAGCCTCTGGCTATTGAGATTCATGTGATTTCTCTTTAGCCTCTGGCTATTGAGATTCTATTTGTTTCGAATGGCGTGATCTAACTGTGGGTTTTATGAAATGTGTTTTGATACTTTGAAATGAACTTGGTTTACATGTAAAATCTCACAATGCATGATTGTATTTAATTTTCATGTTTAGCCAAATTTTTGAATGAATGTGCTTTAAGCTTTACATAAAGATTATTTTAGTATATTGTGCACCACTGAGTCCTAGTACTCGTGATAGCTTTATTCTTTGTCGCATGATCTGAGAGACTAGAGGAGCAGCAGATTTCTTGAAGTGTGTGAAGTCATCAGCTTGAAGCCTTCGGGTATAATTTATACCCTAACTGCAAATACTTCTTTTGATGTATATATTGCACATAAATGTATGGACATATAAAAATGGGTCTTGAGCAGCTTGTACACAAATTTGTATGAAGTTTATAATAAAGTTTAGTTTGTGTTTCTTTTGATATAAAATTGTAAGGATGTGTATAAATTATTTTGTTTTTAATGAAATATGAATGATATTGTTTGACAGTATTTTGAGAATTATTGAACTTGTGAATTTTGAGAAATTGGTTGAGATTGAGTATGAATTTGAAGCAGTGGTTAGAAAATTATTGGAAGTGCTTTTATTTCAGGTATTTGAAGAATGGTTTTCTCAAAATACAGAGGAAACTCTGTCAAAATTTTTACAGAATTTGCGGAAAACTAAAATGGACCAAAAATATTAACTAGTTTTAATTTTAACTAAATGTTTTAAATACTTATTAGAAATGCTCACCACTTGTCAAAGATAAGAAAATTGTTTTAAAATCCCTTTTAGGGTACTTAATGAATTATCGGTAGGTGAAGTTCGGTAGTTCATTAGGTATTCTACGGGATCATGTTATGCCTTACAGAGGGGTAAGGTGTGACATGTTTTAGTGGTATCAGAGCAAATTTTTGAATTATGTTTTAAATTATGAATTTGTGTCTTTTCTTTGTTAAGTACAACTGCTCAATGTCCATAATTGTTACATACAGTGCATTACATCATGAATGTGAACTAACGGAGGGAAATCTCCTTGTGTTACTTGTTCATGAGATACCCTAGCTTGACTGAAATGGAAGAAGAGGATCGCTCGGTTGAAGCGATCTGTTGGAGCTGGGCACAAGGAAAGCCCGGCTTTACCGAATGTCGGTGGAGTCGATGCTTTACCCCACAAATGCCGCGATTCCACTGCACAATTTGCCTGAGATGCTGCGATGTTTCAACAAATGGTAGAGGTATGCCAGTTCAAACTCGACCACAACCATCTGTGGCACAACCATTGCCTCGTTCCAGTCAATATGATAAATTACTGAAGTATGGGGCTGCAGAATTTAAAGTGCTGATGGACCCTTTAGAGCGAGCAATGGCTTGAAAGAATGGGCCAGTGTTTAAGAAGGCCTTTGCTCGGAGGAGTTGAAGTTTGAATATTACGTATCGCTCTTGCAAGGGATGCATATGATTGGTGGAAGACCATCCCCACGGCTTAGCGAGAACCACGGTCTTGACACAGGATGACTTCATCGGAGAGTTCGACAATACATCCCGGATGCATATGTTGACGAAATTGCAAGAATTTTTGAGTGCGAAACAAGGGAATCGATCGATGGCGAGTATGAGAGGGAGTTCTCCACTTTGAGTCACTATGCGGAGAGTCTCCTTACTACCAGTAAAGCAAGATGCAAGAGATTTGAGACGGGTTTGAAGCCCAGCATAAGGATGCAAGTTGTGGGATTTCGACACAGCAACTTCTCAGAACTTATGTCTCAAGCACTTGAACTGGAGAGAGTTGAAGCAGAAGCAAACCCAGTGAAGGAAAAAGTCGAGAAATTAAAAAAAGACAAGGGGGAAAAATCAGTTGAACAGAGTTCTGGTGCTACCTCTGGAAAGAAAAAGAAGTTTAGTGAACCCAGCAGGGGTCGAGGTGGAAGGTTTGGTAGAGGTAGATTTTACAGTGAGAGACCCCTAGGTGCAGTCGTGATCAGCGAGGTTCACATTACGCCGCCTGTGAGACTTGTGGCAAGATTCATGGGGAATATTCTTTGAGCCACTGGAGCTGCTTTAGCTGGAGGCAAGGGCCATATAGCTAAAAGCGTACTAGTGCTCAGAGATATGGTCCGGCTCCTACTCTGCCGAGGATCTATTGAGTCCTGCTCCCGAGTTCACAGTCATTTGGCGGAGGAAGAGGCGGTAGAGGCACTACTTGACGATCGGGGCACAATTGGTCAATCGGCACAAGGAAGTGCTTCAACGAGAATCTACGCAATGAAACGAGAAGAAAGGTGAGACTTCTGATGTGGTAGCTGGTACATTCTCTATCTCTGATTAAGAAGTATTTGTATTGTTTGATCCGGGTTCAACCCATTCATATGTTAGTGCTAGCATAGTTAGTTCACTTACTGTCCCATGTGTACAAATTGGTTTTGAAGTGCTAGTAACTAGTCTGTTAGGACAAGAGGTCCGGTCAATGGAATTTATAGAGACATCCTTTGGTAATCCAAGGACATGTTTTCTGTCGAACTTGATTGAGATGCCCTTGAGAGTATGATATTATCTTAGGCATGGATTAGTTAGCGGACATCATGCTATGATTGGTATGGCGAAAGCGATCACTTTTGGTCTCCTTTGTGCGGTGATGTGGTCATACACGGGAGAGGCATTTCTGCCATCAAACATCATTTAATTGCACCGGCGGAAAGATGATCGAGAAAGGGTGTGAAGCATACTTGGCACATGTGATAGACACCCAAGTGGGAGTCGGCACTAAGGGACATCCCCTCGTATGTGATTTTCGGATGTGTTTCTGATGAATTGCGGATTACCTCCGAGAAAGAGAGGTGCGATTTGAAATTAATGTTATGCACAGTGTGGATCCGATCTCCATAACGCCATATAGAATGGCACTGCGAGTGAAAGAGTTGAAAGTGCAGTTGCAAGAATTGCTTGACAAGGGCTTTATCCGCCCTAGTGTGTCACCTTGGGGAGCGCCAGTGTTGTTTGTAAAGAAGAAAGATGGCACTCTCCGCTTGTGTATTGATTATCGGCAGTTGAATAAGGTGACAATAAAGAATAGATATCCATTGCCCCGCATTGATGACTTGTTTGATCAGTAGAGGGTGCAAGCGTGTTCTCCAAAATTGACACGAGATCGAGTTATTATCATTGAAAGTACAAGAGCAGAGTATTTCTAAAACTGCCTTCAGAACCCGCTATGGCCATTATGAGTTTTTGGTTATGCCATTCGGGTTAACTAATGCTCCGGCTGCTTTTATGGATCTGATGAACACTATCTTCAGACCATACCTCGACCAGTTTATTGTGGTATTCATAGATGATATATTGGTCTATTCGAGGAATGCAGAAGAGCATGATAGACATCTGCGAATTGTACTACAGACTTTGAGGGAGAAACAGCTATATGCCAAATTGTCGAAGTGTGAATTTTGGCTGAAAGAAATATCTTTCTTGGGGCATGTAGTATCAGAAGAGGGCATCAAGGTAGATCCAAGTAAGATTGAAGCTGTCCTTAATTAGAGGCCACCCAGAAATGTCACAGAGATTCGTAGTTTTCTGGGTTTAGCTGGATACTACCGTAGATTTGTGAAGGGATTTTCCATGTTGGCATCTCCATTGACCAAGCTGCTTAGAAAAGATGTGAAATTTCAGTGGACAGATAAATGCCAGTGAGTTTTGATGAATTGAAGAGATGTTTGGTGAAGCTCAGTCCTAACTTTACCTACCCGGGTAAAGAATATACGATTTATAGTGATGCTTCTCACAATGGGTTAGGTGTGTGTTGATACAAGATCGAAATGTCATTGCCTATGCATCACGCCATGACTAAAACCGCATGAGAGGAATTATCCAACACATGATTTGGAGCTTGCGACCATTGTGTTTGCTCTTAAGATCTGGAGACATTATTTGTATGGGGAGAAGTGCTACATCTACAGATCATAAGAGTTTAAAGTATTTGGGCACCCAAAAAAGTGAATTTGAGACAGAGGAGATGGTTAGAGTTGATAAAAGACTATGATTGTCTGATAGACTATCAGCCAGGGAAAGCTAATGTTGTGGCTGATGCCTTAAGTCGCAAGACTATGGCAAGTCAACGAGTTACTCTTTTGTCTTTGGTACATGAGTTGAGATCATTACATGCCAGTTTAGAGATTAATGATGAGGGGCAGACAGCAGTTGCATGGCATGTACAGCCAGTGTTGATTGATCAGATAAGAATGGCTGCTCAGAATGATCAGAAGTATCAGAAATTGATGGAAGAAGTCCGGCGGGGCAAGAAACCGAGAATTCTCAATCGGAGATGATGGCCTCTTGTTACACAGGCGAGAATATGTGTTCCTAATGATGTTGATTTGTGAGGCATCATTTTGAAGGAAGCACATGAGTCTCCTTTGCTATGCACCACAGTGGTACAAAAATGTATAGGGGCTAAAGGAGCATTCTTGGTGGATGGGTATGAAAAGAGATGTGGCGAGTTTGTATCCAAATGCCTAACTTGTCGACAAGTAAAGCGAGCATCAAGTACCAACTGGGTTGTTACATCCACTACCAGTGCCAGAATGGAAATGGGAAAAGATAACGATGGATTTTGTAATGGGACTTCCGAGGACACAGAAGAGTCATGATGCAGTATGGGTCATTGTCGACAGACTAACTAAGTCTGCTCATTTTCTGCCAGTCCGGATGGACTACAGTTTAGAAAGATTGGCCAAGTTATACATTGATGAGATTGTGAGAATGCATGGAGTGCCAGTATCCATCGTATCGGACAGAGATCCTAGGTTCACTTCTAGATTCTGGGGTAGTCTTCAGAGAGCCCTAGGAACTAGATTGAACATCAGTACTGCATTCCACCCACAGACAGATGGCCAGTCCGAGAGAGTAATTCAGATCTTGGAGGACATGCTACGGGCTTGTGTGATTGAGTTTGAGGGTAGTTGGGATATACACTTGCCTTTGATTGAGTTTGCTTACAACAACAGCTACCAATCAAGCATTGGGATGCCTCCATATAAAGCTTTGTATGGCAGGAAATGTAGAACCCCGTTGTGTTGGGATGACGTGGGTGAAAGAAAAATGATTGGACCCGAAATTGTTCAACAGACTGAAGAGAAAATCAAGGTGATCAGGGGTCGACTTAAAAGCGCATCGACCGTCAAAAGTCCTATGTTGATTTGAAAAGAAGGGATATTGAGTATGCATGGGTGAGAAAGTTTTCCTCAAGGTTTCTCCTTGGAAGAGGATTATGAGATTAGTAGAAGGAAATTAAGTCCTCGTTTTATCGGGCCATATGAGGTTACGGAAAGAGTGGGTCCTTTGGCATATCGGTTAGCACTACCTCGAGTTGGAGAAGATACATAATGTCTTCCATGTATCTATGTTGAGGAGGTATCGATCAGACCCATCTCATGTACTACCGATGAAGAAATAGAAGTGAATCCGGACCTCACATATGAAGAAGAACCCATAAAGATTAGCTTATGAGGTGAAGCGACTACGGAATAGCGGATACCATTGGTAAAAGTCTTTGTGGAACCATCATTCAGGCCAAGAAGCTACTTGGGAACGAGAGGAGGACATGAGGAGATAACATCCACAGCTGTTCAGAGATTGATACCAGGTAAAAATTTCGAGACGAAATTTATTTAAGGGGGGGAGAATTGTAACACCCCCGTTGTATAGCCTGGTATATTTCACTGTTCCGATGACCGGTGTCGGTCCGGACAATTAATGGGATTAGGGCCACACTTAAGACAATTTGAGAAGCCATAAACACAAATAATTAGTAATGTTTAATTAGTTAACTATAAATAAGAAAAACAGAACATAAGAGGTTAAACGAGCCGAGAGTCACAGCGATGAGTGACCTCCTCGGGAACGACTGCGAAGTCGTTTTAAACTCAAATTTCGAACCGTAAAAAGTGACGCTGCGGTCCTCAGGACCCTTATGAACACAGTGGAAAAGAGAAAATCATGAAAAAGAACTGTTAAGCCAGTCAAATAATTAGGTCAGGGAGCCGGAAGAAATATTGGATTATTTGCAAACCGGGATGAACCGGCTAGGGGCAATTTGGTCAATTGACCCCGAGAGCTGACTCCTGACCTAACTGTCAAATGAAATCGGAGAAAAGAAAATTTCGGAATCAACAATTAAATTAAAGAACTAATAGAAAAATAAAGAAAAAAAAAGAAGAGAAAATGAAAAAGTTGAAAAGTTGATGACATCATCATGATGATGTAACTATGACTTCATAATTAATTTTAATTTAATTAACTAATTGACTAAGTCAAATTAAAGACTAAAAACAAAATTGAAAAGCCAATTTTTTTACTTCTTCTTCTTTCTTTTTTCTCTCTTTCCCGTAGCTCTCTCCTTTCCCTCTCTTTTTATTTTGTTTCACCATTAAAACTTAGTTTTAAGCTTCTTAAACTTTAGATTTCACCCCCTAATCCTTGAAAATAATTATAGAAACCATTAAATTGACCCTCAAGAAGAAGATTTGGAGCAAGAAATTAAAAGAATTTGAAGATTTGAGGAAGATTGAAATTCAAAGTTTAAGGTTAGTGAATTTAAAATTGAAAATTATGTTTAATATTTGTGTTCTTATTGTATGTAACTTAGATCTTAACTTAAAATAAAATGAAATTAATTGTAGGAGGACTAAACCTGGATTTTGATCAGCTAGGGTTTGATATGTAAGTGCATGAATTTGATTAGATTATAAGTGTAGGCAAGCTTATATGAAGGTAGATGTGATGTTGGTATGCTTAAATGTGATTAAATGAAACAATTTAGTGTGATTAGGGTTTCAATGCTAGGGTTAGTGAACCAAAATTTGGAGAAATGCATAAATGGCATGTTTGACCTATTATGAAGTGAAATAATGGTCAATTATGATCAAATGGATTGTGTGGGAATGGTAGGAAATTAAACCAAATTCGTAGGTTAATGGTCATGCTGCTGGCAGCATGACCAAACCACTGAAGGACCAAAACTCAAATTTTACAAGTCCAATTGATATGCCACCAATTGGAGATGAAAATAGACATAAAAGAGCACAATTTTCATTAAGGAACTATGGCCAAAAACTGACCAAAACTTGGTGAAACAATTGACCAAAGTGGATTGATTGCAGGCTGCCACTGCACTAAACTGACCAAATGAACAGTAACTGTTCATTTGGTCATAACTCGAGTTAAACAGGTCAAATTGACCTGAAATTTGGCCAGGGGTTAGAGGGCATATAGATCTAAAACTTTCATGAAGGACATCACCCCAAATTATGCCATTAACCCATTCAAATTATTGAGCAAAGTTAGGTTACCAAACCTGCAACTCTGCAGAATTTTCATTGAGCAGCAATGTTTGGATAGCTATAACTCTCTCTAGAAAACTCGGATTTAGGCAATTCTTAAACCGATGGAAACCTAAGACATAGTAGAACATTTCATATGAAGAAAGTTAGACCAAATTATGAACATAACTTAATCAAATTACTGACCAAAGTTGGACCAAAATCTGCCAGAACCCAAAAATGCAGTATGAGCGATTGCGTGAACAGTAAACTTATTTTGGCCATAACTTGAGCTACAAAACTCCGATTGAGGTGATCCAAAAATGAGAATACACTTAAGACAATAAGGAACATTTTCTATGAAGGAAGTTTTATCAAATTCCAACAGTAGACCGACCAATGAAACAGTGCAACTTCGGAGAACCAAAACCGAAAATTGGCAATTTTGCCAAAATGACCTAAGCTTTAAACAAATGACCAAAACCAACAAGTTTGGTGACCAAAATGTGGTATGTGGGTGAAGTTGGAGTTCCCATACCTATTAAGCCTTAGAAAGTCAATAATTTGACTTGAATAGTGCAGTGAATAGTAACCCGAAACACAAAATTTTGAGAACGTCGAATTTAACACGTTAGAGCTAGCTAAATGTGAAGTTAAGTTTATTTTGGATTTATTTTAAGTTTTAGTACTGAAACATTGGAAAATTTCGTGTTTCAGTGGAAAAAAATACCGGGACAGAACCCGAGGAGTCGAGTCAAGGCCAACAGGCGACTCGTTTGAGGTTTGTGCACAACATATACTTTTATAATCATCTTTTGCATATCGTTTTGAATAATGTGAAATATTGGATTATGGCATTCTTATGATGTTTGATCTAAATTGTTGAAATTTATTATGTATATTTGAAATGACAATGTTTAGCAAATTGTTAAGATAAGTTTTGAAACCACAGTATCATGACCATATATTTGAACACCTCACTAGCACGACTAGTGGGGGTAATTTGTTTTGAATTTTGATTCCTTCTCTGGAGAAGTGTTGAGGTGTGCCAGTAGAAGAGGATGTGAATGGATATCCATATATTTGAGCTAGCTAGCCTTGTGATATGATTTCTCTTTAGCCTCTGGCTATTGAGATTCTATTTGTTTCGAATGGCGTGATCTAACTGTGGGTTTTATGAAATGTGTTTTGATACTTTGAAATGAACTTGGTTTACATGTAAAATCTCACAATGCATGATTGTATTTAATTTTCATGTTTAGCCAAATTTTTGAATGAATGTGCTTTAAGCTTTGCATAAAGATTATTTTAGTATATTGTGCACCACTGAGTCCTAGTACTCAGCGATAGCTTTTATTGCTGTCGCAGATACAGAGACTAGAGGAGCGAAGCGATTTCTTGAAGTGTGTGAAGTCATCAGCTTGAAGCCTTAGGGTATAATTTATACCCTAACTGCAAATACTTCTTTTGATGTATATATTGCACATAAATGTATGGACATGTAAAAATGGGTCTTGAGCAGCTTGTACACAAATTTGTATGAAGTTTATAATAAAGTTTAGTTTGTGTTTCTTTTGATATAAAATTGTAAGGATGTGTATAAATTGTTTTGTTTTTAATGAAATATGAATGATATTGTTTGACAGTATTTTGAGAATTATTGAACTTGTGAATTTTGAGAAATTGGTTGAGATTGAGTATGAATTTGAAGCAGTGGTTAGAAAATTATTGGAAGTGCTTTTATTTCAGGTATTTGAAGAACGGTTTTCTCAAAATACAGAGGAAACTCTGTCAAAATTTTTACAGAATTTGTGGAAAACTAAAATGGACCAAAAATATTAACTAGTTTTAATTTTAACTAAATGTTTTAAATACTTATTAGAAATGCTCACCACTTGTCAAAGATAAGAAAATTGTTTTAAAATCCCTTGTAGGGTACTTAATGAGTTATCGGTAGGTGAAGTTCGGTAGTTCATTAGGTATTCTACGGGATCATGTTATGCCTTACAGAGGGGTAAGGTGTGACACGTGTTCAGCGAGCCACAGATGGGGTCACAGGGTTCTGTTGCAAATATTCCTCGTTAGTTGTATCCTGGTGCTTCCAGCATGGCAGGCAGTCAGTTTAGTAGCCAACATAGCCAAGGACAAGGAGGACGTGGATTTGGAGGCAGATTAGGAGGTAGAAGTCAGTATCAGGGTTCTGCAACGTAGGGTAGGGGTCAAGCACGGGTTTTAACTCTAACCCACCAGGATGCTTAGGCTTCCAATGCAGTTGTGGCAGGTATTCTTCTAGTCTGTTCCTATGAGGCTCATGTTTTGATAGATCTGGGTGCTACGTACTCATTTGTCTCCCCAGTGTTTGCCATGAGATTGGGTAGGAACCCTACAACTTTAGATGCCCTTTGTCTGTAGCTACCCTACTTAGTGATAACATAGATAATAATATGGTTTTTCCGAGTAGCCCAGTAGTAGTGGATGGAAAGATCCTCACAGCAGACTTGGTTCCTCTATCAGTAATAGATTTTGATGTAGTTTTGGGAATGGATTGGTTGGAAACTCATTATGCCACATTAGACTGCAGGAACAAAAAGGTGTATTTCCACATACCTGGTGTGGAAGAGTTTAGCTTTGATGGTGATAGGAGCGTGGCTCCATATAATTTGATGTCAGCAATTAGTGCTAGAAAAATGTGGAGGCGTGGATGTCAAGGGTATTTGGCATTGGTAAGAGATACATATGTAGAAGGTGTCAATATGGAAAATGTACTATTTTCAGAGAATTCATGGATGTCTTCCCTGAGGAGCTTCCAGGGTTGCCACCAGAAAGGGAAATAGAGTTCTGCATTGATGTTGTGCTAGGTATAAACCCCATATCAATGCCGCCTTACAAGATGGCACCAGCAAAATTGAAAGAGCTAAAGGAGCAACTACTGGAGCTTTTAGACAAGGGTTTCATACGTCCGAGCACTTCACCTTGGGGTGAGAAAGAAAGATGGGTCATTGAGGTTGTGCATTGACTATAGACAGCTGAATAAGGTGACTGTGAAGAACAAGTATCCGCTTCCTCGGATCGATGATCTGTTTGATCAGCTCCAAGGGGCTAGATTCTTTTCCAAGATAGACCTACGATCAGGCTACGTCTGTTGAGAATTAGGAATGAGGATGTGTCCAAAACAGCATTCAGGACAAGATATGGTTATTATGAGTTCTTAGTGATGTCTTTTGGACTCACTAATGCACCAGCAGCCTTCATGGACTTGATGAACAGGGTGTTCAGGCTATTCCTGGACCGTTTTGTTATCGTATTCATAGATGACATTTTGGTATACTCTCGGAACGAGGAAGAACACGTGTGGCATTTGAGGATGGTGTTGCAGACTTTGAGGGAGCACCAGCTATATGCCAAAATTTCAAAATGTGAATTTTGGCTAGAAAACATCTCATTCTTGGGACACGTGGTTTCTAGTGAAGGCATTCAAGTGGATCCCAAGAAAATTGAGATTATAACTGATTGGCTTAGGCCTACAACAATCACTGAGGTGCAAAGTTTTCTGGGCCTAGCTGGCTACTATAGGCGTTTTGTGCAGGATTTTTCTAGGATATCAGCTCCCTAACTAAGTTAACTCGAAAGAATGTTCCATTCATTTAGACAGATGATTGTGAGGAGAGTTTTCAGAAGCTTAAGGAGTGTCTAACCACTGGCCCTGTGTTGACATTACCGATGAGTGGTGAAGGATATACCATGCACTGTGATGCCTCCAGAATTAGTGTAGGGTGTGTTTTGATACAGAATGAAAAAGTAGTGGCTTATGCTTCAAGGCAGTTAAAGAAGCATCAGCAGAACTATCCCACCCATGATTTGGAAATGGCGGCTGTAGTCTTTGCACTAATGATCTGGAGACACTACCTGTATGGTGAAGTGTGCGAGATATACACCGACCACAAGAGTTTGAAGTACATCTTCCAATAAAGGAATTTAAATTTGAGACAGAAGAGATGGATGGAGCTTCTGAAGGACTATGATTGTACCATCCAGTACCATCCTGGGAAGGCCAATGTAATGCAGATGCTTTGAGCGAGAAAATCTTCAGCGGCACATGGCGCACATATCGTGAGAAGAGACCGTTGATTCAGAAGTACATGAGTTGAATGATCAAGGTCAGATCTAAGATCTTTCAGAAGAGGGGGTATTGTTGGCCCATTTTTCAGTGAGGCCAGACTTGCGAGACAAAGTCAGAGTTTCCCAGCACAGAGACCAACAATTGATGAAGATCATAGAAAGAGTACAGCAGGGTGACGGTGGTGAGTTTGGATTTGCCAATGATGGTGTCCTTATGCAAGGTTCCAGGATATGTGTGCCCGACGTGGACAATCTCAGAAATGAAATCATGCGAGAGGCACACTATACACTGTACAATGTCCACCCAGGCTCCACCAAGATGTACCATGATGTGAAAGATAGCTATTAGTGGAATGGCATGAAGAGAGACATAGCAGACTTTGTGTCCAAGTGCTTGACTTGTCAGAAGGTGAAGTTTGAACACCAGAGGCCGTCAAGGAAGCTGCAAGAGCTCCTTATCCCAGAATGGAAGTAGAAAATGATTACTATGGATTTTGTGACTGGGTTGCCTCATATCACGCGGGGATATGATTTGATATGGGTAATTGTAGACTGTCTGACTAAATCAGCTCATTTCTTGCCTGTGAAGACCACATATTCTATTGCACAGTACGCCCGGCTCTATATTCGAGAAATAGTCAGATTCATAGAATTCCTGCTTCCATAATATCTAACAGAGCGCCCCAGTTCACTTCTCAATTTTGGAAGAAATCACTTGGCACACAGTTGAACTTTAGTACTACTTTTCACCCTCAGACAGACGGACAGTCCGAAAGGACAATCCAAACACTGGAAGACATGCTTCACATGTGTGTTTTGGATTTTGGAGGTCAATGGGATGATCAGCTACCCTTGGTGGAGTTTACCTATAACAACAGTTATCATTCTAGCATAGGGATGGCACCTTATGAGGCATTATATGGCAGAAAGTGTAGGTCTCCTCTGTGTTGGACGGAAATGGAAGAAGCGAAGGTGCATGATATAGACCTAGTGCAGTATACTTCAGAGATAGTCCCTTTAATCAGGGAACGATTGAAAACAGCTTTTAGTAGGCAGAAGAGTTATGCAGATCCTAGACGGAGGAATGTAGAGTTTACAGTAGGCGATTACGTATTCCTGAAGGTTTTTCTGATGAAGGCAGTCATGAGATTTGGAAAGAAGGGCAAGTTGACACCTCGATATATTAGACCTTTTGAGATTATTGATAGAGTTGGAGCAGTTGCCTATCGGTTGGAGTTACCACCCAACCTTTCTCACGTTCATCCTGTATTCCACATCTCCATGCTCAGGAAATACATTCTTGATCCTTCTCATGTGCTACAGTAGGATATAGTAGAGCTGAAGGAAGATTTTACATTTGAGGAGCAACCTGTAGCCATAGTGGACTACCAAGTGAGGTAGCTAAGATCAAAACAGATCCCTATGGTTAAGGTTTTGTGGAGGAGCTAGTCAGTGGAAGAGTGTACCTGGGAGTTAGAGCGAGACATGCAGAGCAAGTACCTTTATCTATTCAATGTGTAATTCTGTACTTTATTCTGCCTTGTGTAAAATTCGAGGACGAATTTTCTGTAAGGGGGAAAAATGTATTATTTTGTGAGTAAATATTAATATTTTATTTTATTTAAATTTTAGGAAATTATTTGAAATTTTTCAGATTTTAAAAATCGGGTTCGATTTTTCGAAAATATAAAATTTTGATGATTTTTAAAAATTAATTTGAAGACCACGTTGTAAAACTAAAAATATATTTGGACTCTACGAATTTTTCTGAGTTTTCTAGAATTTTTTTCAGAATTTTTGGGCCTCGTTTTCAGTCCCAAGACAGAGTAAAAATTCAAAATTTTGTATCCTGAATCGGACCGGCCGAATAAAACCGGATCGGATCGGATTTGTTAAATTTGACCGGCCTTCTTCTTCTTTTTCTTTCTTCCCCGCGTGTTCCCATCCCTCTTTCTCTCTCTCCAATTTTCTCTCTCTTTCCTCCTCCCCACGTCACGCTGCCGCCACCCCAGCCTCCCAACCTCGCTGGCACGCCTCCCCAACCCTTCCCCACCGTCGGTCGACACTCTAGGCGGCTGGAAACGACGCGTGAAGCCCCTCTTGCGCGCGCGCACTGTTTCTACTTCCCGGCCAAAATTTGGCCGATCCGACCACCATTTGGGCCGAGCCTTGTGTCGAAACTCATCTACACCTCGAGAGTTTTCCATAGACACCAAGAACACCAAAATTCATCTAGCGGTTTGCCCAATTTTTGTCCAGAAAGTTTTAGCCCATTTTGACTTTTGGGCTAGATTTCTCGTAAACTGTGAACCCCACTAGAAAACCGAGAGTACCAAAGCGCTCCACTCGTCGAGAGCTTCGCGGTAATATAAATTTCAAAATTTTTCGACACCGTTTTTCGATGGGTTCCACAAAACTTCGTAATGTTTTTTCAAGCACTAAATGAGCTTAGAAAATTTTGTAAAAATTTTATACTAACCCCCGAGTTGTGGGCTTCGTGTAGGTACCTTCAATTCGAGGAAATTCAACGGTTGCCTAGGTCTGTAAATTTCCGATCAGACAAACAGGCTACTGAAAAAGGTCTTGGAATTGGGTCGAGATTTTGGCTACCCCATCGTTGTCAGACGTCCCGAGCGCATTCCCGAGGTCGGAATTGGCATAGGTAAACTCAAACCTTGTTTTTTCTTAATTATCTAATGCTTAAATTGGATTAAAAATCCATAAAATATTCGTGGTAGCTCAAAAAATTATGATTCTTTTTTCATTAGCTTAGTAATATTGCTAAGGACCACGGGGCAGAGTTTTAGAATTTTTAGAGCTTATTTGGGTAGTTTTTGCAAAAAGGGTCAATTATAAGGACTAAATTGTAATTTTATATATTGTGATTGATGACTGTTTGGATGGACCCAAGAGGGGCGGTGTGATGTGATTGAGTTGTGGGTGTATGATTTGTGGATATAGAAGTGCATTTTTAAACCTTTTTGCAGGTTGGATAGGTCCTAGGTTTAGATGAGACTTTGTCGGATTTTCTGCACGCATTAGGACATCCTTGGTCTTTTCTCAATTTGTATTGACTAAAATATATTAAATAATTATAATAAAATTGTTAGGTGAGCCAAGACAGCCTTCCTCCTCCGCCCAACTGCCACAGTGACTTCGGTTAAGTCTGTGAGTACAATATTAATTTAATTTTAATTTCGATATTACTATATATTCAAGCATGCTCATGCATCACTTATATGTATATATCTATGTAGTTAAACACTAGGCATGTTTTATATTGCATTCTTAATTGATAAATTGCCATGGGTGTTGTTTGTGGTAATTTGGAGTAGTGTGCATGCGTGTGATATGGTACTGGATACGGACAGGACAGGTAGACACGGCTTGAGATCTTCGCTGGGACCCGGTCCTTCGGGGTAGACACGGCTTGAGTTATTCGCTGGGACCCCATATTTAGTTTATTAAGCGAAAGTCCAGCTTGAGATCTTCGCTGACAGAGGTTGGATTAAGAGGGTTGTATAGGGGATCAGCTCCCATATATGTATTATTTGACAGTATTGGGTGTGTGAGTGCTCCAAATTGCCTTTTTATGTGATTTGTATGAAATTTATGATGGTGTTGCATTTCACTTCACATGGTGCATTAGTTTTAGATAGCTATAGAGATTATGATTAAAATTAATATTTTACTCTCTGAGTCAAACGCTCACTCCTGTTCATCTATTTTTTCAGGCTACAAGAGATTTATTGTTGAGTTCTAGCCTGCCTCTCTCCCTCGCAGGTCGTCTATTAATGTCTGTAATGTTTATATAATTTTGTTAACTCCTAGAATTTTGCATGTGTTAAAAATATTTATTTGATTTGGGTCTGTAATATAATTACCATGTCAGACCTGTAGTCACTGAAAACTAGTTAGCCAGCGATGCAAACCTTACCTACAAAAGCGACATCGCGCAAAGAGAGAGATTCACTGAAAGACCATGAAGAAACAAAGAGATGAAAAGGCTGGTGTGGTGCTGACTTTGCAACAAAATGAGTTGGATTAGGTGAGAGAGAAGAGAGAGGGGAGGTGATACAAGAGAAGATCCTAGGAAAAATTATAAGAAAGGGAGAGAGGAATGGACTGAATGACTAAAATATTGATATAATTAAAATACAAGAATTAAGTAGTCTATTTTCTAAAATATGGAGAACAAAATATTAATAATAATAATAAAATTCAAAAACTATATAATATATATATATATATATATATATATATATATATATATATATATATATATATATATATATATATCCTACTTAAAAATACCTAATCCTTAGGCATCTTTTTCCAAAAAGATAAGTAACTATAATTATTTATGAATGAAACAACTTTTATTTATATCCTCAAGTATAATTATATGTCTTCTTTTCCTTAATCATTATCAGATATATAATCACCTATACATCATATTTTTCTTATGATAGTTATCAGTATTTTAAAAAAAAATATTTGACAATTAATCAAATATATATGCCCATCATGGAGTTTATTTATTTATTTATTTATTTTTAACTTGGATGAGTTCTCTCAAAAGAATAAAAAAGAAAAACTTGGGTGAAGTGAGTTTTAATTTGAAACAACTTTAGATTAGGAGTAGTTTGGCTCAAATCAATATATAAAAAAAATCAAAATTAAATTCCTTGCATGTTAAGATCAATAAAACAATTTTTTCCAATAGTTTAAATATAAAATATATAATTACATAATAATATAAAGTTTGCTATATTGATTGAAAGACCCTTTTTTTATTAAAAAAATCAAAAAATAAATAATTCACTTGTCTTTCAAATTCTTATTTAAGACTGCTTTAAAAAAGCACCTTTAAAATGTTTTTGTTTTAAAAAAATGTTAATAGCTGTTTTTTAATTCATTAAAATTTTCATATTTAAAACAACAGTATTTAAATTTATTAGTTAAATCAATTGATAAATAAGTTTATTTTTCTGTTCAATTTTGTTAATAGCATGAGTAATTAATAAGTCTATATTTTTAATTTTAATAAAAAAAAACTCAAGAATTACACTCTCACATGGACCAATCCCATCACCCCATGAGAATAGAAGACGTTGTAAACCAGCAGAAGTAGCATAAAAAATCTGATTCTTTTTTAAAAATAAATAATTATATTAATTACAAGAAGAATAAGCCTAAACTAAAGTAAATTCAAATAATTAAATAATATAAAAATACAATTAATTTAATAATAGTGAAACTTAAACTTTAATTTTTGTTTTATAATCATAATCCATTACAACACATATTTCATAATCTACTAAAATTAAAATAAAAGTTTTTTAGCCTACCTATGACGATAGCCTACCAAACCAAACTAAACGAATTGAAGATGTAAGTCCATGTAAGGCAATAGTTCACCATGTTAAAGTGCAAGTTCTTCTATATTGGTAGTATGCCAGGCTAAGCAAAAGTCCACCATTATCAAGTTCATCTAGCCTATAGTCCGTACTCCAAAAATTTTAAGGCAATGACCAAAGCTTTGATGTCTAATGCAACCAAACTAAGATTTCATATTTGAAGGGACTAATGATATAATATCACCTCAAAATACTTGAATGTGAAGTTCGATCAACTAAATGATAAGTATGTTAACTAACTCTACCTGTTAAAGATAAGCATGATACCTTATCCATGGTACCATATCTCACTTTAATTGAATTTCCGTTGATCAAATCACTTTAATCAGATTTCTCTCAACATAATTCTAATATAATTCCATCCAATGCCTATATGAAGAGTTTAAAATTCTATAGTGGGGTATATTATTTCTCCTAATCAGTTTTACAAGCTTTTTTTTTTTATTTTATAGATTCTTACTTATAAGAAAATTTCATGGACCACGATACATTTATATACTTGACTCACATCTAACTCAAGACTTTAAGATAATTTCTTCTCACTTATTCCATCACTTTTCCATGTAAAAATTCTAACATTTGAATACACCTAACAAATTCAAATTTTAATTTAAAACTAATAGTGAAAAAATAAAACAATAATATTAATTATAGGCTCAAAAGCAATTGCTTTTAGTAGTTTAAAAAGCAACTTTTGGGTAATTCAAACATAAAGCACTTCAAAAAGTTGGAAGAAATTTGTCATCCCTCTTATGATTATTTACTAACTCTACTACTATTATATATATGTAGATTAATAATATCTTAGTCTAAATGTCTAATGACATGACAATTATATATTAGATTAAGGTAATGCTTTAGACTTGGTCATTTTCAATCTAAAGTAAAAAAAAAAAAAAAAAAAAAATGTCATGCCATAAGCAAATCTTCAAATGCCAATTGGGCTCTCTTAAGATAAAATTAAAATTACTTAGAAGAGGACAACTAGACATGAGAAATTGCTAAAAGGTTGGTTCCCACCAATAACTTTAGCTTTAGGGCCCCAAAAGAGGACGCGTTTTCATAACTTTATTTACTTGTATAGTGCACACAGCTAAGAGAAAAACTTCCCATTATAGCCCCACTTGCAACAAATAACCAAAACTAAGCAAACCCCTTTTTCATTCCCTCTTGAAACAAAGGGATGGCGAATTTTAATAAGAGTGTGTAGAATTTAATTTAAATGGAAAAAAAAATTAAATTCTATTAATTTAATTTGAATTTTTATTTTAAGTTTTTAGTAAATTGATTTATTTTTTAATTTAAAAAATTCAATTTATTCAGTTTGATTTAATGTTTTAGAAAAAAAATTAATAAAATCGAATTGAATTAAATAGTTTATATTTTAATTAATTTTTATTAGGTTTAAAATTAAAATTAGGTTTGAAATAAGTCTAAAATAAACCTAAAAAGGCTCAAATTGATCAATCGAATTGAATCAAATCAATTTGATTTGATTTAACTTGATTTTCTTCATTATCAAAATTGACTTGATTTATATTTTTTCCAAACCAAAACAACTAATGCTCAACCTTAAATTTTAATCATATTCACTAATCTAATCTAATTGGAATCTATTTAATTTGAAATTAGTTTAATATTTGCACAAAATTTTATCAAAAACAAAATTTGAAATAATTTAAACTCAAATAATTTATAAAATTAAGAATTTAATTAAGGTCAATAAGATGATTTGTATCATTTTAATTGAATTTTAATTTCACATGCCATTTAAATTTTATGTGAATTAAAATAAATTTTTATAATATAAAGAGTGAGTCTCACATAATTGAAATGATACATTTATACCGAGTATATCTAATTATACCTTCGTTGTTGATAAAATTTTGCACTTTGAAAAGCTGTTTGCAATTTATATTCGATACCCTACAAATGCCCAAATATGATATAATTTCTTGTAAAGGCCAATGTATCAAAATGTAGAAATTACCATATGAGACGCTCGTAAAATGAATGGCATTATAATGTGGCTGGAAGATGAAGGTATCATAATCATATGATATGCTTATATTTTACATCATTTGCCCAAGCATTCTTTGTAGTTAGCAATCAATTCTACCCGCTTGTTCCCTTGTTTTTTCTATGCAATAAAATTTTCTTCTCGTATTAGCATGGCCAATAAATTGATTTTTTAAAAAAATATTTTAAAGAATCTAAGTATATCAAGATTTAAAATCATAAATTTTTATAATAAGAAATAGAGATAATAATGCCTATATATTAATTTGAATGTGAAACGTAAGTATATGGGTCATGTTTAGTATGATATAATCAAAAGTGTAATGTAATTGTATATTTAATTATTTATTTTATTATATTTTATTATATTACGTAACTACGTCATAAATAAATTACATAATAGTGTATTATTTATTCCATTATTTATTTAATACGTAAAGATTAGAATATTACATGAGAAATCTTTAAGATACCTATAACTATTTAATGTTTTAATAAAATCCCAATATTTTTAAAATGATTCATTATTATAGTATTTTTTTTTGGAAATTATATGAGTATTATTATTAATTAATAATAACAATTCCGTAAATCAATGTTTTAAATATTTCTTATTTAAATCCTAATAAATTTTTAAAATTAATCTTAACTAACAGAAAGTTTCCTTGATTTAATAAATGATATTATTTTTTAATTAATTAAGCTCTTAATATATTGGAACTCGCAACTCATATAATTTATATATTAAAAAAAGGGAATTAGGGAATTCATTCTTTAATTTTTATATAATATTAATAATAATTTTTCTGATAAAAATCATCTAGTGTTTTGTCTTCGCTTTGTAACAAAAGAATCAAAGAGAAGTCCTGATTTAATTATTGTAAAAAGAATATATACACTGGTGCTGTTATTACTTTCAAAAAATTAACGGCTAGTTTGTCTCTGTTGGCATTGCATTATTGAGTTCACTCCAGGGTTATGGGGATTGAGGATCGGCCAACACTTGGGTTTTGCCAACCATTGCAAACAAATCAAATCCCACTATAACACACCAAATCTAGAAGCTGTGTACTCATTTTATTTTCCAACTTCACTCTTCTTTTTTCCCTTTGCCCCACCAAGCATTTGACTTAATGGTTATATCTCAAAAAGCTACTTTCCACTTCCAATTATTCATATGCAGCGATAGTGTGTGGAATTACTGCTCCTTTACTACATGTATAGATGTAGTAAAATTAATAAGCTCAGTGATTGAAATATTTTTTTTTATATATAGAAAATAAAAAAAATATTTCATTAATTAAAAATAAGGTATAAAAGAGAAATGCAAATTTGACATACTATATTATTGTATAAATGAAACTAATCATTCACATAAAAAATAATATAAAAAATTTGAAATATTCGATATTATTAACAGAGCATGTAGATCAACCAATTTGCAGGTTGCACACTCCTCTCATAGAGTCTATGGTCTTTTTAAGAAATCATTAGGTAACCTCTAAATTTAAATCTCCTATCAAGAGAAATATCTACGTCTCTTAGAGTGATCTTATCCAAAAAAATAAAATATCTCAATAATAAAAATACATAAAAACTCCAGTAAAGAAGAGAAAACACTAAAAAAACTTAAAATCTATCAATAATTATATATCTAAGAATTTATTAACTCAAAATTTATCAACAATGATATACCTAAAAAGATATGTATAAAATTTGTTTCCAGTCACATAGATTTGAGAGTTATTATATAGGAGAGAAAAACAGATAAAAAACAATAGAAAAAGATAATGTGGCTTCAACTTTGAATATGTTTTCATAAATTTAGATTTTGATTTTGACTCAATCCAAAAAATTTGTATTTTGATTTAAATAAAATATTTTATAAAGTTAATAGTGACAGCGAAAGGTATACTTATATTATTTAACTATTTTCGACGATATGTGTGAGAGTTTAAAAAACAAATTGAGTTATAATTTATAAAATTCTATATGATTGTATTTCACTCTTTTTATTACATGATAATATTCTCACTTTTTTCATCACAATGAGAATTTTCTATTGTATCTTGCATATAATTATAGATTTTACAGATAAATTACGTAAATTTTATGTCTAAATTTTTTCTTTTCTTTATATTATAATTGTGCAACTATGTGTATGACCCTATTATAACATTCTTTTTTTCTTTATATACATTAGTCTACTAATTTCTATTACTATGGAGCTCAAATGAATTATGATTCATCAAACATTCATTTCATGATGATGTTCTTTTAATTGGATCTATATAATAAGAGAAAAGGGCTAATTAATAAGAAATTTTATGATGATAATAAAATAATTTTTCCATTTATCACTTATTTTATTTTTACTATGATTATGATTCATCAAACATTCATTTCATCACGGTATTCTTTTAATTGGGTCTGTATACTAAGAGAAAAGTGCCTAATAACTAATAAGAATGACCAAAATTCTTATATAAAAAATAAAAAAATAAATAAAAAAAGGAGGAGGATTGTACTGTTGATACATCACACATCAACAAATATTGATGATGGGATTGTGTTTTTGCATGTTTTTGTAGGCATCTCATGTGAGTTTGCTATGTCCAAGACATTCTTTTGGATTCTAATTGCTCCAAGTATTTTTTGTTTGTGATTTGGAAATTGCTGTCCCTGTGAGTCCCACCAAAAATATCTTAAATTAAACTTGGCATTTTTTCCGCAGAAAATAAATTATATATATATATATATATATAAATTTATGTAATATATACAAGAATATTTTTATATTTTAATAAAATTATTAAAATTAAGAAAAAACTATTTTCTTTAAAAATAAATTAATTTTCTTTTTAATTATATAAAAAATAATTTTTATTAACTTATTTTTTTTAATACTTAAAAAGTTAACAAAAAATAAAAATATTGAATTCCATTGAAGTAGCCTCCACCTTTAAATATTACTATAACTTCTTTTACGAATATTTTCATATCACAAGTGGGACATATTATATTTAGAACTGAAGAACTATACAATTGGTTTTGTGGGCCATTATTAATTTCCAAAAGGACCTGTGTATGCACTGGCCTAAATTGTTGTTCCTTAGAGACAAAGGCATCCCATTGAGTATATTTTTTTATTATAAAATATAGTATAATATAATTTATGAAATTTATAATAAGCTTAAAAAAATAAAATTATTATTTAAAAACAATTAATCAAAATTATTTAATTTAATTTAATTTATGTTCCGATTGATTTTATTAATATTATTTTTAATTCAATTTAGTTTGAAATGGAATTTAAGAAACATATATTTTTTCTTAATTAATTACCTGAAAAAGAACCATCAATGTGAATGTGTGTTTGTGATTGGTGGAGCAAAATCATTAATAAATCAAAAGCATATGGTGTTATGTGGGTCCCAAAACGATGATGCTCCCCTTGACCCATCAACACCAGCCTTCCTCTTTACGCTCCGAAGCACGTGCAATACTAATTTGGAGAGGCACCGTGGGCATCTCCATAGAAAAGCCTGCTCGTACTCTTTAATGTAATCATTTTATTTCCCTTCCGGAATAGCCTACTTCGTAACAGCTAGAAGATGCAGAAGAAGAAGATATGTATAGGATCACTCTCTCACAACATTGCATATGCCCAAAAATAAAATTTGATTAATCACACAATCAAATAAATCAAATCCAACAGATAAACAAATTTATTTAAAAAATTAATTAAAATATCTATAAAACTTATTAAAATATTACTTTTTTCAATCGAAAGATAGATATTGATTTCATAAAAACATGAGATGCCAATGAAGGCAACTAGACCTTAATCCATAATTGCTGATGGAACCAAGAAGTGGGTATATGAAAATGGTAGGTAAAGCTATTACTAGCTATTTAATTGTTTATGGTGATCAAGATGTGACTAATTACATGAAAAGAGTAACCTCTCAAGTCTTAATACAAGAGAAGAGGGGAGGGGATGGGGTACCTAGAGATTTTGGTATCCTCTTAGTGCTAACCACTTTCCAATAGGGGATTAATAATGAAAATTCCTTTATAGAAAGGGACGTTAGCCTCAAGGTGCCCATAACTTTCTTTAATAATAAAAGGGTTAATTTCAAGCTAGATTAGAGGATGTATCAATTAGGAGTGTGTGGCAGAGTTTATTTAGGAACCAAAATCGAATCAAAATTTTAATACGATTTCAATTTAGTTTTTCATTGTTTTGATTATAATTTGATACAATTATTGATTCTTTAATTTCAGTTTGATTTGATACAGTTCTAATTCGATTATCGATCCTTGAAATAATTTTATGTAATTATTTTATTAAAAAATTATATTTATATTAGTATTTAAGTTTTAAATTGAATTATTAATATATAATATATCATATAATATATCTTTCAATTATTTTTAAATTATATAATCCTTAACTATAAAGTGCATACATAATTTTAAATTAAGTATATTTTATAATATAACAGTATAAGTATATTATATAATATATATTTTAACTATTTATTAATTATATAATGTTTAACTATAAGATATAAATATAATAACATATATATATAGTATAATAATACATTTATAATTAAAAATTATAAGGTAATTTATTATATTTATAATTATAATTTATTATATTTATAATTAAAATTATTAAAAAATATAGAAAAATAAAATATAATTTTAGGTTATATTTAGTTTATAATTATATATACATATATAAATATATATAATTATATTAAAAATATATAATACATCTAAAAAATCATAGAAAAAAAAAATATATATATATATATATATTCGATTTTTAGTTCGGTTCCAATTTGACTCTTAATAAAGAACTATAACCAAATTAAAATATTAAAATAATTTCAATTTTATACGATTCCTATCAATTCGGTACAATTCTTCGGTTCAGTTGTGACCCTCGTACATAGCCCTAGTACCACCAATGCTCTTAATTCACAATTTTTTCTCATTTCCAAACAACATTAATAACTTTTTTTTATTGGGTAACATGAATCACATCATTTTAGAAAGAAAAACATATTATGAATGAATTTTATAAAGACAATCCTTAAGGTCTTTTTAATTATAAAAAATTAATATTTTTTTTTAATTTAAAAAATTAAAGTGAAGTTTCATATTCACATTCAAAGGAAAAACTAGAAAAAATAACAATATTAATTTTTTATAATAAAAGTCTTGTTTTCATTAAGGAAAAAACTTTTCAATAACAAAAATTATACTACAAATTTTCATAATTAAAATTAAATAATTATTTAAAATTATAAAAATTAAATTAATCAAATAAGCATAAATAAATGAGTAAAGCATATTAAAAAAATTTTAAAATGTAAAATAATGATATGAATATATTTCTAGAGTAATTTTAATTACAAAATATATGAATAATTTTTTAATTTTTAAATTAAAAATTATTTTATTGTTAATAGGTAAATGAATTTTTATATTTCCTTTTATTTTTCTTAAAAAATAAAAATTATAATTTTCTTAAAAGTATAAAATAAAATAAAGAACTAATTTTCACAAGTAAACAAATCTTTATTCTATAGGGGCTAACAATATGTCAAAAACAATTAATTGAAGATAATAAAAGGCATAACTTATTTTTCAAAAAAATAAAAAGTGGGATTTTATAAAATTAAAGAAATAGATATTTTATTTTGGAAAAAAAAAGTTAAAGGATATAATAGTTTTTTTTTTTTTTAACCCTTCAAAGAATAGATTCTTACTTTCATAAAACAGGGCCAATTTCAGAACGTCACCCTCCACTGGCCCAAATATGATCACAGAAGGGAAGACCAAAATCTCAAAATATGATCAGAGATTAAAACAAGAAGAAAAACTTCGAAAATTGGATAGGAACAATAAAAAAAAAAAAAGAATTTTGAAAAATTAAATGATTTTTTTTTTTAATTATATCCAATTCTCAATTGGATATTGTTAAGTTGGTTGAAAGACATCCATGAAAGGTGGTAGTTTGGGCTATTCATTATGGGCTTATTAAGCCCTTTTTAACTCTTTATTTAGAATGCTATTTTGATAATAAAAACTAAAAACACAAATTAATTAGGTTATAATTATATAAAAATTATTTTCATTAACAATTTTTGACTTTAATCTATTATAAGAGTAAAAAAAATATTCTTGAAAAATTAAAATTTTTAAAACTCTTTTTAATAGAATTAAGTATGAAAAATTAAGAAAGAGTATTAATTGTAGAATTGTGAAAACACTTTATAAAATGAAAAATTAAAAATAATTATGGAATGCCAAAAATTATTTTAAAAGTGTTTTAAAAAAGTTTTTATAATTAAAGAATGGCATTATTATCAACTTCAATTTGAGTTCTTACACTAATGGTTTCAAATAGAGTTAAATTAAGAAAAATAATTTATATAACCAATCCCATCTAATTTAAAATTTAATTATTGTATTCATATTTTTATAAGATTACATTAAATAATTCTTAAATTTGACACTTTTTATATGAAGTAAATTTTAATTCGTTCTCTTTTAGATGATATATCATTAAGGGCCTGTTGGCTAATTATTTTTAGCTAACGTTTAGACTTTTAACTCTATCTCTTTTATTTATATTATTTAGTAGTATAATGTTTATATTAGTGTTTAAAGGTTGAGAGAATAATTTATAAAATATTATCCTGATTGAGAAAGTATTTTGACAAAGTTAAAAAAAATGATATCACTATTTTCATATTTTATGATAAATTTAATTATTATTTTTATTGAATATTTTGATTTTAAATTATTGTATAAACGGTTAACTACTACTGCTAATATTTAACCATTAATAATTAGTAAAATAATTGACAGTTATTAAAATAGTTAGCAACTACTAAAACAAATAACATTATCAAAGAGATTCTAACTCTTTATTAGTTATGACAATGATTCTTGAATCTGATTATTTTCTTCTAAATTCGTTTTGACTCTGATATTGTGTGGGACCGGAATCGAAAGAATGTGTCCAACCTTAAATTATAGTAACTCGTTCTGCGTAATAATATATTATTATTTTTATGTATTTATATATTATAATTTAAAAAGAAAAAGATATATTATTAAAATTATGTTTAAAACTTATTTACTAACTTATAATTTATTTTTATTAAATAAATTTATATTATATAATAATAAATTAAAATTAAAAAATTAAAAAAATACATACATAGAAACTTGTTCCACTCCACTCTCTAACAAAGAAACCTCACCCTATACCGAACTCTTGTGGGGTGGGAATAGGAAGTGATATGTCCTATTACTAGCCTTTACATTTTGTATTTTAAGTAAATGAAAAAATAAAAAATAAAAATTATAATACAGTTAAAATAAAAAAAAATTAAAACATCTTAAATTAATTTTTTTTTTAGAATGTAAATTTGGTGAATATCAGAATGTTTTAATAATTTTTTACCATTTGAAAAAAAAAAGAGTTCCACTTGCTTTCTTCTGAAATCTGATAGCCAAACAAATGAGGGAAGCTGAGACGTGGCACGAAAAGCTGCAAAAACTATACGACTTTCTTTTTGCACTTTTGTTTGCCATGTGCTGCACAGACGCAAACTCAACTACTCTCTCTCGTTTTCTCCAACCCAAAGCCTCTGCTCTCTCTCTCTCTCTCTCTCTCTCTCTCTCTGCGTTGAAAGGGCGGAGACTTCCATGATCCACCTCCTCTGTTACTTTTATAGTTGTATTTGTCATAGCTGATTAGAAAAGCCTCTGTTCTATCAAAGTTGGACTCTCCAAATCCTTATCATGGCCATCGATGTTTCAACCTTGCAAAATATGTAAGTCTTTTTATTTGAGTTTGGATTTGTTGATTTTTCTTTTAATATTTTATGGAATTTTAGAGAATTATATGGATCAGCACTTATAATTTTGTTGTTTGATCAATGAATTTCATTTGATTATAGAAAGTGTTACGGGGATAAAGGACACTGTTTTCGGTGAATTTTGAAAAGATTTTTTTTTCTTGTTCATATTTGAAATGCTTTTATACCCTCTTTTACTTTCTTGAGATATATTTAAATTTTGTTCCAATTTGCAAGTTATAGACTGCCCATGAGTAAGAATTTGGTAATCAAACGATGGAATTGGAAGGTTAGTAATAGAGCTAGGCCTTGAGCTTCCGTGTCTGGCATACAATTATAATATATATTTGGCCTCCTTTAATACGAACTAATTTTACAAATTTTGAGTTCTTGGTTGAAGGTATTAGTCTATTTTAGGCAGCATCTCTTGCTAGTGGTTTTTTATTATTTTTAATTAATCATAGTTGGCCTATGAACTTGGAGTATATAAAATTTACAAATTTTCAGTTCTGAAGCCAAGGATCTAGAAGCAAGATAAGAAGGTTGAAATGTTGAATTCAAACTACTTGTTTGACAATGGTTGCAAACTGCAACGTAACGTCCATAATGATTTTTTGCAATCCCTGATCACAATTTAATACCATGTTTTATGTATATTAAGTCTTTATATTAGTTTACATGTTGAAGTTGGTTGTTCATAGAGTATAAGTGCCTGTTTGGCATTGCATTTGGAGGGCCGAAACTCCTTTTATGAATAAAAGTATCATTTTAGATACGATTAAAAAAAGTAGTTTGAAAAAAACTGTTTATATTTTAGTATTCTTATGACTAAAACTTATCAAATTTAATTTTAAATTATTTTTTAATACTCTTTAACTAGTCTATTTAAAAAAATGATTTTCTCAACAGCAGTTCCAACAGCAATGCTAAACAGGCCCTAAGAAAAAAAATGAAAAAGGACAAGCAAACCGAGTTTGCTACATTTTTTGCTGACCTAAAAGTGCATAGTTATTGCTAACAGTTTCTTAATTACTAATGCAGTCATTACTCTTTTAATGCAAATAAAATATTTATTTGCTAAACTTTTACTATATTCTTGGCTTTTGTTTCAGTTATGTTGATTCCTGTGAGAGACATGGGGTCCTACCTAATGCTGCGGTTTTATCTGGTTTCTTCAAGGTGAGTGTTGATTGGAATTACATTACCTTCTGTTCATTCAATAAAGCTGGAGCAAATAATAATTTATATATATTGCTTATTATGTTAGAAGTGGTAAATTTTTTACCTTCATTATTCAGTTTAATCTTTCCCCTTCTTTTTTCGGTTAAACGGAAATGAGAAGTTGATTCTGCTCAATACTTCACTGTTCAGGCTGAGGTTAAAAAGTCTTTCAAAGAACTATGTAACTTGGAGATATTCTTGGACCAACTTAACGATATTGACTTTCCTCCTCTTCTCGATGTTTGTTTGTCAATTGACACTTCTGAGATTGAAGCTGTTGACATACATGATGGATCATCGCGTGTGTTGAATGGAGACTATGCTTTATCTTTGATGCGTGCGTTCAATCAAAAGCTTCGAGTTGTAGATCTTCAGGATTCATTATATGGAAAGGACTTCTTAAGGTATATGGTTGTTTTATGCATTTTATTGTTTTTCATTTAATGTATTTATGCATCTTTCTTGTCACTTTTTAATCATTTCCCTTTTCTTTGAAGTCCTATTTCCCCTTTTCTTTTTGTCTGCCTGCACTTTTTGTGCTTCTGTAGCATTCTAAATTCACTGTATATCTACTGTGTTACTACTTTGAGTCCTCCTGAAGAATGTGTCACTCTTTCCTCAAGCTGCCATGGGTTTAAAGGGCATGCCAATTTTGTTCTTGCTACCTATATCATCCTATTTCTATGTAACTTGTGGTGTAATCTATACTCTGGTAGTCTAGTTATTTTAGGCTGTTAGTACTGATTAGTGTCACTGTTGATGTCTTGTTTAATGTATTATAACTCATCAGGAGGTTTAAAAGTTTTTTTCTCATTTGCCATTTTGAGCATTAACTTTCTGTGATTTGTTGTCTGTTGCATTGTTGATTTGTTTATAAATGTCTTTGCAGGACAGTTTTCTCTTTGCCTTTGTTTTGAATTCCTATGCAATATGATTTATTGGTTTTATACCTTTTTCTGAATATTTCATTCAGACTTCTTTTTCTTTTTCTTTCTTTGCATCATATTTTCCAATTGTGAAGCATCATTTTTGCGTACATTATTATTAGTTTGGGTTTCTTCATCAGGGAGCTGTCACAAGGAGGGTTGACATGCCAAGTTTTAAACTTGAGGTCTTCACGTTTCCGGAAGCTCAACATGGCGGGAGAATTCATGCGGATACACACCCTCAATCTTGATTTCAACACTTCACTTACTAGCTTCCGTGAGGATTGTTTTACTTGCATGCCCAATCTAAGTTACCTCTCAATGTGTGCAACAAGAGTTGCAAATCTTTGGACAACTATTGCAGCACTTACTAAACTCTCGTCTTTGGTGGAGCTAAGGTTTCAAAAGTGGCTGTGCTGTAATGAGACTGGGTCTTCTTCAGCACCATGTGGTGGAAAGTCAGATTATCAATGTGAATATGGTCAAATAAGAAGTTGTTCCAACAATGAAGCACCATCCATTGTTTTAGGTGAGCAAACAGATTTTAACTCAGGCACAGAAGAGACACTCAGGAATATGTTTTCTTTCAATGATGTGACGATGAATCAAGAAGTTCAAAGCATGATGGAGGATTCATCAGATGATGGTGAAGTGGATTTTTCAACTCACTGGCAAGAATTCGATTACATGGATTCATTGTCCAATGAATCTTCAGGGTGGAACAGACAAGTCAATCTGCAGGATGAGGTAAACAACATGTGCCGTCCTACATACAGGTCAATTGTACTTCTTATGTGACAATAATGAGGGTGCTTTAGCTCTAAAGAGGTGCAGTTGGTTGTATATTTTGTTTATTTTTTGCTATTGGATTGATAGCCAATTCAATAGCAGTGGATATGAAGAATATTTTGTAGGACTTCTAGAAAATTTCCAAAATGCAACAATATTTCTAGGTGATTACCATATCTATTCCCTTTTCATTCCTTTTTAGTTTTATTTGGTAGGGCCAGATTTAATGCTTGGCCCAATTGCCCACTTTAAAAGCCCACAAGAAACAAAATTTTTTTTTTTTTGTCCCCATTGTATTTTTAGATTTTTCTAAGTTAATGGATTAAACTAAAACCAACTAATTTGCTTTGGGTTTCGCTACAGTTACCATTTAAATGCTTAAAAAAACTGTCCATTGAAATGTAGCCATTTATTCTTTGACCTTTTTGAAGCCCATTACAAAAGTAAACATATTCAAGTCAATTATTTGTTTCTTTTTTGTTTAATTTTTAATTATATACCCAAAATTACTATATTATATGCACATTGTATACACTTGTTTGAGTATGCATTGGAAGTTTCTTTGCTTGATAAGTGCAACTGAGAATACCAATATGGAATCTCCCTTAACTGATTATGTATTGTAATTGGAAACATAAAACTTGCCCATGCAGCAATATACTTATCAAAGTTTTTGGCAATCACATTTTACTATGAGCAATGAATTTCTCGAGATAATTTGTAGTTGCTCACCTAATATAAGCTAATTCTCATGTAGAATTTTATTTATTTATTTAGTATATTTTTTTTGAATGTTAAAATTGTCCATACTATGTGATGCAGTTAACGAAGTCCAAGAAGATTCAATTTAGGACTCTATTAATTAGGAAGTTTAGAGTTCTATTATTTAGAAATTCTATTATTGTTACTATGAAATCTATTAGGTTTATTATTATTTTTCTAGTTTTACAATGAATTTATATCATTTGAATCCATATTATGAGGTGTGACGAAATTTTTACGCTGGTTATTACCTACTGCAACTCTCCTCCTTTATTTGGACTTGGGACCGGTTAAGCACAAACTACTTATCTTTCTCATTAGAAGCTTGATGGAGAAATATAGAAATGTGAAGAAAGATCTACACATAGTTTTTATCGATTTGGAGAAGGCTTATTATTGTGTTTCAAGAGATGTCTTATGAAGAGTGTTAGAACAAAAGAGGGTATCTATTAGGTACATATAAGTGTTGAAAGATATGTATGAAGGAGCAACTAATATTGTGCGCACAGTGGGACAGGACACGAGATTTTCTTATTTTAGTTGGATTACACTAAGGTTCAGCTGTAAGCCATTACCTTTTTACATTAGTTCTAGATGAATTGAAGAAACATATACAAGAGAGTATCTCTTGGTGCATGATGTTTGCGGATGATATAGTTCTGATAGATAAGACGCGAGAAGGAGTCAATAGAAAGTTAGAGTTTTGGAGAAGTACTCTAGAGTCAAAGGGCTTTAATTTAAGTAGAACGAAGATAGAATACATGCAGTGTAAGTTCAGTGAAGGCCGAACTAGTGATAGGGAAGGAGTTAGTTTGGATAGAGTGGTACTGCCCCAAAGTAATCACTTTAAATATCTTGGCTTAATCTTTCAAGTAGATGGGGGATGTGAGGAGAATGTTAGTTATAGGATTAAAGTCGGATGGTTGAAGTGGAGACGTGCCATGAGAGTATTATGTGATCGCAAGATTCCCAATAAGTTGAAAGGAAAATTTTACCGTACAGCCATACAATAGCCATGTTATATAGTAGTGAGAGTTGGGTATTGAACGAGTCGTATGTGTCTAAGATAAGAGTTGCAGAAATGAGAATGTTAAGATAGATGAGTAGCCATACTAGACTAGATAAAGTCCGTAATGAGAGTATTAAATAAAAGGTAGGAGTAGTGTCAATTGAGGATAAGTTGAGAGAAGGGAGATTAAGGTGGTTTGGTCATGTGAAGCTTTGACATACGGAGGCTCCAGTTAGATAAGTAGAGCACATTGGGTTAGAGAATAGAAAGAAAAGAAGGGGTAGACCTAAACTG
The DNA here is from genome assembly GCF_030052815.1 of Hevea brasiliensis. NCBI lineage: Eukaryota > Viridiplantae > Streptophyta > Magnoliopsida > Malpighiales > Euphorbiaceae > Hevea > Hevea brasiliensis. The sequence goes on from NC_079506.1 coordinate 24,921,891, forward strand.
ACTTGGAGGAGAGTAGTACAACATGACCTAGAAACATTACACATTTCCGAGGATTTAACCTAAAATCGTTTAGAGTGGAAAAAGAGAATCCATATAACCGACCCCAAATTTTTGGGATAAAAACTTAGTTGAGTTGAGTACAATGAATATAATATTAAATTTAGTCTTCTTCCAATACTGCATCATTCTCGATCTTGAGTCTTGTAATGTGGAAGAAACAAGAACTAAATTTGGAGAACAAACAACTCTATCTTCTTGGATAGTAGCAATGGGCTTGAAATGAAAAACTTCATGTTTTCCTTTTCATCTCCAAAAATATTTGAACATAGAAAATCAATCATAACTTTATTCTTCTTTCAATACTGCATCACTATGTACATGTTTGTATTGTGGATCTATATTTTATTTGTCAATGGCAGTGATTCTATTTTTTTGAAAAATTATTTAATTTATTATAAGTTGCCTCTCTATTGTAGTCGTATTTGTTTATTTTTCTTTGTTTAATCGCACACGTACTGTATATGTATGGATATGAATAATGCCTTGCATCTTCCTACAATTTTCTGGTTCCGCCATTGATTTTTGGTACTTCTCTGGACCACATCTAACTTGTCCATGTATTTTAAGTTTTATTATTATTATTTTTTGCTCTACTTTGCTTTGCCTTTTTTTTTTTAAAAAAAAAAAAAATCATTTTGGCCAAATAATGTTAATCAATTATTTCTTTGATGTTCTTCCTATCATGCAATTCCTAGTTGGTAATTCTTGATTGTGAAATATATATTTTAGACTGAATCCATGCTATTTTCTTGTGTTATCCATTTTTTTCACTTTTAAGTCCTTATGGTCAAATTTCTAATTTATTCCAGGTGCCTTTTATCACTATGTGCAATCGCAATGAAGAATCCTTGGCTGGTGCTTTCACAAGGCATATGACAGATGTTGCTTTGAAGTATATTTCTTGTCATGCTTCACCCATATGCTATGAGAAGCATTATAAAGAATACATGATAGCTTCATTGCCCCAATTGAAAACTTTAGATAACTTGCCTATCAGAAAGATTGACAGGGAAAGGGCTGCTGTTACATATTCACAATACTTTGAGTACTTACCATACAAACGGAAATATAAAGAGAGTGTTGTTCGTATTTTGAATAGGCGTGAAATAAAAGAAAATCGTACATTTTTTCAGACAAAGAAGAATAAGCGTTCATATCCTTCCAAAAACTCACAATACTTCTATACCCGGTCTTTTTGTGCCGCCAAAGTGGGTTCTTCAGCTTGGCCTTCTTTGCATCCACTTTCAGTGTCAGGATGTGATTTGGGTGGTGGAAGGAGGAGCTTTCGTCCAAGACAGTTCGAGTATCATCCTTCTATCTCCAGCCTCTTGGTATTTGGAACTTTAGATGGTGAGGTGGTTGTAGTCAATCATGAGAATGAGAAAATAGTAAGTTATGTTCCCTCACTTGGAGCAATGAACAGTGTATTGGGCCTATGCTGGCTCAAGCGTTATCCATCCAAGGTACATGATTTCTGCATTGAGCATGGTAAAGAAAGTTTAAATTGTAGTTAAAATATATGTGTAATGCATGTGAAAAATTATTATTATAAGAGTTTTTCTAATCCCATTTAAAGAGTCAAGTTGTACGTGTGATGCACATGAGAAGTCATTCTTTTAATATTTTTGGTACTAACTGATGCTGCCTGCGGATCTCGGGTTGCCAAACTAGTGTAGTAGATCTTGGATGGCCTGCAACTACAAGAAGATGTGAGGTTAGCGGCCTAAAGGCAGCTGCTCCAACGCTCAAGTGAGAGAGTGTTTTTTTTTTTTTTTATAAATTTGGAAGAGAGTGATGAAATAGAGTAATAGCTTATGGAAAACAAATTACTTACCTAGGTAGGCGTTAGGAGCCTATTTATAAGGTGAGGAGCGATGTATTAGCGTGATCCTTGGGATTCTACTGATTAGTGCCAAGCTGTACGCCTTTATACGTTATGGAAATGTACCTAATCAGCGATATTCCTGATGGTGATCTCTCTTGTTTTAACGGCTTTTGTCCTATCTCTATGCTTCTGAACTCAATCCCAATTATCTGATCTTTATCCGAACTAGATCACTGAAATGTCTTTTCCAATCTCCTTGTTTTCGGTTTTGTACCTTCTGCCTTATCATCAGACTGTTTTCGGACTGTTTGATTGATGAATTCGAGCTCCACATGATCGGATCGGATCTGGGGGATCAACCCTTTAGGGACTGGTTCGGATCTTGGGGTATGCTTTATCATTACTAACCAATTGCAATAAAAAAAAAATTAGGCATTATTTATTGAGAAAATCAAATATAGATTTACTTCATGTCAAAATATAAATAAACATGAAGCCTATTTGTTTATATGTGTCTTAGGCTTGACTAAATTGTTGCGATCTTGATAAGACTAATTGTAACTTACTTCGTTTTGCCTCCTACTTGTTGATCTGTCTTTCCAAAGAAAAAGAGGATAAAACTTAGTTGGTTAAAGTTTGACTCTGAAAAACATTGGAGAGGTTGTATTTTTCTTCTTTCACTCTTTCATATATGTAGTCTGTATAGATATAGATTTTGCAATTATTGCTAGCACAAATTCTAGAATGTGATGTCATCATTCTTTAGCACTGTTGTTCCCTCACAGAAAACCATTTGGGCCTTAAGATAAATTTAAATAGAGAGATTTAACATCTGATAATATAATAGTGCTGAAGCTACAAATATTGGCTATTACTGGGACCTTGTAAACTTATATACGTATGCCTCAGAATATAATTGTTATTATCCTGAGGCAAGAAATCCCTTTAAAATCATGGATGCAGATCATATTCCATGAGAGGGTAACAAATTTTAGTGTGCAAATGCCAGCATCCCATGGGAATATTACATGAAACCAAACTGCTTCTGAGAGAGAGAGAGAGAGAGAGAGAGAGAGAGTTTTCCTTGGACAATTTTCACCTTGGACAATCAAAATAGTCTTTTTGCAATATGGTCATTTGACATTTTTCACCATTAACCTTCTTAGAGCATTTGCTTATGCGATTATCAAGTTCCTTATGATATGACTATTTCTGATTCTATTTTGGTTCTTTCCTGTTGAATGTCAGCTCATAGCTGGTTCTGATAACGGCTCACTAAAATTATATGACGTTGAGCATATGCCCCCAACACTTACGGGAATATATTCAGGTGCTGGCTCAGTCACCTTTGATGATTTTGACCAGTTGACATCTGTTCATGTTAATGCTACGGATGAGCTATTTCTTGCAAGTGGATACTCAAAAAATGTTGCTCTGTATGACATCAACTCTGGAAGGAGAATACAAATGTTCACTGATATGCACCGGGAACATATCAATGTGGTCAAGTTCTCAAACCATTCCCCGTCAATTTTTGCTACTTCTTCATTTGATCATGACGTCAAACTATGGGACTTGAGACAGAAACCAATGCAGCCTTGCTATACAACTTCAAGCTCTAATGGAAATGTGATGGTTTGCTTTTCTCCAGATGATCATTATCTTCTTGTATCTGCTGTTGACAATGAGGTATTTTTTGAGTTGATTTTGTTGCTTGCATTGGGTTTGAATGCATTTCCATAATTTGGAATAGTATTGGGGACCCCATCAATTGTTTTTCCTCTTTTAGAATATGCACTCAATGAACAGGGTACTGATGTACATAAAGATCAGGTTTCCACTACCTGCATATTAAAGCCTTTCTTGTTAGTAAGGATGTGACAAACTTGGCTACACTGCTACACTGGCAATCTATTGCAACTCAATTACCTGGCATACACCTATTAATGTTTCTGGGAACCAGCATATCCTGTTCCAGAAAATTTCTATTCTTTGTCATTGATTTCTTTGTTCTCTTGAACCTCATCTAACTTGAACTATGTTGGGATGGATTATGTTTGTTGTTTGAGTCTGCCCCAAATTACATATTATCTTATATTAGAAGATGTTATATATGTCATATTTAGTTGATAATATTAATAATAATATATTATATGCTATAGTTTATTAATACATATATGTGGAAAAGGTTGACAGGGGGACTAAATACCCCATCAACAACTTCAAATTTGAAATGCTTCTTGCTAAGCCAGGTGGTGGTCTTGGCTATAGCGAATGGCACTATTAACATGATAAAAAAGATTGGCTTGGTCCTGGTCTATATGTTAGGCCTGAATGGTCAGGCTGGAACAAGGGCCAAGCTAGACATAATTTGCCCAAACTTGGCCACCCTGTGACTTGAGCAGGTCTAACCTGGCCATTTATAGGTTATTTACTGTGGAAGATTACTATTGAATATGTTGTGACTGTTTGGAGAAAACTTAAGAATATTCAATATGGTGGAAATAATTGCAAGTAGGCTTGTGAATCTAGTTTCTTCTGGTATGCACTGTTACTTATTTAGAGTGACTTTAATGGTTAGGGAACAGGTCAGTGGGGTGCTGGGGTCTGATTGGTGAAATTTTTTCAACCTATCCAATGTCATCTGTTTATACAGTTTTAAAACCGAGGCTGTATTCAAGCTATTAAAAACTGAAGTAATTTGAAGACATTGGTTCAGTCTTGGTTATCAGTTTTGGCAAAGATTGATATGCTTTGCACAAAAATGATAAAGCATGGGTCAAACAAAATCCAAAAGGTAAAAATCTCATCTAATCAAACTAAAAACACTCAGATCCTTCAAATTCATTTTTTATTAAAGAAAAAATACATTGAATCTACCTTTTTTCTTGGAGCAAAGGCGACAAATAAGCCAAAATGGGTAGAAACTACTAGGGGTGTTTGGTTCCGATTCGGCTTGGGATTTGCCTAGAAACCAGAACCAAACCAAAATTTCGGTATGGTTCCGGTTTGGTTATTCATTGTTTCGGTTTCGATTCGGTACGGTTCTCGGTTCTTCGGTTCTGATTTGGTTTGGTATGGTTCCGGTTCAATTCTCAGTTCTTAAAACAATTTTATGTAATTATTTCCTTAAAAAGTCGTGCTTGAATTAGCATTTAAGTTTTGAATTGGGTTATTAATACATAATATATCTTTGGCTATGCCTAAATTATATAATCTTTAACTATAAGGTGCATATATAATTTAGGATTAAATATGTTATATAATATAATAGTATATTATATAATATATATTTTAACTATTTATTAATCATATAATATTTAACTATAACATACAAATATAATTAAGAATATATATATATAAAATAGTATATTTATAATTAAGAATTATAAGGTAATTTAATGTATTTATAACTAAAATTATTATGAAAATATAAAAAAATGAAATATAATATTAAGTTGTATTTAGTTCATAATTATATATACATATATCAATATACATAATTATAGTGAAAATATATAATACATTTGAAAAAATATAGAAAAACATATGTATAAATTCGATTTTCGGTTTGGTTTCAGTTCGGTTTCGGTACGATTTTGGTTCGGTTCTTAGTGAAGAACCAGCCAAATCAAAGTAACAAAATAAATTCGGTTTGGTTTGGTTTGGTTTGGTTCTCCCAAGAACCGTGCCCATCTCTAGAAACTACAACAGACTGGTACACCAAGAAAAAGTTTTCAACTGTTGCGTGTTTTGCACTTTTTCCTTTTAACTGTTTTCATCGCCTTTCCTCAATGATAAAATTATCAGCAAAATAGATTAAAAAATTAGAAAAAGGGGTTGGGGGTGGTCATATGTAAAACTCATTATGGTGATGGTGTAGGAGCATTATCTGGTATTAGATAAAAAGGTGATATGAACAATAAGGTACATAAAAATGAATGTTTTGGTTTGCAAGTGAAGTGTGTGTGCGAACATAAAAATAGTAATGCATTGTATGAATTGAAACAATCTTTGTGTTGGGTATTAGCTTTTTTTTTTTTTAAATATTTCTAACCAAAGCTGTCATTATCCGTTGGGTTATCTAAAATATTTCCCTGAAATCAACTGATATCTTCACAAAAGCCAAATTTTCTGGATTGGTATTAATTAGTTTTGGTGGATGGATGATTTTCAAGATTTCTTGAGCAGCACTATGGATGGTGACATTTATGGAACTTGTGCTTCTCTTGCAGGGGCCTTGTTAAAGATGTATTTCTTTCTTTCTAGTATATCTTGTGCATGGATCCTTTTTTTGGATAGAACTCTAGTCACTCCTTTGAGAAAATTAATAGTCTCTTGATATTAACATGTGGATTTTGTCAGGTTCGACAACTTTTGGCAGTTGATGGGAGGCCACACTTGAATTTTGAGATATCGTCAACTGCAAGTTCACAGAATTACACTCGCTCCTACTACATGAATGGAAGGGATTATATTATAAGTGGGAGTTGTGATGAACATGTGGTCCGTGTCTGCTGTGCTCAAACTGGAAGGCGTCTCAAAGACATATCTTTGGAGGTATAATGGTCTTCTCATTAAATTTCTTTGTGTGATGTAGAACTAAGCAAAGAGAACTAAGAGGCACATAAGAAAGGACTAGCTGGTCTTTGATTAGTTCTACATCACAAAAATCCTATTTCAAGAGTTGCAGCCATTCCCATATGCAGAAATTGCTTTAGTTGTTGCCTTGTTGGAGTAGGCTTCATTTCCTTTCATGATTTCTTGGTCTTTATTATCCTAGATGACGGTTTTATGTGTTCATATTTTTATGATCCTCCTAGATGATGGTTTTTATTTTATGTTCTGAAGTGGTCAAATTATAAGAGATTACTCATAAGGATCAAGGTTAGAAGAAATAAGTTGTTTTGCTGATTTTTAGGCAGAACTATTCTCCTTTACTCATTAACGAGTATTGATCTTGTGCCAAAGCTACTAACGTGATTAGCATTTTGTCTCATGAAGGGACGAGGCCTGGGGACTTCAATGTATGTGCAGTCTTTGAGGGGTGATCCTTTTAGGGTGAGTTTTAATTATTATATTGATTCTCAGCATGCTTATGGTAATTGAACAGGTAGACTTGGGAATTATGTTCATAAAATCTTTCACTTCATCATTTCACAACACATCCATTCGAGTTAGGTTGTATGAATATTGCTTCTAAATTTATGAAAATTTTTTTATTACAGTATGTTTCTCAATATGCTTTGTGTTTTCTTAATGCCCTTTGCATAGGATTTCAACTTGAGTATCTTAGCAGCTTACATGCGTCCAAACTCAAAGTATGAAATTGTTAAGGTACAACTCAAGCTTTTTGATTCTTCATTCTATAGTCTATGCCGATTCTACATGTTTGTATCTTTCAGTTCCTCTGCAGGCTCTAAATATAAGAAACAAAATTTGCAGGTCAATTTGCTTGCATCTTGTGATCGCTCCAAGGAATGCTCTTACAGCCAACATTCACAATCATCCAATGGTATGGGAGGTTGAACTCCATCTGCTCACAGGCACACATGCAATTGTCATACATCATACATGCATATAACATTGAATACCCCATTATCCATCATCCTTGTATATATATATATATATATATATATGCTTTATTCAAGTGTAAATAATTGAAGCAAAAGATGATTAATGTTCTTTTGCTTAATAAAAGCAAGTTCTTGGAAATGGCATATATCTTTGTTCTATGACATTGAATTCATATTGCTAGGTTTGGATGTATGTCTAAAATCTTGAATCAACCCATTTAATAACCAAACCCAACCAAACAACCAAAAACCTGAGATGTATCAGGTCTGGTTAGTTTGGGCTGTCTGATAATTTCTTTCATATATTATAACTTAATCCTACATCTTTTGGAGTTGGCTTGACTAGCTTAGATCGTCATCATCTATGGTGTTCTTTATATTTTATCATTCTTCTCATCTCAAGAAAGCTTTTGGGGGGTCGGGACTATTTTTCTCAACTGGTCCTGGAGGTACACAAAGCAACCAAAGTGGGTGAAAATTTTGTTTGCACTTCTTAAGGATTAAGAAATTCATGATCCTCAATACTACTTGCTAATGATGCAATGGAAAGATGCGAGACAAATAACAATCATGTAAGGTGAATATATTGTCTATGAAACTGGCTTTCTGCCCGCTAGCAGTGCAGTCATCATACGCAATGATGGATCGAGATTTATTTTTAGGGACCAAAATAACACTTAATATATATCTATATTTATAATTTTTTTATCCATCAAAATGTATATATAAATTTTTTTATCATAAGGTTAGGGGTCAATTGCACCTCAGTGCAAATAATGCTATCTTTCCAATATATGCGTACGTCTGCAGCACATCACGAAGTGGTGAAGTCTTTGGTCTGCTCAGCAATAGATTTTAAGACAGTGTTAGAGTCGAAATACTAACTCTTTTAGTTATGTTGTTCGATAATGTAAGTGTTTATATTAATATTTAAATATTGATAAAGTGAATGATAAAACGTCGCCTCTCGTAGGCTTAATCAAAACACTGAATATTTTTTAAGGTAATATTCAGTATTTTGATTAAGTCAAAAAAATGACACCATTTAATAATTAATCTAATAACTATTTTCTACTTTAAATCATCAACTAATATCTGAAAACTAACCGTTGATACTATTAGAATAGCTAACTTGCTATAACAGCGATACTCAAAAGAAAAGCTTCAATTGATACAATGCATTACCCAAAGTCACACAGCGGAGATGTCCATGAATTGGGACGAGAATTGAACGATAATATATCACAATTATCTTACAAATCTATATTTATAAATTACAATTGCAAAAAAAAGAAAAAACAATAATTCTTCAATTTGAAATCCATAAGCATAAATAATTAAAAATAAAATTGTGCACAATTTTATACAATGATAATTAAAAAAAATAAAAATTTGCGCGTGTAAATATCTAGTTCAAGATAAATCTAAGCAAAAAATTTGAGTACAGCCCTAGAAAAGTCCAAGGAAAAATCTTTGCCAACAACTTTGGAGAGACTATGCACCTAATCCATTCTGGCGAAGCTGTTAGGCCAGCACAACTCCTCGATGCATTGTTGTGATATATTGCAACTCTTCAGGCAGAGATAAAACCTGGGGACAGCTTAAGATGGTCAAACTTTGAAGAGCAGAAAGTTGATGCATGTCCGCTGGCAAAGACACAAGCTTTGGACAGTTCATGATGGTCAAGTGCTCAAGACATGTGAGATTTTTCAAACTTAATGGTAATGATGTCAAATTATCACAGTTTTCTATGGACAAACTTCTGAGGGAACTCAAACTTTCAATCCCCTCTGGTATAGAAATTATACCGTGACAATCACAAATTTCCAAGAATTCTAGAGCCTTAAGATTCTGGAAACCTTGTCGGAAAGAGGAGAGCTCTTCATACCAATGAATTTTCAATGACTTCAGAGCAGTGAGGTTTCCCGACTCTGATGGCAGAAAACAAAGCCCTGGGCAAGCTATGATCTCCAAAGAAGAAAGAAGAGGATTGTTTACAATGCTCCCTCCTGATAAGGGTGAAAAGTCTGGTACTTTCTCAACAGCAAGAACCGTAAGAGAGGATGCACACCTAATGGAATTAAACAGAACTGCACTACACTCCCGTAATTCCAAGTGTTGAAGAGAGGCAAGTAATGGCATTGAAGTCAGCTTGGGACATTTCTTGACAATTAATTTGCTCAACTTAGGGAATGCATCTTTGCCATCTGGACCAAGCCATTCTTGCAGAATAATGAAATCACTGAGAACAAGCTCTTCAAGTGAAGGGAACAGTTGCCTGGTGTCTTCACCATAGAACTCTGGCCCAATATGTTTCAGAGAAGGCATTCCATGCAGGAAGAGTGTCCTAAGAAATAGTAGATTCCCTAGGACAGGAAGACAACTGCAATTCAGGCAATCTCTCAAATCAACCTTTGTTAGATTTGGAAGCATCCAATGCGGAAATCTTTTTCCTGGATACCCTTTCACAACTAGTAGCTTCAAATTTTGGTGCGGATGGAGGCCTTTGGCAACTTCTTCTGCTGCATTAGCATCAGTTTGGTGCTGCTCTGATGATCCAGATGAATGATGCTGTTCCATCGGGTTTAGGGTGGAACTGTCATGTTTCTCCCCCCAGTATAGTCCTAAAGAATCAAGGTTGTCTTTCTCCATCAAATTGGCATTCTCTGTATCATTTGAATTACTCACATTCTCCAAATGTATGATCTTTAGCTCACCGCGAAGGTTTAACCTTCCCAGAAACATGAGGTCTAGAAAACCACCAACCATAATTGTTGGACACGTATGCAGCTGAGCAGAGAATCCAGGGAGAAATGTTGAGCTAATGACTTTTTCATGTTGGGCTGTCCTACTGAAGGAACGTCCATAATTTTCATACAATGCAACAAAAGAAGGCGACATGGCAGTCAGTGATTCACATCCAGTTATATCGAGATGTCTTAGGCTTATCATTTTTGCGATAACAGGCAATTCCTTGAGGTTATAGCAACCGCAAAGATTCAATGTTTGCAAAAATGGTAGTTGCTCAACACTACCATAAGGCAAGAACCTGATCGGCGTGTATGAAAGATCAAGATATCTCAAGCACAGGCAGTTACCAATTGAGTGAACAAGGTAATGAAGGCCAGAAGCATTCATATCTAGGACACGCAAAAATGAAGAAGTTGCAAACAATTGATCAGGATACTCTATGGTGTCACCTTCAGGAAACAGTATGAGAGTTCGCAAATGTTTTGCATCAGACAAAGCTTGAAGGATTTTGGGATACTTAAAATCACAAATCACAGAAGCGTGGCGAGTTTGAGTAAGGCTACCTGATGGAAGACCTTTGTCTAGAATAGTAGACTCATTTCCTGCAACAGATTGTGCCAGGTCGTGAATGATATGGTGCATTCTGTATCCACTTATGTCACCATTGTCAGAATCTCCTGAATCTTGGAAGAAAGACATCCACATTAAATCCTGGAAATACTCTTCGCCGATGTCCTCAAGCGGTTTTGCTCCATCAGATCGAATTAACCCTTCTGCCATCCACATTTGGATTAGTTTCTCCTTCTTGATTTCATATCCTCTGGGGAAAACTGAGCAGAAAGCAAAGCAGTGTTTGAGGTGAGATGGTAAAAGAAGGTAACTGGATTTCATGGCAGGTAAAATTTCTTTATGGTAGACATCTAAATTCCAGAGGTCACTGTTTTGAACAAATAGCCACTCCCTTTCCTGTTTCTTAAAGCGCATCAAAATTCCTAAAGCTTTTACCGCTAGTGGAACACCACCACATTTCTTAATGATCTCCTTTCCTATCGGTACCAGGTTCTGATACTTAATTTCTTCTCTTTGCGGGAAAGCTTGATGCTTGAACAACTTCCAGCAGTCATCCTCGTCCAGTTCTTTCAAATAGTATGGATAAGTTGGGGAGGTTGTTGCAAATGCAACTTTTTTGTTGCGGGTAGTGATAATGATTTTACTCCCACACATGCCACCCATGAATAGAGGCTTTAGTTTGTCCCATGCCTTCTGATCTTCTGTCCAAACATCATCCAGCACAAATAAGAACCTTTTCCTTTGCAGCAATGCCCAGAGCTTCGACTGAAGCACATTTATCGCCAAACTATCACATTTCTCCATTGTTACAGACTCAATAGCTTCCTTTATTATCCTTTTTGCATCAAAATCAACAGATACAAAAACCCATATTTTAACATCAAAATGTTGTGTCACCTCATCATCATTATATGCGAACTGAGCAAGAGTTGTCTTGCCGAGTCCTCCCATTCCAATGATCGGAATAAAGGACAAATTTCCTCTGTCGGTTTCTTCACGAGACAATAACAGTTTTACTATCTCCTTCTTATCTTTGTTTCTTCCATAGATTTCTGATTCAATAACAAAACAGCCTGTTTCTCTCTCATCAAATTGACTAGCTGCTGCCATATTGTCCTGTTGAAGATGGAAGTTAGAACCCTCCATTGCTACCATTTGCAGTTCCCGAAGCTTCTTTCTGACCTCATCTGCTTCCAATACAATCTTTTTTGCATCAAAGAAGCTAGAAACATGTGCTTCCTGTGCTTCAGATTTCTTCAGATGAGCCGCAAGCTTGTCAAGAAGGTCTTCAGCATCATAAGCTGCAGCCTTAAGTCTTAACAGCCAAGTTTTGACAGCTTTATTAGTGACCTGTTGGTCTTCTGCCTCTTCAAGAACTGCTTGTGCCATTAATAAGGCTTGCTGTAGATTCTGGAAGTTATCTTTGAGATCCCATCTGTCACCAAGCGCTTGTAGGATTGGAGATGCTAATCTGTCAAAAATCACCTGTAGAACTGGTGAAAGCACTATGTCTGCCATTCTGATAGTATCACAAGAATTAATAGAGAGAAAGAAGGGAGAATGAATGGGAAGAAGGTTAATAATGAAGGTAGAATGAATGGGAGGAAGGCTAACTTTTTTTTTTCCTAATAAGGAGATTGATCAGCCAACTTCTAGGAAGTTTAAAGAGATGATATATTTTTCCAGAAAAAGAAGTATTTAATTTTTTTTAAAATTATTGTCATTGTATGGCGTTACTTTATTATTTGATTTCATTTTAAATTTGTATGCTTATCTGTTCTACATTTCTGAGAAACTATTAAATCGAAGTAAACGAATGAAAGAGACATGGGCTAAAGAAAATAGAGGAATACAATTAGTTAAACATTACGTAACGAATCTAACTACTTACTCAAGTATTTTAAAAAAATATATTAAAATTTTTTTTTATTTAATTATTTAATCTCTTTATCAAATTTTTTTATTAATTAATACTAATTAAATTACTATTTAATATTTATATTTTAAAGAAATTAATTAATTAATTTTTATATTTTAAAAAATATTATTATTTAATTTTTTTTAAATTAGTAAAATTAATTAATTGATGCTTGTATCTGAAAATATAATATTTTAAAAAATATATTTTTCAATAAAAATTTTACTATATGGAAAATAAATATATATATTATAAATTATTTAAATATTTTTATTTAACTCATTGGATATCATTTTTGTGCATTTTTTATTAGAAAATAATTTTTCTTAATTACTTAGAAATTAAGGAAAATTGATTAACTTTCTTACGTAGACAATTTGTATTATTTTTATTGAAAGATGAAAACTAAGAGGGAATGAGAAGGAGAAGGGTCTTGATGCAGATGAGAAGGAACATAAAGAGAGAAATAATGGATAATAAGAAATAAATAAGAATGAGAGAATTAAAATAGTTTAAGTATAAAATATAGATTAAATATTATTAAAAAAATAAAACTTTATCCGCTCCTTTTTTCAATTTTAGCTTGATTTAAAAGTTTAATATTTATTATAACCTAGTCAAAAATGGAGAATTGGAGGTGCTGATGTCGTGCTTAAGGTGGTAAAAATATCATTTTTTAATATGTTATTGCTGATGTAGCAGCTGATTTGACATAAATTTTTATGTTCTTACTGATATAGTAGAAATATTATTATTTTATACGTTACTACTACCGTAGTATAACTTTAATAATTAAAAAAAATCTAAAATTTTTCAACTTTTACCCACTATTATCAATTTTATAAGTTTATTTTATTTATAGTTAGTTGAATAATTATATTCTAATTTGGTTAAAATTAATATTTTATTAGGTAATATAATTATCAAAATGAATATTTATATTATTTAGTATAACAAAAAAATATATTTCTCTATTTCTCTCTCCTATTTTTTTAGTATTTATGAAATTATTTATCAAAATAAATAAATTCTTATTTATTTAAAATTAAAAATATCTCTCTCTCTCATCTTTTTTTTTAATCAATCTACCTCTCTCTTCCCACCCACTATATATATATATATATATATATATATATATATATATATATATATATATATATATATATATATATATATATATATATATATATATATACCCACCTCTCTACCTAAAAAATATTCATATACTTCCCCCTCTCTCTCTCTCTCTCTCTCTCTCTCTCTCTCTCTCTCTCTCTCTCTCTCTCTCATACTATCATCCAATAATATATATACATATTAACTCATGATTATTATTATTTTTATTATTATTATTATTAAAAAAATGATGAGTATTGTTATAATAAAAAATTAAGAGAAAGAGGGGAAAATTATTTTTTTTATTATACTAAGTAATATATATATTTATTTTTATAATTTTATTAGATTATAAAATATTAATTTTTGATTAAATTATATCAAAAATAGTTAATTAACTATAATTAAAATAAATTTATAGAATTGATTATAATTAATAAAATTAATATTTTTTAATTATTAAAATTATACTACATCATTAATGATATATAAAATAATAATATTTTTATCACGTCTCGTCACATAAATAAAAACTAAAAAACTTACAAACGATTAGATACGACATCAATAATAATATATTAAAAAATAACATTTTACTATTTTAAACATCATATCAATACCCTCAATTTCTCATTTTTATCAAATAATAATAAATACTAAATTTTTAAATCAAATTAAAATAAATTTAGCTATAAATAAAAAATGCATAAAATTTTGAATATCTTAAAACATTAAACTTAAAAAATAATTATAAAATTAAATAATTAATAAAACTAGATTAAAAAATTAACTAATATCTCTTTCTAAAGTACAAAACTAATTAAATAATTTTTTTAAAATAGAAAAACTAAAATAATGCCTAAACCAACGTAGCCAGTAGTATCAGATGTGGCTGCGTTCACATTTAATTTGAGAAAAGTAAAAACTGGAGCAGACCATTTAGTTGTCGCCAAAGTCTACTGGGGCGACATTTGTCGTTTGATGCTGTGTTGGACAAAAACATATTGCTGCCATCTACTTGCCATTAATAACACATAATGCGTTTAACCAAAAAAAAAAAAAAAAAGGAGTAAAATAAAATAAAGCAACACATATTGCGAGTGTCTGCGCAGTTTCTTGTAAATCTGCCTCTGGCTGACGTCAACCAATCTATCCCCACTCTGCATTCTCATCCAACTAATCCACACAACTCTGCACGGCGTTTACATGGTCGCGCCCCACATTACACTTGGTCTCAAGCCTACCGGTATTTAAAATAGAGGAATGAATTATTTCATTCCTGTAAAAAATTTATTATTTAATTTTATATTTTACTTTCATTAAAATTTTTAATTTTTTTGAATAGATAAATTTCAATAATAATTAAATTATTATTTAATTTTTTTATTTTAATAAAATTAATTTTTTTATTTTAATAAAATTAATTTTTTTATATAAGGTGCTATGCACGTTATTTATGTTCGCTATTAGTGTTTCTAATTTAATTATATTTATATGTAATTTTTGAATATTTTTTATTATATTGTATCAAATTAATATCACTTAATTAAAAAATAAATAGTCCATCAAATGTAAAAATTTTAAAATTATAGTATTTTAAAATATTAACTTAACTCAACTCAACTCAACTCAACTAAGTCTTTATCTAAAAAATTTGGAGTTGACTATATGGATTCGCTTTCTCCACTCTAAACGATTTTGGGTTAAATCCTCAGAAATGTGTAATGCTTTTAGGTCATGTTGTACTACTCTCTTCCAAGTCAATTTAGGTCTACCCCTTTTTTTTTCCTATCCTCTAACCTAATGTGCTCTACTTGTCTAACTGGAGCCTCCGTATGTCTACGCTTCACATGACCTCACCTCAATCACCGTTCTCTTAACTTATCCTTAATTGGCACCACTCCTACCTTTTCTCTAATACTCTCATTACGGACTTTATCTAGTCTAGTATGACCATTTATTCATCTTAACATTCTTATCTCTGAAACTCCTATCTTAGATGCATACGGCTCCTTCAGTGCCCAACACTTACTACCATATAACATAGCCGATCGCATGGCTGTACGGTAAATTTTCCTTTCAATTTATTGGGAATCTTGTGATCACTTAAAACTCCCGTGGCACGTCTCCACTTCAACCATCCGGCTTTAATTCTATGACTAACATCCTCCTCACATCCCCCATCTACTTGAAGGAATGAGTCGAGATATTTAAAGTGATTACTTTGGGACAGTACCACTCCATCCAAACTAACTCATTCCCTATCACCAGTTTGGCCTTCATTAAACTTGCAATGCATGTATTCTGTCTTCATTCTACTTAACTTAAAGCCCTTTGACTCTAGAGTACTTCTCCAAAGCTCTAGATTTCTATTGACTCCTTCTCGCGTCTCATCTATCAGAATAATATCATCCGCAAACATCATGCATTAAGGAATACTCTCTTGTATATGTTTCGTCAATTCATTTAAAACTAATGTAAAAAGGTAAGGGCTTATAGCTGATCCTTGGTGTAATTCAATTGAGATCAGAAAATCTCTTGTGTCCCCTCTCACTGTGCACACAATAGTAGTTGTTTCTTCATACATATCTTTTAACACTTGTATATACCTAATAGATACCCTCTTTTGTTTTAACACACTCCATAAAATATCTCTTGGAACACTATCATAAGCCTTCTCCAAATCAATAAAAACCATGTATAGATTTTTCTTCACATCTCTATATTTCTCCATCAAGCTTCTAATGAGAAAGATCGCTTCCATAGTTGAACGACCGGGCATGAAGCCAAATTGATTGAGAGAGATAGAAGTATCATGACGTAGTCAATGCTCCACAACTCTCTCTCACAACTTCATAGTATGGCTCATAAGTTTAATTTCCCTATAGTTCGAGCAACTCTGTATGTCTCCCTTATTTTTAAAAATAGGTACTAAAATACTCATTCTCGATTCATCAAACATTTTCTTTGAGTTTAGAATCTTATTAAATAATTTATTTAACCATGCCACTCTTATATCTCCCAAACACTTTCACGCTTCAATTGGCATTCCATCGGGTCCACAGACTTTACCTACTTTCATTCTCTTAAGTGCTTCCTTTACTTCTAAAGATCTAATCATTCTAGTATAATTCACATTCTTTTTTATTGTTTTATAGTATATATTCACGCTATTACCATTTTGCCTATTATTAAAGAGATCATATTTTAAAATATTAAATTTAATAAAATTTTGTAATAAAAATTGAAAACAATTTTTACCTTAAAACTCTATCTTATAATAATAACAATGATAATTTTATCTCTACACATCTTTAATTATTCTCTTTATAATTTACATATAAATATTTTGTCATTAATAATTTTATAATATTTTTTCCAATTACAAATCAATTTGACAAATAAGTACAATAATTATTATAAATAATTAATATTAAATAACAAATAAATAAAATAATAATCATTATGAATAATCAGATAACTTTATAATAATTAACAATATAAAGAATTTTAATTAGAGTTTCTTAAAAACAAAATTTAATAAAATGCTAATTTATTAAATAATTATTTGCTAATAAAAAAAATATGGCAAATTATAAATTCGAGTTTAATATTTTCTATACTTAGTTATATGCTAGTCTTTTTATTTACTACGCTACGCGTGTTATTTATACTTTTTATTAGTATTAGTAATTTAACTTTGTTCAAATGTAACTTTTTTAATAATTTTTAATATATTATACCATATTAATATCATTTAATTAGAAAAATAAATAGTCCATTAAATATAAAAAATTTTAAAATTATAATATTTTAAAGTATTAAATTTTATAACAAAAGTTAAAAACAATTTTTAGTAAAAACTCTATCTCATAATAATAACAATAATAATTTTATCTCTACACATTTTCAATTATACTATTTATAATTTACGTATAAATATTAAATATTAAATTTCATTTTTTAAATTATTATTAATATTAATGTTAATTTAATTAATTTATAAATAAAAATATTTTTTAAATTAAAAATTATAAAATATCTATTAAATTAAATTTTATTATATCTTTGATTAGATTATATTTTTATGGAAAGTTACCTGTTATAATTAAATTTAATTATTATATGTAATAAATAAATAAAAATACCAATAATAACAATATAATCTCAATTTAAAGGAATTATCAAATTGAAATAAAAATTCTAATATTACTATAATTCTATGCCAATTTAGATATATATATATATATATATATATATATATATATATATATATATATATATATATATATTATTTAATTTTTTTATCATCAATGAGTGATATTAAATTTTAAACTTTTAAAATTTAAAATTATAATTGTATTAGAATTATAACTATAATTATAGTTATAGAATTATAATTTTACATATGAATATTTTTCATTAATAATTTTCTAATATAATTTTCAATCACAAATCAATTTAAGCAAACAAATATAATAATAATTATTATTATAAATAATTAGTATTAAATACAAATAAATAAAACAATAATCATTATGAATAATCAAATAACTTTTATAATAACTAACAATATAAAGAATTTAAATTAGAGTTTGTTAAAAATAATTTAATAAAATGCTAATTTATTAAATAATCATTTGTTAGAAAAAAGAATATAGCACATAGTAAATTAGAGTTTAATATTTCCTATACTTAGCTATATAAGTGTGTTGTTGTAAATAGAATTTGAACTCTCAGGATTTTTTGAATTATATATATATATATATATATATATATATATATATATATATATATATATTTGAGGATTATAATTGTATTGGAATTGGTCACTATCCGATCATACGAGCCGGACTTGCACTAGGACTTGGGTAAGCATAAGACCCTCAAAACCCATAGTAAGCCTAACTATTCAATAGCCCAACCTTAAAGCCCATATACAAACTCATTTCAAGAAACTAACCGGACAAAGTCCAGCCATAACCTGGACTATCCAACGGAAAGTTTTTAGCTCATTTAACCTGTAATCACAAAATACATTTATTCGAGTAATTCAGCTGACCCACACAATCATCCATACTCAATATTAAATCAAATAGTAGTCCAACCCCCTCATCCAACATAGGTATCCATCCCTACAATTACACATGCATGTAAATTATAACTTACATCCAATTTAACAAATCGTATAGTCCCAACTAAATAATATATTCCTACACATGCGGAGATCTGGAATTCAAATTTAACATTTCAAATTATGAAGACAATGGCCAGTAGACCTGCAAAGAAGAAAGTAGGTTAAACACAAGAAAAAGCTATCCTGTAACCTGAAAAAATAAGGTGAACAAGCATGAGCGTTCGACTCATAGAGTAAGATATTGATTTTAAGTATAATTTCTATAACTATTTAGCACTAAGGCATCCCTAAGGATGAGATGCAACACATATAATCATATTCAGACATTTTCAAACAACTCTCGTACAAAGAATAATTTGGAGCACTCACGCATCCGTGTGTCATATCAATATATATAATATGGGAGTTGATCCCCTATACAGCTCTCTTAATCCCATGCCTACCAGCGAGATCAACTTAAGCTGGACTTTCTCCTAATAATCCAAATGCGGGGGTCAGCGAGATCAACTTAAAACCGTACTCATCCTAAATTATTACAAAAAGGATCGGGCCCCAAGCGTGACTAGCTCAAGCCAATTTACCCATTCTACCCTTATCCATCACACCACACCACACCACACATACGCTAACACACACACAGAGCTCCAAACTACCCTAAGGCAACATCCACGTCTATATATTAAGTAATAATGTAACACAAAGTATGCCTATGATAGCCAAATACATATTTTTATATATGATGCATGGCATGCTTTGAATATAAAATAATAATATTGAAATTATAATCAAAATCAATATCTACTCACTGGTTAACCGGTGACTACTATAGCGATTGGGTTGAGGAAGATGGTTGACCCTGATCACCTATACAATTATGTTATATTTTCATTAGTACTAGCTCAAAATATGATTTTAAAGAGATAAAAGACATCCTAATTTATGTTAAGAATCCAACAGAGTTTCTCTTATGCCTAGGACCTACCCAATCTGCAAAATGGCTCAAATAATACTTCTAAATCATACATCTCAATCCATATCTCCTCAACATCATATGGCCCCTTCTGAGCCCTCTAAAACAGGCAAAAATCATATAATTACACATAAAATAATTATTTAAAAATTCAAAGTGTTACAATTTTAGCCAATCCTAATGTTTCCCTTGTCCTTCATACATTTATATATTATATAGATTAATTAATAAATTTTGATATTTGGAAAAATACTATTTTTTAGTTTTTTTATTTTAATGAAATTAATTAGTTAATTTTTATATTTTGAAAAATAAACATATTCTTTATAAAAATAAAAATTTTGCTTTGTGGAAACTAATTTTGAATTTACAATTTTTGTAAAAAAAAATTAAATATTTCCATTCAATTCTCCAAACATTATTTTTATATTTTCTTTATTATGAAACAATTTTCCTGAATTATTGTCTTAATTAGTTAGAGATCTAATGAAACTTATTAACTTTTTGTGTAGACAGTTTATACCATTTTCTATTAAAAAATAAAAAACATAGAGAGAATAAGGGGAGAGAAGAGTGTAAGTACAGAGAGGAAGATATAGGGAGAAAAAGAAATAAGGGAGGGTGGGAGAGAAATAAGAGAGGGTTCATGCAATTTGATTATATAAAAAAAAAAATCAAAAGACTAAAGAGTTAATGAAACCAAATTATAAGAATTAACTAATGTATTTTTTAAAACATAAATATCAACTAATTAGTTTCACAAAATAAAAAAATTAAATAATATTTTACCGATATTAAAATTCATTTACTAACAAACAATTTAATAAGGAACTAAACAATTTAACATATTAAAACCAAGAGGGTCATATACTTTATTTTTTTAAAATAAAAAAATTAAATAGTAACTTTTGTTAAAACACGTCAGTTAAATAATAATTTTCCCTAAGATGCACTTCACTTATTCTTTCCTATTATATTTAATTTGCTTGAAACATAAAAGAAAAATGAAAGGATTGAAGGCAAATTGATTAGTTCCCTTCATTTTCTCCTTCATTTATACTTTCATATGCAAATATAATAAAAATAAATTTTCATTCATATTTCTCCAAGACGACATTAAACGATCCTTAAATTTGACATATATATTTTGATTCTTCACCTTTTAAATCAAGTAATTTTTAAATTCTTTATCTTAAACTAGTCATCCATTTAATAATTTAAATTTTTATTTAATATAAATTAAGTAAACTTCAATTAATTAAATTATATATATATATATATATATATATATATATATATATATATATATTAACAAAAATTTAGTTATATTAATTCGTAAATAGAAAAGTCTGCAAAATTGATGGAGTTGGTGATAACAGAAGATTCCGCTAAATTTTGGCCACACAGCAATGGATTAACTTTAAGAAAATCCAAAAAAACGTACTGTGTGGAGCCTGCTCAGCCACTCTCTATCGTTGTCTCGAACCCGAAGTCTCTCTCTCTCTCTCTCTCTCTCTCTCTCTCTCTCCGCGTAATTGTTGAAAGGGCAGACACTTCCAGGATGTTTCAGAAGATCAAAATGCATATCAAATGAAAGATTGCGCACTCTGTAGGACCATTGATGCTGAAATTAAGACTTAAAAAGTACATAGAATAAAGAAGCTGAACTTTTGATCTTTGAATTAAGTCAAAAAATTTAACTTAAAAATTAAGAAATAAACTTTTTTTTTTTTAATTTTTTTATCTAAATCAAAGAATAAAGAAATGTAGCATATAAAGGTTAGTTTGGGCTGTCTGATAGTTTCTTTCAAATATAATTAATTACGCCTAATAAGATGTGCATCCATAATCAAATTGATTAAGTTGGCAATGTCTGTCTTAATCATCTATGGTGTTCTTTATATTTTATCATTCATCTCATCTTGGGGTTTGGGATCATTTTTCTCAACTAGTCCTGGAGGGTGAAAATTTTGTTTGCACATAAAGGATTAAGAAATTCATGATCCTCAATAGTACTTAGTAGTAATACAAGGGGAAGCTGCGAGATAAATAACAATATGTAAGGCGGATATTGTCTATGAAACTGGCTTTCTGCCAGCAGTGGCGGCAGGGAAAATTGGAGCAGTCATTGTGATAGAGTCAGCAGAGGTGAATTCCACAATTCTCTGGTCATCTATACATGAAGAAGCTAATCAACCATTGATGTTGTTTCCTGACGCCCTTCCTATTTTAATGATCCATTAATTTTTGAAGAATGATCTGCCAAAACAATCAAATGATGCACCAGTCACTGACTTGAACATATATCAATTCAATCTTTACATAAAAGCTAATGAATATGAACTTTGGAAGTGAATATATGTAAATCACAACGGCACTAAATGATTTCTACAAACAGGTAGTTGACTAGTTTATTTGTATAGTTAACAATACACTTCACCTTAACCACATGCAAACATTGTAACTTGTAAATTGCTATGCAGTTACATCTCCGGAACAGACATTATTCTGGGAGTAACTTACAGGACAAGAACGATATGATTTCAGCCCCCCTTGTAGTTCAACATATGAGACTAGAAGCTTCACTGGACGAAATTCAACAGATTGACCGTGAGCTCTGTTGTCCGTGAAACAAATTAATTCACGTTGTATGAGGCGTTCGAATGACTGCAGAAATTAGGACAAAATATTGTTTAAAACTAGATAGTAACTCCCAGTAGATTTGTTATCATATTACTTCTTTCATTCAGATAAAGAGGAGTTTCATTAGGAACTAAACGAACCCGTAAGCATACATCCCATGCATAATAGTCAGATGTTTGGAATGAATCATGAACGCTTCTGTACTCTGTCACATGCAATATACATGTTGGAAATTGCAAATACACAAATAAGAACAAAAATATATAAATAAATAAAAAAAAAAAATCAGAAATGGACCTTTCATTACAGAATTGAAGTTATATGAATTTTGCTCTTTAACCTCCAACCGCTTCATGCATACAAGGATATAGAGTTCTAATATTGAGCAGTCTGCTTGGACAAGAAAAGTTGCCATGATATCACATTCCACATAAAATTGCATCACAAAAGCAATGAATTTCTTTGGTTTTCAATACTTTCTAGTAAATGTATTTCACAAAAGTTCAAGCAACAAAATAGTTAACTCTGCTCGATTAAACCTTAATCCCAAGCTAGTTGGGATTGGCTATCACTTTCCTCCATTCTTCCAGATCTAGGGCCACATCTTTAAAAAGATCTAGAACCATTGA
This sequence comes from Hevea brasiliensis, assembly GCF_030052815.1. NCBI lineage: Eukaryota > Viridiplantae > Streptophyta > Magnoliopsida > Malpighiales > Euphorbiaceae > Hevea > Hevea brasiliensis. Next base: position 24,945,086 of record NC_079506.1, read on the forward strand.
ATACTTTTTCAGGCAGCAATGTCATTCTTAAATTTTGTTCAATTTAATAAGAGAATAATCCATCCAACAATGAAAACTTGAACTAAAATTGCAAAGAATAGACCATTATCGCATGTCAGGCAGGGATGTGTACTCTGCAGACATAATGGCATAATAGAAATATGAAACAATGGAGAAACACCATACCAGCATTCGATATTTATTGAGGTAAAGATCATACAGCAAATAAAAATAATCACACGGACAAAAAATAGACCTTTTATGCATTCCTGCTTCGGCTGCCTTTGAATGCTTGAAAGTGCACTTTTGAAGTTCTCAAGTGATAGGAAGCCAGACTTTGATTCCCATAAAGAGACAACAATAAACCTGGCATCAACTACAGACTTTAGAAGATTATGACGTAGAATAATCTTGACAGGTGTAAAATTACATACTCTGTGATGTTTCCAGATGCAAGAAGAAAAACTTACAGAAATCTCACCAAATGGTTGATGGTGGAATTCAAATCTAAATAACTACTAATAATTTCTTTAAATCTGTCATCTGCCAAAAGATTCTGTAAAAGTCAAGGACCTAATTTAGTAATTTAGACAGAAGAAGCCAATAAAATGTAAGCATATGACAGCATGTAAAGCTACTTTTGGAATACGCAAATGACAATCTTCCATATAATACGTTAGCATATGCTTAAAATGATTATCAATGATGCAATAACAATTTACAAATACTAGCTCGTGCCTTTAATGTTCACGGAGGCAATTCTGTGACATAAAATTTTACCATATATATGTTTTTTCTACAAAATTATTAGTTCATGAACCTCATAGAAGACATATTTGAATCCTTAAATATTTATGCAATGAAATTGAAATTAACAGTCTCTTCATGTGTGTGCACACATGCATGTTGATCTGGATATGAATATAATTATACATACAAAAAATTACATATCACACTATTATCAATAAGAAACAAAAAGCCACATAAAGGATACTTGAAGCTTTCCATTGAATTGAGCAGCATAATCATGAGGAAAACTTGAGTCTGTTGGCAAAGAAAACACGTGCTCCAACAATCTGCATAACCAGAAGATAAGATACCATCCCTGGACAAGAGGCATCATAACTCTACTATCTCAGGAGTAGGAAAATCACCTTTGTACATCTTCCTTGGATGGAGGAAGAAACAACAGCTTTCTATGTGAAAAACGAGATCTTATTCTTTTCTCCAAAAGCTGATCAACATCCTGCCAACAGTTTAATTTTTCAGAAATATTAACTAACACAATTATTTTATCAATAATTTGTTTATTGCTAAGTTTATCTAATGTATCTAATGTGAACCTGTTTCTCTTTCTGATTTAGAATTACAGGAATCCCATAATAGTAATGATAAACATTCAATTCATAATGACAACACCAAATAAAAAGGGGGAAATGCAGGAGGAAATCAAACAGAAAACATACCAGTCGGCAACTCACACCAATGACAACAGCTTGTGAAGTTACTGTATTCATTGCATCCAGCAAGCTATAAAGTAATCGCTGTTTTCCCTGAAAAAAACCAGACAATGGAAATTGGTAACATCATCATCTGAGATTTCAAATCTAAAATCACATTTATTGTATCTGGTCTGAGGATTCCTAATAAATGACCTTAAGCAGACAACTATCAACCCAAAATATGAAACCCAAGTAGAACTTGGCTTGTCTAACCACTAGGATTGAGCAATTACAAAAAGATAGGGCACTTCTTGCCTGTGCAAATTGATCAAACTCATCAAGTGTGAAAATAATTGTTTTATGCGCTAATCCACACTCCCTGGCAACAAGCAACAAATATATCAAATCATAAAACAACTAACATGAGTTACATGCGCTGGCAACATAAAAGATTATTCACTTACCGTAACATAGCTATCATGAACTGGGAGTTATCATCAAATGATGACTATAAGAATCATCGCAAAATGAAGAAATATTAAGCCTTTCATCATAAATTAATTATAGTGAATTCGAAAACATATTTTGTGTTACCATTTTTGAAAACAGCAAGTGATGCTCCAAGCATAGCTGTTTGGCAATTTCCTACAAAGATAATAAACATTAAAATATACAAGAGTGAGTTATTACCAGAAAAAAAAGTACAAGTAGCAATTAAACTTCATTTCAATAAAACAATTTTCTACAAACTAAAGAGGTAGATCATTTATAAAAGCAAATTATGGATGGTCAGAAACACAAAGAATGAGCACTGACTGTATTCAAATGAAATATACATGAAGTTCAGTAGTTCACCCACTATTGATCATCATCACTCATCAGATTGCAATAAGTCACATATTGTCATTAATCAAAGTTAAATTATCCCCCTCAAGATCTAGCTGCCATTAATTAGCTTATATAAGAAGCCCATGTACTTAAATTTATACGTGCACTTCGGTTGTCATTGATTTGCTTAAAAATTTGTAAATAATCTACAAAATGGTTCCTTCACATGGTTTCCATAGATGATATGCATCATACAACCATCAAAACAAAAACAAATCAATGACTTCAATCCTATGAATTGCACTAGAACGCAAAATATATCAAAGTGTCTATACAAATCATCCATTTCCATAAGTAATTTGAAAACATGTCCTCCTCAAAGATTGTATTTGCTTTCTTAAGCGTAAAGGGATGCATATCTTTTTCCAACAAGAACTGCCTAACTACACCTATTGAGTTTTTAAAGTTTCAATACATTATCTTTCTTTACTTAAGTAGTAAAATTGAAATTCCCGCTTGCTTAACTCAACTCAACTCAACTAAGCTTGAATCCCAAATGAATTGGGATTGGTTTTATAGATCCTTTTCACAACTCCCTGCATTGTACTAGCATGCACCTTGCTTTCTTTTCTCCTTGAATGCAACTGGATGCCAGCCTCACTAACATAAATAAGTAAATTTCTTGGAACTTTTCCTTTTTATCATAAACATCAAGTTCAACTAAAAAGTAAAGCAAGAGGCAAAGCCACATTGAAAGATCCTACCTTATCCTTATCACACAAGAGCAGCGCATTTACTAAGATGAAAAGATGAATTAATTGCAAACCATCTTGTCCAAACTCACAAAGTTAAATAGGATGATAAAAAGGAAGAAAAATAATACAGAGATTATATGACCTTAAAGGCACAATTTTCATCACTATGCAACAGCCCATTCAATCTTATCTGCAACAGAAAACCCATAATTATAAATCTAAGTGAGAAAGCTACAATTTTAATAAATAAAGGGGTGTTTACATCAATAGACCAGTATAAATCAGCTTATCACATCTTATATGGTACCTTATCACAATCAGCAAAATATAATAAACTATAAAATAAACAGTAAACACATAGAAAGGAATATACATTCCACTTGACCACCATATTCTAGTGCTTTATTCAATTGCTTCAGAAAAGACAACTCTCAAATTCTCTCTCTCTCTCTCTCTCTCTCTCTCTCTGTCATGCATTCCTCAACAACTAAATGGAGACATAGCTACATTGGAGTGGAGGAGACCCACCCCATTCCGCTATCATATTCATAATTGTTTAAAACAAAATTGTGGACACTTGAAGCACAAATGTTAGTGATAGACTGTCTTTTTTCACTATTACAAACGTCCAAAATTGGAAGAAGAATAGAGAATTGTCACATATACATACTAAGGATATCGTGTCAGGATACTCTTGCAGTAAATCATTGAGAGCAAGCTCCAACACCTAAATACACAATACACATATGTGAACAAGAATAATTTAATAATATAAATTCAATAACCAATTTCAGGCCCCAGCAAAGGCTAATCAAGTGTAATCCATACTGCAATTTTTCCAGAACCACGTGGGCCAACAAGCAGAATTGAATTGTTGCATGCCTCTGTGATTGAGCTTGATATTGTGAACTTCAATTTGCTGCAAAAGCAAAAATGAGTAACAAAAAGATACGAGAAAAACCTACAAACTGCAGAATAGTTTTAAAATAGGCACACTTGAATAATTCTCTTGAATTGCAAAATTTTATTTTTGTTTTATTCAGGATTCTCTTGAAAAAAAATACCAATAGTTGCTGTCAGGAGAATCAGAGAGAGGCTTGATGATGAAATTAGGGTTACAGAGCCTGGTCCTGAGGAGATTTTTGGCTTTCTCTACTTGACTTTGAAATCCCATTATGAAGAATATATATCTTGACCGACCTACAAGTGAACCTCAGCACATTTTAGCACCAAACTCACCCATCCACGCTATCTTCTTCCTTATTCTCTTCACCATTCCACGCATAACTTGAAAGAGAGAAGAGGAAAAAAAAAAGAAATAAATAATAATGGTAAAGAAAAGGCAGCAACAACAACAGATAATTAAGCAATTTAACAATCAAGTGAGAGGATGCAAAAATCAGCACTTTGAAACGAAAATCTGCAGAGAAATTGAGTTACAAAGTCAATTTACAGAAGCCATAATTATAGAGTTCCTATTAATATACAAACCAGCCCTAATAATCAAAATATCCCAAAAGAAAAATTGATTATTGTTTGAGTTTCTTTTCGAAAACCAAACAAACAAGCAAAGCAACAATATTAACAGAGAGAGAGAGAGAAATGCCTGAAAAGTAGCTCACTGCACTAACGTTTCACCACCGGTTGGGGCGGCGGTGGAGAGTGAGAGTGGTGGACGATAAAGTAGATTGTGGCGGGAAAGGGTGGAAACTGAATGGAAATGGCGTAGCCCTTATGGTGCAATTTGTTATTTGATTTTTATATTTTAAAAAATATATTAATTTTTTTATAAAAAAATATATTAATTAATTTTTATTTAATAATATCATTATTTATTAAATAAGTAATGAAATGAGAGATTAAATTATGTATTTTTAAAATTTAAAAATTAAATTATTAATTTTAACATAATTAACGAACTAAATTATAATTTTTTTTTTAAGGAGAATAGTGGAACATGTTGTAATGTGGGGCTCCCCTGAACCCGTGAATGATTAGGTTTCTAGTTTCCAGTTTTTACTGTGATCCAAGCCCAAATGTAAAGTCCACAATTGCCCGTTTCATCATGGACTAAGATACCCGACTAGTGATCCACCAAGAGCCAACCCGTGTCAAATATCATAGTCCAGGTCCGCAAGAGGAGAGACAATCAGACAAACATAAGAAAACAACTCAGAATAAACCGGCGTCGTTTCTGTCAGTTCCCTCCCTCCGCATCCGCTCCTCTAATCAAATCTGCGTCTCTCTGGGTTTTCCATTTCCTTTCAAGTTTGAACTGCTAAGAGAGGGAGAGTAAGATCTTCCCTAGTCCAGCCATGGAAAACCCTAAAGTTCAAGAGGTAAGCATTCCTTTATCTGATCTGATATTGATTTTGTCCTCCATTTTCTGAGATTCTTTCTCTGTTTTGGTAGATTATAGAGAAGCAAGTACTTACGGTAGCGAAGGCCGTGGAGGACAAGCTGGATGAAGAGATCGCCGCACTTGAGCGTCTTGATGTCGACGATCTGGAGGCTCTGAGAGAGAGGCGTATACAGCAGATGAAGAAAATGGCGGAGAAGCGCAGCCGTTGGATCTCCCTTGGCCATGGCGAGTACTCTGAGATCCCCTCTGAGAAGGACTTCTTCTCCGTTGTAAAAGCCAGCGACCGTGTCGTTTGCCATTTCTATCGCGAGAATTGGCCCTGCAAGGTAAATTGCCATCACCACAATTTTTTCTTTTTTAAGTAAAAAGGACTGGTTTGAATGTGTTGTTAAGGATTTCAAAAATTATAATTAGGCTGCATAGCATACTGTTGAAATTGAACGGGAAATTTGTTTTAAATGGATTTCTAAATAAAGATAAACAAAATGCTTTAGCTTTTGCTTGTTTTGCATTTCACCCCTGGATTGAGTTCTCTGGATATTAGATTGTGATTTTCTCACACTTCTGTTCTTGGATTGCATGAACCACTAGGGATGTGTTCTGTAGGTTATAATATGGAGTGTAACTTAGTGTTTGGAACTTGTAATTCATTTCAATTGAATTCTAGCTAGAATTCAATTCATTTCAATTGAATTCTAGCTAGAATTCAATTCATTTCAATTGAATTCTAGCTAGAATTCATTTGAAATATATTCTTTAGTATGATACAATTTAAAATACAAAATTCAATTGAATTTTATATAATTCATGTTTGGTATTAAACCAAATAATCTTTAAGTTTTGTTGAATTGAAGAAATTGGATCCCTTATATTCTAGTATTATGGTGGCTCAAACACATATTGTTAATGCAATGGAAATATGAAATGAATTTTCATGTTCATTGTTAAATTGTATTTTCATGTTATGCCATTTGTTTCAACTTTATCACAGAGACATTTGCCAAGAGCATGTTTGATGAACCATAAGAGCGTAATGGAATGGAGTGAAGTTTTAGTTTATTTTTCTATTGAATTTTATTTGATTGTATTCCATTGTGATTAAATACATACTACCAAAAGTGCATTAGCTCTACTCTCTCCGACAAAGCCTATCCATTATAACCTTAATGAGATTTTAATATGGAATATTCTCAATTGTAGTGTGCTCTTGGGGACAGGACACTGGGTGGCAGGTTATGCTAGAGAACAACTCTCTAGCTACGTGAAAATGCAATGAAATATAGTCTTACAAAAGATGTTTGTACTGTCAATAAATGACTAGGAAATTTAGTAGGTGCAATCCATGTTTACAGTTCATTTGCAGGTGATGGACAAGCACTTGAGCATATTGGCAAAGCAACACATAGAGACACGTTTTGTGAAAATTCATGCTGAGAAAAGTCCATTTTTGGCTGAGAGACTCAAGATTGTTGTTCTCCCAACCCTTGCCCTTATAAAGAATGCCAAAGTGGATGATTATGTGGTATGTTTTATGGATGAATATTTGTTGTTGACTGATTTTGCAGCATATCTTTTAACCATCTGAATGTTGCAATGTCCTTTGTAAAATGTTTTTAGGTGGGGTTTGATGAACTCGGCGGGACAGATGAGTTTAGCACAGAGGATTTAGAGGACAGGTTGGCTAAAGCTCAAGTCATCTCTTTTGAGGGTGAATCATCTCTGAATCCATCAAAATCTAGCACACAAACCAGAAGGAGTGTGAGGCAAAGTGAAAGCCATGACTCATCAGATTCGGACTGAAATCTGTTGTTCCTGATGCCAACTATTTTTATATAAAATTGTTCAGTCAATGGAAAAATCAGTTATGGTTTATATTGGGATGGCAATGTTATATGATTTTAGTGTTTTGTTGTTATTGTGAGATTTATATATGCTGTATGTGTTGTAATAGGCAGTGTTCTTACATTGACAGAATGCGTCCTAGAATTCTAGGGGTAATTTTGTAATGAACACATCGTGGGTATGTAATGAATCTAGGACAGCGCTTTGCATAGCAAATAAATGTAGTTCAAAAGAGAAATGAAAGGATAACTGCAAAAGAAAAATGAACACATCCTGAGATCCTACACGCCTATCAAGAATCCTCTATCTTGTTGTTGAGGTAGAACATGAAAAGAATTCTGTGCTCAGGTTTTCCTTCCAGTGCTGCTGAGGCAGCTCGGACCCTGGATGTGTCTGCCAAGTTGACATCAAACTTGACACTAAATTAAAGCTCCCACTTACTAACCTTCAATTGGTGTTCAATTATAAAGAAAATGCAAAATTTATGCTTAATCCTATATTTGGGGCTAACAGGAATCGTTGCATCAAGTTGAAGCCAATTGAAGCCAAAGGATCACATGTATAAGACAGTGAATTCCTGCAATGGCTTGCTTTGTTTGTCTCAGGCATCTGATAATAGCCCTGTTGCTGTATGCAATCCTGTTACAGTTGAGTTCATTAACCATCCAGAAGCTAAGATGGTTGAGGATCCTGATGGCTATAAGGAATTTTGGAAATTTCTTATCTATACAAGGGTGTATAAATTAATTTATATACTGTACCAATAAGAAACTAGAATTTCATATCTATAGTATGTCCTGCAATGTTTTTAGTAGGGTTCAGTATGATTTTAAGTTATATATTAAGTTCTAATTAAACGGACGTATATACTCAGTTGCATGTAAAAATTTTTCAAAAATTTTATGCCACATTTGGCAAGTTGGAATGCAATGTAATCAAAATTTCTATTAAAATTCAATAGAAATTTTGATTGGATTACATTCTATTACCGTATATCAAACATAGCCAAATTGATTGTGGTTTGGGTTGTTGTGCAATTAACCAACCAATAGAATAAAGTGGCAAGTATCTTTAGCGCTTTTTTGGCGGTGGTGATTAGAAGGTTAAAATAATTTAATTATTTTAGATATTTAAAAAATTATTTGTGTTTAAATAATTAAAATTTATTAAATTTAATTTTAAATATTTTTAATTATTTTCAATTAATAATATTTATAAATATTTTTTTAACAAAAGCTCCAAAAACAATAATAAAATTACCCTTAATTAGTATTAGTGGAATCGTGCTATCATTAGTAGTAGTGAAAGCTATGTGTTATAAAAACAATTTTTTATTTAATTGGTTCCCATAATTTCTTAGAAAATAATAGGATTGTAACAAGAAATTAACATTTTCATATAAAATGTTACTATTAATTATGAAATTAATTTAAAATAGATCCAATGTTATTTTGAAAAGAATAATGTTTAATTAATCAAAATTTAATTTTTAATTTTAATTTGGGGCTTAAGTGTTAAAATTATAGTGTATAGGGTATCGAAATGACATGGTGAAAACCTATAGGAGTAAAATGTAACAATATAAATCCATATGATATGCTTCTGTCTCCATATCATAAAGATACCCTAATATATCTTTTATTTATATTATTCAATTGTTACTAAATTATCTATAAAAAATTTTTATTTTTCAATTCATATAAAATAAAAATATATTAATAAATTTATAAATAAGTTATTATTTTTAAAAAGAAAATATTTTACAATTTAAGACAAATAAAAAAGAAAAGTAAATTTATATTTATGGACAATAAGAAAGAAAGTAAACTGCTTCCGATGTTTTGGCATTTTTCACATAATTATTTTTATTAATTTATAATAAATACGGATCAATCTAATTTTAAAATATATTTAATGTTATAATATGGTTAGAGAAATTTCGGCATGGGATAGAAGCATATATTCTCTCAATCCTGATGTAAATGTAATCCCTTGAAGTTAGTTTTGGATGAGGAAAACTCAGCTACCTAAAAATAGAATCCTGAAAGGAATTGGAATCCTTAAACGTATTGGAAATATGAATTTGCAATACTAATAAATATCCTATTGAAAGAACTTCAACAAGGACTAAAAAACAATTCCTTAAGACTTGCCTAATAATGTTTTCTACCTCTGAGTCTAAACTGTGCATCCAAAGGAAGAAGAAAGGGGTTACAATCTCAGTTAAGATGCATTCGCTATGTAATTATCTTGATGCATCAAGAAAGAATCTTGTGGGGTTATTTGATTTTCAACCAGTTTCTTGGATTTGGGAGAGAAAAAAAGGATGACAAGATCAAGAAGTTGTCTCTAGGGAAAGATTGCATAAGTGAATTACCAGATGATATCCTTCTCACCATACTCACTCAATTGAAGCTAAGAGAACCAGCAAGAACCAGTGTTCTCTCCAAGAGATGGAGATTCCTGTGGACTTCCAGTCAGGGCATTCTTGAATTTCATGGTTCAGATTTTAGGTCAATTGATAATTCAGCGTACGATTTCCTGAGATCCCATCGAGCTCCAACTGTAGATGAACTCAGGAATCGTTTCCCCAAGGTCGGTCATTGGTTTTATGATGGCCAAAACCACCATAGTTGGATCAATGTTGCCACTGGAAAAAGAGTTAAAAGGCCTGTGTTAGACTTCAGAAATTCGCATCCTTCACAGGAATTGCAGTCACTTGGCTTTTCCAGCAGCTTCATCTATCTCGTGTCTCTCCACTTGATTTATGTACGAGTATCTTCCCAGTTGATTCACTACTTTTTATCTAATTGCCCGCTTCTCGAGGTGTTATGCGTCACTGGGACAGGCCATACTCTGGACCATCTCATGATTTGTGGACCGTCTCTGAAGCTTAAGCACCTTGATTTAAGGCATATCAAAATCCAAGTTCTTGAAATATCTGCACCAAATCTTGAATCATTCCGGTATCATTGATCATTCTGGTTTCTTGCATATGATTATGAGGGAAGGACAACCATGTCGTTTTATGATGTTCCTCATCTTAACCAAGTATCTTTTGGGGGATGTTACTGTGATGCACTTTTAGCATTAAATCTGCTAGATCTTTCGAGTTTCATTACTCAGCTGACGTCCCTTGAATTGGTCCTCCCAACCGAAAAATGGTTTATAACGAATTTCTCAAATCTTCCACGTTTTCCTACCATGGAAATTCTCAAGCATTTGCTGCTTTCATTGTCTGAAGAAACTGATGAAAGCTTTCTCATCTACTTCTGCTTGATGGAGGCTTCTCCTTCGTTGCAGAGATCGTCACTGAAGTTGGGATGGTCCGTTTATGGTGATACGAAACTGGAGTTTACAAGGAGTCCAGAATTTACTTGGCGTCCAAAACATCAATGCCTAAAGGTGGTGGGAATAGTCGGGTATAGAGAGTATGCTAATCATGACAAACTAGTCATGCACTTGGCTGAGTATGCCACCTCGCTTGAAAAGATAATTATTGATCCCAGAAGCTACCAGTGCTCAGAGGTTTCAAGAACCATGCTCAGAGGTTGCAATCCAGGCTACCCCCATCGGTGGAATTGGAGATACTTCAATCTACTTGTTTTCGCATTTGAACCATTACCTACTTGTAAACCTGGTGTCTTCAATTTTTATCGAAGAGGCTGTTTTCTATTTTATGTTCCCTGTTTACTGTTCTTAATCAAAATAAATGATGAAAGTGAAACCAAAACATTAAGTAGATCAATAAACCAATGAGCTTCATCTTTGAGTTCAAATTTTACCAACCAGAATTCTGTTAAATCAACAAACCAAAGAGTCCATAACTGCTTTGAACCTGCATCAGAAATAAAGGGGAAAAAATGTAATTTTTGACCAACCTTTTGGAACAGGGGAATGACATTATCTTTCATTCCCTCTCCTTTGGCTTCAACTCTAGACAGAACCTGGACATGCTATGATCATCTTTTTGTAACTAGATCATATAGCATGCAAGGTTCTATGCATCCAAACCTCCTCTATAACCCTTTGTTTACATGAGAAGAATTGCTTCTCTTCTTTGCTGCTTATATCGAGTTGATGTCCCCATTTAAGATCTTGATTCAATCCACAAAGATTATGGCATGAAAGCAAGCTTGTATATGGATAAAGCAGATTATAAAGACGAAGCTATCTTTACAGTATTTTAATTAAGAATCAGAGGATTCAGGCATCCCTTTCCTCTCCTTTAGTCCCAAACAAAATTTATGTTCCTCCATCTGTGGTGCAATGGACACAATTTTCTCAAAGATCTCATTCAGTTGAGGCTATGAAACTACTCTGATGCAATTCAATGTAACATTATAACTCTAGCTTTGGCATTTCCGGGGGACTTGCAATCTTCATATCCTTAACCAATCCATGCAACATATGATGTATGCTCTCAATTTGGGGATGCAATGGGGATCCCACTAGAAATTCATGGACAACTCCATTAATGCTGATCCAACTACATCCAGGCTGTTTCTTGACTCCTTTCTCCTTCATAAACCACCTCAGTGCTGATACATCACTCCATCGATGATCAACTGCAAATACATTAGCCAACATCACATAGCCTGCAGAATTAGCTGGGTCTACTTCAAGAAACCTCTTGTAAACAAGTTTAGCCATATCTGGTTTAGAATGGAGCAGGCAACCACCAAGCAATGCTCCCCACACAAAATTATTAGGCTTAAAAGGCATTGAGGTAGCAACCTTGATTGCTTCTTCCAAATGGCCATTTCGTGCAAGAAGATCAATATAGCAAGCATAATGTTCTAATTTAGGAAGGATAACAAAGCTTGAGCTCATGTCTCGGAAAATCTTTCGTCCTTCATCTGATAATCCTGAGTGGCTGCATGCCCATAAAAGGCCAAGGAATGTTCCAGCATTGGGATGTAAACCAAACTCTTGCATAGTGGAGAAAAGTTTAACTGCCTCCATCCCTTCACCATTTATAGCAAGACCCATTATCATGGTATTGAACGAGACAACATCTTTGGAAACCATCTGGTTGAAAACCTCCTTTGCCTTGTCCAAACTCCCACATTTAGAGTACATGTCTATCAATGAAGTTGATAGGAATGTGTTGAATTCTAGAACACCTTTGCTTCCTTTAGATTTCAAGTAATCATGAACCCACTTTCCAAGCTCTAGATCACCAATTTGAGCACAAGCTGAAAGCACGCTAACCATTGTGACATGGTTGGGTCTACAAGTAGGATTCTCCGCCATTAATCGAAAAAGACTCAAAGCCTCCAAAGGGAAACCATTTTGAACGTATGCATTTATCATAGAATTCCAAGGAAGTACACTTCTTTTTCCATTACAAGAAATATCATCAAATCTTTCCCTACTCTTTTCAATCTTTCCCCATTTTCCATACAAATAAACAAGAACATTGTTGAGTGAATCACAACTAGAAGTCTTGGATTCAATACCGTTAGTGAATTCTGATAAAGCAGTTACCCATTTCTCAATTTGGAAGATCTCAAGGTTCGAACATGCTGACAAAACACTGACCATTGTATCATTCTCGGGCCTCAACTTCTCCCTAACCATCATCACACAGAAGAGCCTCAAAACTTCCTCAGATTGACCAGACTGAGCAAAACCAGCAATCAAAGAAGTCCAACAACAAACCACACCTTTGTCAGGCATTTCATCAAACAACAAACGGGCAGAGGCCAAATCTTTAAAGCACTTAGCATAAACAGCTACAAGACCATTGCAAACAAAAGGATCAGTAATAAGACCAACTTTTAAGATGTGGGTATGAACTTGTTGCACATAAACCACATATTTGGCACCAAAACACGCCTTCAAGATAAACGAAAAGGTCAAGTCATTAGGGGAAAGGGACTGCCGTTTTAATCTACGGAAGAGAAAGAAAGAGTCGTGGAAATGACCTTCATATGCGAAGACTCTGATAATGGCGTTAAACGGAAACAAATTGGGTCCCTGCAGTTGATCAAAAACGCGAAGAGCAAGATGAGATGGGTAATGGCCAATAAGACGAGTTGCTATCAAGTTGTCTTGGTGTGCATGGAGACGGAAGACTCTGGCATGGATTTGAAGGAGATGGCCATGTGGAATGGGACCTTGCAAGAGAGTAGAGAGACTAATGAAGCTAGGAGGACCTGATTTGCAATAGATAGAACCGGCAAGGTTGAAGTAGCAGGTTTTCAAGGAGTCTGGAAGTTTAAGTTGTTGAAAGATTGGATAAAAGTAAGGTTTTTGAGTCGTGAAAGTGTGAAATCTCATATCAAAACTACGAATTATTCATCAAAAATGACCATTCATGAGGCTTGGTCATGGGTACAGCTTCTGGCGCCAAATGAAGCAGAGTTCCAACTGACTTCGCCTCAAATATAAACAGCAGTAGGAGATGCAGGCTTGATTTTTTGGTTTAAGGATTATTGACGCAATGAAAAGGAGAGTTTATTAGGCGCACATTTATAATCTCTGTATCATAAGGAAAATTTACTGTTTTACGACACATATATATATATATATATATATATATATATATATATATATTCCATAATTTCTTTCATGAAAAGGTTACTATTTTAAATTTGAAAATGTAATTTACTTTTTTTTCCGCTTCCTTCGTTTCTATCATGAAAAATTGATTATGTATTTAAAATATAAATATATGGTATGATTTAAGAGATCGCTCATGTAATAAGTTGAGTCAAAACAAAAAATTTTCCTTCTAAATTATTTATAATTTAATGATACCTAAGTGTTTTTTTTTTTAAAAGACAAATAATACGTATATGGGTCAAAAACAGGACACATACTTTGATAAATTTATGATAATTTTATCAAGATCAGCTAACCCATATAACCTATACACATACACTTTCCATAATCGATATAGGAGCCATTAGGCTTAGCCCACTAGAAGACTTATGTAAGTTGGGCTACACTCACATACACCAGCTCACTCCTCTTGACATTGAGTTTTTTTTTTCTCAAAGAGAGAAAGCACATGCTTAAATCAAGGACATGACACATACCTTGACAAAATCCTGATAATTTTGTCAAGGCCTGCTAACCCATATAACTTATACACACATATTTTTCTATAACTGATGTGAGCGTCTGAAAGCTCGATAACTAAGCGTTTGAAGTATAATTATTATCAAAATATTATTTAATTGAATAAAGATATAGTTATATAGTATTTTGCTTATATATTTAATTATTTGAAATGTTTTAAGAAATATTTTTAAAAGATATAAAGAAAATAAATAAAAATTGAAAATAAATATAAAAAATAAAGAATAAGAGGCCAACAAAATATATATAAATAAGTTCTCGTAAGATTAAGATTACTTAGTGATATTTATGTAAATTGTTTTTTTTTTTTTTAATTCGTTAGTTACTAAAGTATCATTTCATAAGTTTGAGAGAAAAACTTAGTTATTATATCTTCTTTTTACATCAACAGGGGCTAGCTTGATTTTATGTATAATATTAATTTATATATTTTATAATTGTAGCTTTTAATTTTTCTATTTATTATTATAAATTTTTTTATTATAAAGAATTAAATATATGAATTTATAATTATAATGGACAATAAAAAAAATGACTTTGGTTTAGATAATTTATAACTATGAGTCTCAATTTTTTTAATATTAAATTAAATTGTAGTTGTAATAGACAATAAAAAGATAGCTTTGATTTAGATAATTTACAATGATAATTTTTTTCTATTAAATGCTATTGACACTTTCATTAATAGAAATTGTAAAACTGATAGGAAATAGGGGTAAAATAGATAAATAAAAAAAATTAATAAAATATCATTTGTCACTTTCTGATAAAATTTATTTTGACACTAATTTTATTATATTTATTATACTTAAATTATAAATAATTGATAAGCAGTGAAAAAAAAAATCAATTATAATGGAAAAATCAAACTAAACTACTTCAATTTGATTTTTTATTTAGTTTTTTCAATTAGTTTGATTAATATTTTTTAAAGTACAATTTTGAATTTGATTATTTTTATTTTAAAAAAATTGAAAAATTGAACTGGTCAATATTTTTTATGACTTTTTTTTAATTTTTATGAGCTTTTATACAATATAATTTATAATTAATAGAATTTATAATAGTACCAATAGAAATTAAAAAGCCCCACAAAATAGGTCCAAACTAATAAATCAAGTTAAATTAAAAATTTTTATTTATTTTGACTCGACTCGATCTTTATTTTATTTCAGTTAAATTTGATTGAAATACATCTCTAGTCATAATATAGTATGATATTATTAGTATAGTATATAAATAACATGATAAATTAAATCTATTTAAAATATTCTTTCTTAAAATTATCATATTATATCTACTTTTATTTACAGGACAAATTATAGGATAACAGTAAGATTTATCATAAAAAAAAAATTATAAATTGGTCGTTGCTATTTGAAAATAAAATAATTTAGTCCCTTGACCTTAATTGCGTTAACAACTTAATTCTTTTTTTCAAATTAAATATAAATTATAGTTAATGACATGTGAAATATATAAAAAAAAAAAGTCTTATTTATTCAATTTTTCCCCTTCTCTTTCGTCTCTCCCCTAAGATCTATTTGGATAAATTGAGAAAAAGGTAAATAATGAAACAGCAAAAATAAATAGATAAAGAAAAGAGTAAAAAAAATTATAACTAAAAAATATTATATTTAAAAAGAGGTAAATTAATAGAAAAATGAAGAAACGTAATATAAATTATTTATATTTAAAAAGAGATACAAAAATAATAAATTTAAGAGATAAATATAAAATAATTATAACTCTCACTTCTGTTATCACCCCTCCATACAACCTAATTTTCCAATTTAGAGCATTAAAAAAAATTAAAATTTAAGACGTAAAAAAATGTAAGACCTACCTTTAATTACTTTTATTCTCTATTAATTCGTTCTTTCCAAACAAATGACCGTAATCATTTATTCCTCCTTAACGTTGTTTACCCCTCCTTCATCCTTGTCTACCCCTCCATCACCCTCATTCAAACAAAATAGCCCTTAAGGGCGGCCACCGAATTTGTCTTAGTCTTAGCAGTTTCTGATTCAAGATTGAAGGAATTGGAAACAGAATCACAAAATCCCCCCAATACCAATGCCAGTTTCAGTTTTGATCAAATACAACAGTAGCACTTGATTTCAATTTTTTTTTTTTTTTTTCAGGAGAAAAATATATAATTTTTCATTAGCAATTCATACAAACTCATTGCCAAATCAAATAAACTATATCAGAAAATAGCATCATTACTCGGTTTAACACTAAAGTTCTAATGTTATAATCCACAAAGTACTAGAGTATAAATAAGCAAAACCAAAATAACCCAAAAAAGTTATTTTTAATAGCAATTACTCCAGATCAATTCACAGGATATCAAACACCATGGATATAGATTCAAGTGATGAGAACAGAAGAACCCAGATCAAAAAACACCAGTTTTCTTTTTCCTCTAACCAGAATAATTACACAACAAATTTCAATAAGTATTCTTAAAATAAACAAAATAAGTATTCTTTTACACATAAAAGTAAATGATTTATTCATCCTCAAAAGCATAATCGCCCATCTCACTTCAAGCCTCTTCATGATGATAAACAAATTTTGTATACACCAACAAACATCTCTATGTACAGATGGAAGCATGTGAAATAGAATACCTTCAAGCCACTTGATCATCTCCACAAGCATCAATTTTTTCCACAGTGCTTGTCAAGGATAGAAGTTCCATCAACTCCATCCGATACTCGAGGCCTCGAAGATAGTGTCCCAGAAGCATACACCTTATGGATAAAAGACAAAAGGAGGGGAAAGTAATAATATTAGAATCTAAATAGCCATTTAAAATATTCATCAAATCCAATGAGGTGGTATTTCTACTACTGGATATTTTGTTTGCCTTGTCTATACTTTTATTTCATGTCATGATGCTTATTAATTTATTTAGGCTTCAACAAATGGCAAGAAATATGCAGCTAACCATAATCTAATCATCATCAATCTCCAGCTAGGCTGAAGTTCCAATTTCGAAAGTGAAAAAGGAGAAAAGGGGTGAGGAGGGAGAAAATGGAGAAAGAGTGTGGCCTACCAGAAGAGTAGACGCGCCAGATAATCCCTTGTTAAAGAAATGAGGGGCTGGAACTGAAGTGAAGTGTTTTCAACAAGTTCTGCACAATCTTCACTCCCAATATTCCGTGTTCCAGTTGATGCATTCTCTGATTGAGGTGGAACTTTGGAATGCATCTTAGGTGAAAGAGTTGCAAGGAGACCATGGACTACAGAATGGATTATTTCTTTCAATTCAGGGGATGTAGGTTCTGACAACTCAGCCACCTGTTCATTTACAATTGCGTTAGATGCAAATAATACTTGAAGTTAATAGATTAAGCAGGTTCCATGTGTGTGTGTGTGTGTGTGTGTGTGTGTGAGGGAGAGAGAGAGATAGAAAGAAGGGCAGAATGCTTGGCCAAACAGGGTAGGAATCATATCCATACTAGACACAGAAGACTCATGCAACAAAGGCAAAACAAGAAAGCGGGAAAAGAAAAAATCCATGTGCTATTGGTTATGTAAGAGACTTGAATCAGGACGAAGAACAGATATACTAGTACAAGAATGTTTTGCTATAACCTGATAGATTGCACTAAGCAGGGCCAACAGTTAAGCCAAAAGCCATATCTTGTCCCTAAGCATCACCAACATAAATTAGACTAAACTTCAGTAGCATCAGTATGTAAAATCATTGCAATCAAATTTAAAAGATTATAGGAAGCAAAGTGAGCTTTCATGGCTTTCAGGATTGGCATGAACTAAAAATTAATAATCAACATGCTTTACAAAATTTCAAATGTGAACAAATAAAGACAATTTTCAAAGGAAACTTCCAATTAAAACAATGTCACAGTCAATAACAGCAGCTGCATTTCAAATTTGAACTTCGTTTGTCTTTATGAAGAACAGAAAACATCAAGAAAATTTTGTAGATAAAGGTGAGTCCCTAGCTTGCCTTTGCAAAAAAGGGGAAAATTTTGGGGAAAAAAAAACCTTGACAACAGGATGTTATTACTACTAGCATTATTAGCCAGTAATCACCAACCTTGACATCTGCATATGATAGTAGCACATCATTACAGGCAAAAGTTTGGTAATTTAGAAAACATTGGCAAAAACTTAACCAGAAGAGCAAGCTTTAGAGATTAAAACCTTTTCTGGTTGTAGTGATCTTAAGTAGTCCAGTAAATCATTCTTTTCTTCACCAACAAACCGTTGCATCTGAAGAGCAGCGCTTTTCCTCTTGACTTCATGCAGTTCCTTTAACGAACAACAAAAGAATTGTGAGAATGCATCCTAACCATAATAATGGACTACTGGAACCGGCACCACCTTAGGAATCCAAACTCCTTAAGTGGTTCCTTTAAGATGCAGGAGTTAAAAGGCTAACCATCTTCCCCCTCCTCTTCTTTACCTTTCTTTTCCCATGAAATATAAATCCCACATACAATTTCCTTATTAATTGTTTTTACATCTCATTAAATGCATAATTCATACATGATAATATGTACACAATCTCAAGAAGAAAAGGGAAGTTTTATTTACAAAGCCATTTAAAGATGAACCTCTCGTTGTTTCTTATTAAAATGCACAGTAAAAACTAAAAACAAATCTTTGGTTGTCGCTTCAAATCTAAGTTTTTTGTGAAAAAAAAAAAAAATCTTTCATTTATACAGAGTTAAACTGATACTCATTATCAAAAAAAAAAAAAAGCATGACCTTGAGCGATTAGCACATTATAGAAAATATTACATATAAACACAAGTAACTTATCAATTTTATAATGCTAAAGCCCCCAACCCACAAATATAAATAAATACTTAATAGTCTAACTCAGCCACTGCAGAGCATGTATCTGAAAATCACTAAATAAATAAAAACTGTCACTAAGAGGCTTGGGTGAGGGGCAAAAAAAAGAATAAAGAATAAAGAAATCTCACTGAAAGGAAGCCATATTCCCTACACCCTTAACACTCACATTATCAGTTCCAACAACCTAAACTAAGAAAGCCCAACTCCATCTGTTACATTCTAAAAGCAGTTAGTGTGACGCTAATATTTAATAAAGAAAACACTATAATATCTATATTCAATTTCCCATTTCAAAATGAAGACCTCAAGTCCACCTTTTCTGATAATTAGGCAAGGGGTGGGAAGGAGTTCTGAAGGGATAAACAATGAACTAAAGTTGAAGTCCAAAACCTTAACAAATTTTCTTCTTCAGTAAAACAAGAATTTTGCATTAATATAGACAAATAAAAAAAATTACAAAGAAACAAAAAAAATTTCATACATAGAAAAGCAAGTCAAAAAAAAGAAGGCTAAAAAAAAAAGCCTTTCTTCTAAAAAACCAACTCCACTTATTGGACATGTATATAACAACAAATGCCACACACAAGAACTGAAATATTCAATAGACGAGTTATTGGTTAACTATGGGGTAACTAATTTTGCTAAAGACGCAACTGTGGCACAATGCTCCAACCCTTACACCTCTACATGAGAAAGCCAGGCACTCGGCTCATGCACCTAGGCACACATCTTATTCTCAAGGCTCTATAAAGGCCTGCCTTCTTTGTTTCCACCTCCAGCAAGCACTTTCATTAGCTTAAAAACAAAAACACTACCACTAGACTTGGAATTTACCGATCCACTAGAATATAGTGTCGAAACCTAGGAAATCACAAGAATTAGTCAGGGAGGATAAAAATTCATGGGAATCTCATCAAACTACCACACCCAAGATTGCAGACAACCCATAGACACTCATGCTCCTTTAATCCCTCTCCTAGTACCTTTATTTTCAATCTTCTCTCATCTTTATTGCTTATTGGACTCCTTTGTTTCTAGTTTATCAAAAATCGTCCACTTTTTTAACACCACTAGCATTGGTAATGTAAGTCCTTTACTTTAGGATTTTTTTGAGATTCCTTCATTTATTTTTTCCCCCAAAAAAGACACTAACATGCTATTTAGGTCATCTCTTTCTTGATTATTTGCCCTCTATTTCTAAAAAAACAAACAATAACATGTTGTTTAGCTCTGTTTCTAGGCTATCAAAAATTAATTTTCCCCCTTTTTTTCTAACAACATTAATAGTGCTATTGGGCTTTGTTTGTTGATATAAAAAATTTAGGGGTGTTTTTTTGCATTAAATGGCCGAAATTTGGGTTTATTTTATTTTCTAATAAGTTCTTATAGTGTTCTCTTAACGATAAAAATCTATATTCAATTATGTATTTTTCTATGCTTATCAATATTTTGTAGATTAGTAATTTTAGCAAGTTTGGTTAAATAGAGCTATATAACAATGATTATTTGATTTTAATTTTTTTTTTCACCTCACTCAGGTACACGCCTCACGCCTTCAATAACTATGGGGCGTAACTACGAACAAGAAAATTGATCTTTTTTACAACTAATCCTAAATACCTTTTTTTTTTTTTTTTGGCAAGTCAATGCTTAAAATATTTTCTTTTTCATTTCAGTCATAAAACTTTCAAAAAATTACAAATTAAGTCCTAAATCTTTTTCTCTCTCTTTCTTCTTTGTTCATTAACCCACACATGCAACCAAATAAAGACAACATAATCTTTTGGGTCTTGTGAATCTATCTAATATCCATGGAGCATTTACTAGCTCCAACCATGCTACACTTACAGGTCACTCATAAAGGATATCCTTGCTTAAGTAATTTATAATGGGAAACTAGAAAAACCATTAATTTGACTTCTTCATTAACCAATGTAAGTTCCTAGAACACATACCTTTTTAACAGAAGATAAACGAGACTGCAAATCAAGAATATATTGCCGAGCTTCAGAGGACATTTCACCAAGGCCTTCAATACTAATATTATCAGATGGATCTTCAGTTCTTTTTTCAAATTTGACATTTTTTCCATAATATTGATTTGCTTTCGCACTGTCTACCTCTGTTCCTTGCAAATTATGTTTAGAGTTTTCTGGCTTTTGGTTTTCAATATTTCCTTCATGCGCATAGAGGTTTCTTTCAAGGCAAAGCCTATACTCAGCATTCCGCAATGTATACCTACAATTCAACCAGAAATAAGATTCATAAAAAACAAATATTGTACAATAGAATAATAGTTAAAATATTATTATGACATGCTACTGAAAATTTGGTATCTGGTACTTCAAGCAATTAAATAACTTCAGATGCAACTAACAATAGCATAGCCAATTCCCTACTTTTAGATTGATAAGATCTAGAAATAATGCCTTATTCAAACTGCAAGAAGCCCCATTTCTGTGAGCTAAATCCCTAAGACAATTGATGGCACAAAAACAGTTACTAGTATGATGTCAATCCATTCTGACTTTGAAGGAAGACAACAAAAATAAAGCATGCATAAGAATTACAGAATAAATATATTACCCAGTCATCATTGAGGAGACCAATAACTTGGAGAGGGGTTCCCACAAAGACTCAATGAAAACTTTAAAGCGATCAGATGGAAGTAAGCCCAACATTCCAGAGATAGTCCTCTTCATAGCATCCAATGTAGTAGGTGGAACATCTCTCTGAATAAGACTCACATCCAATGGTTCTATTTCTTGTATCAAATCTGAGAGAACTGATTTCTGAAAGAACAAACACCCAGAATCAATTTGGAGAAGAACAATTACCAGTAAGAATGGGCAATTGTAAAATGCAATATGCATATTAATTTCCTACTTATAGATAATTGTCTTCCCATGTAACTACCAGGACCTATTAATGACAAGAAGCCACAGAAATATTGGTCAATCTTCAATTAGGTTGTATCTGATGCACATGTAGCGATAAGAAAACCCAACAAAAGCCAAATAAAAATTTCAACAAGTGAAATAAAAGGCATCTACCTCATACAACTCATGGGCCCTGTTCTAATTACAAAGAGTAATGCAGAAATTTAGGCTTGTTAATTTGAATGCAGTACAACCTTGTTCCAAAATAATAACTTTACGATCTAGAAATTTCCTATAATTTATTCTATTTATTTCTCCCGTAATAAGTGCACCCCATCCGAAAATAAGTATATTTATATGTGGGTACATGCACACGCAAACGCAAGCGTGCATGCACACAATTCAGAAGATTCAAACTTTACAACATTCCAATAAAAGACAAACAAGTGGCAAAATGTTTAAGCATGTGACATTGTGTTCCCAATAACCAATGGAAGGTTAACCCTTTTATAAAATTTTCCAGAATAAATGGCTTAACATCCAACCACAAACTAACTCTTGATTATGAATTGTTAAAAAATTTACATTTCATTGGATGCCATTTTGGTAAGCTTTTAAATGTTCTCAGGTGCCTACTACTAATGGTGATTTATGTCCATACTAAAGGTCTTAGGTTTTTCCACAATGCAGGCATCCACAATCAATCTTCCGCTAATAAATAAAGAGGAATTCCATAACTTGAAGTATCACTTCAGATTGAACTGTATAGTTCAACCAATTCATATCACCAGCAACTGATATCTCCAGTAAAGACAACAAAGATTCATGTATGCTTTCAACTACATTCCCTGCTCATTTCATACCATTAACAGACCCTGAATAAGTACTCAGGGGTGATGTAGCACAGTGGAATAAAACAATTTGATAAGGCTATTGCATGCAGCTCTTTTCAAGACATTTTTGTCCAATATACTGATAGAACCTTACAGGTGAGACTACAATGAGAATTAAGAATGTAGAAAAGTAAGTAGTGGATTAATTAATTCATAAATTCTTCTAGAGTCAGCGATCTTGAGGCCTAATAATCAAGGGCTTCTTGCAATAAGTTGGATAGATTAAAGTTTGAATATTGACTAAATGGATCTGAATTCCCTCATGCAGATTGAAACATATAATAACTTTTGTATAACTCCAACCGCTTGTCAATTTTAGATTAAATAAGTGAAATTTTTGTTAAAAAAAATCAATTTTATATTTTCAGAAAGTAAGCTAAACCATTCATTTTGAATTCAGATTGAATTATACATCTATGACAGTAGCACGAAGAACTAATATAAATATTAAAAAAGAATCATAATATATGCTTTGATTACGCCCAATCAACTTCACACTGCAGCAGTCCATGACAAAAACTGAGATATCAATTCGTTCAAGTAAAGACCTGAAGAAATCAGTTCAAACAAAACAATTTATCATTTCGCTTTGAGAAGTCTCAAAGATTCAATATTTCCACTTTGTCACAACTTCCCAACAATACCTGAACTAAACTCTACAACTGCCATGAAATACACAAACCCAAAACCCTGAATATACATGTACGCACAAACAATTCAAGTCAATTCAATTCAAAGAAAGAAAATAGAATCTACAAACACTAACCTTATCAGTAGAACCCGACTTGCGATCAAAAACGAAATCATCGAAAGAGGAGTCGGAATTAGAGGAAGCAAGAATTAGGGTTCGGATTTTTCTAGGGTTTGAGTTAAGAGTAGAAGTCAGAGGAGAAAGAGGGAAGGAAAGAGAGGAAGAAGGGGAATTGTGGGGGTTGGAAAAGGAGAGGAACAGAGGAGGAGGAAGAGATGAGGAGAGAAAGGAGGCAAAGGTTGCCATAAAAAACAACCTTAGTTTGCAGTCTCTTTCTCTTCTCCTTCTTTCCTCTTCGTGTACCGCCTGTGTGTCGAATGGGAAAGCGTCAGCCACAATATAATTCTGGAAGAAGACAAAGCCCAATTGCTTGAACAATGGATGTTGAGCGAACACGTTTGGCGAATAGACTCCAGTCAATATCAATGCAAGGATAAATTACAATCAAATCCCTGAACTTTAGTAAAATTCATTTGATGTAAGTTTTAGTAACAATTTAGGCCCTAAAACTTAGTCTTATTAATAAATTAGTCCTTCTACTAAGTATAGTCCCAATTTGCCATTGGGCTTAGATGATTTGACAAGATTACCCTTTGATATAAAAATTTGTAAAAAATTCGAATACTCTTGTGCTATGAAATAAGTTTAAAATCGAGTTTTAGATAAATAGCCATTCACTTTTGTCCTCTCTCATGCCAAATATTTTAAAACAAAAATATATATTTAGAGATAATTTTATTATGCTTCTATAAAATTTTAATTAGCTACATTTAAAAATCGCCTTAAATTTTAATTAGCTACAGTAAGAAGATTACTTTTTTTGACCTGATTTTGCAATTTTCATGGCAAGGAAAACCCAACCAAAGGGCAGTTCTGTCATTAAAAAATTTTTCTTACAAACTGAGTGATTTTTTCTTTGACGCCAGGATAATGTAGAGAATTGTCCATCTTAATGCAGTTATTATTAATAATTTAATATATAAATAATCTTAATTTATATATTTTTTTATTTTAATATGTGAAAATTAAATAATATTTTATTTTTAATTAATTATTTCATATTTACTTTTTATATATTTTGTTTTTTATTAATTAAATATTATTTCATATTTTTGTTATTTTTTTATTTTTAAAATTTTTACTAAAAAATTTATAATAAAAATATTATAATATAATTTAAAGATATAGTTATTTTTTATATATTTTATTTTTTATTAATTTTTTTATCTCTCACATTTTTTAATGAAAATTTTATAATAAAAATAATAAAAATATAGTAATATAATAAGAATATTGCTTAAAGATATAGTCATGTAGAATCATTTAAAGAATCATATGATTATATATATATATATATATTTGCACTAAAACTTAACAGAATGATTGGTTCATTTCTTACAAGATGTAAAATTTAAGACCAATTACCACCCAGGCTTATATCAAGCATTAACTAAATTATGAATTTTACTAAATTTCGATGAATTAATTATAATTCATCCTATGTGTAATTTCATTCAAAATGTCTATTTTATTAAATAGATATAACTTTATTTTATATATCTAATTAAACCCTCTTGAAAATAAAAAAAAAATTATATAAAAAATTAATAATTTAATAAATATTATATATTTTAATTAATATTCATGTTATTCAGAATCAAGTCATCTCATTTCATCTTAAATAAAATGAATGGAATATTTTTGAGTATTTGATTGAATTAAATTCTATTAAAATAAATTTAAATAGTATAAAATTGAGTTTAAAATGATTTTAGGTTTAGAAAATAATATTCTATTGAATTTATATTTTATATGCTGATACACATTATTTAAATCCATTTATATAAATAATTATTTTAAATATAAAAAATATTATAAAATTTTATATATTATATTAAAATAATTTTTTTTATATTTTATAAAAATATTAAAATTTTAAAATATATATTACTAATAAAAAAAATTTTATATAAATTATTAATTGAAGTATATAAATTTAAATAAAATTGTATATTATTTAAATAATACCTAAATTTAGATAAATTCAAATAATTTAAAATGAATTTTAAAAGAATTTTCAGATAATTTTAATATTAAAAATATTAATTAAATTCAAATTTAAATAGAAAGATTTTTATGATTTTTTTATAGCGACTAATTATGAACTACAATACCTAAAAGAAATTTGGTTCGTTTTGCCATCCCAATTAGAAATGATGCAATGATGGATAGTGTAACGCCTCTGCTCCAACTACTAGAGGAATTGTTCGCTTTAGCCAACTCCATTCTGAGCATCACAGTTTTGTCCCATAAGTGGAATAGAAAACTTTACAGGAGGTCACCCATCCTAAGATTTCTTTCAGCGAGCATGCTTAATCTCGGAGTTCTTCTAAATCACCAGGCCATTCCACCAAAAGGCGCCTCTAGTGATTAATTTCCCCCATTTTAATGTATGATTCGATTCATTCCTGTGCCCTTCATTCCACTACCTTAGATAGCCTCGTCATCCTAGAAACCTGCCAAGAGTTTACTCTCTTATGCCACTCTTCGCCCTCATTGGATTGCTTTTCCGGGTCAAGTCATCACAGGCCTACCAGCTTTCGCCTAATTCATCCTCGAACCTCACATCTGCTAGAGGGGGTCTGGCTCTGATACCATCTGTAGATATTTCTACAAATAAGACAAAATTATTAATTAAAGTAAATATTTCATTTAATTACATCCTTATCACCATCATCATCTCCGTCTTCTTCTTTTTTTTCTTCCATTGTCGTCCCATGTTCTCTCTCTAATCCTTTATGAAAGCTTCATTTCCAAGTTCTAAACTCATAATTCCTCCATAATTTCCATAGGAATCAACAAAGCCTTGATTTGAAGAAAGCAAGTAAAGATTCTAAGGAATTTGGAAGATTTGTGAAAAGGGAGAGTTGGCCAATTGAGGTAAGTGATGATTGAAGTTTAATTAGTTGTGAATTTATGGATTTCAAGTTTAATTGTGGAAATTTTTATGGAAATTGATTGAAATTATTAATGTTATGAAGGAAGGAATTTCAGTCATGGAGGTAGGAGTTAGGGGTTTTGAGTTTTGATGTAATTAACTTGATTCCTAGTCTTGAATGAAGTAGTAAACATGGTTTATGAACTTGAAATTAATTGAATTGGAAGATAGGAGTTAGAGTTTTATGCAATCAGGGTTTTCATAGCATGAAACCTATTTAATGCTATTATGGTTATATTATGATGATTGGATGTGTATTTATAGATAAACATTAAAGATTTAGTGAAGAAGGTTAATGAATGGATATTGTGCATTAAGTGTTGAATCTAGATAGGTTGAGTTCAGTGAGGTTAAATGCTCATAACTTGATCTACATAATTCCAATTGAGGTGAAACCAAAGAGAAATTAAAGCTAAGACAATATACTAAAACTTTCATGAGAACACTTGCCCTAAAACTGACTGTAAGATACCTAAATTAGGGTTAGAATCTAGCAATACAAAACTGGAACCTTACAAATTGACCAAATAAACAATACATACTAAATTGAGCATAACTCGCTCTACAATGCTCCAATTTGAGTGATTCTTGAACCTGTGTAATCCTAAGACACAGGAGAATAATTCATATGAAGACCATGATGCTAAATTATGATTGTAACTAATCCAAATTTGCTTGATAATGTGAGTCCAGAAATCTATCTGGATTCTGGAACAAACATGAAACATGAGAATTTGTCACCTGAACAGTTTTGGCAAAATTACTATAACTCAAGCTACACAAATATAAATTAAATAATTCTAAAGCCAAAATAAACATAAGACATAGACCTATAATTTCTATATTTTAACCCGGACCAAATTCTTAGGACAAAGTGGTTGAAATTTTAGAGAAATTTAAAATTGTAAAACTAAAATTCCTGCAATTTAGCAATTCAGCCCTGTGACCTCTGTGTAGTAAATAAGGTATATCTTCCTTTGTACATCTCCAATTGAAGTGCTACAAAATGATTTGAAAACTTATGACATAGGCCTAAAACTTTTCTTTAGAGACCTAGTATAAATTCTGGGTATAAAGTGCTTGGATATTGAGTGTAAATTCAGGTAAAAATCTGAAAAACTTGAAAATCTCAGGATAAGGCACCCAGGAACAGTACCTGGTATTCTGGCTATAACTAATCATCTAAACCTCCAAATTGAGTGATTCAAAATGATAATTAAAGTTAAAACATAGAGGAACAACTTTCATGAAGACCAATTTGACAAATTATGGCTGAAACGTGACTGAAATTGAGTTCTAAGGACATGTTCAAATCCTACCCTGTAATCTGAAATAGTTAGAATGTATAGTTACTTTAGGAACTCACTATGAATTTATTTGGTTAGTTAATGGTGGAAGTTAAAATAAGTATTGAGACTTTTGAAATTGTGTGTTCTAGTGGAAAATAGAAGTTTGAAGTAAAGGGAGAAATAGGTCAAAGAAAGGAGACTAAGATAAGGTTTGTACACAACTATAATTTTCTTGTGTTTTAAATTTTCAATAAAAAAGAATAGATTCTCTTCAAGCTTAAATATGAACTTCCTTTGTCTTTAAGAATTATTTATGTTGTTTTGAAAATATTTTAATGTTGAAAAGAATTTATTTTAATGAAAAGATAGATGTTTGGCCATTTATGATATTGTAGCAAGGGGGTACCCAAATGTATGTGATTTAGAAGTGTTTGTGAAATTGATGTATTGCCAATCATATGTGATGATTCGAAATGTTTGTTGTTTGAATGGAAATTTTTTTAAAATTATTTTAAAATTACAGTTGGCATGACAGATTTTGATTGCTTCCCTCATTTTATGATGTTAAGATTGGATATGTCCCTTCTCCACTTATGGGGTTAAGATTGGTTATATTATCCTCCCTCTTTGGTTTATTAGTTGAGGTCGAAATCGGATGGGTGCACTCATATTTGTTAGCTAGTTTTGCTTCCCTCATTAGTTTTGGCTAGATGGGGTTGAGATAGCTTTGTCATAGTATACAACATGGCATTGATCATAAATTTTGTGTCATTGTTTAAACTGTGAGATGTTTGCAACACTAGTTATTTTTAAATATTATAATAAATGTATTATTGAAAATAAATGATTTGTTGATGATTGTGAATATTATTATTTTCATGTTCTATGAAAAATTTAAACATATTAAATGCTTTGTTATGATATAATATCTTATGTTTTATGTTGATTTTATAAATTGATGGTTGTACACCGCTGAGTTTTTGTACTCAGCGATAGTTTTTATGCTATCGCAAGTAGAAAAAAGGAAAAGACTGTCGAGTGAAAACAGTAGAAGCCATATTCTTTTTGGCAAGCGGGGTATACTTCTAGGTTACCCTTTTGAAATTTGTTTCTGATGTAAATATAGACTATATGTATGTAATAAATATTTGAACAATTATATAAAAGTTATGTAATATTATTTTATTGATATCAAATGAATGTAAATTAGTAAGACTGTATTTCTTTTGGTTGTGAATGAAGAAAAACATTTGATAAAATATTGGTTTGATGAATTTGTTATATACATTTATTGCTACAAGTTTTGTTTAATAGGTTTAAAATTTCTAGGTAGTTGAATTTTTAGCCGTTACCACACCGAAATTTTTTAGTTTTAAAAAAATACTGATTTTTTTTATTAATTCCATGGTACTTTTCTTAAATCTTAGAAAACTATTAAACCTTTTATCGATAATTTTAATTTAAAATTGAATTTGAAATCTTTAAATACCTTATAATATATTTAATGAATTATAGATAGAAGGTGTTTTGATAATTCATTAGGCATATTACGGGAGCATATCATATCTCATATAAGTGTAAGGTGTAATAGATAGCACCTCAATTAAAAAAAATTGTATAATGAAACTGATATATATATATAATAATAATAATTTTATTATAATTATTAATTAGGATGAATCTCATATAAATTTATTATGATTAATAATTATAATTAAACTATTATATATATAACAATTGCACAAAATAAAATTTAGCTTAAGTGGTCCATCTTGCTTGTTATTGTAATTCAAATATATATTTTTAAAAAAAATATTATTTTAAATATTATTAAAAATAATTAAAAATATTTTTAATTATTTTTAAATTTTTATATTTAAAATATATTAAATTTAATTTAAAATTAAATTTAAACTTTTAACTAAATATATTTTCTTAATAGTTACTTAAATAGTAATATTAAACAATCAATATGATGAATTAAATAAGAGTTGCATATTGCCCCTAGCTAGTGGTATTAGAGTATTCTCCGAGGCTATAAAATCACGAGTTTAAATTTTAATGAGATTAATTATATAAAAGAGAAAAAAGTAAAAAAAAAAAAAGGGTCTATTTTCGATGACCATCTCTTTTTGAAGGGATCTACTTCTAGATGGAATGTTACACCCATCGTGGGAATCTGAGTATTGCTTCGATTATGATGACCAGCTTTCCAATTACTGCTTAATTGGCGAGTTCATGGCTTTTTTAATTTTTTTTTTTTTTTAACATTTGATCGATTATGATAATTTAATTATATATATATATATATATATATATATATATATATATATATACACACACACACTAAAGCATGGCAACCTTTTACTGTTCTAAGAAAGAGTAAAAAGTCATCTTTGACCCTGCTTATAAGTGTGAAGGGTTAATTACTTAATTAGTTAATCCTAACATTTTAATAATAGTTAGTCTTAATTCGAGTAAGCTCATCTCACTTATAATGAATAATTGCGTTAGTCCCTTCACTCATCTTTGCCGGTTCAATTCAAGTTTATAATAAATTTATTTAATTTTCTCTCTTTTTAATAGATGTTTAAAAAATTATTTTTAAAGTCTTAATTTATAGATAAATCGGTGATATATAAAAATTAAAAAAAATAAAAAATATATTAAACAATTAAAATTATATTTCACAACGTATAAAAAATTTTTTTATCATAAATTTTATTTTTTTATTGAAAAAATAAATTAATTTGATAATTAAATTTATTTTATTTTATAATTAAAAAATAAATTTCACTTATAATATGAGAAATGAATTTCACATCATTATAAAATAGCACATATACATCAGTGCGTCTAATAATATATTTCACCGAATGACGTTGCCAACTCACAAGTCACAAGCGAGGTGACTTCACCGAACATATTCACTCAACCTAAATTAAAATTTTAAAAAAACTCAATTATATAAATAATATTTTTATTTTATATGTTAATTATAATATTTGAGATTAATAGATATTTAAATATATTCAATATTTTCATATAAAATTTAAATTATTATTAAAATATATATAAATATAACTTAATAACTATTGAAAATTAATTTTAAAAATAAAATTTAATTGATTAAACTTATTTAAAAACATCCATAAGTATAATATTTAATTAATATATATTTAATTAATTTTTTAATAACTCATTAATTATTGATTCACAGATTGAATCAATGATTCATTGGCGTAATCTTTCAACATCATATTACATTTAATCTTACACTTTAAAAATTGTTTGTTGTTGTGGATAAATATATATATATTTTTTAAAAAAATATTCTTTTAAATATTATTAAATATAATTAAAAAACTTTTAACTATTTTAAATTTTTATATTTAAAATATATTAAATTTAATTTTTAATTTTTAACTAAATATATTTTCTTAATAGTTACTTTAATTGTAATATTAAACAATCCCTTAATATGATTGAATTAAATAAGAGTCGCATATTGTCTCGCCGCGCCCCTAACTTTTATTTTATTTTATTTTTAACATTTTAAGACGCTATGTAATTTTTGTAGAGAAAAATATTTTTTTAAATATATTAATTAAAAATTATTAAAATTGAATTTAATATATTTTAATAATATTAAAATAATAAAATAATTTTAAACTGTTATTATTAATAATGTTTAAAATAATATTTTTTGAAGAATTTTTTTTTTTGAATTTTCAAGCTCAATGTGAAACGCGTAACAAGTTAGCAACTATTATTGAACTATCATTAATTTTGAAAATGATAATACCTTTAAGTCAATAGTATTAAAGAGGTTCAGCTTTTGCATTATTGCTTAATTGGTGAGTTCATGGCTTTTTTAATCATGATTGTGGAATAAGTGGATTCCCAACTAATCGTTGATAAAAGGATTTTCAGCAATATAAAATATTTTATTTATCTTTTATATTTGTTAAGGTAAAATTTTTTTTTATCCTTTACTCTTTCATCTTTCAATACTTTTCCTCTAATTATATAATATTTTTTAGCAAATAGTAATAAATTATACTTTTATTTTCAAGAAAAAAAAAACTTCTTCTCTACACACATTGAAGAAAAAATATATCATTATTTTAATTTTAATAACATATATTTAATATTCAAATTTTAATTTTGAAAATTTATTTTAATTTTACTTTATTAAATCTTTAAACAGTATAATCTTAGCCAATATTTATCATTTGGAGGCTTTTTTATTTTTTCCCTCAACTCTGTACCAATTGATGAAAATCATGTATGTTACATAAAACGTGTAAGGTACAACATGCATAATTTTCTGCCATTGCCATTTAATCTAGCTAGTTTAGTTAAAAAAAAAATGACCGGTTAATATTAGGATTAATTTTAATTAAATCAAATTATTTATCTTACTTTTAATTTTAATTTCTGATTTTAATTAAATTTAATTATTTTTTTAATAAAAAATGATTTTAATTTAATTTAAATTAATTAATTATTATTCAATTTAAAATTAATTTAAATTTGATATATGATATGAAATTGAATTAGACAGTGACAGATAAATTAATATGCTTATTTGGTTTGAGTAAATATGATGAATTTATATGAATTCAATTCAAAATATGTTTTAATCAATCAACTAAATTGAGCATGTGATATGTCACATTGATTGTATTAATTATGAAAATTATAATTTAATTGATTCAATTTAATATATATTTGAGTCAGCTAAATCAATTCGAGTATTTGACATATCTTATTGATTATATATTTTAGTTAATTAAACTTTTAATTGAGTCGATTGAATCAATTGATTACATACAATGTTACATTAATCGTATATATTTAAGTCAATTGTAAAATTATAATTTAGTTAATTCAATTGAATGTATATATTGGAGTTAACTGAATTAATTTGAGTATGTTACATGTCACATTAATCATATATTTTAGTCAATTGAGTTTTTAATTGAGTCAATTGAATCAAATTGATTATGTGTAATGTCACACTAATTTTGTACATTCGAGTCAATTGCAAAAATTATAATTTAATTAAATATATATTTGAGTCAATTGAATCAATTTGAGTGTGTGACATGTCACATTAATCATATATTTTAGTCAATTGAGTTTTTAATTGAGTCAATTGAATCAAATTGATTATGTGTAATGTCACACTAATTTTGTACATTCGAGTCAATTGCAAAAATTATAATTTAATTAAATATATATTTGAGTCAATTGAATCAATTTGAGTGTGTGACATGTCACATTAATCATATCTATTTGAGCCAATTACAAAAATTATTATTTAACTGATTTAATTGAATATATATTTAAATAAATTGAATCAATTTGAGTATATAACATGTTACTTCAATCATTTATTTTAGTAAATTAAGTTTTTAATTGAGTTAATTGAATCAATTGATTTTGTGTAATATCACATTGATCTTATATATTTAAGTCAATTATAACAATTATCATTTAATTGATTCAATTGAATATATATTTAAGTCAATTGAATCATTTTGAGTATATAACATATCACATTGATCATAAACTTTTGTTAATTGAACGTTTAATTGAGTAAATTAAATCAACTGATTATGTACAATGTCACATTAATCAAATATATTTTAGATTAATTGTGACAATTATTATTTAAATGATTTAATGAAATATATATTTTAGTTAATTGAATCAATTGAGTATGTGACAGTCACATGTCACATTGATCATATATTTTATTTAATTGAATCAACTGAGTATGTGATATGTTACATTGATCATATATTTTTGTTAATTGAGCTCTTAATTGAGTAAATTGAATCAATTAATTATGTAATATGTCACATTATATCAATTGACCATATATATTTTGAGTCAATTGAATCAATTACTATTAGTCCTTAATTGAGTAAATTGAATCAATTGATTATGTAACATGTCATATTATATTAATTGACAATATATATTTTAAGTCAATTGAATCAACTGATTATATATATTTTGAGTCAATTGTAACGATTATTATTTAAATGATTCAATTGAATATATATATTTTAGTTAATTGAATCAATTGAGTATACGACATATCACATCATGTCCAATTATTCATATATATTTGAATCAACTATAACAATTATCATTTAAATGATTCAATTGAATATATATTTTAGTCCATTGAATCAATTAAATATGTGACATATTAGATTGATCATATATTTTAGTGAATTAATCATTTAATTGATTCAATTGAGTAAAAATATATAATTTATTTATATGAAATATTTTTTAATTAAGTCAATTGAATTCATTTGAAATTATAATATTAATTAATTATTTACTATTATATATACATTAATCGAATCAATTTAATCGATTTATATTATTAATTTAATTGAGTTAATTTAATCAATTTAAATTCACATTGATCATTTGTTTAATTATAATAAAGTAATATCTGTTAGACTTTTTTAATATTAATTTACATATTAAAATAAAAATAAACAAATAAAATATATTTTTTATTTTATTTTTAAGTTTTTATTAATTTATATAAATAATTTTTTTTCTAAATGTGTAAATCTTGTTTAAAGAAAAAAGAAAATCGTTGATTAAAGAAAAGATGAGAGAGAAAGTAAAAGAAAATTTTAATTTATATTGAAATTTATAACTATAATAAATACAATAAACATAATTTAAAATTTCAATTTCAATTTTTTACCGTCTTCCATAAAAATAGTCTAAAGGATATTTTAATAAAATAACTTTACTATCCCAATTGATCCACAATTATTACGAATCCATTTGATCCCTTAAGTTTTTTCTTTTTTTTAATGTCTGATATATTATAGTGCTATGGAGAGAGAGAGAGTGTATGTGTAAAATAGTGCTAACTTTTAGGCTTTATTTGGTCAACAATATATATATATATATATATGGAGAGAGAGAGAGAGAGTGTGTGTAAAATAGTGCTAACTTTTAGGCTTTATTTGGTTCACAACAAATTGACTCAGGAATAAGTAGGGGTGAGCAATCGATTCAAACCGAACCGAACCGAATTAAATTATAAAAACTAAACCGTCAATTTTAAAAATCGAACCGAATCAAAATTGATAAAAAATCGAATCGAACCGAATCGTTTTATTTCTGTTCGGTTCGGTTTAAACCGATTGGTTTGATTTTTTATTATTTTTTAATTTAGACTTCATTTTCAAGTTATTTGATCTAATTTTAACTTTGCTTTGAATCTAATAACCATTAATCAATGAAATTAAACAATTAATATATATAAAATTAAATATAATTCATAAATTTTTCATAAAAATAAATTAATTCAAAAATCGATTCGGTTCGATTTAGTTTGATTTGACTATATAAATCACTATTCGGTTCGGTTCGGTTTAACCGATTTTTTTCTCTTCAAAATCGAACCGAACCGAAATAACAGAAATTTTTATAAATTAAAATCGAACCGAACCAATTAAATTTTAAAACCGAACCGATTGAACCGAATTGACTCGGTTCGATTCGATTTTTCGGTTTGAACCAAATTCTGCTCAGCCTAGGAATAAGAATGATTTCCATTATGTGTATTCGAAAATTATTTTTTTTATTCTCATTTCCACAAATTAGGAAATCCAATTTCTATGATTAATGAATTATCATTTCATTTTTTAACCTTAGAATTAAAATACATGAATGGGAATAATTATTTTGTTAAATGCTCAATTTTATTCATATATTTATTGGGATATTTCAATTTTTATATTTTTATGTTATTAATTAAAATAAAAATATAAAAATAATAATTTTATATTTCAAATAATTAATTAAAAATAAAAATTTTAATTACAACTATAATAATTGAAATAATTATGGTAATTAAAATATTTTTATATTTCAAATAATTAATTAAAATTTTAATTTTAATTTTAATAATCAATAAAAATAAAAATAAAAATAAAATGATTATAATAGTATTTGAATTATAAAACTATTATTTTTATATTTTCATAATAAATAATTAAAATTAAAAATTATAATTATAATTAATTATACCTAATTAAAATGAAATACAGTAGAAAAAAATAAAAATTTTGAATATAATTAGTTTTAATTATTTAGATTAAAAGGATAAAATATATTATTTTTATTTTTACATGTAATTAAATAAAATTAAAAAATTATAATTTGAATTATAGTTAATTCAAAACAAAAATATAAAAACCATTATTTTTATATTTTCGTAGAATAATTAAAATTAAAAAGTAAAAAATATAAAATATAAAAAATAATTTTAAATTAATTTTCATTAAATATAAAATAAAATAAGTTTGATCCTGACTATGTAGTTTATGTATACAAATCAAAAATCTTAAAAAGAAAATGACTCTAATTTTACGGTGAATCAAATATAAATAAAAATTTATTATTTTATTTTTAATTCTGCTCAATTTTATTTCTTTTGATTTCGATTTCAATGTACTGTTTTCAGAACAATAAAAGCACCTCTTTGCTCTTATTTTTTCTTTCATTTCTGTTTAATGTTTATTTTGCCCTATTATGCTTCCTGCAGGTTAGTCATCTTCAGGTTTTCGTGCATGGCTTCAGCCTTCAAGTGCCCATTTGGCTTGAAAACAGCGGCGGCGTGCGTAAAGAAAAAATATAGCCAAATTTTCATATGCTGATTTTATTACCATATAAGATTCTACACGTGTTATTTTTCATTTTACTTTATATATGATCATTTGCAAATGATAAACGTAAATTTAATTTAATAATAAATAAATTTTCCTTTTTTTCTTAATTTTTACTTTAAATTATATATATATATATATATATATATGTGTATATATATATAAGATGTAATTATATATGATTTTAATAATTATTAATAAATAATAATTTTATTTATAAGATGTACATCTAATATTTTATATTATTATAAATAGAATTAAAATATTTTAGTATAATATTTTATATGCCCCACTTCTCCCAATTGAGTTGGACCCGGATCCATTCCTCTCCTCTCTCACAACCCAAAACTTAACTGTCGCCCTCATATGCTCCAGCTCTTTATTTAGTCGAGCCACCAGCCGGCTAATGTTTTCCTGATCTTTACTGAGAATGTAGCTCCCCTTTGCAGCCATATCAAGCTGAGACATCACTCTAGCTAGCCTCCTACTAGAAGCCACATCCAATGAAGCCTTTATATCTTGCTTCTTCCGCAATAGAACAGGAGCATCAAAGAAGCTTTTGCTGGCCAAATGAATCCAGCGTCTAATAACTCATCTAACTGTTTTCTTAGCTCAATTAATTTTGAGGGAGTCATACGATCAGGAGCCTTAGCAGGTAGATTGAAGATTGTGTGAATGTATCTGATTAATAATGTTAAATTGTGGTGGAGAACAATGGGTTGTTGGAAGAATACTTGTGAGACTTTATTAATGCCAGTGAGAAAAATTGAGCCTCTTTACCCGATTTAGCATAATTCTATTTTAATTCCTTAAAAAAACTCTACTATTAACAAAAGTCATTTCGAGATTGTTACGCTAGCAAAGCCAAAGCATGAGTTGCAAGAATGATTGTAGTAAATGAAGCTGTTAAAGCCACGTGAAATAAAGCTAAGCCATTTTTTAGTCTACTTCTCCCGACTCCAGCTTCTTTATTTTTATTTTTTTTTCAAAGTCATTCATCTGTATTTGCACAATTTCTACTAACCATTTATTCAAGCACCAAACACAAACAATATCTCTAGATTCGAAAGATCCAACTGTATATAGCAAATACTTATTCGGGGCCTATTGGGCTAAGGAATTAGCGTATTTGATACAAATAGCAATATAACATAGAAAAAGTTGCTTGGGAATTTTCAGTTTGATGTCTGATTTTGCAACAAGTACTTATGATGCATGGGTGGCCCCTGCACAGCTTGAAACAGAGATAGTGAATCAGTTTCTATCAACACATTACAATAATCCTTGGCCTTTAATTTAACAACTATATTTGTAATTCATGGATATTCATCAATTATTGAATTATACTTAAACAGGAGATTCAAAATTTATTTCCTCCTGTTTCCAAGCCACCTATTAGCCCTAGTCTTCAGTGCTTGAAATGAATTTCCAGATAGCCTTTTTAGCTCATCAAATGCTTGTTGTGACGTGAGTTATACAGTACCCATGAAATCAAAAAGCTCCCTGCGGTTAGAAGAAACCAGCCAAAGATGGTAAGTAGGATAAACACAAGTAAAACAATGGATAGAAAGCAGGCCACGCCACGAACATTGGCTGCAATTATTTCGCATTTAGATTGATGACGTTTGAGTTTTTCTTGAATCCATACTGCTGTGCCATAGTTGATCAGAGCAACCACAAACATGGGCATAATGATCCTGTGTTTCTGGAACACATCCAGGGAAGGGTATTTCATTGGGAGGCAAGCAATCAGAAGTGAAATGATAAAGAACTCAGTGCCCCTCTCATAAAAATAAACAGTTGAGGTCAGAGTGCATGTGTATCATGTTCTAGTTGGAAGTAACTGTAAAAAGAGAGCAACTCTGGCCGGCAGAAAAAGAAGAAGGTAAAAAAGTGAAATTTCCCAAAAGCAAACCAGCAGCAAGAGCAGTTTAGACGTTTACACTCTTGCTTAAGAAATTTTAGATAAAGATTAGAAGCAAAATTGATCAAGTGGCTTTAGCAACAAATTAAGTTTTACCTTTCTGTTGGCAACATTATTCTTTTGCTTCTGTTCTTGCGTTTCTGCTCTTGTTCTCAATACGGGGCAATCTGCTCTGGAAAGCTTTCCAATCCCCAATACAGAGCAGTAAGCTTTAGAATGCAGGGTGCAGGGCATTTGAATATGTGGCTTACAACTACCTTTGAAAAAAAAAGAACAATAAACGGGTGTTTTTATTAGTGTGTATATAATTAGTTGGGTGTATATACACCCGATTAATAAAATATATATATATATATATATATAGACTAATAAAAATTTAATAATTTTATATATATATATATATATCTAATTTGTGGTGCATACAAAAATTTTATATATATATATAAAATATATTTGACTCATAAATTTTTGTATACATCACAGATTATATATATATATATATATATATATATATATTTTTTTTTATTAGTCAGGTGTATATAATTAGCCTGACTAATAAAAACACCTGACTAATAATATATATATATATACACCCGATTAATAAAAACCCTCGACTAATAAAAAAAAAATATATATATATATATACATCCGACTAATAAAAACACCTAACTAATAATAAAAAATATATATATATACACCCAGCTAATAAAAATTTCATAACACAAAAGGTCAGTTGATGTCCTAACATTTCAAATGTCAATGTTTAACACCTGAATTTATTAATTATGTAATATTTTAACACTTAACAATGGTGAATTGAAGTATTTGGCCAAAATTTATATCATAATTATATCATAAATCATGCATCAATTTATGATTTTAGTAAACTCTTTCTTATCACATTTTATTTTGAATTAAATAGAAGTTAAATATAGATAGTTTAAGAATTTTAAATTTATAATAATTTTAAAATTAATTTAAATAATAAAAAATTATGTAATTATAAATGATAAAAATAATGAAAGATATTTTCAATAATGATAATGATTAATATATATATATATATATATATATATATATATATATATATATATTTAAATTTATCATAATTTTAATTAAAATAATAATAATGATAAGAAATTTTAGATAAAGATTAGAAGCAAAATTGATCAAGTGGCTTTAGCAACAAATTAAGTTTTACCTTTCTGCTGGCAACATTATTCTTTTGCTTCTGTTCTTGCGTTTCTGCTCTTGTTCTCAATACGGGGCAATCTGCTCTGGAAAGCTTTCCAATCCCCAATACAGAGCAGTAAGCTTTAGAATGCAGGGTGCAGGGCATTTGAATATGTGGCATACAACTACCTTCGGAAAAAAAAAAAAGAACAATAAACGGGTGTTTTTATTAGTCGGGTGTATATAAATATATATATATATACATCCAACTAATAAAAACACCCGACTAATAAAAAAAATATATATATATACCTGACTAATAAAAACATCCGACTAATAAAATATATATATATATATATATATATATATATATATATATATATATATATATATATATATATATATATATATATATATATATACCTGACTAATAAAAATACCCTATTAATATAAAAAAAAATATATATATATATATATATATATATATATCTATCTGTGGTGCATACAAAAATTTATGAGTTATATATATATATATATATATATATATATACCCGACTAATAAAAATACCCGACTAATAAAAACACCCAACTAATAAAAATATGTATATATATATATACACCCGACTAATAAAAACACCCGATTAATAAATATATATATGTGGTTTATATAAAAATTTATGAGTCAAATATATTATTTGGCCCCTAAAATATACACAAAAGATCGTCCTAACATTTCAAATATCAATGTTTAACACCTGAATCTATTAATTATGTAATATTTTAACACTTAACAATGGTGAATTGAAGTATTTGGCCAAAATTTATATCATAATTATATCATAAATCATGCATCAATTTATGATTTTAGTAAACTCTTTCTTATCACATTTTATTTTGAATTAAATTGAAGTTAAATATAGATAGTTTAAGAATTTTAAATTTATAATAATTTTAAAACTAATTTAAATAATAAAAAATTATATAATTATAAATGATAAAAATAATGAAAGATATTTTCAATAATGATAATGATTAATATATATATATATATATATATATATATATATATATATATATATATTTAAATTTATCATAATTTTAATTAAAATAATAATAAACAATTGATTGAATATATTCACACAATATACATAAAAATATATATTATATTATAATTAATTATACCTAATTAAAATGAAATACAGTAGAAAAAAATAAAAATTTTGAATATAATTAGTTTTAATTATTTAAATTAAAAGGATAAAATATATTATTTTTATTTTTACTTGTAATTAAATAAAATTAAAAAATTATAATTTGAATTATAGTTAATTCAAAACAAAAATATAAAAAACATTATTTTTATATTTTCGTAGAATAATTGAAATTAAAAAGTAAAAAATATAAAATATAAAAAAATAATTTTAAATTAATTATTTCTGTTTAATGTTTATTTTGCCCAATTATGCTTCCTACAGGTTAGTCATCTTCAGGTTTTCGTGCATGGCTTCAGCCTTCAAGTGCCCATTTGGCTTGAAAAGCGTGCGCGTAAAGAAAAAATATAGCCAAATTTTCATATGCTGATTTTTTTACCATATAAGATTCTACACATGTTATTTTTCATATTA
The DNA here is from genome assembly GCF_030052815.1 of Hevea brasiliensis. Lineage (NCBI taxonomy): Eukaryota > Viridiplantae > Streptophyta > Magnoliopsida > Malpighiales > Euphorbiaceae > Hevea > Hevea brasiliensis. The sequence goes on from NC_079506.1 coordinate 24,986,495, forward strand.
CTTTATAAATGATCATTTGCAAATGATAAACGTAAATTTAATTTAATAATAAATAATTTTTCCTTTTTTTCTTAATTTTTACTTTAAATTATATATATGTGTATATATATATAAGATGTAATTATATATGATTTTAATAATTATTAATAAATAATAATTTTATTTATAAGATGTACATCTAATATTTTATATTATTATAAATAGAATTAATATATTTTAGTATAAATATTTATTTATTTATTTATTTATTATATAAATAAAATAATTATAAAAAATAATATCTGCTTCATCCCACGTACACAGGTGCAAGGTTTCTAGCTCTATTAATTGTCGCGAAGTGCAGTACAAATGCTCCTCTGCTTCATCTAGCTTCTCGCTAAAGCTGCAATCATTCTTCTTCAGCCGGCGCCCCACTTCCCCCATTGACTTGGACCCGGATCCATTCCTCTCCTCTCTAACAACCCAAAACTTAACTGTCGCCCTCGTATACTCCAGCTTTTTATTTAGTCAAGCCACCAGCGGGCTAATGGTTTCCAGATCTTTACTGAGAATGTAGCTCCCCTTTGCAGCCATATCAAGCTGAGACATCACTCTAGCTAGCCTCCTACTAGAAGCCACATCCAATGAAGCCTTTATATCTTGCTTCTTCCGCAATAGAACAGGAGCATCAAAGAAGCTTTTGCAGGCCAAATGAATCCAGCGTCCAATAACTCATCTAACTGTTTTCTTAGCTCAATTAATTCTGACGGAGTCATACGATAAGGAGCCTTAGCAGGTAGATTGAAGACTGTGTCAATGTATCTGATTAATGATGTTAAATTGTGGTGGAGAACAATGGGTTGTTGAAAGAATACTTGCGACACTTTGTTAATGCCAATCAGAAAAATTAAGCCTCTTTACTCCATTTAGCATAATTCTATTTTAATTCCTTAAAAAACTCTACTATTAACAAAAGTCATTTCGAGATTGTTACGCTAGCAAAGCTAAAGCATGAGTTGCAAGAATGATTGTAGTAAATGAAGCTGTTAAAGCCACGTGAAATAAAGCTAAGCCATTTTTTAGTCTACTTCTCCCGACTCCAGCTTCTTCATTTTTATTTTTTTTCAAAGGCATTCATCTGTATTTGCACAATTTCTACTAACCATTTATTCAAGCACCAAACACAAACAATATCTCTAGATTCGAAAGATCCAACTGTATATAGCAAATACTTATTCGGGGCCTATTGGGCTAAGGAATTAGCGTATTTGATACAAATAGCAATATAACATAGAAAAGGTTGCTTGGGAATTTTCAGTTTGATGTCTGATTTTGCAACAAGTGCTTATGATACATGGGTGGCCCCTGCACAGCTTGAAACAGAGATAGTGAATCAGTTTCTATCAACACATTACAATAATCCTTGGCCTTTAATTTAACAACTATATTTGTAATTCATGGATATTCATCAATTATTGAATTATACTTAAACAGGAGATTCAAAATTTATTTCCTCCTGCGCGCAGTTTTCAAGCCACCCATTAGCCTTACTCTTCAGTGCTTGAAATGAATATCCAGATACCCTTTTTAGCTCATCAAATGCTTGTTGTGGAAGACAACATAGCTCTTGACGTGAGTTATATAGTACCCATGAAATCAAAAAGCTCCCTGCGGTTAGAAGAAACCAGCCGAAGATGGGAAGTAGGATCAACACAAGTAAAACAATGGATAGAAAGCAGGCCACGCCACGAACATTGGCTGCAATTATTTCGCATTTAGATTGATGACGTTTGAGTTTTTCTTCAATCCATACTGCTGTGCCATAGTTGATCAGAGCAACCACAAACATCGGCATAATGATCATGTGTTTCTGGAACACATCCAGGGAAGGGTATTTCATTGGGAGGCAAGCAATCAGAAGTGTAATGATAAAGAACTCAGTGCCCCTGCCATAAAAATAAACAGTTGAGGTCAGAGTGCATGTGTATCATGTTCTAGTTGGAAGTAACTGTAGAAAGAGAGCAACTCTGGCCGGCAGAAAAAGAAGAAGGTAACAAAGTGAAATTTCCCAAAAGCAAACCAGCAGCAAGAGCAGTGTAGGCGTTTACACTCTTGCTTAAGAAATTTTAGATAAAGATTAGAAGCAAAATTGATCAAGTGGCTTTAGCAACAAATTAAGTTTTACCTTTCTGCTGGCAACATTATTCCTTTTGCTTCTGTTCTTGTGTTTCTGCTACCAGGGCAGTGTCACCTGAAAAGCTTTCCAATCCCCAATACAGAGCAGCAAACTTTAGAATGCAGGGTGCAGGGCATTTGAATATGCTGCTTACAACTACTTTTGAAAAAAAGAAAAACAACAATAAACATATAAAGGACAATTTGATTCCAAACCTAAGCTTCAGACGTCCAAACGTTTAAATTTCCATCCCAAGCCTCAATATACGGCCGGGATCGAGTCAATGAAAGCTCTTGTTTGGATGAAACCATCTGTGGAGAACTCGAATCGCAAATGGATACCTGCCCAAGCCTAGACAAAGCATCAAGACACATTCCAAACCTATAGCCTCGATAGACCCAACATCTGTTGAGAGCTTTTTCTATTGAAAGTTGGGGGTGTGGTGGGGTTTGAACAAGAACAGGACTTGATGTCACCATCCCCTTCCCACATATGACGTGCATGCACAAGTAAGTGCGCCTTTTAGGATTGGAAGTATGAATTTACGCACATATTACATGTCACATATCTATCTCCTTATTTATTCATTTCTTAGTTTAGTTCATATTATATCTACACAAAAGAAATTATAAATAAGGATTTCTCTTTCCTAAATTCGATTTATCATAAATTTAACATATAAAATATATAATGTGATATAACTATTTGATATATTAATCTCACCTATTTGTATCTTGAATCTATAATAGGCTAATTCTAAGGAAAAATTTTCTTTTAAATAATATCCAAACCAAGCACTTCAATTTTTTTATCCACTTAATTTCTTTTCTTACTTTTATATATTATAGATCAATATTAGTTATAAAAATCCCTATGAGATTTGTTTTAAGCATATTTTAGTCTTTTTATTATTTTAAAGTTATATAATTCATAATTTTTGTAATAAATCATACATATCAAATATTAATAGAAATTCAAAATAAATTTATGTTAATCCATAAAATTCATTTTTAGATTAATTTTATTTGAGTTTTTTTAGCAATAAAGAATATTTCATTTTTTAAATAATTAGATATTATCAAAATTTCAAAAGTAAGAAATGTTCAATTAAACAACGAAAATTTTTCCATTTAAATTAAGAAAATTTCACAATTTTCATTTTAAAATATAAATATTTTTAATTCTTTAAAAATTATTTAAAATATTATTTGTTCATTAAAAATATTTAAACTTTATTTATTTTATTATTTTTCTGAGAATTGACGTTAGCAACGTGAAATAGGAAAGAAATTTCCCTCTTCTTCTGCTCTCTCTCTCTCTCTCTCTCTCGCTACGATAATTGAGAGTTGTGGAATTACAATTCCTTTTCGCCGACTAGTAGCAAAGATTCCCTTGTGTAGTTGTCGGTTATAAAATCTAGACCCATTTTGATGGGTTGACTCATTGAAATCGGATCGGTTTTTACATTGGATTGGATAATAATTTGACTTGACCCAAAATATTCATTCAACCTAAATTAAAATTTTTAAAAAACTCAATTATATAAATACTATTTTTATTTTATACGTTAATTTTAAAATTTGAGATTAAAAGATATTTAAAATTTAAATATATTTAACATTTTCTTGTAACTTTTAAAGTATTATTAATATATATATAAATATAACTTAATAAATATTAAATTGATTCTAGAAATAAAATTTAATTGATTAAATTTATTTAATTACATTAACAAGTGTAATTTTTAATTAATATATATTTATTAATTTTTTAATAACTCACTAGTTAAATCAGTGATTCATTGACTCGATCCTTCAATCTAATCAAGTTCTGGGTCGAATTTAATATCTATGGTTAAAACCACTCATTGACTCATATTTTTTTTTATAAAATTTTTTCATATTGAGAAAATTTTTTGAATTATGATTATAATTATTATTATTATTGTAATTTACTAAAATTTCATGCTTTAAAAATCATTAGAAAGATATTTTTCTTATGAATAACAAAATTTTGAAAAATTAGTAGGAGGTCTAATAAGGTCCATGTAAGGGAGATGAGCGTAACAAGCATAATTTAGGTTTGTTAGACTTGTTGTACTTACCTGTTAATTTATTATCATAATGTAAAATATTTATTCTCGAGAAATATGTAAAGAGCAAGGGTTGAGAAAATGAACACTGAAATTTTATAGTGGTTTGGCTTCAACTAGCCTACATGCACTCTCTCAAAGATCCCACTTTGAGTCTTCACTTCACTATTCTTCTCTTTTAAAGGCAAGAGACAAAAGTCCTTTACGAATCTTCTCACAAAAGCTTTTACAAGTAGCTTCACACTTCTACCAAGTGTTATCCCAACACTTTATCACAATCAAGCTTCACTAGGTGCTTGAATGACCTCTCATAAATGATAGTAAGATGTTTAAAACTCACTCTCACTCAATACAATAGAATCTATAAAGAAGAGTTGAGTAAATAAGCCAATGATGAGCAATAAAAACACTTTGAGCACTTTGAATGAAAGCTTTTATGATTTTAAACAGTAGAGAGACTTTCATTAAGTGCAAAATGGCCAAAGGTAGGTGTATTTATAGCTTTGGAACGTTTTTGACCGTTTGGAAACTCATTTGAACGTTACAGTTACGAATTTCAAGAAAATAGCCGTTATTTTGTCGTTTTCTGCGATGTTGTGAAGAGTTGAGACAATTAGCATACTGGAAAAAATAGCAAACTAGTTAGCATACTAAAATAAGTAACAAACCAGTTAGCATACCAGGAAAACTTTTCTGCATAACCTTCAAAGCTATAAAACTTTACACCAAATCATAGTCAAATACTTTTTAGGCCAATAATGATGTCTAAAAGAAAAAATCTTTTGAGGGATTGAAAATAAGTATCATTGACTTCTACTCCTCAATTCTTTTCACAAGCAATCCTAAAAATAAAACTTAACTTCTATACTATATGAACCTTCAATTCTGATTTTCAATGCAGCCTTAGAAGGTAACCTTTTCTTCTTTTATCTCCTTTGATTCGTCCTGTGTTATCCTTAGAATGTCATCATTTCTTCAGAAGCACGAATCCATCATGAAATCCTTGTGTCTTTTTCTTTGAGATGCACAACACTTAAAACAATGTTAGTTTAATTCTAGTTGAGTTTTGGTATCATCAAAATCTATGCTCCTTTGAGCTTGTGGGGTCAACAATCTCCCCCTTTTTGATTATGACAAAACTTAATTGAATCACCATGTAAATATTAATAAGTGTGAGTATATGTATGAATGTATATATGTGAGAATAACTCCCCCTATGTATGTGCTTATATCAACAATTAATCACAAATAACTCCCCCTTAATAATTTCAATGAAATATTCATAAGCATTTTCTTAAGAAGTCAAGTGTGACTAAAGATACTAACTAAATATGCGCAATATGCACACTAATCACAAACTGTATATCATTCACAAGTTATATCAACAATATGCACACCATAAAGTTATATCAACAATATACTAATCACAAGTTATATCAACAATATACTAATCACAAACTATATCAACCACAAGTTATATCAACAAGATTACTCATTCATTTTCTCCCCCTTTTTGTCAGCATCAAAAGATAATGGGAGAAATCATGCACATGTGTGTAAATCAAAATTCAGTTTAAGTGCAGTGAATAAACAGTCAAAACAGTAACTGATATAACAGACTAATTTAAAGTTCAGAAAAACTAAAAGTAGCAAATTAAGAGACAGACTATTAGACAAAATTCAATCAGTAAACATGCAGTATGGTTGTTTATCCTTTCAGCCTAGAGCTTCTTCTGATTTGTCTTGGAGCAGCCATTTTCACCTTTTTTGGCTTGACAGGTTTATCACTCAAGGTTTGAAGAATTTCAGCAGCCATTTCAGTTCCTGGTGTTAAGGGAATAACAGGGCGGTGCTAACTCGATTGCAGATAGTACGGTCATCTGTAGACTTTTTGTCAGTTTTAGCCTTTTTGCCAGATGGTTTACCAGTTTGCTCTTTCTGCTTGCTTCTTTGTTCCTTTTGGGCTGATTTTGCCTTTCCTTTTGCAGGAGTAGGAGTCTGTGGTTCTGTCTCAGATTCTGAGTCACTCATATCCTTCCCACTTCCTTCGTTGCTGCCTCCATTACCATTTCCATCATCAGAATCATCTTCATCTTTTTCAGTTTCCTCTTCTTCCTCTTCTTCCTTCTCTTCCTCTTTCTCTTCTTCTTCTTCTGTTTCCTTTTCTTCCTCTTCCTCTTCTTCTTTTTCTGATTCCTTTTCTTCTTCTGTTCCTGTTCTTCCTCATCTTCTGCAGATTCTTCTTCTTCCTCTTCTTCTTCTTTTTCTGTTTCAGGAACAGAACCAGTAGCAGCCTTACTGGTTTCTCCAGCTTCAGTGTTTGAAATACCCAGATTAACTTTGATTTTAAATAATTCTTCCACAATTTTGTACATCAATGTCAAAGAGCCATCAATTTTAGAATCAAGAGCTTTCATAAGAACAGTTTGAAAAGCTCTAAACTTCTGTATTTCTCCAAGCTCAATTTCAACAAATTCCCTCAAGTTGTTCACTTCTTCCAGAATTCCTTCAACATTAAAAGTACCACTTGCACTATCCTTGGAACTAGCTCCTTGTTCAAATCTAAGTTTTCTACCATCATCATCTTTTTGCAGACTTGTGATTGGGATCATATTTGTCCTAAGTTTCTCAGTTTCCAAAGGTATCCCAAAGTCTCTAAACAGACCATTAAGAAGATGGGCATAGGGTAGCTTGTAAGGTGGTTTCCATTTCATGATTTGCTGGGTTCATGAATAGCCCTTTCCATATGCATAACTGGAGCTTTTGAAGTCTTTTTCTTTTTGGTTCCTTTTTCTTGGACAGGCTCACTTGTTCTTTTCTTGGGTGTTTCTTTTGATTTTCCAATTACCAGAGGAGCATCTTTTTGTGGAGGAGATGCAGGAACACTTGCATCAGTGGAGTCCGAAGATGATGAATATGTGGGGATTTTTGCTTTGCCTTTTCCTTTTTCCTGCGCCATAACCAACCCAGAGGAAAATTAGGCCGAAATGACAGTGAAGACTGAGTTCACAAATTCAACGATGTGAGCAGCCAATATATATAATCATTCGAAGCACATCAACATATTTCTAGCACAACTTAGCACAATGTCATAAAAAATAGAACAAACAGTAAAAGATACTCGGGTTTTTGAGAATCCATGGCAACCGATTCATGATTTTGTTATATACCACATTTTTACGAAATGTTAATGCCCAAAAAAAATCCAACAGCACATTGCGAAATCAAAACAAACAAAACAAGCACAAACAAAATGTAAAACACGATTCCATTAAAGTTTTAGATTTTATACTTGAGATTTGCAGAGACAGAGAGTGCGAATCGTTACCAAGCGCATCAAAAACCAAAAAACTAATCCAACAAGAAATGGTTTCTTTCGGCAGATTTAGACAAATAACGGAAATGAAAAATTTTTGGGGATTTCCTAACTTGAAACAATCGATTTAATCGATTCACAGCCAATGGGTTTCGGAAATATTTAAGAACGATGAAGGGAGACGATGGTTTGGAAGATTGCGAATGAAATGGGTTTGCAAGTGGAAAGAAAATGCATCTGTTCGGGTTTTGGGAGCCGATGCGACGAAAAAGAGAAGGAGTTTTGAATTTTAAAACTAAAAAGACATAAATGGAGACATTTGCAGAGAATGGGTACCGTGTATCAGTGGAGAAGCAGTGAGAAGATTGATGGTTCAGAAAAAATTTTGAGTCCCGCGCTAGTTTATATGTCAAAAGTCCATTTTGCCCTTAAATCACATAAAGATGCAATGCTTTAAATAGAGGGGTATTTAAGTAATATGGGCTTTAAACATGTAGAATAGGCGCTCGAAAATAAGAATACTTTTAGAGTTTTGGTACAATCAAACCTGACTTCCAGTTTGCCAACGAAAAGTTAGGAGTAGTGGTAAAGCATTTAGCAATCACGAAAATTAGCAAACAAATTAGTATGCCACTGTGATCAAATTCTGCAGAATACTGTTCATATCTGATCAGACCCAGAATTTTTCAAATTGCACCAAAAATATCAGAACACATTTTTAACACTACAAACCAATATATATCACTTCATTTTCATTTAGAAACATGATAATCCATCAAAACTTAATCAAGAGCATCAATCATACCAAGTTCTCTTCTTATTTTGCAGAAAATTTCCTCATTAAGTGGCTTTGTAAAAATATCAGCAAGCTGTTTTTCAGAAGGGACAAATTCAATTTGAATATCACCATTTTGAACATGATCCCTAAGAAAATGATGTCTAATTTCAATATGCTTGCTTCTAGAGTGTTGGACAGGATTTTTGATAGGTTTATAGCACTAGTATTGTCACATCTTATGGGAATGTGATCAAATTTAATTTCAAAATCTTCAAGCTGTTATTTCATCCACAAAATCTGTGCAACACAACTTCCAGCTGTAATATATTCAGCTTCTGTAGTAGAAAGTACAACAGAGGTTTACTTTTTACTGTGCCATGAAACTAATGCATGACCTAGAAATTGACAAGTTCCAGAAGTGCTTTTTCATCCGTCTACTACCAAAGAAAATCAATCACTATAACCAATAAGATCAAATGATTCACATTTTGGATACCATAAGCCAATGTTGTGAGTGCCAATGAGGTACTTAAAAATTCTCTTAACTGCTACAAGATGAGATTCTTTTGGACATGATTGAAATCTTGCACATAAACATACACTGAAATGAATATCTGGTCTAGATGCTGTCAAGTAGAGTAAAGAACCAATCATACCTCTATAAAGTTTGTTATCTACCTCTTTACCTTTTTCATCTCTCTCCAATTTAATTGTTGAGCTCATGGGAGTTCCGATACTTTTCATATCTTCCATTTTGAACTTCTTTAGCATATCCTTTATGTACTTGGACTGATTTATAAAAATTCCTTCTCTCATTTGTTTAATTTGCAATCCAAGGAAGAAAGTAAGTTCACCCATCATACTTATTTCAAATTCACTTTTCATCATATTTGAAAATTTTCTACAAAGAGAATGGTTAGTAGCACCAAAAATAATATCATCTACATAGATTTGCACAATAAGCATGTCTTTTCCTAGTTTCTTAATGAAAAGAGTAGTATCCACTTTTCCTCTTTTAAAATCATTTTGAAGCAAAAATTTACTAAGTCTCTCATACCATGCTCTAGGAGCTTGCTTTAAACCATAGAGAGCTTTAGTAAGCTTGTAAACATGATTTGGAAAGTGAGGGTCTTCAAAACCAGGAGGTTGAGCTACATAAACTTCTTCATCAATGTATCCATTTAAGAATGCACTTTTAACATCCATTTGATAAAGCATGAAATTCTTAAAACATGCAAATGCACACAACATTCTAATAGCTTCAATTATAGCAACCGGAGCAAAGGTTTCATCAAAATCAATACCTTCCTCTTGGTTGTATCCTTGAGCTACTAGTCTAGCTTTATTTATAACTACATGTCCTTTTTCATCCTTCTTATTCCTAAATACCCATTTAGTTCCAATAACATAATGCTTTTTAGGTTTAGGAACAAGTGTCCACACTTTATTTCTTTCAAATTGATTTAATTCCTCTTGCATAGCAAAAAGCCAATTTTCATCATTTTGAGCATCATCATATGTTTTGGGTTCAAATTGAGAAACAAAAGCAACATTACCAAAATATCTTCTAAGTTGAGCTCTTGTCATCATTCTTTGTGATGGACTATTAAGAATGTCATCTTTGAAATGATTTCTATGGTACCTCCATTCTTGTGGAATATCTTGATGTTGAGGTTCCTCAATTTATAGTTCTTCCACATTTGGTTGGGAATCTTCTTGAATTTCAACATTTGTGGAGCAAGGAAGTTCTTCTTCTTTGTCATTTTGATCATCCTCCACTAGTTCTTTTGAATCAAGCTCATCTTTATTCGAATTCTTTGAATTTAGAATCTGCTCAATTTTATCATCACAAGAATCTTTCCTTTGCAAGGAAGTGTTAGCATCATCAAAAAGTATATGCATTGATTCTTCCATGGTCAATGTTTTTCTATTGAAAATCCTATATGCTTTGCTATTTGTTGAATAGCCTAGAAATATTCCTTCACAAGATTTAGCATCAAATTTCTTGAGATTGCTGTCTTTATTATTCAAAATATAACATTTGCAGCCAAAGACATGAAAATATGCAATATTGGGTTTTCTTCCTTTCCATAATTCATAAGGAGTTTTCTTTAAAATAGCTCTAATGGAAACTCTGTTCAAAATGTAGCATGCTGTATTTACACTTTCCGTAAATATTTTGGTAAACTGTTTTCATTCAGCATTGTTCTTGCCATTTCTTGCAAAGATCTGTTTTTCCTTTCAACAACTCCATTTTGTTGTGGAGTTCTAGGAGCTAAAAATATATGATAAATACCATTTTGAGAGCAGAAATTTTCAAACAAACTATTTTCAAATTCCTTTCCATGATCACTCCTCAAAGATGTAATGCAATATCCTTTTTCATTTTGAGTTCTTTTGCAAAAAGCTTCAAATATATCAAAGGTTTCATCTTTATGAGCAAGAAAGAAAGTCCATGTGAATCTTGAAAAATCATCAACAATTACAAATGTATACGCCTTGCCTCCTAGACTTCTAGGTGTGATTGGACCAAAAAGATCAAGATGTAATAATTCTAATGGTCTAGACGTAGTTATAATATTTTTTTATTTAAAAGATGATTTTGTATGCTTACCAAGTGCACACGCTTTGCATTGAAATTCTTTTTCAAATCTTAGCTTTGGAAGTCCTCTAACAAGGTTCCTTCTAGAGAGTTTAGCAAGTGTACTCATGCTAGCATGTCCTAATTTTCTATGCCATAACCATGCACTATCATCTGAAGTCATAAAGCATGTTTCACAATTTTCTTCAAGACTTGTTAAATCAAGTAGGTAAATATTATCTATTCTAGCACCAGCAAACATAACATTATTTCCATGAATCTCACAATGTGTAGAAGTAAAAATGACTTTAAAACCATTATCACATAGTTGACTAACACTTAAAAGATTATACTTTAATCCTTGAACTAATGCAACATTCTCAATGCAAGAATTTTTACCAATAGTTCCACATCCAATAATTTTAGCTTTACTTTTATCACCAAATTTGACATAACCTTCTTCTTTCAAAGTAAGAGAGGAAAACTTGCCTTTATTTCCTATCATGTGCCTAGAGCAGCCAATGTTCTGTTTCCAGCATACTCCTTAGGCAGACCTGAAATCAGTTAACTGTTCTTAGGTACCCAAGCAACTTTGGGTCCTTGAGTGTTAGTAACATTAGGTAGAGTTCCTTTAGGCACCCATACTTTCTTTGCCTTAAAGGTTCCTTTCCTAATAGGACAAGCATTGATCATATGACCATTATGATTACAATAAAAGCATGTAATACTTGGTTGAGAAAAGGATGTAGCTTTAACAAAAAATTGTTTGTATTTTCCATACTTCATAAATCCATCATAACCAATTCCAGATTTTTCATTTGTGGATCTTTGATTCCCAAGAAGTATATCAAGTGTTTCTTTTCCTTTTGTAAATTTAGTTAAATCTCTTGTCAAAGATTCAACTTTTGCTTCAAGAATTCTGTTTTTCTCAAGAAGTTGTTCACACACTTCTTTTGATCTTTGAAGCTCATCATTAACTTCCTTAAATAATCTCATTTGAGATTTGTAAAATTCATTTTCCTTTGAAGCCATACTCAAGGAAATATTTTCTGATTTTAAAGCACAATTTTCATGAACTAAAATTTTGCATTTCTTTTTAAAAGTTCTATATTTATCATATGTCTTTACAAATGCAAGTTCTAATTCATCAACATTAGAAAGTTCAAGATTTACCTCATTTTCACTTTCTTCGATGTGTGAGCTTTCACCTTTTTCTTCAATTGCCATCATACAAGTGTTTGCAGCTTCTTTGTCACTTGTTTCATCATTTGATGAAGAGTCACTATCACTCCATGTTGCCGCTTAACGCTTTTTGCTTTTATCCTTTCTAAACTTGTTTTTCTTCTTCAATGTAGGACATTTAGGCTTAATGTGGCCTGGTTTGTTACACTCATAACAAACTATTTCACTTGAATGATTTGGAGTCTTTGGAGCATATTTCTTTGTGAATTTCTTATATTTGCTTCCACCTTTTCTAAATGCTCTTTTGAACCTTTTGACTATCATAGCCATATCTTCATCATCATCACTTGAAGCACTTGAATCATCACTTGAACTAGCTTTAAAAGCAACATTTTTCTTTTTCTCATCTACCTTTTCGGATATGAAGGCTATACCTTTCTTTTTCTTTTGATCACCTTCTTTCTCATCTTTCTTATAGATCATCTCATGTGCAATGAGAGAACCAATTAGCTCATCATAGGTATATTTTCTGAAATCCTTGGTGTCTTGAATAACAATAGTCTTTGCTTCCCACGACTTTGGAAGAGACCTCAGAATTTTCTTTACAAGTTCTTGTTCCTCAAATCTCTTTCCAAGAGCTTTAAGTAGATTGACAAGATCTCAGAACTGTACTCATTTCAGCAATAGTTTCACCAGGTTTCATCTCAAATAACTCATAATCACAGATGAGAAGGTTTGCCTTTGACTCTTTCACCACATCAGTTCCTTCATATGTGACTTCTAGTTTGTCCCATATTTCTTTTGCAGTTTGACATCCTGAAATACGATTGTACTCATTAATATCAAGAGCACAATGAAGAATGTTAATAGCCTTGGCATTTGTAGAAAATTTCTTCCAATCATTATCATCAAATTCAACTTCAGCTTTAGGAATTTGTACCGTTTCTTCACTGGTTTTATAAGGAATATAAGGACCATCTTTAATTATTCTCCAAGCATCAATGTCAACAGATTGTATAAAATTTCTCATTCTAGTTTTCCAAAAGGAGTAATTTGTGCCATTAAAAAGTGGTGGTCTAGTGATGGAATAACCTTCAGCTAAGGGGGCAGGTATACCAGCTGAGTTTCTAGATGAACTAGCCATGTGTATGGATCACTCTAAGGGGTTTAATCCTCAAGCAAGAGAGACAAGCTCTGATACCAAATTGATGTCCCAAAATATGTCCAAGAGGGGGGTGAATTGGACTCTAAAAATAATTTTTCGGTTCTTGCTCAAAACCTTTGAAAAATTGCAGCTAAGTTCAACTCAATTGACTAATGTGAAATATGAACAATACAGCTCTATTGACAAGTTGAATCAAAGTTAGGCTTTATGCAATCAGTATACTGATCTAACAAATTATATCAGCATTCAGCAGAAATATCAGTAATCTGGATAAGTTTTTAACACAGTAGCCAGTGCAGTATACCAGATATACTAACTGACAGCAGATCAAACAACAAGCAGATTAAATCAGATATCAGCAGATTTAGCAGTAAACTAATTTTCTCAGTTTGCAGCAAGGTTAACAGCAAATAATATCAACTTTCATATCAGCAAAAGCATATCAATCATAAAGTTAAAATGCATAAATGTAAAGAGCAAGGGTTGAGAAAATGAACACTAAAATTTTATAGTGGTTTGGCTTCAACTAGCCTACATGCACTCTCTCAAAGATCCCACTTTGAGTCTTCACTTCACTATTCTTCTCTTTTAAAGGCAAGAGACAAAAGCCCTTTACAAATCTTCTCACCAAAGCTTTTACAAGTAGCTTCACACTTCTACCAAGTGTTATCCCAACACTTTATCACAATTAAGCTTCACTAGGTGCTTGAATGACCTCTCATAAATGATAGTAAGATGTTTAAAACTCACTCTCACTCAATACAATAGAATCTATAAAGAAGAGTTGAGTAAATAAGCCAATGATGAGCAATAAAAACACTTTGAGCACTTTGAATGAAAGCTTTTATGATTTTGAACAGTGGAGAGACTTTCATTAAGTGCAAAATGGCCAAAGGTAGGTGTATTTATAGCTTTGGAACGTTTTTTACCGTTCGGAAACTCATTTGAACGTTACAGTTACGAATTTCAAGAAAATAGCTGTTATTTTATCGTTTTCTGCGATGTTGTGCAGAGTTGAGACAGTTAGCATACTGGAGAAAATAGCAAACTAGTTAGCATACTAAAATAAGTAGCAAACCAGTTAGCATACCAGGAAAACTTTTCTGCATAACCTTCAAAGCTATAAAACTTTACACCAAATCATAGTCAAATACATTTTAGGCCAATAATGATGTCTAAAAGAAAAATCTTTTGAGGGATTGAAAATAAGTATCATTGACTTCTACTCCTCAATTCTTTTCACAAGCAATCCTAAAAATAAAACTTAACTTCTATACTATATGAACCTTCAATTCTGATTTTCAATGCAGCCTTAGAAGGTAACCTTTTCTTCTTTTATCTCCTTTGATTCGTCCTGTGTTATCCTTAGAATGTCATCATTTCTTCAGAAGCACGAATCCATCATGAAATCCTTGTGTCTTTTTCTTTGAGATGCACAACACTTAAAACAATGTTAGTTTGATTCTAATTGAGTTTTGGTATTATCAAAATCTATGCTCCTTTGGGCTTGTGGGGTCAACAGTTAATTAAGAGTTAAATGTCACCTTTATAAGTTTTAGCCTCTAAAGAGAATAATTATTAACCTAATTTTGAAATTAACATTTAACTTCTTTAAAAAGTATAAATATTAATAAGGTGAAAATTAACTTAATTTTCTTAAATATTCAAATAATAATAAGAACTTAAAAATTACAAGGTTAATAATAAGTATAATGAGGTGTTTGAAATTGGTGGAAGCATGCTATTGTCAACATGCTTTTCAAATAATAATAAGAACTTAAAAATTGCAAGGTTATTATTTCACTCCTGAAATTTACACAAAAGGTCAGTTGGTGTCCTAACATTTCTATTGTCAATATTTAACATCTGAATTTATTAATTATGTAATATTTTAACACTTAACAATGGTGGATTGAAGTACGTATTTGGCCAAAATTTGTATCATAATTATATCATAAAACATGCATCAATTTATGATTTTAGTAAACTCTTTCTTATCGTATTTTATTTTGAATTAAATAGAAATTAAATATAAGTAGTTTAAGAATTTTAAATTTATAATAATTTTAAAATTAATTTAAATAATAAAAAAATAAAAAATATTTTTAATAATGATAATGATTAATATATATATATATATATATTTAAATTCATCATAATTTTAATTAAAATAATGATAAATAATTGATTGAATATATTCACACAACATACATAAATATATATATTATATTTTTATTAGTCGGCCTTTTAATTTTCTAGTAACAGCATTCAATTTCCCGTGCACTTACCAGTTTTCTACTTTATATCGTGTCACCCACTCGTGCTCAAACAGAGCGTGAGCATATGGAGCGGTGTGCTTCGTCAAAACTAATGCCAAAAAAATGAACGACGAGACCGACTTCGCTTCATCACCTCGTGCAGGTTGCTATATGGGTTGCCTGTGTCTTCATCACCTCGTGCAGGTTGCTATATGGGTTGCGCGGCTCACGGCTTGGCGTGTTGACTCAGCTTGGCACGCATTGACTCGTCTTGGGGCATGATGACCAAGA
Organism: Hevea brasiliensis; assembly: GCF_030052815.1. Classification (NCBI taxonomy): domain Eukaryota; kingdom Viridiplantae; phylum Streptophyta; class Magnoliopsida; order Malpighiales; family Euphorbiaceae; genus Hevea; species Hevea brasiliensis. The sequence continues at coordinate 25,002,313 of NC_079506.1, forward strand.
GTGGCGCGACTCAGGTTGCGGTTGGCTGACTTACGGCTTAGCATGCTCTAACTCGGCTCGATAGGCCACGGCTCAAACTTGTTTCCTGGCACGTGGGATTGACACCAGAACCTTTCCCCACACATTGCCACCACGGTGGGGCTCAACAATAAACATATCATTGTTTATTTTTTAATAATCATATTAGGATAGTAGAGAATTGAAAAGATAAATTCTCATAACGTATTTTGAAATAAATTATTTTAAAAAAATTTAAAAAAATTCACACAATTATATATGAATTATTTTTTTTAAATGATTTTTTAAAATTAAAAAATTAAATTATTTATTTCAAATATAAAAATTAAACTGAATTCTTATAAAATTCTACATTTCAAATAGAGAATAAGGAGGGAAGAATATAATACTAAAAAAATTATCAAAATTGGTATCAAAATAAATTGAAAATTTTCTTTTTTTTTTTGTGCAAGTTTCATATTTTTCATATTTTTATACTGAATTTATGAAGTTTGAAAAATACAAATAGAGGTGGGAGAAGGCCTTAAGATCAAATTCGGCTTGCGCACTAAGCCCAGTATTGTGCAAAGCCCAAGCCTAAGCTAATACACCAGTGTGATCTTTGTAATGAGAAAAGTGAAATAGTACTGTATTCACACCTCTCTGTATTATCAAAGAGGTAGGAATTATGGGAGAACAGATATGTGAGGATATGTAATTTGTGCTTTGTCATTGCCTATGTAATAATGTTAGACATTGTGCTTTGCCTACCTTAATTCCTCTTCGTATTTTGCGGGAGTTCTGAAGAGATTGAGGAAAAACCCGGTCCGTTAAGCAATGATTGTTTTGGGTGTGTAAAGATGAGAGATGATAGAACTCCTGCAGCCATTAGGCTTTTAAGATCTGCAAGAACTAGGAAATAGGAATAGAACTCCTAATAATGCTGCTGAAACCACAACTTGTTTTGAATATCCTTCAAAAATAGCCTGGTGATGAAAGTTCTTTCTTCCACAAGCCTAATGGTTTTTATTTAGTGCAATCATTATAGAATAATTTAATTATAATCATTAATCATGACAAAATTCACATAAGACTTAAACAATTAATAATTATAATAAAATCGTTAAACATAATAATTTTTTAAATAGAATTTTGAGAATTATGAAAGAGAAAATAATTAGCCTTTTCTTAAATAATAAATAATAAATTTTTTTAATTCTTTCAGATATTCCCTTATGGCCTTTTTTCTCCATTTGAAATTAATGTAATACATTAGGTTCTACATTTTTAAATATTTATGTATATTTTCCAGTGAGGGTTTTTTTTTTTTTTTTTAACAATGGGTTTTGATTAGAAGTATTACAGTCTTTTGTTTGTATATATATACACACCAATCAGCTCTAATTAAATGGTATTGAAGTTGTCTTCAAGTGTCACGACCTAAATTATGGATCGGATCGGCACTAAGACTTGGGTTAGCATGAGACCCCTAAAACTCATAGTAAGTCTAACTATTTTAGCCTAACCGTAAAATCCATACTCTAAGTTTCATTTCAAGGAATCAACCGGACAGAGTCCGACTATAACCTGGACTATCCAACGGGGGGGTTTTTAACTAACTTGACCTGTAATTACAGAATACATCAAATTAGAGAGCTCAGCTCACCCTCACAATCTTCAATCAATCATATAATCTAATGGGAGCTCAGCTCCCTCATCCTCAAAACAATCCATCTCATACATTCAATATATCCATAAAATTAAGTTACTAGTTTCTAAAGAAAATAGATCATTACAGTCCCATAAATTAAAAATAACTCTAGCACATGCGGAGATTTAAATTTTAAATTAAGAAAACAAAATATAAGGAACGACTGTTGATAAACCTGCGTGAAAGGAAGCAGGTTATTCTAAAAATGAAACCCTCCTGTAGCCTGAAAAAATATGGTGAACATGAGTGAGTGTTTGACTCATAAAGTAAGATATTGATTTTAAATATAATTTTTATAACTATCTAGAGCTAATACTTCTCTAAGGATGAAATGCAACATACATCATCAAAGTCAATCAAATTCAGATAATATTCACACAAAGAATAATTTAGAGCACTCACACATCCGTGTGTCGCATCACTAAAATATATATATGGGAGCTGATCCTCTACATAGCTCTCTTGATTTCAACCTCTGCCACCGAGATCAACTCAAGCCGGACTTTCTCTTAATAATCCAAATGCGGGGGTCAAGAAGATTAACTCAAAATCGTACTCACCTCGACTTATCAAAAAAAGGACCGAGCCCCCAGCGAGACTCGCTCAAGCCGATCTGCCCGTCCAACCCATATCCAGTACCACACCTCACGCACGTCGACACATGCACATGGCTCCAAATTACCCTAAGGCAACACCCACATTAATTTCATCAAATAATAATGCAACACAATGCATGCCTATAATAGCTGTATATATATAATTATAAGTGAACGTATGAGCATGCCTTGTATATATAATAATATTGAAATTATAAATAAAATCAATATCTACTCATAAATCTATCAGATATCACTGCGGTGGCTGAGCGGAAGAAGAAAGCTGATTCTGATCACCTAAATAATTATATTAATGAATTCATCAGTATCAACACAAAATAATTATTTAAAAATTTAGAGTGTTACATTCTTCCCCCTTTACAGAAAATTTGTTCTCAAATTTTAAACAAGACAAAATAAAAATACAGAATTACATATTAAATAAGTACGGATACTTACTATGCATATCCCACTCTGACTCCTAGGTGCATTCCTTCACATATTGGCTCTTCCACAAGACTTTAACCATAGGGATCTGCTTTGACTGAAGTTGTCTCATCTGATAGTCCACTATGACTACTAGCTGCTCCTCGAAAGTTAAATCCTGATTTAACTCCACTGTATCTTGTTGCAACACATGAGAAGGATCGGGAACAAACTTCCTGAGCATAAAAATATGGAATACTGAGTGGACATGAGAAAGATTTGATAGTAATTCCAACTGATAGGCAACTGCTTCCACTTTATTCGTGATCTCAAAAGGTCCTATGTAATGGTGTACCAATTTGCCTTTCTTTCTAAATCTCATAACCCCTTTCATAGGAGAGACCTTTAAGAATATATAGTCACCCACTATAAATTCTACACCTTTCCTCCTCAAATCTACATAACTCTTCTGCCTACTGAAAGTTGTCTTTAAACGTTCTCCGATCAAAGGAATCATCTCTAAAGTGTACTATACTAGATTTAAATCATGTACTTTCGCCTCTCTAACTTTTGTCTAAAACAGAGCGGACCTACACTTCCTGCCATATAATGCCTTATAGGGTGTCATTTCAATACTGGAATGATAGATATTATTATAAGCAAACTTCACTAATAGTAGCTGATCATCCCATTGACCTCCAAAATTCATGACACACATGCAAAGCATAACCTCCAATATCTGAATTGTCCTTTCAGACTGTCCATATGTCTGTGGGTGGAAAGCCATACTAAAATTCAGCTGTGTGTCAAGTGCTTTCTAAAGTTTTCTTTAGAACTAAGAAGTGAACTAGGGCCCTCTGTCAGATATTATGGAGGCAGGAACTCCACGCAATCTGACTATTTTATGAATGTACAATCTAGCATATTGGGCAACAGAGTAGGTCATTCGTACAGGCAAGAAATGAGCTGACTTGGTCAGACAGTCCACAATCACCCATTTAGAGTCATATTCCCGCGTGGTACAAGACAACCCAGTCACGAAATCTATAGTAATTATTTCCCACTTTCACTCCTGAATGAAAATCTCCTGCAACTTCCCTAATGGCCTCTGATGTTCAAACTTTACCTTCTGACATGTTAAGCACTTGGACACAAAGTCTACTATATCTCTCTTCATGTCATTCCACCAATACCTTTCTTTCACATCATGGTACATCTTTATGGAGCCTGGGTGAACATTATAGGGTGTATAGTGCACCTCTTGCATGATTTTAGTCTTGAGATTGTCCACATCTGGCACACATACCCTGGAGCTTTGCATAAGGGTACCATCTGCACCAAAGCCAAACTCATAGTCTTCTATCTGCTGTACCCTTTTCACAATTCTCATTAATTGCGGGTCCCTATACTGGAAAACCCTAATTCTGTCTTGTAGATCCAATGTTACTCTTAAATGTGCCAAAAGTGCACCCAAATCAATTATGTCCAAGATCAAACCCTGATCCATCAACTTATGCAACTCTCGAATCAATGGTCTCCTCTCTACTGACATATGTGCCAAGCTACCAGAAGATTCCTTGCTCAAAGCATCTACTACTATATTTGTTTTACCTGGGTGGTATTAGATAATGTAGTTATAGTCCTTTAGAATCTCAATCCATCTCCTCTGTCTCAAATTTAAATGCCTCTGTTGAAAGATATACTTCAAGCTTTTATGGTTGGTGTATATCTCACACACCTCACTATATAGGTAGTGCCTCAAGATTTTTAGTATAAAGACAACAACTGCTATTTTCTAGATCATGAGTGGGATAGTTCTGTTCGTGCTTCTTTAACTATCGTGGAGCATAAGCCATCACTTTACCATGTTGTATCAAAACACACCCCAATTCAACTCTAAAAGCATCACAGTAAACCGTATACCCTTCTCCACTCACAAGCAAAGTTAAGATGAGTTGAAATTAAACAGTCCTTAAGTTTCTGGAAGTTTTCCTCACACTCATCTAACGAGAAAAATAGGACATTCTTTCGAGTCAACCGTGTAAGAGGAGCTACTATCCTGGAGAAGATTTGTACAAAGCACCTGTAACATCCTCAAAAATACCTTCGAATTTTATCCACATATTTTGCATAAGTAATTAAATGAAATATAGAATTAAGTATGGAGGCACTAGTTATGAAAGTAAATAAGTAAGTCCTAGTGTTAGATTGGTTTTAGTTAAACTTTATCTTTTAAATTGATAGAGTTGGAAGGACTAAATTGAAATAATTAATAATGGGAGGTGCAATTAAAAAAAAAAGTTTAAAGGATTAATTTGCATAAGAGGAGAAGTTAGGGGTAGAAATTAAAAGAGGAAAAGTGCTAGCCAATGGGAGGTTGACAAAGCACCAAAGAAAAATCAAAGAAAAAAAAAATATTCATAAAGGGAGAGAGAGGGGATGGCTGCTTAGCTATTCTTTCTCTCATTTTTTTTCTTTCTTCTACTCTTGTTTCTCTTAAGGAAAAAGGAAAGAAACCCTAAGAATAAAAGAGCATAAGTAATGTTTAGCAAGAGTGCTTAAAGACCTCAGCTAGAGGAGTGAATTCTTGAAGGTTTTGGAGACGGCTTGGCAAAGGGAGTGACTAGCTGGATTTTCAACCAAGGTTAGTGCTTTAACTTATGTTTATTTCTGTGTTTTATGGAAGAAATTAGTAAATCTTACAACTAGGTGCCATAGGAACTTGTAGATGAGTGAAAATCTGGAATCTGTACAGTATATGCGTGAACAATAAATTTTAAAAATTCATAACTGAAGTTAGAGATCTCAGATTAGGGTGATTTTTATGTCAAAAGAAACCTTAAGGAATGTTCTAAAACTTTGTAGTTTTATGTCAGACCTGGTTCTAATGTTAGGTTAGGGTTTGAGGACAAAACATTTTATTGCTCAGATGTGGACTCTATTCTGCTGATTTCCTGTAACAGGACAGCCAACTTCAATAAATCATCACTAGAGCTACAAAACTTGAAATGATGTGATTCTTGAGTCCTTGAAACGGTTATTGAATGCTCTAAAACCTTGTAGTTATGGCCAAGAGCTAATTGTGGTAGTTGCTAGGTGATATTTTTACATTTCCTTACTACTATCTTGCATGTACTGGATTCTGGATAAGTTGCACCTTTTTAATTAGTTCTGCAATTTTCGATCTGATTTTCATGTGATTCCAATTGGAGATTGAGTTAGACATATGAAGGTTGAGTTCTGAAAAATATGGTCTTGAAATCTTGTTTCTATAAATTATGGTGATTATTTTTGCACCCTGTTTGCATGCTGATTGTGCACTGAGTGCACTATTCATTCTAGTAACATGTATATTGCATGAGCTGGAAATTTTAGAGGAAAACTGATTAAGCATGCTTTGATTTAATGAAGTTACCTGTAGAAATTAATAAGGTAGAGGCCCATTTCAGGTCCAGAAATGAGTGACATGAGGAAATTGAGTGAATGGTGCCAAGGGAATGGAGGTTGGGTGTGTTGCCTTTAGTGCCCTGCAGGTCTGGATGTGAATCCAGCATGTTTGGGCAGCTATAATTTGAGTTGTGTAGGTTCAATTGGTGTAAGGCCAATTGGACATGAAATTAGACACATAATGGCACAACTTTGATAAAGAAATCCTATCCAGAAAATAAACTTAGAATGCCCTAAAAATTGACCAAATCCGGGTAGCACTAATTCTGCCTCGGCAAAATGACCAAATAAACAGTGTTCATTCATTTGGTCATAACTCAGTGTAGAAAGGTGCAATTGACCTAAAAGTTATATCAATGGAAAGCTGAGGCAAATTAGAACAACTTTCATATAGAATACAAACTCAAATTCTGGACTTAACTAAATGAAATTGCTAGCCAAAGTAGAACTACCAAATCTGGCTGAACCAAAAATTGCCTGGAAATTCTGGGTAAAGGCAATCCGACCAGTTATGGTGCAATAGCCATAACTTGAGTTAGAAAATTCCAAATGGAGTGATTCAAAAAGTGAAATGTAACTAGACACAATAAGAAACAACTTTGATGAAGAACATTTGGCCAAATTCTCACTGTAGAATGGCCTAATGGAACAGTGAACTCTACCACCCAAAACTGAAATTTCTTATTTATTCTCCATTGGTTAGAAGCAATGATTGACAACTAATGCCAACACTTTTGGGAACCAAAATGTGGTAAATCTATGTGATTAAAAGTCATGTAACCATTATATATGAAAAAGTAAATATTTTGACTTAAATGACTAAGTGAATAGTAACTCCAATGATATAGGAAATGATATACTAAATTAGAAAAACTATTAGAATAGTTAATATAGTTAATGTGATTAATGAAACAATTGTTATAAATTGTGATCAATATGAATAACATAATGAATGAATAATTGAACCATATTAATATATGAATGAGACATTCGTTCTCGTTATTGGAGAAAGGACAAGAGAAAGTATTTTGAGTACAATGGTGCATGAGAACTATTGTTTTGAATTGTGATCATTATGGATAACATAATGAATATATAAATTACGATGAATGCATAAATTATGTAAATATTAGACTTAGAGATTTATGTTTCTATTATGAAAAAGATTAAAATGCTAAAAATTATAATTAGAACCTATAATGAAATAATGAAACTTATGAACATTTAATGGTACTATGTGTCCATGTATCGCCTAGACATGTGTGTCAGATTGAATAGATTGGCATACCAATAGGTATTGTTTTAGCAGTACTGCGAAAGGCTTTATGCCCGCACTCATGGCTTTATGCCCGCACTCATGGCTTTTATACCCTATTATGTGTTATCATGGCTTTTTAGCCATTCTGATTGCATACGTGGTTGACGTTCCGCGTCCCATGGTATGACGGCCCCAGGCATCGCGGTGTCCAGTGCCAACGACCCATTATCCAGTTTAGTCAGCCTGTCATAGGTTACTTGAGCAGTGAAATTTGTTAAGAATAATGTGAATTAAATGAATGAATAAGAAAGAAACTAGAATTAGTTTTAAAATTTTATTTATTATGAAATGATCCAAACACCTAGGAAATGTTGAGTGAAAGGATAAAAAGATTAGCAAAATAGATATCATTTAAATAAATAATTACAACAGCATCTTCTGAAATAACATGAATAGAAATATAATATACTAATATATTTCGTATTTTGTCTATCACTACAGTAAATTTAGGAAAAAAGTGATTCCAAAAAATAATATAATATGACAAAAAATAATTAATATTAGGAATTTCATATGAAATGAAAATAATTATTGATTACGCAAATTAGGTTTTATTTCCATTTGTATTTTGTATATATTATTTTCATTGTTATATTATTGCACCACTAAGCAGCAATGCTTAGCGCGATGGATTTGTTTCCTCGTGCAGGTACTGAAGGTAAAACCCAACGAATATTAAACAGAGATTTTAGAGTTCTGATCTGCAGAAGTGTCTGAAGTATTCAAGGTTGTCACCTCCTCAACAATGCATATAGATAGGTCCCATATAGATAATAATTTATATGTTGTATAAAATGCTTAGTTATAGTATCGTAATGTAAATTATGAAAATGTAATTAATAGGTGTGTAATGTAAATTAATAAATCGGTTAATTCATATGTGATTAAATTGTATATCATGTAAATTAATAAATCGGTTAATTCATATGTGATTAAATTGTATATCATGTAAATTAATAAAGATTGAAAATTTTCATATATGAGTTGAGCATGAATGGGAATGTATGGAAATGGATATGAATGAAATTGTATAGATTTGAATACGGAATTGAAATATATAGATGATGCATGAAATGATGAGATTTTTATTTTAAAATATTATTGAAATTTTCAAACAGGTGAATAGTGAAATATGTCAAATGATAATAAAATAGGGGAAATTCCATTAGTTTCTCCATAGAAAAATAATTGATATTAAAATATAATAATTTAAAAATGATTAAAGGAATAAAGTAAGATAAGATAGAGTGCTCCAGCACCGAATGTAGCACGCCTTGCTCGGCTACACTGTAGTCGGGTGAGGGGTGTCACAGCACCTGTAATAAGCTACTAGGCCTAGAAAACTTTGCTCCTCAGTAACTGTAGTAGGCTTAAGCCAATTAGTTACTACTTTAATTTTCTTGAGATCCACTTGAATGCCTTCACTAGAGACCACATGTCACAAGAATGAAATACTTTCCAGCCAGAACTCACACTTCGAAAACTTAGCATATAGTTGATGCTTCCTCAAGGTCTGCAACACCATCCTTAAATGCTAAGCATGTTCTTCCTCGGTCTGAGAATATACTAAAATGTCATTTATGAAAACAATGACAAAGCAATCTAGGAATGACCTAAACACCCTGTTGATTAAATCCATAAATGTTGTTGGTGCATTAGTGAGTCCAAATGACATCATCAAGAACTCATAATGACCATACTTAGTCCTAAATGCTATTTTTGGCACATTACCATACTTAGTCCTGAATGTTATTTTTGGCACATTCTCACTCCTTATTCTCAGCTAATGATAGCCTAATCGTAGGTTTATCTTAGAGAAGCATCTTGCTTCTTGCAGCTGGTTAAATAAGTCATCAATCCGAGGGGACAAATACTTATTCTTAACTGTCACCTTGTACAACTTGTTTGTAGTCAACGCATAACCTCAATGACCCATTCTTCTTTCTTACAAATAAAATAGGAGCACCCCAAGGTGATGTGCTTGGCTGGATAAAACTCTTGTCCAAAAGCTCCTGCAGGTATTCTTTCAATTCTTTTAACTCTACTGGCACCATTTTGCATGGTGGTATAGAAATGGGGTTTGTACCTAGCATAGTATTTATGCAAAATTCAATCTCCCTATCAGGTGGCATCCCATGAAGCTCTTCAGGAAAAAGGTCCATAAATTCCCTAGTAACAGGTACATTTTCCACATAAGTACCTTTAATAGATGTGTCCCTTATTAGTGCCACATAACCTTGACAGCCACGCCTTAACATCTTTCTAGCACTTATGGCTGACACTAGATTGTATGGAGCTATACTTTTATCATCATCAAAGCTAAACTCTTCCATTCTAGGAATATAGAAATACACCTTTTTATTATTTCTTAATTCTAACTTGATTGCTAACTCCATTACTTTCAAAATTCTAACTCTGCGATTAGTTTCCACCAGCACATCCTCCATATAGTATCATACTATAGTACTAACCTACTACTTATTTTATGGACCACAGGCCATCCACTATGGATGATTCTTCCTATATCTCCTTCTTAACCTTACCATTGAAACATTATCGTTCCCTACTATCCTTTGTAGGGAATTACTCTTCATGGTTAGATAGGTATCCTTGAACCTATAATTTCCACATGAACTATCATGGTAGTGAGAAATGGGTATTGTACCACAATTTCAGACAAGATACTTTACGTATACATTCATCTTGATATAGCCACATTTATTTCCTACAGCTTTCCAGACTTTAGTCCCAAATTTACCCATATCTCTTAATCCTCCTCTTCAATTTTCATCATCTCTTTGTAATTATTATACTCTACCTACAAGATTTCAGTGTACCAACTCCTTATTGTACCACTGCTCTGCCTGGCATCTAATCTCATAATTTACTATATCTGTTTACACTCAATTTGTATTTCATACCTAGCATTATTATCCTGTATTCTTGTTTTCTACGGTATTCTGGAAGATACCTCTCACTATCAAATCCTTCCAGAACTATCTCTAGTCTTCCATTTATTACTTTGATCTTTGTACTTCTTAGTAACTTGTGAGTAACATTTATACCTGTCCTGTCGTCTACTATTATTCTATTACCTATTATCAAACTGCCACTCATGTTTCCTCATAAAGTTACCCAGTTGGTCATACTAAAAACACTTGCCTAACTCCCGATTATAGATTCTAGGTCTCACCATTCTGAATTCTAGCATCAAATCTCTGTGCCATTATCCCTCATTCTTTTCTCTCATTAGGTATATTTGAATCCATTAGGTTGAGTTTTATTTAAATTACTATCTATTAACTTTGCTTCTTTATCTGATAAGACAGTTCAAGTTACCATTGCACACCCTCTGGTTACTACCTACTTTGGTTCCATACCTCACCTAACTTTCCTCATACTATTAACAATCTAAAAGTCCTTATCCCATTACCCCTCATTCTACCTTAGGGATAGAAAATAGATAAAATCTATTCCAGATCTCACAACTCTGAGCTCCATGATCTGGCTTCTAACACTATATTAACTACAACTTGCTCTGAGTTCTGCACTTTTAGGTCCTATGCCTTAACAAAAGTTCTCCCTAATGTCATCATTTTCTAAGCTCTCTATCCTTACTTTTCTATTTATCTTGTTACCTTTCCTAGAACCGCACTTTGCCTCCTCTATATCTTGAATCTACTATTCCTAATCTTATTCTAATTTAGGTCTTTCAGTTTGTTCTTTAGTCAACTCCTTTTATCTTACCCAAATCCAAACTTTAACTAATCTATTCTTTAGCTCTATTCTCGTTCATGACCTGACTGTCATGTCAGAAGCTTATATCCCTTCATTGTCTCTATCAAGTCATCAACACCTTGATGTTACTCAGAATTGGTCCTCTAACCACTCTAGCTAGTACTTCTACTGGCATTTAAGTTATCTCTCCTGCTGCATTTAATCCAACTATTTTATTTCTCTTTTGCACTTTTTTTTTTATATATATACGTATTCTATGGTTCATATATGCTAACTTTTGTCCTTATCCTTTCCTTTTCTTAGAGTATACTTTTGTCTCGAACAATAAGAAGTTAAGGAGGAACTCAAGGAATAGCAGTTGTATATTCACTATGTGATCTTTATTCCTGTCTATTAGACTACATACTATCCTCTACTACCTCGAGGAGGGGATCTATAGGAATTATATTTTCCAATATCAACTCAATTAGCCAAAACTCAAGATACTGGGTACCATAATCCGTCATTCAATTCATAGACCTTTCATTCATCATGATTCAATCACATATGGTTCCTACAAATGAACTTGTACCCTCTCCAGGATACCTGAGTCAACAACTCTCTACCACACTCTACAGTCTCATCTGAGACACTATTCCATAGGTCACCATCATCAGTAGTAATCTTCTATCCCTCTTAAAAGGATAAGGCCATACCCCACATCACAACTGACTGCAAAAGAGATACTGTGTCTACCACCTTGCCACAACCATGTTAAGCTATCTGCTCTCTTATCATATTGAAAATCCCTTATAGTGTCATTTCATAGGCTATAAACATCATTCATAGCATTCAGTCTTCTTTTAAGGAAGTAAAGGCATACTCTGTGCTTTACTGTCACATAAAGAAGATACTATTTTTAACTAAACTTTAGGTAAAACGTCTATTATAATGCTAAAACTGTCTAAGACCCCATATCAAAAACCAGATGATCTCACTCTGTAGGTGTTACCTTTACTTTGTGACTATACTAAAACTTCTAGTCTTATGGCAACTCCTTATATAACTCTAATTCATGCTAAGGTAACCGAGCCACTGACTTTAGTTACTGCCCAACTGTGACCTTAGATATTCTAGTTCAAGGGTTTAAACCCCTAACTAGGAATTCCAAACTCTTCTGCAGAAATACAACTCTGTTATGGCATAACTGTACCAAAACAGAGGGTGTCTGCAATGACCCTCATCATAGTGCACCACCAGGAAGCACGTAGCCCTACATAATAATCTCATGTCAGTACTGTAATCTGTAACTTATAGCACAAATATTAAGAATATTGCATAGTTATTACGGTACATCTCAACAGACTAAATTTCACAATTTCTTATCTCTTTTAAACCCACTAATATCATAAACTTACTTTGAGTGGGCTATCCACTAACAACTACCAGCAGCATTACCCTCACCCCTATCTAGGGCAGCTATAGTGCCATAACTCACCTTTACGTACTCATGCCTTGTGCAAGATAGGCACACCACCTAGCCCCATACTGACAAAAACACAAAACTTCTTGGAGTACGTATTTCCATGGCAGACTTCAACACGTCTGCTAACTCTAGTTCACATCACCATGTACTCCACAAAAATCAAGACACTAAACTAAAGCACTCTTATACCCAAGGAATAACGCAAAGTCTAGAAATAAGAAATTACAGAAGAAGATGAAACAAGATCCTATACTCCGCATATGACAACTCTAGGAACACATCTTCCCATGAATCTAGAGCCTAAACTTTGATACTAACTTTGTCACGACTCAAATTCTGGGCCGGACTGGCACTAGGACTTAGGTCAGAATAAGGCCCCAAAAGCCCATTGTAAGCCTAACTGTTGTAGCCCAATCGTAAAACCCATACTCTAAGTTTCATTTCAAGAAATCAACCGGACAGAGTCTGACCATAACCTGGACTATCCAACAAAGAGTTTTTAGCTCACCCAACCTATAATCACAGAATACATCAAATTGGGGAGCTCAACTCACCCTCAAAATTTTCAATCAATCATATAATCAAATGGGAACTCAGCTCCCTCATCCTCAAAAAAATCCATCTCATACATTTAATATATCCATAAAAATTAAGTTACTAATTTCTAAAGAAAATAGATCATTACAATCTCACAAATTAAAAATAACTTTAGCACATGCAGAGTTCTAAATTTTAAATCAAGAAAATGAAATGCAAGGAACGACTAGTGATAAACCTGCGTGAAAGGAAGTAGATTATTCTGAAAATTAAACCCTCCTGTAGCCTGGAAAAATAGGGTGAACAGAAGTGAGTGTTTGACTCATAGAGTAAGATATTGATTTTAAATACAATTTCAATAACTATCTAGGGCTAATACTTTCCAAAGGATGAAATGCAATATACATCATCAAAGTCAATCAAATTCAGATAATATTCGCACAAAGAATAATTTGGAGCACTCACACACCCGTGTGTCACATCACTAAAATATATATATATTTGGGAGCTAATCCCCTGCATAGCTCTCTTGATTCCAACCTCTGCTAATGAGATCAACTCAAGCCGGACTTTCTCTTAATAATCCAAATGCGGGGTTCAGGGAGATTAACTCAAAGCCATATGCACCCCGCCTTATCACAAAAAGTACCAAGCCCCAAGTGAGACTAGCTCAAGCCGATCTGCCCGTCCTATCCATATCCAATACCACACCTTACCGACACACGCACACAACTCCATTTACTCTAACGCGACACCCACATCAATTGCATCAAATAATAATACAACATAAAGTGTGTCTATAATAGCTATATATATATATAATTATAAGTAAATGCATGAGCATGCCTTGTATATATAATAATATTGAAATTATAAATAAAACTAATATCTACTCATAAATCCACCAAATATCACTGCGGCAGCTGGGCGAAAGAAGAAAGCTGATTCTGATCACCTAAACAATTATATTAATGAATTCATCAGTATCAACACAAAATAATTATTTAAAAATTTGAGATGTTACATCAGGATTCTAAGGTCTAATACTTGAATCCAGTCGAACTTGTATTAATAAAAAAATTGGTTTTTAAAATCGTAATATAGAAGCTAGGCTGTGTCCTGAGTCTCCATATGAAGGGTCTTTTTGCCAGAAGAGAAAATGGGTTAGGCCATTAACATTTTGAAGGGCCAATGTTGGTTTGTATAGGGTTAGAGATTTGTTTAATGCATGCATTTATTCGATATTTATTCAAAATATATTAGACACGTCAAATTGTGTCCAATAAAAAATATGTTAAATATTTTATTAGACACTATATATGATTTTTTTTTCTTTTTTATATATATAATTAAATTCGATTCAGAGTTAAACTTACTACATCAAAGCTTTAAAAATAACTCTAATATCACTGAGTTAAACCTTTTGGTTATATTCAATTTTTGTGTGCATTTATTGCATTCAGTGTCTTAAATTTTTAAAAACTATTATGTTTAGAGATGACAGTAGGTCTAGTTTTTATTGGTATCCAATCTGACTGAATCTTAATAAGACGGGTGTAGATAGTATATAATCGAATTTGAGATGAGTTTGAATTTAAAATTTAATACCAGTGACGGGTTTTAGTCAGGTTCGGATTTTACATATTGAGTATCCATTATCCTAATCCATTTATATAAATATTTAATTAAATATAAAATATATATTTTTTATAATAATATTTATAAATTTTTATATTTTTATTTTATATAAAATAAAATTAAAATGTTTTATGGAATTATTAAATTTCTAAAATATAAATTATAAAAAAATAATTTTTTATATAGATTTTTAATTAAAAAATATAAAATTAAACTAGTTTGGATATTTTTTGGGTAATAATAATTAGATTTAGGGTAATTGAGAATAACTTTTTATTGAATTTAGGATGAGTTTAAGTTTTGAGAATATTAATAGAATTCAAGTTCAAATGGAGTAATTTTTATGGGTACCCTACTCGTTGCTATTCCTAATTATGTCACATGTCATTGCAACTTAGAATAACAATATAAAAACTCAACGTTTCTCAAATTTTATGCACATCCATCTTTAGCTGTTCAAAAGGAAAGGAAATTCAAACAAATTTAACATATTAGGAACTTTGATTATAAGATAAATTGAATTTTTAATTTAACTAATTATTTATCAATTTTTATATATAATAAAAAATTGTCAATGTCTTCTTTTTTTTTTTTTTCCTTGTCTTCGAACTCAGAAAGAAATAGCAGAATAAAATGAGGGGAATTTTTTTTTGGATCAAAGCCATTATTGCCATTTACATTGAATAAAACAGTGTTTTAGGGGATCAATTCTAGTTGGCTGGAATGGTTGATTTTTGAACTAAGGAAGCCATTTTCGTCTCTTGTGCTGGGCATGTCAATGACAAAACATAATCCTCAAAACCACTGCATAGGGTGTATAAAGAAATCACCAAATTGATCAACCAATCAATCTGAATAAATTCAAATTAAAATTAATTATTTTATACATTTAAATATTAGTTTTGGTTTAAAAATAATTATAAATCAATTTTTTTATTTGAATTTCGAGTTAATATAATAAAATTTTAATCCAAAATCAAAAAAATATATATATTATTCTTATTTTAATAAATAATAAATTTTAAATTAATATTTATTTTTTAATTAGTGTATGATAATAAATATATGATAAATGTTAAATTATAAAAGGTCTAAAAAGTATTATAAGAAATAAAACCTGTGCAAACCAAATCTAATCCGTTTTTATATGCATATGTAATTTTATAATTTAATTTATTAATTTTAATTTAAATACTATTAAAATCGATTTTATCAATGTAATTTAGCAAGATACAGTGAAACCGCTTACACCGATTCACGTATAGTCCTAGCCCCATGTCCAATAGTTGAAGGGTGGTAGCAGTCCCATTTCCCCAACTACTTAATTGCCCCTTGCTGGTTTTAGGGGCTGGGCTTTTCTTATACATGGGCCGTTTGTAATTTGTGGGGTTATTTATGAGGTAAATTGGGCTAATATTTCATCATATATTGGATTTGTGTACACAAAACACTTCCATTGCAATTCAAAAAGAAAGTGCACTGTGTTGAACATTTTTTTACCTTTTCCTTTTTAGCTAATTATTAGATACATTAAGAATATTAAAAAATAATATTTTATTTTTTATAAAAAAAAATAAATATTTTTTATAATA
Source organism: Hevea brasiliensis (assembly GCF_030052815.1). NCBI lineage: Eukaryota > Viridiplantae > Streptophyta > Magnoliopsida > Malpighiales > Euphorbiaceae > Hevea > Hevea brasiliensis. The sequence continues at coordinate 25,018,778 of NC_079506.1, forward strand.
TAAAAAATAAATCTCATATAATTATAGAAGATAATGCATATATGCTGAATGCACCTAATGATTTCTCTTCTTTTTATACTTAGAAATGAAGATGGTTAGGGAACAAGGTCCCACCCAAATCAGCTAAAAGTAAATAAATTTCTGTTGAACAATGTTGTTGCGTTGTTGTTAAGAAATTTACTTTTTTTTTCTATAAATATATTAATTAGAAAGAATTTTATAAAAAAAAATTAATGAGTATTAGAAATTGATTTTAAAATAAAATTGATATATTTTAATAAAAAAACACCAAAATAATAAAAATAACCTTTTCAAACTATTTTTTAATAACATTTTAGATAATATTTTTTTGAAAAATTATTTTTTGACTCTAAAATTCAATTCTAAATAAGTCTTAAGAAATGTTCTAATATATATGGATGATTTCATATAAAACATCTTACATAAAATAACAAGTAAATAAATATTAAATATATATTAATAAGTAGACCCTATAAAATTATAATAATGAGATAACTACTAAGCAGCTTTTTATTTTTAAATGTAATAACAGAATTTATTTATCAATTTAATTTCTATTAACTCATCATGAATTCATGTAATATGCTTACATGAAATTACATTTTCATAATATAATTTCATGTAATATGCCTACACACAATCAATTTCATTCTGCATAAAATTTAAATGATTTTAGGTTCAATTGAACTTGATTTGGATCAATAAATCTTGATAAAGGCAGATTTAAGTCCTTTCCTCCTAAATCTTTTTAATAAAATAAATAAAAGAGCAGGTTGGTGGCAGACGCAAAAGCGAGAAATTACTGTTGATGGATGATAAATTCCAGACAGGCACCGGCAGCTACGTCTTTTCATCAACCCCATCACTGTAATTAATTAGCCTAAATTAAAGATTTATCATTCCTTTCCACCCATTTCACATGCTCTAATTCTCTTCATTCTTTTTTTTTTTTTTTATATATATATTTTATAAAAAATTGATTTAGCATGAAGTCGAGTAGATCAGCTCAAACATGAATCAAATATATATTCTCAAATGATCTTAAAATCAAAATCTCTTACATCAATATGATACACTTAAATTTTGTGAATAATTTTAATATATATTTTTAATAAAATTAATTTTAGTTTATAAAAAAATAACTCTTATTCTTATAAATTAAATTAATATATGATTTTAAAATCTAATAGGTTAATTTATCGTCTTATTTATTAGAATCATCTGTGTAGAACTCAAATTTAACATTCTGTTGTTTGGGAGAAGGTTAAGTTTTTTTTTTTTTTTTTTATAGTTTTCAAATCCTTAAAATTTTTTAATGTTTGAAAGGGAGAGAAAGTTTTTTTTTTTTTTTTTAGGTAATTGGAGATTTTAAAAGGAAAATTTTCTTAATCCATCAATTTGATGGATTGGAGAATGAAGGTTTTCAAAATTCAAAAAACCTCTCGAAAATAAATTCAAGATTTTTAAATCTTGAAAAACCTTTTAATACTTAAAAAAAATCACCTCCCAAATAAAGTCTAAGAGTCGTAATAAACACTATAACTTAGGCTGAACCCTCAAAATTCATATCAAGCCTAAGCCTAACCAAACAACATGCATAAACATTCCAAATATTGACAATCACAGTGGAGAGATAATTTCAATCCAATATGTACTCTCACGTAACAATAACATATTTGGAAGAGGGCTCAACTCAACTCTCTATGCAAAAACAACACATAATTGGGGGAGCTCTACTCACCTAACCACATATCCAGTCACATACATAATATATTTAGAATATTTTATAGACTTATTGTTATAAAAATTTATAAATTTTTTTTTAGTAAATTAGGGTATTCTTATACGTGTTTTACAATTTATAAAAAATTAATCTTTTCAAAGTTTGTGATTATCTCTTACAACATCTTCTTTATAGATCGAATTTAAATTCTTCTTTTAGAAGAACGTAGATCTTATTACTGCACTCAATACTTATTAGTAACAATTTATAAATATTTAACACTGTGATCAAAAGAGTACAAAAATATATATAAAAGTCATAATATTAAACATTACCTATCACCTTAAAAAATATAAACAGATATAAGTAATTAATTAATATAATATTAATTTATAGAGATATACATGTATCACAGCATTTATAACTAGCTCGAATCTAATACAATCATATTAATAGAAATACACAAGCAATACAACAGACCATGTAAACGTAATAATATATGGGAGTTGATGCCTCACTCAGCCATTATTATTCAACGTCTGTCAATTAAATTTAAGTGGTGTCTGACATATACCTGCAGGTACAACGTTTGTGTGTGTTTGTTGAACGTGAATATTGAAAAGAGGAAGCATCTTTGAAGTCATGGCTCTCTCTCTCTGCGTTCACGTGCAAACGTTTTCCAGCATGAAATTGAGTAGAACAGAGACGAAATGAAAGAGCTTAAATGTGGACCTTGACTTGGAAAGGTGACCCAAACTCAACTGCTGGTTTTCACTTTCCTCTAACCTTCCCTTACTCCACTTTTTATAGTGATCCACGTGTTGTCTGCTCCCTCAAATGTGTTGTTTTGGTGAATACCCACTTCCTAAAGACTTATCATTCCTTTCCACCCATTTCACATGCTCTAATTCACTTCATTCTTCATATTTTTCTTTGGTGGGAGGAAAGGTTTCAATTTTAATTTTTATTTAAATTCAAAGATTATAAGAATGATTAAATTTTAAAAATTAATTAAATTATGATAAATTGACAAATGAGTATTTTTTAGTGTTTGAAAGGAAAGAGAAATTTTTTTTTTTAAAGATATTTAGAAATTTTAAAAGGAAAACCTTCTTAATCCACTGGTGGATCGGAGAATGAAGGTTTTAAAAATTCCAAAAATTTTATTTTAAATCTTAAAAAACTTTTTAATTAATAATTTAAAAAACCTCCTCTCAATTAAAGGCTTAGATTCATAATAAATGCTATGGCTTAGACTAGTATAACTCTCAAAGCTTATAGCAAGCTTAACCTATTAAACATATCTACCTATATTCATAGAGCATGCATAAACCTTGCAAATATTGATAATCACAATGGAGATAATTTCAATCCAATATGTCTAACAATAACATATTTAGAAGATGGCTCAACTCAACTCTCTATCCAAAACACACTTATAAAAAAAGCATATAAGATAAGTGGGGAGCTCTACTGAATCCATATTAACACATAATCACATATTCAATCACATATGTAGGGTATGTTTAATATTATCATTGAAAATACAATTGAGAAAATAAATTTTTTAAATATACTAGTTAAAGTATTAAAAAAAAATTCAAAATTAAATTTAATAAGTTTTAATAATAAAAACATTAAAATAACAAAACAATTTTTTTATAAAATTACTTTTTTAAGAGTATCTAAAATGATATTTTTACTTAGAAAATCTATTTTGGCTCTCAAACCTCAATACCAAATAGGCATATAATATATTTATAACATTTTATAGACTCTAAGTAACTTAGCAAATTGTTCTAAATTTTTTTTTTTGGGTAAATTAGGGGTTATTTTATATTTATTTTACAATTCACATAAGACTAATCTCTTCAGAGTTCGTAATTGCCCCTCTCAACAATGTCTTCTCCAAAAATTAAACATTAATTTTCCTCTTAAAAGTAAGTGAACCTTACCATTGCATCCTACACTTGTTGATAAAAATTATTTAGTACAGTCTAAAACTGTAATTAAGACAGTGCAAGAATATATATAGTAAAGTCATAATATTAAACATTTACCCATAACCTAAAAAAAATATCAACAGGAATAAACAATCAATTAATATAATATTAATTAATAGAGATATACAAGTATATCACAACATTTATAACTAGCTCGAATCTAATACAATCATATTAATAGAAATACACAAGCATTACAGCAGATCATGTAAACATATATTATGAATTACAAAACCACTCATATAATCCATAATAATATATAGGAGTTGGATCCCTAACTCAGCCATTATTATTCAACGTCTATCAATTAAATTTAAGCGGTGTCCAACATGCCTGCAGGTGCAAACGTTTGTATGTGTGTTTGTTCAACGTGAATATTGAAAAGAGGAAGCATCCTTGAATTCCATGGCCCTCTCTCTCTCCGCGTTCACATGCAATCGTTTTACAGCGTGAAATTGACTAGACCAAAGACGAACTGAAATAGCTTAATTGTGGACTTTGACTTCAAAACGTGTCAGTCGTTGGTTTTCAGTTTCCTCTTACCTTCCCTTACTCCACTTTTTACGGTGATCCCACGTGTTGTCTTCTCCCTCAAATGTGCTGTTTTGGTAAAACCGCACTGCCAAAAGATAAAATAATATAATAATTTAATATCAATCGCGCGTGACTTGAATACATGACGTTTACCAGAATTCTATTTCTTTTGAATATTTTTAACTCGTAGGTCACCTTTTAAATTGAATTCAAAGAATTAAAACCCTAATTGCGGAATAGCATGTGAGGTAAAATCACGCATCGCTTGAATATCTTATACTCATTAGAGTTGTATACTCTTTGAGTACTTTCAATTTACATTCTAATTTTTTGGTTGGGCTAAAGATTCAAAGATAATTTTAATAATTTATTCAAAATTATTGTAGTTTTATTTAATTGATCAAAATTGAAATTAAAAAATAATATTTTATTTATTAAAATTTTCTTTTTTTATTATCTTTCCTCTATTTCTTTAAATCAATTTTTTATTTAAATTATATTTGATTTTTAATAAATATAGTATTGTTTTTTATTTAATTTTAATAAATTTAATAAAATTGCTATTAATTTCAAATATTACTTCTCAATCACCAAAATTAAAAGATTTAAATTACATCACAAATTCATGTAAAAGTTGTTTTTTTAGTGTAATTAGGCTTAATATAAGAAATAAAAATCCCAAAAGCCTTTTTCAAAAAAAATAAATTAATGTATTAAAAAATCCCTAATGATATCTTGTAATGTAAATTTTTTTTTTCTAGAGAAATAAAAATATACTGCCTTTTGAGAATTTATTACCTCTATGACTCGTAAAATAAATTAAATTACTAAATATTAATAGGGGAACAGACTGTACTAATTAATATACTTCATTAATATTAAAAATTAATCTTCAAACATTGTAGAATTTTGTAGATATAAGGTTGTGCTAAAATACTCTAAAAAGTTATTAATTTTAAAACTTTACTTAACATTTATGAGAAGAAAATTAAAAAATGATGGTACGTCCACATATTACATTATGTTGTATTATTATATGACTAGCTCCTTGCCTCATTTTAATGTTATCTCTCATTTTCTTCATGAATTTTAACATTGATTCTCCAATCATACTCTCAACAATTAACAAAAATTAAAATAAAAAAATTAAGTACTCACACTTGCATGAACACTCCATGTACTTACAAATTCATAATTTTATGAAACATCATCGAGTGGTACACGAGTACGGAAACCTAGTGGCCATTTAATATAATATGATACAGAAAAAATAATTACAATTCACGTGTCTACTACATAAATTAAATAAAAAAATAATTTTATATCATATTTAAGAGCTTGCATTGCTCTTATTATTACAATTGCTATTGAAAATAAATAACTTCATAAATAGATTAATTAGAGAATATTGAATTCTAATTTAAAATTAATTTTATGTGTTTTAGTTATAAGAGTTTTAAAATAAATATAATTTTTATTTTTTTTATTATAAAGATAGAGAGGAGAGAGTCGAACTTAGATCTCTCAAATTTAGAAGGTATTTGATTTGACTTATAAATTGATAAAACCTATTTATAAATAAAAAAATCATAAATAAAATAATATTTAGTTTGACTTATAAGTTAAAAAATTACTTAAAATAAGTCAGAAGTGATAATTAAGGTATTTTTACTTATGTCTTATTTATTTATTTTAAAATTATATTTTGACTAAGTAAAAAATTATATTATTCTAATAATTTTTTAAAATATAAACACTATACTCATTTTAACAATAACACTTAATGATATATCCTTATTGATCATTTTGATAAACTAAGTTACTCTTAAATGTATTAACTTTTTTTTTAATACAATTAACTTTAACTAATACTAAAATTTAAGATTTCATAATTTTAAAAATAATTTCAGTATTATTAAATTAAAATTTATTATTAATTAACTGAATTTAGATAAAAATTTTTATTTTTTCATATTCTTGACCAAAAGGCAAGTATTTCTTTTTTCATATAAAATATTATGTTGTCTAAAGATAAATGGGTATAATGGGATGGCTTCTTTGAATTAAATAAAAAAATAGATAAAGTTACCATTGAAAGACCAAAGTAGTGTTGATGTGAACGAGGAAATTGAAGGCTGTCTACCAAAATTGAAATATTTAGTCTTTACTCTGCATGCCGACAATAAAACTTTGACCTCCTAATCCTTCGTAGTAATTATTAATTGTCACAAAGCTTTGTTTTTTTGTTCCTAATTAATCATTGTACTTTTTGATCATTAATTCAGGTTTCGATTAATCCAAAGGAATTAGATCCTCTACAGTTGTGCTAATTATTCTTCTCTTCCTGTATATTTTGTCATTTACAATGCAAACAAGCCACATCACCAACATATTTATTTATTTTTTTACTCTTTAAACACATTTTTTTTTAATTATTTTGGATGATAATTACATTTAATGTTATATGCTAGAGATATAAATATTATAATTTTACTTTGCACTAAAAATATTTTAAAAAAAAATATGACAGATTTACGGATTAATCGTTAATAATATTATTTAACAATAAATTTATATTATATTAACGATAGATTTAAGATAGATTTATTATTAATTCGTAACTAAATAAATCATATTATTAACTACTTATTTTTAAATTTGTCGCTGAAAATATTATTTTTTGAAATGAGACTAAAATTGAATTTATTATTATTAATTAGTCAAATTTGGGTGTTAAATAAAAAAAAATTGTTATCATCAATAAATTTTAATTCAGCAATATTAAGATTATTTGAAAAATATGAAATTTTTAGTTTGAGTCTCAAATAATGAAAAATCAATTAAAAAAGTTATTAGAATAATAGTTTTTTAATCTGAAAGTATATTACTCTTCTACAGATCTAAGTTCGAGTTCCACTTTCCCAATTCCATATATATAGAGAATATTTTATGATTGAGTAGATATTGTATAATAAAAAAAAATGTGAAATCTTGACAATCTCATCATTCTTTATAAGTATTTAATATCAATAACTTTTAACTTTATAAAAAAAGATATTTGTTTCAATTAATTTAGGAAAATGTAAGGACAATGTATTAATGTTATTTCCTGCAAAGAATGCTAAACCTACACAATTCAAATTCAAAAGGAAAAAGGAAGAATGTATACATTAATTGAAAGTTTGTTTTAAAGAAAGTCAATACATAGCAATTTTCATGTCCATATTGAGTTGCTCATGATGCTATTGATGAAAATGTCCTCCAAATTAACTACTCTTATACCTAGCTCCATTAATGACAAATTGACAATAAAGGTTATTGTAATAGATATGTTTAGTGAGACACTACACTAGTGTTATGTCTCGACATTTCAAAACAAACAAATTAGCTCTTAGAATCTATCATAAATTAGTGATGGTGATGAAAGGTTAACCCAATCAAATTTGCCTAACAATTTTGACAATGGATTAGTGGTCCTAAACCCATATAAATTTGGACCAACAAAAAGCAAATAAAACCCTTTCCATGTCCCCTTCCATTAATTCTTTGCTTTTAGGTAGTTGTTTATAATTTTTTTTTAATTTACTCAATAAAGTCTGTAATGAGAGTATTAGAGAAAAGGTAGGAGTGGTACTAATTGAGGATAAGTTGAGAGAAGGGAGATTGAGGTGGTTTGGTCATGTGAAGCGTAGACATATGGAGGCTCTAGTTAGACAAGTAGAGCACATTAAGTTAGATGATAGGAAAAAAAAAAAAGGGGTAGATCTAAATTGACTTGGAGGAAAATAGTACAACATGACCTAAAAGCATTACAAATTTCTGAATATTTAACCAAAAATCGTTTAGAGTGGAAAAAGCGAATCCATATAGTCGACCCCAAATTTGTGGGATAAAAGCTTAGTTGAGTTGAGTTGTACTCAATAATTTTTTTGTCCTGAAAAGTTATTTAGTACTCTCACTTTAATTTACTTAATAAATATTTTATATGTTAACATTTAACACTTAAATTTTATAAAAATGTAATTATTAATTATCTAAACATTATAAAAATATGAGGAAACGTTAGAGTATGTGTAAATTATGTCCGCATATAAGGATTACATGATTACACCTTTATAAAATTGAAGTATCAAGCGTTAATAAAGTAAAGATAAGGGTGTTAGGTGAACTTTTAGAACACGAAAACAAAGAAAAAAAAGGAGCAAAAAGGGAGTTCCCTTTTCCCCTTCCATTCCAAAAGCAACACTTATTGGTCTCTCCACCTTAATAAGTGATGACCATTGAGAATAAAGAAATGATGTTACATGAAACATCTTTTGGAATAGCTCCAAAATTTGGCATAAATCAAACATACATAGTCTTCAAAACTAGCAAGAAATTGTGGCGTAGCAGTTGGTGCACGTTACCCCCACATGTACATTTCTTATTACAATTAGGTATGTGTGTCTCCTAGTGAGGTGGAATTTTTTTTTATTATAAAATAAAAAATTCTTACCTATATTCAATATATTCAATTTATCATAAATTTAAAATTCATATATATGGAATTCACGTGTTTAACTATAAATCTTATATCTTGAATCTTTATTGATCGAGTTTAAATAAGAAAAATTCTTATAAAATTTAATAGTTAAATATTCGTGGATGAAAGGTTAATGATTGAAAGTTAAATTTTGATAATTAATTTAACTATTAATTAATAATTAAATTTAAAAATTTAATTTGATTGTGATAAACATATAATCTTAAATTAAAAATTCAAACACTTAAATTTTTTTTTATTGACCTCCAATATTAAATTTTAAATTTATAAACACATAATCTTATAGATGAGTCTAATGTTTCTCAATCATTGATGAAGACTTAAAACCCATGTATAACTATAATAGCTCACTTCAACTGCAAATAAACAATAATCAACAAAATTCTATTTAATGTGCTCATCAATTAGATAAATAGAAATAAGTGTATTTAAATATGTAAATTTTTTTTAACCATTGATAATAATTAAAATTTAAACTCAAGACTTCACATTTTTAAATATGACTTCATTATTATTAATTTTTTTTTTAAAAAGGATTGTTTATGGCTTTATTATTATTATTAGAGAGTGGTACGAGGTTAACAATGGGTAATTATTACTCTTTTAACTTTTAATCTCTCATTAATGTTGTTTAAATACTTTAAAGAGACTAAGTTAATCTTTTGTTTCTTTAATATTTATATCTTCTTTAAGGTTAAATATTAATCTTGGAGAATTTAGATTAATAATTACTCTCTTTACAAGTTAAAATTTATAAAGGTGACATTTAACTCTTAATTTTTTAATCTTTCATCAAATATATTTTTAAATTAAAATTTATTGGTAAATATATGGGAATTTGAAATGTTAATTTATTAATTTTTAATTTTTAATTATCTAAATGAAAGTAATATAATTTAAAATTAACCCTTTAATTAATTTTTTAATCTTCTTAATTATTACAAATGTTTAAAGAATTGTCTACTTTTCAGGAAGCATTGCTTCACAGTTTCGTGTGGTAGAAGTATACCAAGTGGGAGTATTTAAATTGGAAAATTGTTGAAGATGATAAAAAAAAAAAAAATAGAGGTAGTGGAATTGAAAATTTAATTAATTAAAACGGTGAGCTCAGCATATAATTATACAAGTAAGTAATGTCGGTTTAGCGGTGCTATTATTACTTAGATTCTCCTTAATCACTAATTTAATTTCAATTAATTCTGACGGTTACCATTAGTCTTCCTGTCCTAATTATTTGCACTAGTTGTCTTAATTAACAATTTTGTTATGTTAATTATTTATGATGTTCAATCAAATATTTTTAAATATTTTAAGCTATTCCAATCAAATTCAACTTGAGATTTTTTTTTTATTTAGTGGAAACTTGACAAGTTTTTAGTTTATATTAATTGGAGTTATAATAAATTTATTATAATTAATATACCTTTAACCTTAAAATGCAAATTATTCATGAAATTCATGTTATATATATATATATATATATATATATATGAATTTCAATTAAAATAGAAATAATATAAAAAAAAAATAAATTGCCACAAAATTAAATCAAAATGCTTTTGAATTTTGGTATATTTCCACCTAACCCAATAAATCTCACCATCATATAGGACAAGGCCATATGCATTGAATTCTTTTTTACTTTTTGTGATATCTATCTATGTTCATTTGATAAGGTTTCAAATGATATCTCTATTTGATTGATCCTTTTCATAAATTTCATGTTATAATAATTACTCTAATTATTAATGTCCTTTTCAATTTTTATATAATCTTTATATATATATATATATATACACATATATATACCTTCATTACACTACAATTTTACTAGAATCTTGTGCTCTCTTTACTAATTAATTGACATATTATTCATATAATTTAATGTTAATTTAATTGGTAAGTTAGTTTATTCCAAATGAGCATTTTTGTTATTCTTCTTTGTGAAGCACTAAACTAAGCAAGTTGCTTGCTAGTCAAACTAATTAATAAAGAAATGTGAGGTGCCTTTCAAGAACAAGCAACATATATATATATATATATATATGATGCGATTTTTCTTCTTTTTATTATTATTGATGAACAATAAATGTAATTTATTATTGCCCATGTTTTTTTTTTTTTAAAAATTAATAAATAAGCATAATTGGATGTAGAAGACGTGCATCCATGGTCTTTGAGTCATACATTTCAATCAAATTGTTCTATTTGTCTCAATTCCACTCATTGGCCATGAACTCTTGTTAAATATAATTAATGTATTTTGTTACATAGATTGGACCGACCTTAACGTATGCATATATTATAATTGATTAAATAAATTAATTTCAACACAACATATACTATTAGGTACAATTTAGTAAAAAATAGAGAGTTGTTCAATCAATAATTAATTCTAATTTTTCAATGATAAAATCAACTTACTCATAATTTGTAAATGTAAGAAAAATATTTATATTATTAATTTTAATTAAAATTTAAATTTAACATCTCATAATTTTAAAAACAATTTTAGTAATGCTGAGTTAAATTAAATTTTATTAATAAAATAAATTAAAAAATTACAGTGAATATATTTTAATTATGTTTAATAAAATAAATTTAAATAACAGTTTAACGATTTAAAATTTACATTTTATTATTATAAATTTTAAATTTTAATTATAATTATTTTTAATTTTAAAAATTAATAAAATAATTTATTTATTTATTTATTCGAATGACCTTATTTTTATTATACTAGTTCAGTAAATCTTACAAGTTAGGAGGCATCTGTCTCCCGTGCAATTGCACAACAGCGAAAACTGCCGCACCAGCCGGCAAGCCATCGCCATCGATGACCGACACTTGGTTGGGTGACGCGTATAATAACGCATACTCTCCTTTCCCTTTGCTCCGCTGACGTGGCGGTCAGATAACCCTACATGTTTCCCTCATTTCTCCCTTTCTCTAGGCGCTGTGGGCCCCCTTTTTCCTCCGCATTTATTGGTACACCTTAGTTTTTGTTTTAGTGGGTCCCTTGCTTACGTGGGACTTGGAAGTGGAGGTGAAAATAAATAAAGACGTGTAAAACGGATATAAATTTAATTTCAATATATGAAAATTAGTCTTAAAATATTACATAAAATATAAATTTAATTAAAAAAAAAACAATATTATAAAGAATAAATTGCACAAAATTAAATCAAAATGCTTGTGAATTTTGGCATATTTCCACTACCAAGTAAAGCTATCATCATCATCATCATCAGAAGAGAAGACCATATGCAATGAATTCTCTTTTTACTTTTTGTGGTATAAATCTAATTTCATTTGATAATGTTTCAAATGTTATCACTATTTTAATTGATCTTTTTCATTAGAGTTTAGTAAATGGAACTGAAATGAATGATTAAAATTAAATTAATTAAATTTTTATATTTTAAAAATTAAATTAAATTAAAACACATAAAAATTAAAATCAAATCATTTTAATTTGATTCAGTTTGGTTCAAATAGATTAGTTTTTAGACTTTAATTGATTTTTTAATTTAGACTCTATTCTTAAATTATTTGATGTAATTTTCATTTAGAATCAATAAAATTAAATAATTTATATATATAAAAAATACACATAATACATAAATTTTTTTATAAAAATAAAACAATTTAAAAATTAATAAAACTATTCAATTTAATTTAGTTCAACTGATTTTTTCTCTAAAATCAAACTTAACCAAAATAATTGAAATTCTTAAATTATAAAACCAAATCAAATTATCAAATTAATATAATTCAGTTTAATTTATTCTATTCAAATAGAATAGTGCTTACTTCTACCTTTCATTAATTTCATATTATAATTGCTTTTAAGTCTTATTGAACAAAAAAAATATCTAAATATTTTGATTTTAAAAAATATAAACCGACTTTTAGGATTGGAGTCATATAACCAAAATTTTAAAATCAATTTGAAGATTGTTTTTATTTATTTAAAATAGTAATTGATAAAAAAAAATTCTATTAATATATTTTATTATAATTAATAAAATTAATTCTAAAATTATGAGATTCAGATATAATTACTCTCTAATTGAAATATATAATTTAAAATTAATTATTTAAATATAATTATCAATTACAAAAATTTTTAATTTTTTATATTTTATCCAATTTTTTGTATGGCTATAATTATTTTTAAAAAAAAAAAATAAAATCACTTTTAAAAGTTATTTTTGTCGGACAACTATATACTTTTATTTTCAAAATACATAATTATAACATGTGATGCTTCAATTCCACTAATTGCACAGTAATAAATGAGAGAATTGTGTGGAATTAGCTTTTAAAAAAAATCAATTAAATATTATATATAATTTTATTTCAAATTATTTTCTCTTCCAAAAGAAAAAAAATTAGGAACTGTAGAGGAAAAGAGGCCCACGTGATTACCTTAGTTTCTTCCTTTCTCTGCGTGTCTGGGCCCCACCTTGCCCCCTTTTAACCCTACATCTATTGGGACACCTATGTCATTACTTAGTTTTTTCTTGCGTTTTATAAAAAATTATTATACACCGTAATTAGCCGCCCTTCGTAATGGGTCTCTTCTTTTACGTGAGAGGTGGCGTGGCTACTCACCGATGCTAGTGACAGCTTCCACTATATAAGGCCGAAGGAGCCAAGCCTTCCTTATCACACACTGCAGAACCAAAGATACTTTCTTCTCCTTCTACGTTCTCTCTTCCTCAAACTCTCAAAACTAACAATTACTCTCTAATGGCTGTTGATGATGCTCTTTCATCGCCCTTGGGTCCTCCAGCGTGCGAGAAGGATGCGAAAGCTCTTCAATTCATTGAGGAAATGACTAGAAATGCTGACTTGGTTCAAGAGAAAGTCTTGGCTGAAATCTTGAACCGAAACAAGCATGTTGAATACTTGAAAAGGTTCAAATTGGATGGAGCCACTGATAAAGATACGTTCAAGTCTAAGATACCCATGATTACCTACGATGATCTTCAGCCTGATATCCAACGTATCGCTAATGGAGATCGCTCTGCTATCTTGTCAGCTCACCCCATTTCTGAATTCCTCACTAGGTATACACCAATGACTCTTAAATTCGCTTTTCAAGTCTCTTTATCTGTAACAAAATTAGATTTCTTGGGCTAATTTTTTATTTTCTTGAAAATAATTCTTAATAGTTCTGGCACATCAGCTGGTGAAAGAAAACTCATGCCAACAATTCAAGAAGAGCTGGATCGTAGGCAATTATTGTATAGTCTTCTCATGCCAGTGATGAACCTGTAAGTTCAAGAATCCAACAAACGCGTTCTAATTAGTTCTAAATCCCACTTCATTAAATTCGATCCACATGCTTGTGTTCCTCCTGTGTGTATATATATATATATATATGTATAGTATACCTTTTGCTAAGGACAAAAGCGGAATTTATGCAACAGGTACGTGCCTGGCTTGGATAAAGGCAAAGGCCTATATTTCCTGTTCATCAAATCTGAAACAAAGACCCCTGGTGGGCTCCTGGCTCGTCCTGTGCTTACTAGCTACTACAAGAGTGACCACTTCAAGACCCGACCCTATGATCCCTACAATGTCTACACTAGCCCCAACGAGGCCATTCTCTGTGCAGACTCCTTCCAAAGCATGTTCACCCAGATGCTATGCGGCCTCCTGGAGCGCCAACAAGTTCTCCGTGTTGGTGCAGTATTCGCATCTGGCCTTCTCCGAGCCATCAGGTTTCTTCAGCTGAACTGGCGAGACCTTGCTCTGGATATCGAGTCAGGGACGCTAAACAAGCGTGTTACTGACCCTTGTCTAAGAGATTGCATGGTCAAGATCCTGAAACCCAATCCAGAGCTTGCAGAGTTTATCAGATTCCAGTGTTCGAAGGAGAATTGGGAAGGGATTATTACAAGAATTTGGCCTAACACTAAATACCTGGACGTGATTGTCACTGGAGCCATGGCTCAGTATATCCCTACCTTGGATTACTACAGCGGTGGCTTACCATTAGCCTGCACCATGTATGCCTCTTCAGAATGTTACTTTGGGTTAAACCTCAACCCAATGTGCAAACCATCAGAAGTTTCCTATACAATCATGCCAAACATGGCCTACTTCGAGTTTTTGCCCCACGAACCTCACTCAGCCGGTTTGACTTGTGACTCACCTCCCAAACTCGTTGACCTTGTTGATGTTGAATTGGGTAAAGAATACGAGCTTGTTATCACCACCTACGCAGGTTTGTGCAGGTACCGAGTTGGTGACATCCTCCGAGTCACCGGGTTCCACAACTCAGCTCCTCAGTTCCATTTCGTTCGAAGAAAGAACGTGTTACTCAGTATCGATTCGGACAAAACTGACGAGGCTGAGTTACAAAAAGCGGTTGAGAACGCGTCACAACTCCTACGTGAATACAACACAAGCGTAGTTGAATACACGAGTTACGCAGATACAAAGACGATTCCAGGTCACTACGTGATATACTGGGAGTTGTTGATCAAAGACTCAACGAACTCACCGAGCGAGAAAGTACTGAGTGAGTGCTGCGTTGCAATGGAAGAATCGATGAACTCAGTGTACAGACAAGGGCGAGTTGCAGATAACTCAATAGGTCCACTAGAGATACGAGTAGTGAAAAATGGAACATTTGAAGAGCTAATGGATTATGCAATATCAAGAGGAGCATCCATCAACCAGTATAAGGTTCCAAGGTGTGTGAATTTTACACCAATCATGGAGCTTCTTGATTCCAGGGTGGTATCTAGACATTTTAGCCCAAGTTTGCCTCACTGGACCCCAGAAAGAAGAAGGTTATGATGAGATAAGGATATGTTTGGCACAGAACAAATTGAAGTTTCTGAAATGGATAATGGCAGATAGAATTATTGTAGAATATTGATTTTGCTTTTTGGGTTTGCTTTTGGAAGAAAAGGGTTGAAGTGTAAGTTTGAATAGGATGTTTCAGAGGGGTCAGGTTTTGTATTTCGGTTCAATTAACCAAATGGAAATGATGTGACTATGGAGATGCTTTGTCTAATGAAATGTTATTTTCACCTTGTAATAGAAACATCATTGTTTTTTCTTAGTCTTTTTTTGGTCATGAAATGCTTAATTATCATTCATTTTTATGATTTTTTGTTTTTTGGGTGAGGACATCCTCATTGCAAATAAATTAATTTTGAAAAAAAAAAGATAATAAATTATTTAAATAGCCCATTAGGGATGTCCAACTATTTCTCCTTCTATTTTTAATGTATAAAGAGTGGGTAGATATGGATTCAAGTCTTTCATCTATTTATTTTAAAGTTATTTACTTTTATATAAAAAGCAAAAAAAAATTAACTTCTATTGTATAATCCATCAGTGTGTCTCTATTAAATCTTAAAAAAAAAAAAAAAAAAAAAAAATAATAATAATAATAAAAGACCTTGAATCTAAACTATAATACAAGAAGGTATGACAAATATTTGCTTATCTTCTTCAATGGTTTTGTGGGTCAATAAAAGAAGCAAACTGTGAATGATAGAGGACAAGGCTTAAAAAAAGTTCATCAGAACTCTGAACTGGTGGATAGAACGAGCTGTCTTGTTTTACTGGAACGGTACAAAGAGGAAGATATTATTTAAAAACATAATAGATTTTATGAACAATATATAGTAAAATTATACAGGTATATGTGATGTATAAATATTATAAATATAAATTACAGATAAATTTCAATTTCTAATTGAATTAGTCTAATTATTAAAGATTGTAGGAATTATATAATATAGATAAAATGGAAAAGGAAAAGGATTCGAGGTTAAATAAGTTTAAAATTAAGTTTTGAGTTAAATAAGTATATGTATTTTTTAATTAACGTCAAATAAATTTACACATAATAAAATATTATTTTTTTTTATTTTTAAATGATAAAATATTCAAATAATAATTTTAATATTAAATAATTAAGATTAATAAATAATTTTTAATATTTAAAATTAGGAAAAAATAATATTTTATTAGGTGTGAACTTATTTGGTCTTATTAGAAAATAAAAAAAAAATTTATTTAGGCCAAAATTTAATTTTGTGTTTATTTAACCTCTACTAAAAGCATAAGGGTTTATTTGGATTTTTTTTCCAAATGGAAAATATAGAACTTAATCAAGAATAATTTTGAAAGTCTAAACAATAGATAATAGATATTGCTTGTTTTGATAGGCATAAATTGAAAAAACAAAAGATTTTAAGAAAAATAAAATATAATTTAAATAATTCAAAGAAAATTAAGATTTAATAATAATTTAAGGCCTCTAACATTAACATTTACTTTTTGAAATTAGATTTTTTTTCCTGCTAAATTTCTTTTTCCCCCCGCTCAAAGTTTCCCTCCACCTCTGCAAATTCAAGGAATTATTGAAGATATTAAGACAGATTACTTTTAGTTTCACTAAAAGAGATGGCAATAAGGCGGCTCATTCTTTATCTGCCAAAGCTCTCCATGATTTTCTTTCCTCTGTGATCCCATGGAACCAAGTTAGCTTTGTTTCTTCTTGACTGTACACACTGGGAGTCAAGTTTTCAAAGTCTCTATCTTTCGTCTCCAAGATAATTTGATATATCTTTTCTTTTCTTTAAAGCTGGCTGCTATAGAAATTCTTGATGCCGACGCTTAAAAGGTAAACCTTCTTTTGGTTGATGAGTCAATCAGCCAAGCATCTATTTAAAGGTTGCTTAACAATTAATCACGCCACACAAATTCATTAATTATTCAGAATTAGAACAGATCAATTTAGTTAAACAATAACAGTAAAATTCATTATCAAGTGATAAATTAAATAGTTTTTGGACTTGACAGAACTTATATTTCAGTTAATTTATTTTTTATCCTAAAACTATAAAAAATTTTATAATATAATCTTTATGCAACGGTTTTGTTATAACTATTAATCATGATAGATTTTACCATAATCAATGGTTAGAATCTATTCATTATAGATATAACCATTGCATGAAATAATTTTACTAAAAAAAATTGATTTTTATCGAATTTTAAATCTCACAGTGTTGAAAACAACTTGGATATTATCTAATTAATTATTAGTTACAGAATTTGAAACTTTTTAAAAGAATTAACAATTAATAGTTGACATTAACATGAATTTTCCTAAATAATTAAATAACCCTTAATTAAGGCTCCGTTTGTTTAAAGGAAAATGCTTTCTTGAAAAATATTTTCTTTATTTTCCAATGTTTAGGAGTGTTTAAAAAATTTGGTCAAAAGAAAATAAGTTGTTTACCAAAGGAAAATAATCTCAAAATAAGGGAAAATAACTTTCCATTTTTAAAATCGGAAGTCATTTTTCTAACTTTCATAATACCTGACTTCGTAGATTTTGTGAATAATAACATAAAATACTAAGTATAAATCAAACAAGAAAAAATATTTTCATAAAATATTTTTTAAAAAAATTATTTTCATGAAAAATATTTTTCACATATAAATTATTTTCTATGAAATACGCGAAAAATAACTTATATATGAAAAATGATTTTTATGAAAAATGTTTATTAAAAAATATTTTCAGTTATTTAGTTGTAATTAATATTAAATTAATGGTATATGTTTATATCATATATTTTTATATTTTTAAAAGAGAAAGTAATTTTTCTTAAAAATAACTTAATTTTTCTTATGAACAAGAAAATATTTTTTTATTGATTCATTTTTTTAAATATCTCAAATGCTAAAAAATAAAAAAATATATTTTTCAAGAAAATATTTCGTGAAACAAAGGGACCTAATAAATTGTACTTTTTCTTTTTAAACTTTATTTTTTTCCATATTTGTCCTAACTACCTTGCCAGCTTACGTATAATTTGCCTATCACATTAAATGGTAGACGATTTCATCATTTAAAAAAAAAAAAATCTTTCTTCATGTGGTTATTAGCCATACACATCATATGATCAAAATCCAGAAGAAATATGTTGGGTCTCTTTCTAAGCAAAGGGGAATGGTGGAATTTAATAATAAAGGAAGATTTTGATAATCTAATTAAGAAGCTGGCGAGTTATAGCCTCTAGTGTATGTCTAATCTTATGAGCTGTTTCACTTTCTTGAGGAGCTGTTCTGAGTAGTACACACTACACACTACTAAGTTGGGTTGCCTGGTTTGTTCTCAAACAAGATCAGCAACCATTCTGTCAAGGACTAGCTTATTGTTTCCCCACATTTGGGTAACACAAGGGGACCACCTATTCTTACCCATTTAATCTTAATCACTCACCATCTTTGAATTTGAAATCTCACATTCCTGTATATTAGAGATAGCAACGGATTTAATAATTTCGGGTACCTAACCTGATCGACCCTTATTAAAATGAATTCAAATAATATATAGTCGAGTTTGAGAAATAATACTTTTCTTAGAGATTAGATCAAATTCAGGTTTTATATGATGGTCATTCATTATTCAAATCTATTTATGTGAATAACTAATTAAGTAAAAAATATATTTTTTTATAATAATATTTAAAAATATTTTTATATATTATATTTTAAATAAATGGAATTTATATATTTTACAGAATTATTAAAATTTTAAAATATAAATTATTAAAATATATATATATATATATATATATATATATATTTTATGTACATTATTAATTAAACTATCTGACGTTAAACGGATTTGAGTATTAAAAATAAAGTTTGAGGTAAAACCAAGTAAATTAAGATAAATTTTAATATGGTTTGAGATAGATTTGAGTAATATGGATAATAACTGGGTTCGGTAAGATAATTTTTATGAATATCCTGTCTATTGTCATCCCTCATCCCTATTAGAAATTACTTCAATGGTACTAAATTAAATCTCATGGATTCTCTTTGAATTAATTTTCAATTTACTTTAATTAATTAATTTTAAAATATAATTTTTATAGTAATAGTTACAATAATAAAATTAAATCGATCACTTAGTGTGGATTATTTCATTGGCTAAAGGCATATCACTCGCCTAAAAAGTGTTAGATTTGAGTATCCACTCTTTAAATCGCTTATAAAAAAAAATAACATGAAACAGATTAGGTACATATACACATTAAGATTAAATTTCACAGAATAAATAAAAAAAATAACAAACGTTATTAACTTTTATCAATGCGAAATCTTTAATGAAAATAACAGAAAAAAAAAAAAAAAAGGAAAGAGGAGGTGGGTGGGGGCAGGGGGGGCGGTGGGGGTGCAGCAAAAAAACATACGTCTTTGTCATTCTAGGGCTTTGAATGGCAGAGATTGAAGAGAAGACTAAACAGTTGATTAATTAATACATTCGAGTATAAAAATTGTTATATATTATATTTATATAAATTAATTTATATAAAATTATTAGTGTGGATAAATATTTAAAGAAACTAATTAGTATCTCTAAATGAAATTATTAGCTTTGCTAATAACATGATTTCTTGTAATGATTGAACAAACCGTGTCCATAATGGTAAAATGAGGTGTCCCAATTTGTTAAAGGGGAAGGAGGGTAATTAGAGCATGTTTTTGTCGTTTTCAACTCTATATTCATGAGTAATTTCAACGTTGGATAAAAGTTCTGGATAATTTTGGCCTAAGAAGTGGGTGGTATATTACACTGTTACACCTCATGAAAAACGTGCAGAGCTGGAGCCTTCATGGCGGTTTCTTCATAACGAATTCAGCCTTACATGCGATGGGAAGGAAAAAAAAACTTTTTCTTTTTTTTTTTTTTAAAAAATATAAATATGTGAATCTCATTATTTTAAATTCAGAGACGGAACTAAAAATTAGTTTTTGAAATCAAAAATAAATATTAAAAAGAAATTAAATAAAATCTTGATAAAAATATAAAAAATAAAATAAGATATGTAATATTAAGATATTAAAAATTAAATAATATACAAATATAAATGAAATTTATATAGAAGTGTAAAAGTCACAATAAAAATAAAAATATTAAAGGGGCAAATAATAATTTTCTAAAACATATACTAAATTTTATAGGTAAAATTTTAAATTTAAAAATTTTAGAGGAGTAAACAGTAATTTTTTAAAAAAAATTAAAATTTATAGGTAAAATTATAATTTTGAAAACTTTTAAGAAGCAGTAATTTTTTGAAAAATTCATTAAAATAACAACATTTAATAAGTAAATTAACTTTATCTCATTTGCATTCAATTAATAAAGTGATATTATATAATAATTTTTTACATTATATACTATATCTATATCATATAGTTTCCTAATTTCTTAAATTAGTTATAATAAACTAAAACATGAGTATAAAAATTGTGTGGTATTTGGCTTATTACTACTACTAAGACATAAAAAATTAGACTAATATATCATTTTATTTTATAATATAACAAAGCAATAATTAATTAAGAACTTTTGGCATTTTATAATTTATTTTTTTTTTTTAACATTCACATATACTCAAAAGTCTTAAATCAAAATAGCATTCCTTTTTTTTCAATTCATCTTTTTTTTTTTTTTAAATTTGTCATATGTAGTTGACAAAAATAATGCTGTTTGATGCAGTGTAGAGAAAGGAAGATTATAAAATACACCAGGAGTTTTAAAAAGTAGTGTTTCTTAGAGAAATTAAAAATACTTTATTTCTTAATTTTAAAAGATAAGCCTTATATGGTTTGTGAGGGGGGCGTATGAATATCGAGTATACCTAATAATTCATCCTAAAAAAAATGGATAAAATCATCAAATTTGTTTTGAATGCTTTGATTTGATGAAACAAATATTAATTAGACGATTTTATTGTTATTATTATAATTTATTTGTTGTGCACCACAAAAACGTGTAAACTACGAAGAGAAAAAAAGCAAATGTGAGACCTTGAACCTAGTTCAATATTGTCTTCCCATAATACTATCATGATACTTGAATATTAACGCCACTAAGGTGGAGGAGAGGAGTTGTCATCCAAGTAATAACTATGACAAAATCATTGAATAGACGTGTGTTGCAACTTACCCTCTGTAGAGGTTTACTACCCTTTTTTTATTATGAGCCTAATGACCTAGGTTCAGAATAGTGAGTATGAAAGAGGAAAAGTATTAGGTATCATCTCTGCTTAGACTTATCTTAGAATAAGGGCAAACATTTACTATTGATTCCTAAAGTTTGTCTTATTATTTTTTTTATTAAGTTCCTTAACATACATTTATGCAAGTCTAAAGTTGCACATATAATTAATTCAAATAAATCAGCCATGTACATGCACAAGTAATTTATAACATGCCAAATTACTAAAATTGGTGATGTTACACTTTTTACCATCTTGTCTTACATGCATATTTAACTAAGTTAATTATATAACAGGTTATTTCACATGTCATACATAGCATATAAAAAAAAAGAGTCCGAAGCACTTCATTCAAAATTACATGCATAAAAAAGGAAAAGGAGGTCATAAACATGTCAAAATTTGTAGGTTATATACTTAGACCCATTAATTACTATGTTCCCCTATATGCCTCTTTACTAAGCCCAATAACATGCTAAAGGTTCATTTTGAAAATAATTAAAATAAAATTAAAGCCTAAACTAAAGAAAAATGGAAGGGAATAGAAGTTAAAATTTTAAAAGACCTTTGCAACCCATAATCCAAAAATAAAATTAATCTTACAACTATTACAAAGGCATTAGGGCCCATTAACCTCATGCAAAAGATCTTGGAGTTTCATCTTGGGCTTAAGATTTGACTTGATCCATCAAATGGGTCCATCTTGCTCTTGGATGCTCATTATTGAGCTTAAAAAACTTATTTTGTTTTATTAATTAATAAAAATAATAAAATTAAAATTAAAATTAAAATTAAAATTCCTAAATAATTGTAAATTACTGCAAATAAATAAATAAAATAAAATAAATGGACAATAATTATTAAAACAAATTAGAATTAAAATTAAAATAAAATTTCTAAAAGAACAGAACTAGTGATCCTCCAAATTTTGAATGTAGTTAAGAAATTGTTCCTTAGCCAAACTCTCAATTTTCTACCTCATCTATAACTCTTTTAGGTTTCTCAATTCATGCAAAACACAAAAGAATAAGTTAGAATAACATTAGGAAACAACAGAAATCACAGGATTCCAATTTTGCCAAAAATGGCAGATTTGAACACTAAAAACATAAAAATTAATTCACATGGGAAAGTAACTTCAAAATTCATGATAAATTTTTAAGAGACTCCTAAGAAACTAGACTAAAACATAGAATAATAAACCATAAAATTGTGCACCACAGAATTAATTAAAAATCATCAATCATTACGTTAATGCAAAAAACTTAATTATCGGCAGTACAATCATAAAATTCAGTAAAAATAGTAAACTTGCCTATGAAATTCTAAAGCTCTACCATATGATAGCTAACACATCAAATTAAAGTATAGTAAGAATACACACATTTATTCATACAAAATTTAATATAGAAAAATAAAACAAACTGCTGTTACCGAAAATTAGATAAATTTGAGCAATGACTTTATAAAAATTATTCCTATTAATCTATAAGTAATTAGACAAACCTAAAAATATAGACATCTTAAAGACATACCACGAAATAAAAACTCAAAATAAACAATCTATGACATGAAAGTAATTTTAAAAAAATCGGATTGCAAAGAAACATAATCAGACTTACATTGAAATTAACTTTTCATCAGAAATTAAAGAAAAATGCTTTTGAGGTTATTCAAAAGGCTATTTCTTATGAAAACAATCCAATGAAACACTTAAAAGCCCTAAATCTAACAATAACATCACAAAAGCACTGTAAATATAAGAGAGGCGAGAATGCACTTTAAGAAACTTTAGGTGTGTATACTCTTATATTTGTGACCTTGTGAGCATGTACATTCAGGCCGTGAGGAACCCGGTGATAAAATATTTATATGACTATGAGATATATTTAGAGGCATTAAAAATAAATAATCATATGTATGGGATATTTCTTAGAAAAAATAATTTTGAAGAGTAAAAAGTGTTTAATTAAATTTAAATGAAATTTATTTTTATTTAAATTTAATTTTGAGAATTTGTTTTATTAAGAAAAAAAAAATCTAATTGGACTTTCTAAGGCCAATAAAGCTCAATAGGGTATTTTAATTAATAAATAAAGGTCACAATTCTTTTTAATTTTAAAAGAAAAATAAAAAAAAATAAAAAGTTTTTTTTTTTTAAGATTCCTTAAATCTTCTTATTTAGTAATTATATAAGCTTTCTATATAATTTTTTGACCTAAACCTTATAAATACCTCACAAAAAAAAAAGTTGAAGAGAGGGAGGAGAAGAGAGAACAATGATATACAAGAAAAAAACTCTCACTCCGTTTCTCCGATTAGGTAAGTTTTCCCCATCTCCCTCTTTCTTTCTTTTTCTTCAAGAAACTTTTAAGATCTCTTTAAATTATGTGTTTTAAATTTTGAATATTCAAGGAATATACCATATATCTATTTTTTCATGTTTATGTGCCTTTAGATTGTCTTATATGTTCATAACATTTATGTATATGTAAAAATTTTAAGGGTGAAAACAACTCTCCACATATTTTTGTTGCTATCACTTTATTTTTAATTAATTTTCACATACTTTTATTTCTATAAAAATTGTATAAAAATTATATTTGTAATCTTCATAAAACTTTGATAATTTTAGCCTCAAGAATTATAAAAAAAGCTGTCAAAATGAATAAGTTATGGCTATTCAAAATTAGGGTATCTACATATCATGATTTATAGTATAGCCGACTTTCAAGGCTTATATCTCCCTCAATTCTTTATCTTTATCTTTTTCTGCAATTCTTGGGTTTAAAATTAAATTAAGATGTTGTCTAACTTTTTTCATTGGTTTCATGAAAAAAATCTTTTGTAGTTTGAGAGATATTACAGTTTTAAAGAAGTATGACAAATATAATACTATTAAAAGTTTCGATTTTTATAAATTATTTGGTAATGATTTTGATCTGGTTATTAATTTTATAATTTAAATGTTGTTTGATATTGCTCCTATAATTTTTCTGTAATTTTTTTATACTTGTTTAGATATTTTTAGAAATTCAAATTTAAATAGTAATTTTTTTTGGGTGTTCAAGTTTTTAATTGTATCTTGGTCTAATTTTAATGATGTATATGATTATATATTGTATCATAAAGTGTTAGAATTAGGTTAGATGGACCCATGGCTATTGTATAGTTTTAGCCCATCAAAAGCCAATATTGAAAGTGATTAAATTTCTAATTGTAATGTTTATTTTATTTTTAAAAATAAATTGATAAGTAGTTCTAACTTAAGTACCAAAAAAAGTAATAATTATGTAGAGATTAATGTAGCTTAACGGGAGTAAGACAAGCATTAACTTGCTATACTAAAAGAGAATGCTCTTCTTTAAGGGTAGCTTATCTTAGTGGCAACTGCAATAATTAAAAGGTAAGTTTTCCTTAAATTTTTTTGAGATAATAATTTTACATGTAATATGTTGTAATAATAGGATTTACTTGGTAAATAATAAAATCAATTTTATTTGTATCTTTAACCCATTTTTGTATTGAAATCTAATTAAATAAATATTAGGTAAATTAAAATTAAATCTTCTTTGTATAAAAAATGGACTTTGGCATATAAATTAAATTTAATTAAATACTTGATAAATTGTTAAATAAATTGGCATATTAGAAATAATTTTTTTAGGTTGTAATTGTTTGAGACCTTTGTGTGTTTATTAGAATAAATTATACATATACATAATTTATTTAGTTTAATTATCCTTGAGGTAACTTGATAAGTAAATAAATTAATTAGTTACATATAAACTTATAGTTTTTTTATAAACTGAACTTGTTTGTAAATTAAATTATCAATAATAAATTAATTTTAGTCATTTGGTAAATTTTACTTAATTTAATTTAGCAACATTATAGATAGGGAGTACTTGTGCATGAAAATTATTTGCAAACAACAATCCCTCTTTGAATTACTTGCGTGTGTAGGTTTAGAAATTTCATTTTTAAGTAAGAAGTTTGATAAAGGAATAATAAATAAGATTTTTTGAGAAACATTAGTGGAAGACTAATACTCGAATTAATGAGGTTTGACTAGCCGTAAAGGGTGCATAATACTTTCTCCTTATGTACTCACTATCCCGAACCTAGTCATTGGACTATAATGATGACGGTTGTAGAATCTCTACAAGGAGTAAGTTACTGTCCATGACCCTATCAAAAAATTGAGTGCATCAATCAAATCCCTTCGATTGTCTCTTCGAAAATTGATGCCTTAATCAGATGTCTCTCGAAAAAAATAATGAATATGTCCCAGCAATTACTCGGGTGGTGAATTTTGTCTGTCTATGCCTTTGTAACATAAATCCTTAATACCATGATAGCATTATGGGAAGACGGTACTTACTAGTGGACTCAATTCTATTAAGATTATATAAATTACATGTCTATGAAATGTTGTCTAAGGTAGTGGTATTTAAATGAGATTGATATAACTCTACCATCTTTCTTGGGCATTACCTAGTGCACTTTATGTAATCCTAGTAGATAATATTTTGCCTCACGCTACATGACCCCCTCACCCCACATGGTACCCATATTAGATTTGAAGGCATGGAAGCATGGATTTAGGGCCATTAGAATATTGAATTTCAAAAATTATTCTAGGTTATATGCATAACATACCAAGTAGCTTATGAACCTCTATAACTTCTAATGCCCTCTAGCATAACAAATCACACTTTTGGCACACATTAGGAGTTCATTTGCCATTTAAGATTGAGAATTAACCATTAATTCATTAAACCCTAGCTATTGGAAGAGTTGAATTCAACTAACCTCCAAGGCACTGAATCAATCTTTCTTACTCCCTTTGGGTGCTCCTAGGGCTCCAAATATTGCCTCTCTAGCTTGTCCACTATGAGCCCACCAATGGCAGGCCCAAAAGTCCCTTTAAAAGCTTGCCAACCACTTGAACTTTAGAGGTTATGCTTTGATGAGGGTATAATGGATGTATATGGGACTAGAAACTCTTTCTAGCAATTTTAATTCAAAGGAAATCAAGGTTTTTCCCTTAGAATTAATGGAGAAATCAAGAAGAGGGAAGTTTGGCCATTGTTGCCATCCAAGAGTAAGAGAGGAGGAAGAAGAACAATTTTCTTCTTCTTTCTTCGTTTATATACAGAAGACAAATTGACTTAAATGCATTGCCACATGTCATGCTAGGATTTAATCTTGCTTTTAGAAGACTTAATCACATCAAGCCTATGACATCCTTACTTTAGATAGTCTGTACGTTCTACTGTTCCAATGACTAAAGTCTGATCGGACAGCCAGAATGTCTGGAACTATATTTAAACTAGAGTGAGGAATCATAAATGACTTAAATAATGACAAGAAAAATTAAGGAAAAATGAAAGAAATGAAATGGAGATAGGTTAAATGAGCCATAACTCCGACAATGGGTAACCCTAACGAGAAGTGACTATGAAGATAGTTACCGGCCCTAGACCTATGGGAAAACCCTGTGAAATAATTTTGGGGACTCCAGTAAAGGATTATGGAGGCTTAGATGACAATAGATTGCTAAGAAACAAGAAAAATTTAGTTAATCAGTATAGATAATTTTAGTTCATTAAGCAAAACGAAAGGCATTTTGGTCATTTCACCTTCAGAGATGATTTTTTACCAAATTGTCTATTTAAGTAAGTGAGATCTATGCCCTAAATTATGAATAAATATTGCTAAAAATTTAATTAAAAATAAGTAAAGAAAGAAGAAAGAAACATAAAACATAAATGAAATTAAATTGAATTATTACATAAGCACTATGTAAGAATGACATCATTAAAAATTTTCTAACCAATCACAATGAGATAAGCACAAGTAAAAAAGGCAAAGGAAAATAAATTAAATAAAAAAAAATCATCATCTTCTTCCCTTACCCAAATGGCCGAATCCCATGGAAGTTTTCTCTCCACCATTTTTACACCTCTTAAGCTCAAATTCAACTAGTTTTCTTCCATAATTTCCCTAAGTCCCAACACAAAAATTTATCCATAGACCTTGATTAAGGATTTGGGAGCAAAAAGGAGAGGAAAAACTTGAAGTTAGGGAATCTTGGACATCCTTCAAAAGAGGTTAGTGCTATTTCATCTCTCTCTTCTTTGATTATTGAAAAAATCAAGTTAAACTATGTAAGAATTCATTGAAAAATTGAGGAAATTGGTATACTTTGGAAAATCCTAAATTTTGGTCCACTTGAGAAGGTTATTTAATGGTTTAGATGTAATTAAATTTGTATACTAATGTCAATTGATGTGTATATATGAATTAGAGTTGAAATTATATGAGTTTGCATAAGATTGAGATTATGACAAATTAGGGTTTGTGAATAAATTGGGGATTGTGAATAAATTGGGGATTTTGTGCTTTGATATTTAATTGGAGTTCTAATGGTCAATTAGTGACCATTTGATATGGTATGACCTTAAAATGAAGTTGATCGTGCCAATGAATTATGGATTGGGTGAGCTGCCCTTTTGTTGGAAATTCTGAACCTTGAGTCCAGTGAGTTTGGGCAGCCATAAGTTGACTTGTGTAACTTCAATTGGTGTAAGGCCAATTAGAAGTGAAACTAAGGACACAATACCACATTTTTCATGAGGAGAGACCCTGCTCAG
This sequence comes from Hevea brasiliensis, assembly GCF_030052815.1. Lineage (NCBI taxonomy): Eukaryota > Viridiplantae > Streptophyta > Magnoliopsida > Malpighiales > Euphorbiaceae > Hevea > Hevea brasiliensis. Next base: position 25,047,322 of record NC_079506.1, read on the forward strand.
AAAACCAACCTAAAGTCACCTACAAATTGCCTAAATTCGGGTAACCAAAATCTGGACCTGGAAAAATGACTATATGAACAGTGATTATTCAAATGGCCATAACTTTGTGTAGAGAAGTCCAAATGACCTGATTTTTGAACCCATAGAAAGCTTAGACATAGTAGAACAACTTTCATGAAGAATAGAAATCCAAATTCTGACCATAAACTAATCAAATTGCTAACCAAATTTAGCTCATCAAAACTGTCAAAACCAAAATTACCCAGAAATTCTGAACATGACCAATCCGGCCAATTATGGTAAAAATGCCATAACTTGAGCTACAAAACTCCAAATAGAGTGACTCAAAAAGGAAATTAAAGTAGACACATTAAGAAACAACTTTTATGAAGAAAGTTTAGCCAAATTCTCACTGTAGAATGATCCAATAGAATAGTAAATATAAGTGACCAAATCTGAAAATTTGAAATTTCTTCCAATAAGCTTTGAATTACAATTGGCAAACAATGTCAACAAAATTGTGACTCAAATTGTGGTATTATTATGAAATTAGAATTTGTAATCCTATTATTTATTAATAGTCAAAATTTGTATGAATAATAATATGAATAGTAAATACAATGACACAAAATATAAGAACTAAATTGCTCGAGAAAATTAAGGTATGAAATTTGGAATCTATGAAATGTTCATGGATTACTTGGAATAGGAATGGTAATTCACCTAAATGACTTAATGAATACCTAAATCATGTGAGTATGTAGTTGGGGCTTGTATCCCCATCACAAATAGAACTCATAATACATTAGTAATATAACTTAAAATATGAAATGTAATTAATGTAAATGTATTGGTAAATGTATAAATGAAGTAAAGCTATCATTAGGATGTGTGAATGGGACATTTGTTCCCATCATGAGAGAGAGGAAAAAAATGCTTTGAGTATAATGGTACATAAGAACAATTGATGTGAATTGTGATCAATATGGATAATATAATAAATGTATAAATTATGATGAATGCATAAAATATGTAGAATTGTGATTTAGAAATTTATGCTTCTACTAGGAACATAATTAAAATGTTATAAATTATAATTGAAACTTGTAATGAAATAATAAAATATATTAATACTTAATGGTACTAATATGCCCACGTATTGCCTAGATATGTGTGTCAGATTAGATAGATTGGGATGTCAATAGGGGATTGTTTGAGCAATACTGTATAAGGCTCTATGCCTGTATTTATAGCTTTATGCCCTCATTTATGGCTTGTATGCCCGACTATTTGTTATCATGGCTTCTTAGCCATATTGATTGCATACGTGGTTAACGTTTTGTGTAATCACGTCCCACGGTATGACGGTCCGAGGCACTGCGATGCCCTGTGTTAGCTATATTGATTGCATACGTGGTTGACATTTTGCGTCCCATGGTATGACAACCCGAGACACCACGGTGTCCAGTGCCAAGGATCCGCTTATCCAGTTTAGTTAACCTGTCATATGTTACTTGGGCAGTAAAATTTGTTATGAATAATGGAAATTAAATAAACGAGTAAGAAAGACCTGAAATAAACTAGATTAGCTTTAAAAATTTATTTATTAGAAAGACCTTAAATGAACTAGATAAATTCTAAAATTCAATTATTATGAAATAACTCTAGGAATTTTTATTTATTATGAAATGATCTAAAATACCTAGAAAGTATTTAGTGAGGTGACAAAAAGATTAGCAAAAGAAATTTAACTTAAATAAATATTACAAATGCAGCTTCAATGATAATATGAATATAAATTGAATATTTTTATTAATTTTGTATTTTGTATATTATTACTGTAAATTTATGAACTAAACACTTCTAAAGAAGAACAAATTAGGATGAAAGATAATTAATATTAGAGATTTCATGCGAAATTAAATTAATTCTTGAATATCCAAATTATACTTCATTTCTCTTTTTATTTGTATAATATTTTCTTGTTATATTATTGCACCACTAAGTAGCAATGCTTAGCGCGATGGATTGTTTCCTTCACGCAGGTACTGAAGACAAAGCCCAGTAGACATTAGACTAGGATTTTAGAGTTCGGATCTGCAGAAGTGTCCAAGGTTGTCACCTCCTCAGCAATGCATGTAGATAGGGCCCATATAGGTCATACTAATATATTTTGTATTTTATAAATAGTTATCATATTGTTACGTAATGTAAGTTATGAAAATGAATTTAATTTGTATATCTTGTAAATTATGAATCTATGTAATTAGTTTGTAAATCATGTAAATTAATGAAATTTGGGAATTTTTTTTTATGTGAATTCAAAATGAATGGAAATGTAGGAAAATGAATATGGAACAGAAATCTACAAATGATATTTGAAATGATGAGTTGGTTGTGATACATATGGACGAGATTTTTATTGGAAATTTTTATTGAAAATTTATAATAATTTTTAAATAGGTAAATAGCGAGACACATCAAATAGTAATAAATTAGGGAAAATCTGTTAGTTTCTCCTATTAATTTAATTTATTTTAAAATATAATGAGTTTAAAATTTTTAAAGGGATAAAGTAAGATAAGATAAGGTGCTCTGGCACCAAATATAGCACGCCTTGCTTGACTACATTGTAGACTGGGTAGGGAGTGTTACAAAGCCATTTGTCAAAGCTAGATTTAATCTTCATTTAATCATCTTTTATGATCGGAAGATAAGTGGCAAGCTAGCTTGGTGCCATGTGTCACCATCCCATGGTGCCACGTGTCACCATATGAAAAGTCCAATTTGCCCTTATGTATAACCTTGAGTTCTTAACCCAAAATTATAATTTCTTCCTCAAATAAATTTAAATCAAATATAAATTGATTAATTAATTAATCTCTATTAATTAATTTCACAATAAACTCTTTAAATACAAATTTAATTTATATTATACAAATTTAATTTATATTATACATCCAATAACCTAAATTTGGTTTTAAGTCATGCTCTCATTGCAAATCAAACCTAATTAATTAATTAATTAATTAAACTCTTTAATTAATCAATTAAATCATACTTTACTTGGTGATTAACTTGTGCAGGTGTGTGACTTACTAGGCTCATTACTAATTGGCAATGAGAAATGATATTAACTCTTAATATCATTAAAACTCTTTCTTACTGTAAATGATTTTTCTAAATCATTTTAGGCATCTCATAGACCATGGTTGACACCTAGCATAGCATGTCATGGCCACCCAATCAGTAATAAGGAATACTTTAAATGAACCTTTAATCATTTGTTACCATGTACTAAGATCTCTTCGTTACAAAATCCTAATTCTAACTAGAGTCATGGTTAATATCAAACTCTATTTGCTATGAATGTTATGTTCTCTGTTAATTCCAATTATTGATTAATTAGACTTTCTTGTCAGAAACTCCTTTCTAGCTTAGTCAATCTGTCCTGACCAGGAACTTGAATTATTAAGAACAATTAAATGAACATAGGATTTTATCCCCATTTACTTAGGATAACAGATCCCATCTTGATCAACACCTATCTCCATATATAACTAGTAGGAGCCAACACATACCCGTATACCCATACACAGTACTAGTATGAAAGAAGTATCAAACTCAAACTAACTATATACAAGATAACTGTGTTATCTCAGGTCTAAAGATTATATGCACTGATATGATATATGACAATGCATTGATAAGAGTAAACTCCACGTGCTTGTCATAAGCGTCACTAGTTTCGCCTACTTATCATATATAAGTGCCTATCATGTTTGTTATGTGGCATGAGACTCACCACTCTAACTTATTAATATCTCATTTTAATACTTTAGGAATAAACATGATTACAATCTTTCTGGATAAGTCATATCCTTTGTGAAGTATCCTCGATTATGAACCAATTTATGATACTTTGTGTTAGAAATACTGTCACTCATATTCTTAATAACTTAAGAATAGAATTTCTAACAAAATATCAATGGACCTTTTCAATTACAGATAAATAGATTATGTAAACAGAAAAGTATAATTACCTTTTATTAATAAAAATATATACAAGATGCATATAAAATGATATGCTCTAAGGCATACTACTAATAATCTCCCACTAGTACTAGAGCCATTCATTATAGTATCTTAGACCCATCTTCTCAAGATGTCGGTCTAACTGAGTTTGTGACATAGCCTTTGTGAATGGATCAGCTGGATTTTCGACTGATACTATTTTCTGCATGGCTACATCGCCTCGCCCAACTATCCTCTGATAATGTGGTAGCGCCTTTTTATGTGTTTGGATTTCTGGTGAAACCAGAGTTCCTTAGCCTGAATGACCGCTCCATTGTTGTCACAATAAAGAGGAACTACTGACTCAATGGAAGGAACTACTGCAAGTTCTATTACGAATTTTTTTATCCAAACAGCCTCTTTTGCAGCATCTGATGCAACAATATACTCGACCTCTGCAGTGGAGTCGACAGTTGTACTCTGTTTGGAACTCTTTTAATTAACTACACCTCCACTACAAATGAACACAAAACCAGAGATAGACTTTCTATCATCGATATTTGATTGAAAATCAGAATCAATATAACCATTCAATTGTAGGTCGCCACCTCCATAGATCAAGAATAAATCCTTAGTTCTTCTTAAGTACTTAATGATATTCTTGACTGCTATCCAGTGTTCCAAACCTGGATTGGATTGAAACCTGCTAGTCAAACTAATAGCATATGCGATATCCGACCTAGTACACAACATTGCATACATTAAACTTCTAATAGCCGAAGCATATGGAATTCTGGCCATTTTGTCTCCTTCTTCAGGTGTCTTAGGAGACATCTCCTTAGAAAGATGGATACCATGTCTTATTAGTAACAATCCTCTCTTGGAATCAAGTATGTTAAACCTTTTTAACACCTTTTTTAAGTATGGACATTGGGATTAACTAATTATTCTTTCGCTCTATCTTTATAGATGTGAATTCCAAGAATATAGGTTGCTTCCCTTAAGTCTTTCATGGAGAATATATTTGACAACCATACCTTGACAATTGTTAACATACCTATATCATTGCCTATTAATAATATGTCATCCACATATAAGACAAGGAAAGTGACAGCACTCCTACTAACCTTCTTCTAAACACATGGCTCATCCACATTTTTGATAAAACCAAATAATTTAATGGCTTCATCAAAATAGATGTTCTAACTCCTCAAAGCTTGTTTTAACCCATAAATGGATCGTTTTAACTTGCACACCTTGGAACGATCTTGGGATTCAAAACCCTTAGGTTGTTTTATGAAAATGTTTTCCTCAATGTTTTCATTGAGAAGGGCTGTTTTGACATCCATCTGTTAAATTTTATAATCATAGTATGTAGCTATTGCTAATAAAATCCTAATGGATTTGAGCATGGCAACAGGCGAGAAAGTCTCCTCATAGTCGATTACTTGCCTTTGACGAAACCCTTTCACAAATAGCCTTGCTTTATAGGTCTTTACCTTTCCATCAAAACTAATTTTCCTCTTAAAAACTCATTTATTACCTATAGGTATAATACCTTCAGGTGGGTCAATAAGATCCCAAACTTGATTCTTATACATGGAATCCATTTTGGATTTCATAGCTTCAATCCATTTAGAAGAATCTATATTTGATATAGCTTCTTCATAGGTTAAAGGATCATCTCCATGATCTGCTTCTTCATGAGCAAACAACTCTTGTTTATCTTCATGAAGAAAACCATATCTCTCTGGTGGGTGAGATATTCTGGTAGACGTGTGAGAAATTATTGTAGATGTGTCATCAATAGGCATAGGTTGACTAGATGGATCTATATCCATTTGATTTATTGGTTGGTTAGAATTCTCTAATTCCAACTCTATTTGCCTTCCTTTGCCACCTTCTTGAATAAACTGTTGTTCAAGAAATATGCCATCTCTGCTTATCACAACCTTTTGTGATGTAGGTAAATAAAAATAATATCCAAAACTTTCTTTTGGATATCCAACAAATCGACCTTTTTCTGATTTGGTTTCCAATTTATCAGTTTTCAGCTTTTTAATGTAAGCTGGACAATCCCAAATCTTAACATGCTTAAGAATTGGTTTTCTTCTATGCCATATTTCATAAGGTGTGGAAGAGACAAACTTTGATGGAATCCTATTTAGAATATGTAAAGCTGATTCTAGTGCAAATCCCTAAAAGGAGATTGGCATTTCAGTATAACTCATCATGCTACATACCATATCTAATAGGGCACGATTTCTCCTTTCAGATACACCATTTAATTGTGGCATTCTTGGAGGAGTCAGCTAGGAAATAATGCCATGCTCTTTTAAGTATTCATCAAATTCAGTACTTAAGTATTTACCTCTATGATCTGATAGAAGAGTTTTAATACCTTTTTCCGTTTGATTCTCTACTTCAGATTTAAATTCTTTGAACTTTTCAAAGGATTCATGTTTGTATTTCATCAAATATAAATACCTAAACCTTGATTTGTCATCAGTAAAGGTAATAAAGTAATGAAAATTACCTCTAGTCATTTCCTTAAATAGACCACATACATCACTATTTATTAGTTCTAAAATATTTTCAGTTCTTAACCCTTGTCTAATAAAAGGTGATCTAGTCATTTTGCCTTAAAGGCGGGATTCACAAGTTAGAGTAGGTTCAGAACCCAATGAAGATAAAATCCCCATTTTCTTCAGCCTTGTAATCCTATCTTCTGTAATATGACCTAATCTTAAGTGCCAAAGATGTTTTGGACTAGAATTGATTTTCATTATGGCATTGCATTCATTTAGATTGCTTCTATTAGATTTTTATTTATCATTATTATCCAAATAATAAAGTCCATCATGCATATAACTCGAGTCAGCATATTTATTTCCAGAATAAATATTACAAACATCATTTGTGAACTGAAATTCATAACCATTTCTAGTCAAACTAGATATAGAAATGATGTTCTTAAAAGCATCAGGTACATATAAAATATTATCTAAATACAAAACATGTCCATACATGTACAAAGATTTAGATCCTATCCCTAAATCTTCAACAGTTGAGCCATTGTCAATCTGGAGTCTAACATCTCATGCCTGCAAGCTACTACTACTTGCTAGTTCCTGCATATCAAAAGAAATGTGAGAACTCGCACCAGTATCTAAAACCCAAGTTGTAGATGAACTAGGAGCATCATCTAAATCTAAATAACAAGATATAGACATACCTTCTAAAGGTTTATCTTTCTTATCCTTCAGAGACGCAAGATACTCTGGGCAGTTCCTTTTCCAGTGTCCATCCTTCTGGCAGTGGAAACACTTTCCTTTGCCTTTGTCATCTTCAGTCTTGCCCTTCTGTTTGGCTATTTTCTTGGAAGGTCCAGAAACTTGAGGTTTCTTTTTCTTATTGCCCTTTTTCTTCTTGGACTTTCCAATAGAAGAAGAAGATGCAATCAAAGCTATCTCTTTTCCTTTATTGCCCAGCATATTCTTTTGGGCAATTACCAGCATGTTAAGCAAGCCAGCCAGAGTGCATTCTTGCTTAGTCATAAGGAAATTTGTAACAAAATTCCCAAAAAACTCTGGTAGGGACTAAAGGATCAAATTCGTCTGCAATTGGAAATCCATGTGAAAATCAAGATTTTCCAGATGTTCTATAAGCCGAATCATCTTGTGGACATGATCTCCTACATTCTGTCCCTCTGACATCCTCATTCGGAATAACTATCTAGATATCTCATACCTAGCATTCCTACTATGTTCACCATATAACTCTTGTAGGTGAAGAAGGATCTCATTTGCACTCTGTATGTTTTCATGCTGCTTCTGTAACTCATTAGTCATAGAAGCAAGCATATAACATCTGGCTCTCATATCATGCTCCTTCCACTTGTCCAAAGTTTCTAATTCCTCTGGAGTGGCCCCTGGAGGTAATGGACTAGGAATTTTTGAATCTAGAACATATCCTATGCATTCTAGGTTCAGGACAAGTTTCAGGTTTCTGAGCCAATCAGAAAGGTTAGGTCCTGTCAACCTATTATGATCAAGTATACTCGCAAGGATATTGGATAGTGATGGTTGTTGTGTGCTCATTATGATCAGAATATAAACTTCAGAAAAAAAACAAGATTAATTAGTCAACGTATCAAGTAATTAACCAAAATGATTATGGTCTTTTAATCAAATCGGTCCTCCCACTAACTTGGCGAATCCTACAGTTCCAAAGTAGGAAATGGATATCTTAGTTGGATGGATTTCTAGTGGGTGATTGAATTCTTATAGTCTTATTGATCATTCTTAGGCATATCCATTATTGGAATCACAATAAACTATAAGTGAGCAACTTCTTGCTCATCACATCTCATTTGAGATTCAATAATTTATTTGGCTCCTAATGCTCAAAACCTCAGGCACATCGATTATTGGTTTATATTGCATTAATTAAGTTGATCCCATTGAGCTAGTAAGCATGCAAATAACTTTAATGACCTCAGGTACATCCATTATTAGCCACCAAGCGTTCACATACTTACAACATCTTATGCTTAACAATTACTCTTAAGAAAATCTCTTAAACAAATGCATCATTCCCATTTTCTTCATAGCTAATAATGCAAGTGCTTAAAATTTCTTAAAATAATTGCCTCAGTATAGGGCCATGATATAATCACTATAATTATACCATTACCAACTTAATCATTTGTTTGGAAGATTTTGTGGTCGGCTTAATTACTATTATGGTCTCACTTTGCACATTATCCAGTTGGCATGCATGTGACACCCCTTACCCGTCTACAGTATAGCCGAGTAAGATATGTCACATAGTGTACCGAAACACCCTATTTTATTTTAATAATTTTTATTCTTCCTAATTTATTTCTTTCATACTTATGAAGTAAAGTATAATTCATTTAAGTCATTTATTGAAATCATAAATTTATTTGAGGTTTCACAAATTTTATAGAAAATTCGGCAGAATGCCAGCTAAAAATGGATAAGACAATTCTTCAGAACCTGTGAAAAACACTTTCAAATTTTTCAATCAATCCCAAACTCCATTTCATCAATAAAATCCCAATATTTCTCATAAATACTCCCATTCTCATTCATTCATTTCATATGAAATTCATATAAAAGTCATAAATAAATATTCACTTATTCATTCATAAACACAATTTCCATTTACATCAATACTAAAATACATTACATAAGTCTTAATTACACATGAGAAAATAAAAATTAATTACAAAATACCAAAATAAAACCTAGTGTCCTATCAATGCACTGATGACGGTGAGGTGACACGGACACTATGTAGAGCTGCAGATGATCTCACCCAGTCTGTGGTCTACTGGGCTCTCTATCAGTCTCTCTAGAAACTACGCGTGGCAAAAAGCAACGCGCTAAGCAATAATGCTTAGTGGTGCCAATAATAGAATAAAAAGAAATAATAGAAAATAAATATGCAGTGCATATTCTGATGTCTTACGCAGACTATTTTGTCGATCATTATTGGTAATCTTATTTATTATGTACTTGTTATATTCATAATTTCATTAAATTTATCCACTTTCATTTTTGGTTGCCCAAGTAACCTATACTAGACGTCTGGACTGGATAAATGGGTAAACTGGCACTGAGTATCAAGTACCTAGGGCCGTCACACCATCGGTCACATATGTGTCGCCCGGTGTGTAACAGAACAGCTAATAAGCTGTAATAATATTAGGCACAAGGCCAAGTCTCAACACAATGTCAGAATGGCTAAAAGCCATAAAATCACAGAATGGCATAATGCCATGTGCAGTACTGCTAACTGAACTCTATTGGCATGCCAACCTATCCAAACCAATCATGCTAGGTGTACTAGGGCATGTTACACTTTTAAATTGTATAATTCTTGAAATTTAAGTTTAAGTGTTACTATTCATTTCATTAGTCAACTAAAATATTGACTTTTGCATAGACAATAGGTACATTGGTTCTAATACTCCCAACATATCACATTTTGCATTCTAAAATTGTTGGTATTAGTTGCCAATACCATTTCTAAGCTTAGTGTTAGTTATTCAAAATTTTCAGATTTTAAGCCTCATATTTACTATTCCATTGGTCATTTATACATTAGGAATTTAGCGAAATTGTCTTCATAAAAGTTGTTCCTTATTTTGTCTAGTTACATTTCCTTTTTTGAATCACTCCATTTGGAGTTTTGTAGCTCAAGTTATGGCCTAAACACCATAACTAGCCGGATTGGACAGAATCCAAAATTCTGGGCAAAACTGGTTCTGCTAGATTTGGTAACCTAAGTTTTGTTGGCAATTTGACTAGGTTATGGTCAGAATTTGGATTTGTGTTCCTCATGAAAGTTGTAGGTCTATGTCTCAGCTTTCTGCTAGTAAAATTTTAGGTCAATTGGACCTTTCCACACTGAGTTATGACCAAATGAATAAATACTATTCATTTGGTCATTTTGCCCAGGCAGAATGCAAGTCACCCGGATTAGGGTAATTTTTAGGTCAACTTGGTTTGGTTTTCTGGGCAGGATTTCTTCACTAAAGTTGTGTCATTATGTGTCTAGTTTCATGTCCAATTGGCCTTGCACCAATTGAACCTCTACAACTCCATTTATAACTGCCCAAACCTGCTGGACTCATACTCACTCCTGCAGGTCAGCCAAGGCAGCTCACCCAAATACAAATGCCAAGCCTCAAATCACTTCATTTTCTCATCATACACATTCAAATGGTCACTAATTTGTAACACCCCTATGTTCGGTAGTGCGTTCTACTGTTCCAGTGACCAGTGTTGTCCGGACAGCTAGGATGCCTAGAACTGCACTTAGATATGAGTGAGGAGACATGAAATAATGAAATACAAGAAAAGAAAATACAAGAAAAACAAAGGAAAAATAATAGCAAATAAATGTAACCAAGTTAAACGAGCAGAGAACCCTAGCGATGGATGACCGCACCGGGAAGTAGCGGCGTGGACCGTTGACTAGCCCTGGACCGCAGGGAACCCTGGACAATATTTTTAGGACTTAAATAAATGTCTATTGAAGTATAAATACCATTAGAATTATCAAAGAAAAATTAATTAATTAGTACAAAGAAATGTGAGAAATCGAAAAACGGACAAAACCGGTGTTACCGAAAAATCAGGAATGCAACCCGAATAGGGGCATTGTGGTCATTTGACACCCCGAGTTGTCTTTTGACCTAAATGTCCATTAAAAATACATGATATTACACTTGGAAAATATAATGAAAAATTAAATTAGTGGTACCTAATGTAAATAGCAAAAATGGGGAGTTGAATGTGGGAATAAGGAAAGTTAAGGTTAAAATAATATTAAATTAAGCTTAGGGCTCCACTCACCCGTCAAAGTGGACCACTAACTCACCATTTGGACAGATTTCATCTTCTTCCTCACCTTGCCAAAGAACCAGCCGAAATGATCTCAAGCAAAACCACCATTGCCGTCCACCTTGGAGCTCCATGCATGTGAGATTCAAGCTCCTTTCTTGGCACTTTCCTTCATTAAAGATTGTCCATACACCTTGGGCAGTAGATAGGCAACAAGAAGACCAAGTTTTGGAGAGATTTTGAAGAGTTTCCAAAGTGGCAAGTTTGTGTTTTTGGGTTATGGCTTCATTAAAGTTAGTAAGAATGTTATGGGTACTTGAATTATGGAGAGATTTTTGAGGTTTGATGTTTAAAGGGAGAGGTGTATTTTTGGCAGCCATGGAAACTCCTTGAGGATAGTTTATTCTTACTTGTAAATGGTAGATTAAATGGTTGATTAAGTGTTTATATGTGTAGGAATTAATTTGGGTGACGTATATTAAGTATATGTAAATGTGTACTTGAATTTGGAAGCTTGGAAATTAATGGAGTGTGATATATGAATTGGCAGCTTGAATGGTGAACCATAAAAATGTTATTTCATGTTTGGTTTATGGAATATTAATGTTGAATTGTGGTACTTGTTATGGCAGCTTATGTATATGTATGATGGTGTGAAGTTGGACATGTAAATGAGCTAAGTTAGGTGATTGAATTGTTGTAATTTGAGCTTGAAAAATTTTGTACTATATGGTGCATATTGAGTGTGATTGTAAGCTGCCAAAATGACCAACAATATATTGTGAATTGTGTTTAGGTTATGGTACAAACCAGAATTGGCATGAATGTTTAGTTTGGTAAATGTTAAAAGTGTCCTTTGATGAATAATGAATAAAATGTAATAGGGCAGTTTATGTTATGGGCCTAGAACCTTAAATGTGTGGCTCCAATTGGTATAAAACCAATTGGAGGTGAAATTAAGCACAAAATGTGCCAACTTTCATGAAGGAAGCTTACCAAAATTCTGCTTGTAAGGTAACTTGAAAAGTGACCAAATCCGGATTAGTGCAATTAAGGCCTGAAAATTGACCATTTAGGCAGCAGTTAGTGTTTAGGCCATAACTCACTCAAAACAGGTCCAATTGACTTGAAATTTTGACCACAAATAGTTAAGACCTATATCTACAAGTCTTATGAAGACACCAAAGCCCAGAAATGACCATAGGAAAGTTAAAAAGCTTTTACAAGTTCGGGTCCAAAAACTAGCCGAACCTAAAATGACCTAAAATGACCTAAAGTGACCAATTTTGATGCACTTTGACTAGCAATAGTAAAATGACCATAATTTGGTCTAGTAAACTCGGAATGACCTGAAATTTTGCCCCGCGTGCAATAAGACATAGATCTACAAGTTTGTAATTTCGACCAAAACCCAAAAACCGAGGTAACTAGGTCGTCCGGCTAGGTCAAACTAGTATCCCGGAATCCAGCAAATTGCAATAAAACGCAAAATACATGGAAATGAATTTGGTAACTTGTATCAACCCTAAAAGACTATTAAATGTGACATATTAGTAACATTAAAACCTAATTTACCTAGAACACATCGAGGGTCGACATGTTAGGTTGACTAAGCAAATAATAGAATTCAGTGAATTAATTATCTAGCATTATCGTTAGAGACAGTTTAAATGAGTACTGAAACACTTCAAATTGTGTTTCTCAGTTAACAAGGACTCAGGGAAAGAGAAGGAAACACTGAGTCAAGGCCAGGAAACAGTTATCAGAGGTTTGTGCACAATAAACCTTATTTGAGCCTTTTGTCATTGAAAAATTGATTTAGTGTGATTTATGGAAATTTGAAGTTAATTATGAATTGTGTTGCCATCTTGTGAATGAAATTATGACTTTGGAAATTTATTGGATTTCTCACGAATCATTTGAATAAAATGTTTGGAATTGATTTTGTGTTCACACTTAGCATGACAGTATCACATTATTCCTCCTCCATTTATGGGGTTGAGATCGATTATTTTCCTCCCTCTCTGGTTTAACAGTTGAGGTTGTAGATCGGATGAGTACTCATTAGCTAGCTAGCCACCTCCCTCATTGATTTCGATTAGTGGGGTTGTAGATTGCTTTGTCGTGGTGTACAACGCGGCATTGATCAGAAATTTGTGTCATGGCTTAAGTTGTGTATGAATTGGCAATACTGTGTTCTTAAATTATTTGACTAAATTGCGTTGTTATGAGCTTTGATAATTTGTAAAATGGAGTTTAAATTCTTATTAACATTCACTGTCTTTTGAATTTAACCATGTTTTGACTATTGAGATTTATTGTGATAATGTGGAATAGAGTTCAAATTCTTTATGACATTCATTGTCTTGAATTTAACTATGATTTAAGTATCCACTATTTATATGACTTATGATTTGTGATTTAAAGTTGTATTTGGTTAATGTTGTGCACCACTGAGATATTCTCTCAGCGATAGCTTTTCATTGCTGTCGCAGGTAGACAGAGGGACAGGGCAGCAAACTAGGCTGCTAGTGCATTCAGCGAGAGATCATCGGGTATATTGAGTATACCACATTTTGCATTTTGTACTGTAATGTATGTTCACTGTATGTATATATTGTTCTTGGTTTTGAGCAGTTGTAAATTAAGATTGTACATTGAAGTTATAAAATAAATTATGAGTTATTTTGGCTTGTAAAATTTGCGTTATATTTCTTTTATCTCATCCTTTGAAAATATTAAAAAAATTATTGTGGATTTGAGTTGAGAAATATATTGTTTTGTTTAACTGTTGGAGTTGAGATTGAGAAATATGTTTGAAGTGCTTTTTATAGATTTTTGAAGAACTGTTTTATTCAAAATACAGAGGGCACTCTGCCAAAATTTTTACAGAAGTTCCTAATAATTCAAATGTGTTAGCTGTTCCCTTCAATTCAAAAATTTTTTAACACCTGTAAATAGTGCTCACCACTGTAAAAAGAAGTAAGAAAAGTTTTAAAATCCCTTGTAGTGTATTTAATGGGTTATCAGTAGACGAAGTTAGTAATTCATTAGGTATACTACGGGATCATGTTATGCCTCACAGAGGGGTAGGGTGTGACATGTCTTTGTAATATCAGAGCTAGTTTTTAAATTCTGTTTTCACCTGTAACTTGAATATTCTTTCTTCTTAGTGCAACTGCTCAATATCATTGTTTGATACATACAGTACATTACATTATAAATATGCACTAACGGGAGGAAATCTCCTTGTGTTATTTATTCAGGAGGTCTAAGATCCTCGCATTGACTATGGAAGAGGGTGATCGTTCAGTCGATCAATCGATAGAGGCTGAGGTGCAAGGGGATGCCCCAGCCCTACACAACGTCGATGGTTCAAGAAGACCACCGCAGCACTACGCTTCTGCTCGATCGCCAGAGATGGTCGGAATGTTCCAACAAATGGCTGGTAATGTGCCTACTCAAGTCCCAATATAGACACCAGTAGTACAACAATAGTTTTCTGCTAGGCAGTATGACAAATTAATGAAATATGGGGCTACAGAGTTCAAGGGGATAGTAGATCCTCTAGAGGCAGAACAGTGTTTAGAGAGGATGGATATTGTATTCAAGAAACTGCACTGCACATAGGAGCTCAGATTTAAATACTTAGTATCTCTGCTATAGGGGGATGCTTATGACTGGTGGAAACCATTCCCCATAGTCTGGTAGAACCTGCAGTGCTAACATGGAATGACTTTCTTAGGGGATTCAGACAAAAATATGTCCCTGATGCTTATGTAGACCAGAAGCTGGAAGAGTTCCTAAGTCTGAAACAGGGGAGTAGATCAGTGGCTGAATATGAAAGGAAATTTTCCCGCCTAAGCCATTATGCAGTAAGTCTACTTTCTACCAGCAGGGAGAGATGCAAGAGGTTTAAAACCGGCTTGAAGCCCAATATCATATTACAAGTGGTCGGATTCAAACACACTAACTTCTTTGAACTCGTTTCTCAAGCCCTAGAGTTAGAAAGAATTGAATCTGAAGCAGCTCCTGAGAAAAAGAAATCAGAGAAGACAGAGAAAGAGGGAAAATCAGTAGAACAGAGTTCCAGTGGTCCTACTGGAAAGAGGAAGAACCATGGGGGACACAGCAGAGGTGGCAAGAAGTCTGGTAAGGGAAGATATTCAGGACAGAAACCTCCTCTATCTGGTCAGCAGAGTACCAGAGGTTCCTACCCTCCCCACCAATGTGAAACTTGTGGAAGATATCATGGTGGAATATGTTACAAGGCTATTAAAGCCTGTTATAACTGTGGAGGCACATGACACTTTGCTAAGGACTGCACTAGTGCTCACAGAGTTGGACCACCTCCTACTACTGCAGAAGGGTCAGTTCAGAGCCCTGTTATCAGAAGTTCACAACCACCCAGCAGAGGTAGAGGCAGGGCTAGAGGTAGCCCAGTAGGCAGCCAAGGCACAGTGAAACAATAAGAACAAGACAGTGCTCCGGTCAGAGTCTATGCAATGAGACAGAGAGAAGAGGCCGAGACATCTGATGTTGTGGCTGGTACCTTCTCAACCTTTAATCAAGATGTGTTTGTGTTATTTGATCCGGGTTCTACCCATTCTTATGTGAGTGCTAGCATCATTGATTGCATTGCTACTCCATGTACAAAAATGGACTTTGAGGTGCTAGTAACAAGTCCGCTAGGACAGGAGGTCAGGGTTAATAGAATGTATAGGGATTGTCCTTTAGTGATCCAAGGACACACTTTTCTGTCTGATTTCATTGAAATGCCCTTCGGATATTATGATATCATCTTGGGCATGGATTGGTTAGCCAGGCATCATGCCATGATTGGATCAGAGATTGAAGATCACTTTTGGTCTCCTCAAGCATGCTGATGTGGTAATACATGGGGAGAGGCAGCTGCTGCCATCAAACTTCATTTCGGCTATACTAGCCAGAAAAATGATCAGAAAGGGGTGTGAAGCATACTTGGCACATGTGGTAGACACCCAAGTGGGGAGTCCAGCATTGAAAGACATCCCTACAGTATATGACTTTCCAGATGTGTTTCCTGATGAATTGCCAGGATTACCTCCGGAAAGAG
The DNA here is from genome assembly GCF_030052815.1 of Hevea brasiliensis. Taxonomy (NCBI): domain Eukaryota; kingdom Viridiplantae; phylum Streptophyta; class Magnoliopsida; order Malpighiales; family Euphorbiaceae; genus Hevea; species Hevea brasiliensis. Next base: position 25,063,807 of record NC_079506.1, read on the forward strand.
AAGTGCAGTTTGAAATTAATGTTATGCCTGGTGTGGATCCGATCTCCATAACACCATACAGAATGACACCAGCAGAGTTGAAGGAGTTGAAGGTACAGTTGCAAGAACTAATTGAAAAGGGCTTTATCTGCCCTAGTATGTCACCTTGAGGAGCACCAGTATTGTTTGTTAAGAAGAAGGATGGTACTCTTCGCTTATGTGTTGACTACCGGTAGTTGAATAAGGTAACAATAAAGAACAGATATCCATTGCCTCGCATTGATGATCTGTTTGATCAGTTGAAGGGTGTAACTGTATTCTCCAAAATTGATTTGCGATCTGGTTATTATCAGTTGAAGGTGCAAGAGCAGAGTATTCCAAAAACTGCCTTCAGAACCCGCTATGGCCACTATGAGTTTCTAGTAATGCCATTCGGGTTAACAAATGCTCTAGTTGCTTTTATGGATCTGATGAACACTATCTTCAGGCCATATCTCGATCAATTTGTGGTGGTGTTTATTGATAACATTTTGATATATTCGAGGAATGCAGAGGAGCATGACAGACATCTGCGGATTGTATTGCAGACTTTAAGGGAGAAACAGCTATACGCCAAATTGTCAAAGTGTGAATTTTGGCTGAAAGAAATCTCCTTTTTGGGACATGTTGTGTCAGCTGAAGGGATCAAGGTAGATTCCAGCAAGGTAGAAGCTATCCTTAATTGGAAGCCACCCAGGAATATCACAGAAATTCGCAGTTTTTTAGGTTTAGCTGGATATTACCGTCAGTTTGTGAAAGGGTTTTTTATGTTATCTTCTCCACTGACCAAGCTGCTTCGGAAAGATGTAAAATTTTAGTGGATAGATAAATGTCAGCAGAGTTTTGATGAGTTGAAGAGGTGTTTGACTGAAGCTCCAGTCCTTACTTTACCTACTCCGGGTAAAGAGTATACAGTTTATAGTGATACTTCTCACAATGGGTTAGGCTGTGTACTGATGCAAGATCGGAATGTCATTGCTTATGCATCACGCCAGCTGAAACCGCATGAGAGGAACTACCCAACACATAATCTGGAGCTAGCAGCTATTGTTTTTGCTCTGAAGATCTGGAGACACTATTTGTATGGGGAGAAATGCTACATTTACACATATCACAAGAGCTTGAAGTACTTCGGCACCCAGAAGGAATTGAATTTGAGGCAGAGGAGATGGTTAGAACTGATTAAAGACTATGATTGCTTAATAGACTATCAGCCAGGGAAAGCAAATGTGGTGGCTGACGCCTTAAGTTACAAGACTATGGCAAGTCTCAGAGTTTCTTCTTTGTCCATGGTATATGAATTGAAAGCACAACATGCCAGTTTAGAGATTGATGATGAGGGACAGACAGTAGTTGCATGGTATGTACAGCCAGTGTTGATTGATCAGATCAGAATGGCTGCGTAGAGTGATGATAAATATCAGAAGTTACTGAAAGAAGTCCAGCAGGGCAAGAAACCTGAATTTTCTGTGAAAGATTATGGTTTATTGCTACATCAGGGCAGAATGTGCGTTCCTAATGATGTTGAATTGAGACAGATCATTATGAAGGAAGCACATGAGTCTCCTTTTGCTATGCACCCTGGTGGAACTAAAATGTACAGAGGGCTGAAAGAGCATTACTGGTGGATGGGTATGAAGAGGGATATAGCTGAATTTGTTTCTAAATGCCTAACTTGTCAGCAAGTAAAGACAGAACATCAAGTTCCAGCTGGTTTGTTACATCCATTGCCAGTACCAGAGTGGAAATGGGAACGGATAACTATGGATTTTATTACGGGAGTTCCAAGGACACAGAATAGTCATGATGCAGCATGGGTTATAGTTGACAGATTGACCTAGTCTGCTTACTTTTTGCCAGTTTGGATGGACTATAGCCTAGAAAGATTGGCCAGATTGTACATATATGAGATTGTAAAACTGCATGGAGTGCCAGTATCAATTGTGTCTGACAGAGATCCTAGGTTCACTTCTAGATTCTGGGGTAGTCTTCAGAAAGCCCTAGGAACTAGATTGAACTTCAAAGACAAAGATTCCACCCACGCATGCATGGCCATCCAAAGGGTAATTCAGATATTGGAGGATATGCTACAGGCTTATGTGATTGAGTTTGAAGGTAGTTGGGATACACACTTGCCTTTGATTGAGTTTGCTTATAACAACAGCTACCAATCAAGCGTTGGGGTGCCTCCATATGAAGCTTTGTATGGCAGAATGTCACGACCATTTATATAGGACGCAAGACTAGACTGGCGACCTAAAGCCGAGGCGTAGTAAGCCTAACTGTTCATTTACCCAATGCTGAGGCCCATTTGGGCCCAATTGGGCCTTAGAGTTGGGTTAATGAATAGTTAAGGCTTACTACGGGCCTCGGGGGCTTTAGGCTGGCCCAGGTCCTAGTGCCGGTCCGGCCCATAGGTTGGGTCGTGACAAATGTGGTATCAGAGCTTAGGCTCCAGATTCTTAGGGAAAAGTTGTCTAAAGTGTTGGGAAGAGTCTACTAGGTGTCACATGCGGAAAAATAGGGTCCATATTCGTCTTGCATTGTCATCTTTGCTTCTAGTTTCTGCTTCATATATTGTGTGTAAATATGAGTCTATAGAGCTGTGCAATGTGCAGTTTTGAATTTTGTGGGCTAATGCTGCTGAATTTCAGGAAAATGCGTAGAAGCAGGAGAGCTGCCACTGCACCAGAGCCAGATGTGCCTGACGAGGTGTCAGCACAGGATGAGGCGCCTGCCCCGAGGAGGCGGGGTAGGAGGCCTAGAGCTGCTCAAGTAGAAGAGCAGCTACCCACGCTCAGAACGTCTTTCATGGCACAGGTCCCATGGACCCCATGGCGCTACTCTAACTGGTTCAGAGAACCATCGACATGATGGCGCAAAGATATGGTCCACCCTCCACAGGCAGGATCCACCGCACCAAGAGGGGAACCTTACAAACAGATCATAAATTTTAAGAAGTTGGTGCCTGGTACTTATGATGTGTCAGACGATGCATATCGGTTTCTGGATTCCTGCAGACAGGCAGGAATAGAATTACAGTTGACTGATAGAAGATTGATAGAGTGTGTGCAGCATGTCATGGGGCCCATGCCTAGACAATGGATGAATGACTACGTGTTACCCCGGATGGAGGGTTTGACATGGGCTCAGTTTGTGGAACTTTTTATCAATCGGTTTGTGCCAGAAAGTTTCAGAGATCAGAAACAAGTGGGCCTTTGAGGCCCTAAGACGAATGGCAGTGTCCAGTAGATGAATATGCTACGCACTTCGAATTGAGCAGATATGCCCCTACGTAAGTGGCTACGTAAACTATGAAGGTGAAGAGGTTCCTAAAGGGGCTTGACAGAGGTATGCGAACTGGCCATGATGTCGGATCGCTTTTGATGTGGTGGTTGATCGAGCCGCAGATTGAGATCGATTATCCGTGGATGACAAAGGAAGAGCAAAGAAAAACAGAGCGAGGGTTCTCGTGTGTCCCTTCCATGGGTACTCCGGACGGTGGTGGCGTGGTAATTACAGAGGAAAGGGTAGGAGCAAGAGAAGTGGTTTTGACACCGACCACGAGGATTCGCACTGTGGTACGAATCCAAAGCAGGGTCACGCCTGGGTACAAAGCAGCCTGGTTTGGTTCAGATCCTCCTTGGCATCTTGTGCACAAGTGTGGAAGAGGACATTCAGACCTTGTTTGATGGGATCGAGTATGCTTGAGTGTGGCCAACAGGTCACTTTGCTAGAGAATGCCCCATGTTCACGAGCCACGATGGGGTCACAGTGGTTCTCATGCTAATGTTCCTCGACGCTTGTATCCGGCGCTTCCAACATGGCGGCGATCGATTCGGGCCAATGGCCGAGGACAAGGGGGACGTGGATTTGGAGGCGGTCGAGAGGTAGAAGTCGATCGTGGTTACGCCACTCGGGGTAGGGTCAAGCTCGGGTTTTCACCCCGACCCACCAGGATGCTCAAGCTTCAAATGCGCTTGTGGTGTATTCTTCCAGTCCATTCTTATGAGGCTCGTGTTTTAATAGATCCGGTGCTACGCACTCATTTGTCTCCTGTGTTTGCCATGAGGTTGGGTAGAAACCCTACAACTTTAGAGTGCCCTTTGTCAAGAGCTACCCCACTTAGTGACAACATAGATGTAGACATGGTATTTCCGTAGCCCGGTGGTAGTGGATGGAAAGATCCTCCCACAGACTTGGTTCCTCTACCAAGAATGGATTTCGATGTAATCACGGGATGGACTGGTTGGCAACTCATTATGCCACCTTAGACCGCAGGAACAAAGGTATACTTCCACATACCGTGTGGAAGAGTTTAGCTTTGATGGTGACAGAGCGTGGCTCCATATAATTTGGTGTCGCAATTTGTGCTAGAAAAATGTTGAGGCGTGGATGCCAAGGGTATTTGGCATTGGTGAGAGATACATCCGTAGAAGGTGTCGAGATGGAAAATGTTCCTGTTGTCGAGAATTTATGGATGTCTTCCTGCAGGAGCTTCCGTGGTTGCCACCAGAAGGGAATTAGAGTTTTGCATTGATGTTGTGCCTGTACAAACCCCATATCGATGCCACCTTACAGATGGCACCAGCAGAATTGAAAGAGTCAAGGAGCAACTACAGGAGCTTTTGGACAAGGGTTTCATACGTCCGAGCACTTCACCGGGTGCTCTGCTTTATTTGTGAGAAAGAAGGATGGGTCATTGAGGTTGTGCATTGACTACGCATACCGAACAAGGTGACTATGAAGAACAAGTATCCACTTCCTCGGATCGATGATTTGTTTGATCAGCTCCAAGGAGCTAGATTCTTTTCCAAGATAGACCTGCGATCAGGCTACCATCAGTTGAGAATCAGGAATGAGGATGTGTCCAAAACGGCTTTCAGGACAAGATATGGTCATTATGAGTTCTTGGTGATGTCTTTTGGACTCACTAATGCACCAGCAGCCTTCATGGACCTGATGAACAGGGTGTTCAAGCCATTTTTGGACCGTTTTGTCATCGTATTCATAGATGACATTTTGGTATACTCTCGGACCGAGGAAGAACACGTGTGGCACTTGAGGATGGTGTTGCAAACTTTGAGGGAGCACCAGCTATATGCCAAATTTTCAAAATGTGAATTTTGGCTAGAAAGCATCTCATTCTTGGGACACGTGGTTTCTAGTGATGGCATTCAAGTGGATCCCAAGAAAATTGAAGTCAGAATCGATTGGCTTAGGCCTACAACGATTACTAAGGTGCGAAGTTTTCGGGTTTAGTCACACACTGAGCGTTTTGTACAAGATTTCTCCAGGATAGCGGCTCCCCTAACTAAGTTGACCAGGAAGAATGTTCCATTCATTTGGACAGATGACTGCGAGGTGAGTTTCCAAAAGCTTAAGGAGTGTCTAACCACTGCCCCTGTGTTGACACTACCTGTGAGTGGTGAAGGATACACCGTGTATTGTGACGCCTCCAGAGTTGGCCTAGGGTGTGTTTTGATGCAGAATGGAAAGGTAGTGGCTTATGCTTCAAGGCAACTGAAGAGGCATGAGCAGAACTACCCCACCCATGATTTGGAAATGGCGGCTGTAGTCTTTGCACTAAAAATCTGGAGACACTACCTGTATGGTGAAGCGTGCGAGATATACACCGACCATAAGAGTTTGAAGTACATCTTCCAACAGAGGGACTTGAACTTGAGACAGAGGAGATGGATGGAGCTTCTGAAAGACTATGATTGCACCATCCAGTACCACCCAGGAAAGGCCAATGTTGTGGCAGATGCTCTGAGCAGAAAATCTTCTGGCAGTTTGGCGCACATTTCAGTAGAGAAGAGACCGTTGATTCGGGAGGTACATGAGTTGATGGATCAAGGTTTAATCCTAGATCTGTCAGATGAGGGGGTATTGTTGGCTCACTTTTCAGTGAGGCCAGACTTGAGGGACAGAGTTAGAGTTTCCCAGCACAGAGACCAACAATTGATGAAGATCATAGAAAGAGTACAGCAAGGCGAAGGTGGTGAGTTTGGATTTGCCAATGATGGCGCCCTAGTGCAAGGTTCTAGGATATGTGTGCCCGATGTGGACAATCTCAGAAATGAAATCATGCAAGAGGCACACTACACACTTTACAGTGTCCATCCAGGTTCCACCAAGATGTACCATGATGTGAAAGATAGCTATTGGTGGAATGGCATGAAGAGAGACATCACAGATTTTGTGTCCAAGTGCTTGACTTGTCAGAAGGTGAAGTTTGAACACCAGAGACCGTCAGGGAAGCTGCAAGAGCTCCCTATCCCAGAATGGAAGTGGGAAATGATCACTATGGATTTTGTGACTGGGTTGCCTCGTACCACGCGAGGATATGATTCGATATGGGTAATTGTAGACCGATTGACCAAATCAGCTCACTTCTTACCTGTGAAGACTACATATTCTGTGGCACAGTATGCCCGGCTCTATATTCGAGAAATAGTCAGATTGCATGGAGTTCCGGCTTCCATAATATCTGACAGAGGGCCCCAGTTCACTTCTCGGTTTTGGAGAAAGTTGCAGGAGGCACTTGGCACACAATTGAACTTCAAGATGCTCCACCCTCGACATGCATCGGACAAATTGAAAGGACAATCCAAACACTGGAAGACATGCTTCGCATGAGTGTCTTGGATTTTGGAGGTCAATGGGATGAGCAGCTAGCTTTGGTGGAGTTTGCCTACAACAACAGTTATCACTCCAGCATAGGGATGGCACCCTATGAGGTGCTATATGGAAGAAAGTGTAGGTCTCCTCTGTGTTGGACAGAAATGGGGGAAGTAAGGGTGCATGATGTAGACCTAGTGCAGTACACTTCAGAGGTAATTCCTTTAATCAGGGAACGACTGAGGACAGCTTTTCAAGAGGCGTAAGAGTTATGCGGACCCAGCACGAAGGGATGTGGAGTTTGCAAAGGCGACTATGTATTCTCAAGGTATCTCCAATGAAGGGAGTCATGAGATTCGGAAAGAAGGGCAAGTTGGCACCTCGGTATATCGGACCTTTTGAGGTTACTGATAGAGTTGGAGCAGTTGCCTACCGGTTGGAGCTACCACCTAACCTTTCTCACGTTCATCCCGTGTTTCACATCTCCATGCTCAGGAAATACATTCCCGATCCTTCTCATGTACTGCAGCCGGATGTGATAGAGATAAAAGAGAACTTGACATTTGAGGAGCAACCTGTAGCCATAGTGGACTACCAAGTAAGACAGCTAAGATCCAAACAGATCCCTATGGTTAAGGTTTTGTGGAGGAGTCAGTCAGTGGAAGAGTGCACCTGGGAGTCAGAGCGGGACATGCGTAGCAAGTACCCTTACTTGTTCAATGTATAATCATGTACTTTATTCTGCCTTGTGTAAAAAATTCGAGGACGAATTTTCTGTAAGGGGGGAAGAATGTAACACCCCAAATTTTATTATTTATGAGTATTTTTGGTATTTTAATTTCATTTGAATTTTAGGAATTTTTTTGAGATTTTTCGGATTTTAAAAATCGGGTTTGATTTTCCGAAAATATAAACTTTGATGATTTTTAAAAATTAATTTAAAGACCACGTGGCAAAACTAAAAATATATTTGGAGTCTAAGTATTTTTCTGAGTTTTCGGGAATTTTTTCGGAATTTTTGGACCTCGCTTGGTCCCCGAGGCGAGTAAAAATTCAAAATTTTGTATTTCGAATCGAATCGAATCGACCGACGGATCGGACCGGTCGAATCAAACCGGCTCCCTTTCCTTTTTCTTCTCCCGCCGTCCCTCTCTTTTCTCTTTCTTTTCTCTCCTCCTCCCCTGCGCCGCTCCGATTTCTCCGGCCAACCGCCGATCCGGCCACCAATTGGACCGGTCTTGTGTCCAAAATCATCTACTCGAGAGCTTTCCATAGACACCAAGAACGCCGAAATCCATCGAGCGGATTGTCCGATTTTTGCTCGGGAAGATTTTAGCCCATTTCGACTTTTGGGCTAGATTTCTAAAACCGTGAATCCCACGAAAACCGAGGCCACCAAAGACGCTCCATTCGCCGAGAGCTTCAACGACATAAATTTCGAATTTTTCGACACCGCTTTTCGGTGGGTCCCACGGAACCGCAGATTTTTCCGAGCATTAAATGAGCTTAGAAAATTCTGAAAAATTTATGTACTAACCCCGTGTTATGGGCTTCGTGTAGGTATCCTCGATTCGCGAAATTCGGCGATTGACCGGTTCGCAAATTTCGCCGCATGCACTGACCGGAAAAGTCTCCGACTGGGCCGAGGTTTTGGCTAGCCCCCATTGTCGACGCCCCGAGCGTCCTCAAGTCGGAATCGGCAAAGGTAAACCCGAACCTAGTTTTTACGTAATTTTCTAGTGCTTAAATAGGATTAAAAATCCATAAAATATTCGTGGTAGCTTAGAAAATTACGATTCTTTTGCAATAGCTTAGTAATATTGCTAAGGACCGCGGGGCAAAGTTTTATAATTTTTAGAGCTTGTTTGGGCGCTTTTGCAAAAATGATCAATAATAAGGACTAAATTGAAATTTTGGGTATTGTGATGGATGATTGATTTGATGGGCCCGGGAGGGGCCGTGTGATATGATTGAACTGTTGATGTATGGATTGTGAGTATAGAAGTGCGTTTTTAGCCCTTTTGCGGGTTGGGTAGGTCCTAGGTATAGGGAGACTCACGGATTTTCTACGACTTAGGACGTAATTGGTCTTTTTCTTTATGTGTATTGAGTCAGATTGTATTAAATAAATGTAATATGATTGTCAGGTGAGCAGGGACAGCCTTCTTCCTCCGCTCAGCCGCCACAGTAATGTGTCGTCAAGTCGGTGAGTAAAATATTAATTTTAATTGTAATTTCGATATTATTATATGTTCAAGATGCCCATGCATCACTTATATGCATATATTTATTTAGTTAAACTCTAGGCACGAATTATGTTGCATTCATAATCATAATGTGCTATGAATGTTGTTGTGGTAATTTGGAGCAGCAGCGTGCGTTGGCGTGCGTGTGATGTGGTGTGGACTATGGATAGGACCAGGCGATCCACGGCTTGAGTAATTCTGGGACCCGATCCTTCGAGGGGTAGTCACGGCTTGAGTAATTCATGGGACCCTCGATTTGGTTATTAAGTGGAAGTCCGAGCTTGAGTAATTACCGGCACCGTGTTGGATTTAAGAGAGTCAGATAGGATCGGCTCCCATATGTTATGATTGATACTACAGGGTGTGTGAGTGCTCCAAATTACCTTTTTGATGTTATGATGTGAAAATGTTGTTTATGTTGCATTTCACTCCACAGGGTGCATTAGTTCAGATAGTTATAGAGATTATAGTTAAGATTGATATTTTACTCTCTGAGTCGAACGCTCACTCCTGTTCAAAAATTTTTACAGGCTACAGGAGGATATTTATTCTGGGTTAACCTGCTTTTATACTTCGCAGGTTGTTTATCGATATTTGTGTAATTTTATTTACTCTTAGAATTCCCGCATGTGTTAGCAGTAATTATTTGAATTTGGTCTGTAATATTATTATCATGTTGGACCTGTAAACTTAATATTTTAAGTCTGTTTTGATGGATTGGATGAGGGAGCTGAGCTCCCATTTATTATTATGTTGATGAGTATGTGGAGGGTGAGCTGAGCTCCCCAATGGATTGTTTATTGTGTTTACAGTCGTGAGTCGAAAACTCCCCGTTGGAAAGTCCATTTTATGGCCGGACTCTGTCCGTTTGTTTTCTTGATATTGGGCCCAAATGGGCCTTAGAGTTGGGTTAATGAATAGTTAAGGCTTACTACGGGCCTCGGGGGCTTTAGGCTGGCCCGGGTCCTAGTGCCGGTCCGGCCCATAGGTTGGGTCGTGACACAGAAAGTATAGAACTCCTTTATGTTGGGATGAAGTAGGTGAAAGAAAGATGATTGGGCCAGAAATTGTTTAGCAGACAGAGGAAAAGATCAAATTGATCAGAGATAGACTCAAGGCTGCATCAGACTGTCAGAAGTCCTATGTTGATATGAAAAGAAGAGATATTGAATATGCAGTGGGTGATAAGGTATTCCTCAAAGTTTCTCCTTAGAAGTGGATTATGAGATTTGGCAGAAAGGGGAAACTGAGTCCTCGTTTCATCGGACCATATGAGGTTCTGGAAAGGGTGGGTCCTTTGGCATATCGGTCAGCATTACCTCCAGAGTTAGCAAGGATACACAGTGTCTTCCATGTGTTCATGTTAAGGAGGTACAGATCAGACCCATCTCATATACTATCAGTTGAAGAGATTGAGGTAAATCCAGACCTCTCATATGAGGAAGAACCCATAGAAATTCTGGCATATGAGGTGAAGCAGCTGAGGAACAAACATATACACCTGGTTAAAGTGCTGTGGAACCATCATTCAAGCCAGGAAGCTACTTGGGAATGTGAAGAGGATATGAGGAGACAATACCCACAGCTGTTCAGAGACTAATGCTAGATAAAATTTTGAGATGAAATTTATATTAAGGGGGGGAGAATTGTAACACCCCTATGTTCGGTAGTGCGTTCTACTGTTCCAGTGACTAGTGTTGTTCGGACAGCTAGGATGCCTAGAACTACACTTAGATATGAGTGAGGAGACATAAAATAATGAAATACAAGAAAAGAAAATACAAGAAAAACAAAGGAAAAATAATAGCAAATAAATGTAACCAAGTTAAACGAGCCGAGAACCCTAGCGATGGATGACCGCACCGGGAAGTCGCGGCGTGGACCGTTGACTAGCCCTGGACCGCGGGAAACCCTGGACAATATTTTTAAGACTTAAATAAATGTCTATTGAAGTATAAATACCATTAGAATTATCAAAGAAAAATTAATTAATTAGTACAAAGAAAAGTGAGAAATCGAAAAACGGATAAAACCGGTGTTACCGAAAAATCGGGAATGCAACTCGAACAGGGGTATTGTGGTCATTTGACAACCCGAGTTGTCTTTTGACCTAAATTTCCATTAAAAATACATGATATTACACTTGGAAAATATAATGAAAAATTAAATTAGTGGTACCTAATGTAAATAGCAAAAATGGGGAGTTGAATGTGGGAATAAGGAAAGTTAAGGTTAAACTAATATTAAATGAAGCTTAGTGCTCCACTCACCCATCAAAGTGGACCACTAACTCACCATTTGGATAGATTTCATCTTCTTCCTCACCTTGCCAAAGAACCAGCCGAAATGCTCTCAAGGGAAACCACCATTGCCGTCCACCTTGGAGCTCCATGCATGTGAGATTTAAGCTCCTTTCTTGGCACTTTCCTTCATTAAAGATTGTCCATACACCTTGGGCAGTAGATAGGCAACAAGAAGACCAAGTTTTGGAGAGATTTTGAAGAGTTTCCAAAGTGGTAAGTTTGTGTTTTTGGGTTATGGCTTCATTAAAGTTAGTAAGAATGTTATGGGTACTTTAATTATGGAGAGATTTTTGAGGTTTGATGTTTAAAGGGAGAGGTGTATTTTTGGCAGCCATGGAAACTCCTTGAGGACAGTTTATTCTTGCTTGTAAATGGTATATTAAAGGGTTGATTAATTGTTTATGTGTGTAAGAATTTATTTGGGTGATGTATATTAAGTATATGTAAATATGTACTTGAATTTGGAAGCTTGGAAATTAATGGAGTGTGATATATGAATCGGCAGCTTGAATGGTGAACCATAAAAATGTTATTTCATGTTTGGTTTATGGAATATTAATGTTGAATTGTGGTACTTGTTATGGCAGCTTGTGTATATGTATGATGGTGCGAAGTTGGACATGTAAATGAGCTAAGTTAGGTAATTGAATTGCTGTAATTTGAGCTTGAAAAATTCTGTACTATATGGTGCATATTGAGTGTGATTGTAAGCTGCCAAAATGACCAACGATATATTGTGAATTGTGTTTAGGTTATGGTACAAACTAGAATTGGAATGAATGTTTAGTTTGGTAAATGTTAAAAGTGTCCTTTGATGAGTAATGAATAAAATGCAATAGGGCAGTTTATGTTATGGGCTTAGAACCTTAAGTGTGTGGCTCCAATTGGTATGAGACCAATTGGAGGTGAAACTAGGCACAAAATGTACCAACTTTCATGAAGGAAACTTACCAAAATTCTGCTTGTAAGGTAACTTGAAAAGTGACCAAATCCGGATTAGTGCAATTAAGGCCTGAAAATTGACCATTTGGGCAGTAGTTAGTGTTTAGGCCATAACTCACTCAAAACAGGTCCAATTGACCTGAAATTTTGACCATGAATAGTTAAGACCTATATCTACAAAACTTATGAAGACACCAAAGCCCAGAATGACCATAGGCAAGTCAACAAGCTTGCACAAGTTTGGGTCCAAAAACTGGCCGAACCTAAAATGACCTAAAGTGACCAATTTTGATGCACTTTAACTAGCAATAGTAAAATGACCATAATTTGGTCTAGTAAACTCGGAATGACCTAAAATTTTGCCCCGCGTGCAATAAGACATAGATCTACAAGTTTGTAGTTTCGACCAAAACTCGAAAACTGAGGGAACTAGGTCGTCTGGCTAGGTCAAACTAGTATCCCGGAATCCAGCAAATTGTAATAAATTGCAAAATACATGGAAATGAATTTGGTAACATGTATCAACCCTAAAAGACTATTGAATGTGACTTATTAGTAACATTAAAACCTAATTTACCTAGAACGCATCGAGGGTCGACATGTTAGGTTGACTAAGCAAATAATAGAATTCAGTGAATTAATTATCTAGCATTATCGTTAGAGACAGTTTAAATGAGTACTGAAACACTTCAAATTGTGTTTCTCAGTTAGCAAGAACTCAGGGAAAGGGAAGGAAACACTGAGTCAAGGCCAGGAGACAGTTATCAGAGGTTTGTGCACAATAAACCTTTTTTGAGCCTTTTGTCATTGAAAAATTGATTTAGTGTGATTTACGGAAATTTGAAGTTAATTATGAATTGTGTTGCCATCTTGTGAATGAAATTATGACTTTGGAAATTTATTGGATTTCTCACGAATCATTTGAATAAAATGTTTGGAATTGATTTTGTGTTCACACTTAGCATGACAGTATCACATTATTCCTCCTTCATTTATGGGGTTGAGATCGATTATTTTCCTCCCTCTCTGGTTTACCAGTTGAGGTTGTAGATCGGATGAGTACTCATTAGCTAGCTAGCCACCTCCCTCATTGATTTCGATTAGTGGGGTTGTAGATTGCTTTGTCGTGGTGTACAACGCGACATTGATCGGAAATTTGTGTCATGGCTTAAGTTGTGTATGAATTGGCAACACTGTGTTCTTAAATTATTTGACTAAATTGCGTTATTATGAGCTTTGATAATTTGTAAAATGGAGTTTAAATTCTTATTGACATTCACTGTCTTTTGAATTTAACCATGTTTTGACTATTGAGATTTATTGTGATATTGTGGAATGGAGTTCAAATTCTTTATGACATTCATTGTCTTGAATTTAACTATGATTTAAGTATCCACTATTTATATGACTTATGATTTGTGATTTAAAGTTGTATTTGGTTAATGTTGTGCACCACTGAGACATTGTCTCAGCGATACCTTTTCATTTCTGTCGCAGGTAGACAGACGGACAGGGCAGTAGACTAGGCTGCTAGTATATTCAGTGAGAGATCATCGGGTATATTGAGTATACCACATTTTACATTTTGTACTGTAATGTATGTTCACTGTATGTATATATTGTTCTTGGTTTTGAGCAGTTATAAATTAAGATTGTACATTGAAGTTGTAAAATAAATTATGAGTTATTTTGGCTTATAAAATTTGTATTGTATTTCTTTTATCTCATCCTTTGAAAATATTAAAAAAATTATTTGTGGATTTGAGTTGAGAAATATATTATGTTGTTTAACTGTTAGAGTTGAGATTGAGAAATATGTTTGAAGTGCTTTTTATAGTTTTTTTGAAGAACTGTTTTATTCAAAATACAGAGGGCACTCCGCTAAAATTTTTACAGAAATTCCTAATAATTTAAATGTGTTAGCTGTTCCCTTCAGTTCAAAAATTTTTTAACACCTGTAAATAGTGCTCACCACTGTAAAAAGAAGTAAGAAAAGTTTTAAAATCCCTTGTAGTGTATTTAATGGGTTATCAGTAGACGAAGTTGATAATTCATTACGTATACTACGGGATCATGTTATGCCTTACAGAGGGGTAGGGTGTGACATAATTGACCATTACAAGGTTAATGAATCATCACATGAGCAAACCCTAATGTTGTTAAGTGTCCATATTTTTTCATGTTCATACATGCCTAATCTTTGCATTTCACCTACACAACTAAGTTCAATCATGCATTTAGCACTAAGGGCTACTCATCAACACCTTGCTATCAAGCAAAATCATCAAACCCTAGCTAACCCTAGCTGCCAAAATTTGTAAAGTGCACACATACAATTTTTTGTTTTATTTTCTTATATTTCCTACACAATTCATGCCATTGAACATGAATTAAAGTAAAAGGAACAAGAATTGGACACTAACCTTGTTGGAGCAGAATTTCTCCCTTCACAAATTTTAGTTTCTTAGCTTTTCTTGGCAGCCAAATAGCTTGCTAAGTTGTATAGACAAATTTTGTTAAAGTGGACTTAGGGTTTCAAGTGAGATTTGGTGAGTTAGAAAGCTTATATAAGCTTTTAATGGTGGTTTTGGGTGGGAGAAGAGGAAACCGCTGGTTTGGGTGAAGGAGATGAATCTGATTGCTTTTGATTATTTTTGTCTCAATTATCCCTTTTTAATAGGTTAGCTTAATTGTGATTGGTGGGGAAAGGATTGATGACATCATGTGATGTCAAAATTGTCATTTAATCTCATTTTCTTTCCTTTTCTTCTCTACTCATTTCAATTTAATTTTTAGCAATATTTATTCATATTTTATGTCATAATAATTATTTACTTAACTGGACAAGTTAGCTAAAAATCACATCTGAAGGCAAAATGACCAAAATGCCCTCTGTTTGGCTTAACAGACTAAAATTGTCTGTACCGATTGAAAATTTTTTCTAAGCATTTTCTTGGCATTCTAATGCATAGGAACCTCAATGACCCTTCTCTGCAGTCCCAAAAATTATTTTATGAATTTTTCCCCTGGTTTAGGGTTCCTAATTACGAGAACCGCAACTTCCTACTGGGTTACCTATCGCTTGGGCACCGGCTCATTTAACTTGGTTGTATTTTATTTCTAAAATTTTTTCTAAATTTTTCTTATTAATATTTGAGTAAATTATGGTTCCTCACTTTAGTTTAAATATTCTTCCAGACGTTCTAGCTGTCCGGACCGACACCAGTCACCGAAACAGTAGAATGTACGGAGTTGCTACAGGGAGGGTGTTACAACTCTTCCCCTCTAATTTAAATTTCGTCCTCGAAATTTACCTGATGCAAACAGTTGAGGGAACTGTTGCCTCATTATCTCTTCACTTTCCCAAGTTGCCTCCTCGGTGTTATGGTGCCTCCAAAGCACTTTCACTAGTGGAATCTACTTATTCCTTAACTCTTTCACTTCCCGAGCCAGGATCCATATGGGTTCTTCTTCATATGTCAAGTCCAGTTGTACTTCAATTTCTTCCATGGAGATGACATGTGAAGGATCTGAGTGGTATCTTCTTAGCATAGACACGTGGAATACATTGTAGATCTTGTCCAGCTCTGGTGGTAAAGCTAGCCTGTAGGCCACTGGACCCACACATTCAATAACTTCATATGGGCCAATGAACTTAGGGCTTAACTTACCTTTTCTTCCAAACTTTAGTACCTTCTTCCACGGTGACACCTTGAGGAACACTTTGTTGCCAATCGCATATTCTATTTCTTTTCTCTTCAGGTCGGCATAAGATTTTTATCTGTCTGAGGCAACCTTCAGATTGGCTTTGATTAGTTTTACTTTCTCCTCAGTCTGTTTCGCTAGGTCTGGCCCTACCAGTTTATCTTCACCCAATTCAGTCCAGCACACTGGAGTTCTATATTTCCTCCCACACAGTGCTTCATACGGGGCCATTTGGATGCTAGCTTGGTAGCTATTGTTGTATGCAAATTCTGCCAGTGGGAGGTATCTATCCCAACTTCCCTCAAACTCAATGACACAACTCCTCAGCATATCCTCAAGGACCTGACATATATTTCATATTATTATTATCATTTCCGTTTAATATTTGTACTAGTTCAATTGGTTTCAATTGTTTACCTGGATTATTCTTTCTGATTGCCCATCCGTCTGAGGATGAAAAGCTGTGCTGAAGTGTAGTTGTGTACCCAAGGATTCATTCAACTTTTTTCAAAATCTCGATGTAAACCTTGGGTCTCGATCAGATATGATGGAAAGTGGAATTCCATGCAGTCTAACTATCTCACTGATATACAATTCTGCTAACTTCTCAAGTGAGTAGTCAGTCCTAACTGGCAGAAAGTGTGCTAACTTCATCAATCTATCTACTATCACCCATACTGCATCATGCTTCTTCTGGGTGAGAGGTAGACCACTTATAAAATCCATGGTGACCCGATCCCATTTTCATTCAGGTATGCATATAGGTTGTAGCAAACCCAATGGAACTTGATGTTCTGCCTTGACTTGCTGACATGTCAAGCATTTAGTCATATAGTTAGCTATGTCCTTCTTCATACCATGCCAATAATAATGAAGCTTCAGATCATGATACATTTTTGTACTTCCTAGGTGCATAGCATAAACACTGGTATGTGCCTCTTTCAGAATATTGGCTTTCAATTCCCCATCATCTGGTACACATACTCTTCCTTTGTAGTACAAACACCCATCTGCTTTCACCTCATAGTCAGTTGCTTTCCCTTATGAGATTTTACTCATAATAGTCATTAACTTTTCATCTGCCTTCTGTCCATCTAATATCTGCTGTAGCAGGTTTGGCCTCACTTGCAACTCAGCCAAAATAGCTCCATCTCGAGCCAAGGATAGATGGGTGTCGACACCATATTTTAGTCGACCTCCGAAGTTAAGGGACTTTAAAATCGACTTCATCATCCGCTCTCAGCCGATGTCCTTCGATCACAAATGACTTTTCTAAACTCACCGATTTCTCAACCACAGAATGAACCGATCCCATGTTTAGTTAATTGTTTCTGATCTCTTATCAGATGAGTCCGAATCAATATTGGGTTTCTAGGCTATTCAATCTTGCCAATCGATGCTCTCAGATCCCTTCGTACAAATATTGTAGAACTTCATTTGACTACTGAGGTGTTTTGAATTTCTCGTTTGAAGACCCACGATGTTTTAAAAATAAAATCATGGTTTCTTTCTAATCTAATGATGATTCCAATCTTAAAGGTTCAAGTCAATGATTCTAATGTTCTAAAGTTTTACCCCGTGTTTAGTCGCAATTTAGCCCGATCTCAAGCTTACGTTTAGTTCGATCTCAAGCTTACGTTTAGTTCGATCTCAAGCTTACGTGTAATGTCTTGTCGATCTCTTATACTCTGATTAATGGTTGCTTTCAAGTTTAATGCAAACAATTAAGTACTCATATGACTTGGGCACTTTCTGATCTCAACAAAGAAAGTAAACAAAAGAACTTGTATTCATTTCAAGGAAAATATATACAAGTCACTCAGCAGGTGGATCACCCTCAGCCTGCTCCCCGATACATCCTCTCTCTGATTCTCTCCCTCTCTCTCTCTCTCTGGCTCCTCGTCGCTCTCCTCTTCGGCATCTGGGGCGAGCTCATTCATCCAGGAGAAGTCCTTTTCAGGATACCACTTCCTCAGCTTGGCCAGAAGGTCATTATGGGCTTTCACATAAGCCCCAGCCTCCTTTGTGGTGCTCTCCTCTTCCTTAGCTTGGAGCTCCTCATCCTTGGCTCGGAGCTCTTCCTCTTTCGCTGAAAGGTCTTTAGCATAACGAGCGAGATCGACAGACTAACCAGCTCGAGAGTCTTCAAGTTCTCTCTCCACCTCTGCTATCCCCTCCTCATAATGCTTCATCCGATCTTCCATTCTGGCGATGTAGTCATTAGCAGAGGAGAGCTGAGCTTGTGCAGCGGAGGCGTCTTGGATCGCCTTAAGGATCTCTTTCTTTAAGGCATGGGCTTTCTCTCTGAGTATGTGCTGGTTTGTAATGGCCTCTAAGCCTAAGCTCATTGTCTGAGCTAAGATATCATCAAGGCTCTCCTCTGCCAACCTGTTCCGAACTTCTTGGAAGTAAATGGAAGCTCCCATGACTTTGGCCAAGTCGGGATTCCCTCTAGTAGAGCGGTTCCTTTCCAGTGATTGGATTAGGAGTTGAGTGCCTCGCGAAAGCGTCCTGACCGTAGGAACGGAAGACTCCCCTTCCACATTGGAAGAGATCGGAGGAGGAGGGAGAGGTGAAAGCTCGATTTGCTGAGGAGCAGGAGCAATGACCTTTACCTCAGGGATCGGTTGCTCCTGAGATCGGGGAGGAGAGTTCGGCATCTCTGCTAATTCACAATGAGGGGTCTGAGCATCAGCATTGGTGGCCCCCTTCATCACCCACACTTTTTTGGAGACCTCCCTCTTTAGCTTGCGGCTTTCCTTGGAAGCATCGCCACCCGCCATACCTGCACAAAGAAGAAGTCAGTGAGTTCACTAAGATTCAGAGACCAGAGATATGGGTAGTACCAGGGCTGAGGTCAGAGAGCTGAAGCTCGTATTCTTCGTCAGTAATCATCCGCATCATCCAATACTTTAGTTCGGCCATAACTGCATCTAAGCATGAGAATTTCTGGGTAGACACCTGAGATTTTAACTCTTTCACCATGGCGTCTTCATCCTTATTTAAGGCGATCTTCTTCGGGATCGAAGCGACCAAGTGTTGCCAACTCTATGGGATACCCTCAAAGCCATTCCGGATTTCGCTCCTCAAAATAAAGAACCGGTTCTTCCAATTCTTCAATAAAGAAGGGAGATCGGTAAAGAAGGCGTAGTTAGGCTTAGCCTGAAAGAACCAGAACTCATCATCCTTCCTTCGGGTAAGTCTATGCAGCTCGGGAAAGACTTTGGCCATGGGCTCCAGTCCTTTAGCTCCGTAGAGGCCCTGGAAAGCTATTAGAGTCTGCCAGGAGTTTGGATGCACTTGACCTACCGAGACGTGGTGAAACTTTAGGATGGCCTTGTAAAATTTGTCCAAAAGGGAAACGGAGCTCAGCCTTCAGCTGCTCTTCATATACCATGATGAGATAACTCTCATTGAAGAAATGATCGGCCCGATGATCGCTGTGGCATTTGATTAGTTTAAAGGAGTCGATCCGCAGATTGTACTCCTGACTTATAGATTGGAGATCGATTTCTCTCAAGATTAAAGGCAACTCATCAATTGGGAAGTTTTCTCTCCTCAAAGACGCCCCTCGCCTCGATCCAGTAGCCAGTATAGTAACCAGAATGATGGCCGTGCTGGTTCGACCACCTGATTTAATCACATCGCCCTCTTTCGAGGTCCACGAAACATGGATGGAAGGTGGGCTCGCGCTCTCTGACCCTCGATGCTACTCATTTTGAGAAAAGCAGATGAAATTAACCGAGAAAAAGAATCAAAATCCTTACCGGAATGTGATCGGTGCCGAAAAAATGTGAAGAAATGAGAGAATGTTGAGATTGCTAGCAAAGTTCTAAAAATGACATAAGGGAGCAACTGATTGACCCTCCCCCTATTTATACCCGTATGGGCATTTAATGCTCACAAAGTCCCAAGCGGCACATCGGTTAGCAGAATCGGCCCGCTTTCCTGACACGTCGCGGGAAGGTTCCAAAAATACAATAATAAAATCGAATAAAATGAGATCGGTTAGCTAGGGCTATAGAATTGGGCAAATTTTCAAAGCCACAGATCGGCTAATGACGATTTAGTGAGAGATCAGATCGGATATGTACATCAAAGATCAGAAAAATAACTGATGCAATAATTAAATAATAACCTTCAAATAAAATTTCATTTCATTTCTAAAAAGTTAGATTACATCATTTGAGCGATCTCAAGAGATCGAATTACATCATTAAGAGAACCTTTAAAGATCAGATTACATCATTTGGGCGATCTCGAAAGATCAGCACTACATCTTACCTAGTGAGGACCTATGTCAAAGCCTAGTCTTGTGGCTGAATCAAAAGATGTGTTTGATCAGAAAGCTAGCCATAGGTATCGGATAGATGTGCAGCTCAGATAGGGTGACTATGACTCTCATGATGGTGAGTGGAGTCATCGTCGATGTCATCGACCAGAACCGAGCTGCAGTCAGGACGCCCAATGTGGTGAGGAGCCAAATGAACTTCAAGAGGCGGTCACCGACATTAAGATTGAAATTATCAGTACTCTTGCCCGAGATTGGCCCACCAATTATACTGGTGGACCGATTCGAGATCAGCATGATCGTCATTTTCGATCTTGATCGATAAATTAGTCCGGTTCCCTCACTGTCATCAGATATTGTTCTCATGATTCTCCGATCGCCGTGATCATAAATTTTTAGGCGAGGGGCAAAGAAAACTGTCGAAAAAAGATCAAAAGCAGTCACCATAGTCGGAATTATTACCGGAGAAACTAGAATCAGAGAAATCGAGAAACTGAAGGAGAAGTGAAGTGTGAAGGAGCTTTCTCGCGGGTGCATATATATAGGGCCTGAGCATTTATTGCATACAGAAACTGAAGTGGATGCATCAGTAACCGGAGAATTAATTGCATTGACCAAGGTAGGATGGATAAAGAGGAAGAATCTAGAATGGGAGAGATCGGGAAGCGATGGGGGACCTGATGTGAGGAAAATCGAAAAAGGAAAGGGTCATAATAGAGAGATCGGAAGGAATAGAGATCGGAAAGCACGAAGAGGATAAAATAACCTCCAATCAACTCTCTTCATAATCAGTGTCGATTTAGTTAAAGCGTGGTAGGCGAATCAAATCTTCACTGCACGCCTCATCTGTAGAAAAGCCCACCTAGCTGACAGACGCCAAAACAGTTACGATAGTCTTGTACACCTTGATCTCAACCGTTGATCATACTTGTAAGGACTAACCCAGAACCCTTGGATCGAAAGGTAGACGACAAGATTGGCACTTTTTATTCCCAGCCCTCGGATCTATCTTGTTGGCAAGACCCCAAGCCATTGGATTAAAAAGAGAAAGGATGGATATTCTAAATAGGATCCCAGCCCTCCATTTTGATTCTCTTTAATTCTCAGACATCAAATCATGTACCTTTGAATCCAAACCCTCCGTCTCCCCTAGGGAGATCATGACCCTTTATTAAGAGCATCTGTTCCCTATAAATACCTGCATGCAATACTGTAGAAGGGACGGACGAAAAGGTGGTGGTGATTATAGTGGAAAGGCTCTGAAATTTAATTCAGCCTTGCTACTTTGCCGTTCTAAGCTTTCATAAAATTGAGAAACTTTAGAAATCAATTTTCTTAAGTATCTCCATTAAAGGAGTTTTGGACCCTGAAATTCTTCTTTTTCAGTTTGTTTATTACTCTGCGATACCATTTTTTTAGTTTTGTCTTTATCACCCTAACATCAGCATATTATTCTCTAAGCTTGATCTCATTCTGACCCGGTTATCGTCGCTTCGGCTCAACTGCATTCTGACCTGGTTCTCGTTACTTCGAAGTAAGCATTAGTACCTGGGCCATCTGCTTTCAACTCTACAATATTTGTGGTCCCAGAGTTAGTTCAATAGCCTCAACCTCCCACAGGTAAGTGTCTAGGCTGTCACTTTACCGAATGCTCGTGTTTTATTTTCTCTCTTTTTATTCTCGAAATTTCCATTAAGTTCAGTTGCACTAAAAATCCCAACATAGATTATTCAGGCCGATAGTTATTTCTTGAGTTTACTTCTTCTATTCATTAGTAAACTTTATTTATTTCTTCTTAGTTTTCATTTCCTTCGAAAATAGGTGTTCTGGTTGTGGGCAAATTGTAGGTAACTTAAAAAAAATATTGGTAGAAGTATCTTAACGTGAAAGTTTTCAAACAAATAAAAATAACAAAATGTTAAATAGTAGATCAGAGGAAAAATTTATGAGGTCAGGCTACAAAATGAGCCCAGGAGATAACATAATAGAGCGGGAATCGAGATGAGATCGGGTCCCGGACTAGAAACCAAAAGAGATCGGATATCCCCAGTCAAAGAGTTCTGATAAGGCGATCATATAGGACATCGGCGAGAAGTTCGGTCTTGTATCCACCCTCTAGTTATAAGGCTCAGTGGGTTAAGAAAAGCTTTGCGCGGGTTTCTGGGGCTCTCTGGTGCTAGGATCCTTAGTTCAAAGTCCTTACGATATACGATCCTAACAAATACTCTAAGAGATTGGGGGAGAGTTCTTACCTGATTCTCATTTAAATAAAACATGGAGATCGGAGGAGAGTTCTTATCCGAGATCCTTCGCTTAAAATTTTAAATCAAATATTCTAAGAGATTGGGGAGAGTTCTTACCCGATTCTCATTTAAATAAAACATGAAGTTCGGAGGAGAGTTATTATCCAAGATCCTTCGCTTAAAATTTTAAATCAAATATTCTAAGAGATTGGGGGAGAGTTCTTACTTGATTCTCATTTAAATAAAACATGGAGATCGAAGGAGAGTTCTTATCTGAGATCCTTCGCTTAAAATTTTAAATCAAATATTCTAAGAGATTGGGGGAGAGTTTTTACCTGATTCTCATTTAAATAAAACATGGAGATCGGAGGAGAGTTTTTATCCGAGATTCTTCGTTTAAAATTTTAAATCAAATATTCTGAGAGATTGGGGGAGAGTCCTTACCTGATTCTCATTTAAATAAAACGTGGAGATCAGAGGAGAGTTCTTATCCGAGATCCTTCACTTAAAAATTTTTAAACCGAACACTCTAAGGGATCGGGGGAGAGTTCTTACTCAATTCTTAGCCAAAACCTTAATAAAATATGTGGAGATCGGAGGAGAGTTCTTATCTGAAATCTCTCGCTTAAAACTCTTAATAAAACATATCTAGAGATCGAGAAAAGCTCCTCATCCGAGCTCTCTTAACAAAATCTAAATTAAAATAACACAATTCTAATACATAAGATGACTCTACACGACACTTATTCACTAAAGGGCCATCTCACGAACTTTTGTTCTTGGGAAACCCAAAATAAGTGAAATATCAAGTATTCCTTTATTTCGCACAAAGGACTAACATCATCACTATCCCAACCCTCTAATTATCTTTTAATTTATAAAGAGCATAACATCAAATCTGTTTACCCTCATTGAGGGACGAGGCGGGAAGCCTAACACCTTCCCTGCCCGTATACGGACCCCGAACCTAGAATCTCTGTTCTTTTTTGAAGTGGTTTCCTTTTAATTTATTTTCACAAAATGGTTTTCTTTAATTTCCCTCAAAATTAGAGTGGCGACTCCTCACTTTTCCCACTTCGGTGAAGAGCTTCGTCCAGGCGACCACAAAATACCTTACGACAACGGGCATTTAATGATCCCAAAGTTATGATGGATTTTCTGCTCAAAGCATCTACAACTACATTTGCCTTCCTAGGATGGTAGTCAATCACACAATCATAGTCCTTCAGGAACTCAATTCATCGCCTCTGTCTAAGGTTGAGCTCTTTCTGGGTTGGTAAGTATTTCAGACTTTTGTAGTCTGTGTAAATGTAACACTTTTCACCATACAAGTAGTGCCTCCATATCTTCAGTGCGAAGATAATTGCTGCAAGTTCTAGATCATGGGTAGGGTAGTTCTGTTCATGTGGCCCTAACTGCCTGGAAGCATAAGCGACCACCTTCCCTTCTTGCATCAATACACACCCTAACCCATTATGAGAGGCATCACTGTAGACCACAAAGTCCTTTCTCAACACTGGCTGTGTTAACTCTGGTGCCTCTGTCAACAAAGCCTTCAACTTATCAAAACTGGCCTAACACTTGTCATTCCAGTCAAATCTGACATTCTTGTGTAACAACTTGGTCATTGGAGCAGCTATTAAAGAAAATCCCTTCATAAATCTTCTATAATACCAAGCTAGCCCCAAGAAACTCCTGACCTCAGTTGTATTTTTGGGAGGCTTCCCTTCCATCACTGCTTCTATTTTCTTGGGATCTACTCTAATCCCATCAGCTGACACTATGTGTCCAAGGAATGCAATTTCATCTAACTAGAAGTCACACTTTGACAACTTAGCATACAACTTCTTTTCTCTCAGGATTTGCAGGACAATTCTCAAATGCTCATCATGTTCTTCACTGGTCTTGGAATACACCAAAATATCATTAATAAAGACTACTACAAACCGATCTAGGTATGGATGGAAGATACGGTTCATAAGGTCCATGAATGCTGCTGGTGCATTTATTAGGCCAAAGGGCATCACCAGGAACTTATAATGCCCATATCGGGTCCATGAATGTTGCTGGTGCATTTGTTAGACCAAAGGGCATCACCAGGAACTCATAATGCCCATACCGGGTCCTGAATGCAGTCTTTGGCACATTTGCATTCTTCACCCTCAACTGATGATACCCTGATCTGAGATCAATTTTGGAAAAATACTCCTGCTCCTTTCAACTGAGCAAACAGATCATCAATTCTAGGCAACGAATATTTGTTCTTCACTGTCACTTTATTCAACTGCTGGTAATTGATGCATAACCTCAAAGTCCCATCCTTCTTTTTCATAAATAACACTGGAGCTCTTCATGGTGACACACTGGGACGTATGAACCCCTTATCCAGTAACTCCTGTAACTAGATTTTTAGTTTTTTCAATTCTGTGGGTGCCATCCTATAAGGAGCAATAGAGATTGGTGCTGTAACTGGCAGTATCTCAATAGCAAATTCGACTTCTCTTTCTGGTGGCAAGCCAGGCAATTGCTCAGGGAACACATCTGGGAAGTCTCTTACTGTGGGTATGTCACACAGATTTAGCTTAGCATGCCTAGTATCCACCACATGTGCTAGGTAGGCTTCATAGCCTTTTCTCATCAATTTTCTTGCAATTGTGGCTGAGATGACATTGGACAAGAAATCTATCCTTTCCCCCATAACTGTGATCTCATTACCCTAAGGAGTTTTCAAGGAAATCCTCTTCAATTTACAATCAACCATTGCCTGAAAACGTGACAACTAGTCCATTCCCAAAATCAAGTCAAACTCATGGAAAGGCAACTCAATCAGGCCTGCCAAGAATTCATACCCCTGAATACTTAACGGGCAACCGTTGTATACTTTGTTCACCACTACACTGTGGCCCAATGGATTAGTGACCAGGATGTCTTGGTCACTCTCCCCTACTAATATCCCCCTTTCTATGGGTAGGTTGATGCAGATGTATGAATGAGTGGATCCTATATCCACCAATGCATGAACATATGTATTGTAGAGGGAGAACATACCCCTGATGACATCCGGGGCATCTTGCTCCTCCTGAGCTCTTATGGCATAGGCTTTGGCAGGTGCTCTGACCTCTTGCCTTTCTGCTAGCTCAAATGTAGGTCTCTGTGATGGTCCCACTGCCTCAGATTTACCAAATTTCCTACCCCTTTATGGTGCAGGAGTAGGTTTGTCTACTTATGTTAGAGCAGCTGTAGCAGTTCCACGTGGACAGTTCCTTAATTGATGCTCTGTCAACCCACACCTTAAGCAGGCACCCGTCACTCTCCAACACTCCCCCTTATGCCACTTCAAACAATGCGGACATGCAGAAGATGCTGGGGCTGATCCCCTGAACCTCGTCCCTGGAGAGCTGCCCACTGATGGTGTGGACTAACCTCTCCTAGGGGTGAACTGTGGCCTGGGCCCCTGGGACTAACCCTGACCTTGAGGTTGACCTGACTCTGTGCAGATGGGCCTTTAAACTTCTTTCCTAGTGCAGGAGATGAGCTAGACTGACCAGGACCCCTCTTCTGTTGTCTTTCTCTTCTAGTCTATTCACTTATTCTAACTTTTTCAACTTTTATTACAGCTTCCACTAACTTGGTGAAGTCTGTGATTCCCAAGGTAGTGATCATGATCTTTATATTATCATTTAATCCCTCTTCAAATATCTTACATCTTTCGGCCTCATTAGGGACTATCTCCCTTCCATAGCAGCTCAGTCTGACAAATTCCTTTTCATACTCGGCCACTGTCAGCTGTCTCTGCCTCAGGTTAATGAATTCTCTTCTTCTCTCTTCTAGGTATACACTATGCACATATTTCTTCTTGAATTCTGAGAGGAAGAAGTCCTAAGTTATTACTTCTGGCTGCACTTCACTAGACACTGTATCCCACCATTGGTAAGCATCATCTGGCAACAGAGATACAACAGCTTCTAGGTTTTGCTCTGGAGTGCAGTGGAGTTGCTTTAAAACCCTTCTGTTACATTCAACAGTTTAACCAGCCGCAATGTAATCATCTTCTCTTTTGCTAAAGAAATCCATTGCTCCAAATTTTCTCAATCTTTCCAGATGTGATTTTTGCTGTGGAGGTGGTGGTGGTGGTGGCATTAACCCAGCCATTTGTCTGAAAAACTCGGCCATTTGCTGGAACATGGCCTGTGGAGGATGAGCAGGCTCTGCTGGAGCTGGTGGAGCAGGTTCTCCCTTACCCCCAGTCTCAGCTGTTGCAGGTGGAGCATGACTCTCCACTTCCTCCTCAACTGCCCTCTGAGATGTGGGGTCCATATCCTATTAAGAATAACAATGACAAACAGATCTGCATTAGTGTCACCTCGACTCTTACAAATGCAATGCATGGTATGGACTCAATCTAGGCCCAGAAACGCCTAAACCATGCTCTGATACCACTAAATGTGACACCCCTTATCCGTCTACAGTATAGCTGAGTAAGATATGTCACACAGTGTACCGAAACACCCTATTTTATTTTAATCATTTTTATTCTTCCTAATTTATTTCTTTCATACTTATGAAGTAAAGTATAATTCATTTAAGTCATTTATTCAGCAAATTTTATAGAAAATCTGGCAGAATGCCGGCTAAAAATGGATAAAATAGTTATTTGGAACTTGTGAAAAACACTTCCAAATTTTTCAATCAATCCCAAACTCCATCTCATCAACAAAATCCCAATATTTCTCATATATACTCCCATTCTCATACATTCATTTCATATGAAATTCATATAAAAGTCATAAATAAATATTCACTTGTTCATTCATAAACATAATTTTCATAATTTACATCAATACTAAAATACGTTACATAAGTCTTAATTGCACATGAGAAAATAAAAGTTAATTACAAAATACCAAAATAAAACCTAGTGTCCTACCAATGCACTGATGATGGTGAGGTGACACGGACACTATGCAGAGCTGCAGATGATCTCACCCAGTCTGTGGTCTACTGGGCTCTCTATTGGTCTCTCTAGAAACTACGTGTGGCAAAAAGCAACGCTCTAAGCAATAATGCTTAGTGGTGCCAATAATAGAATAAAAAGAAATAACAGAAAATAAATATGCAGTGCATATTCTGATATCTTACGCAGACCATTTTTCGATCATTATTGGTAATTTTATTTATTGTGTACTTGTTATATTCATAATTTCATTAAATTTATCCACTTTCATTTTTGGTTGCTCAAGTAACCTATACTGGACGACTGGACTGGATAAATGGGTAAACTGGCACTGCGTATCAAGTACCTTGGGCCGTCACACCATCGGTCACATATGTGTCTCCCGGTGTGCAACAGAACAGCTAATAAGCTGTAATAACATTAGGCACAAGGCCAAGTCTCAACACAATGTCAGAATGGCTAAAAGCCATAAAATCATAGAATGGCATAATGCCATGTGCAGTACTGCTAACTGAACCCTATTGGCATACCAACCTATCCAAACCAATCTTGCTAGGTATACTTGGGCATGTTACACTTTTAAATTGTATAATTCTTGAAATTTAAGTTTAGGTGTTACTATTCATTTCATTAGTCAACTAAAATGTTGACTTTTGCATAGACAATAGGTACATTGGTTCTAATACTCTCAACATACCACATTTTGCATTCTAAAATTGTTGGTATTGGTTGCCAATACCATTTTTAAGCTTAGTGTTAGTTATTCAAAATTTTCAAATTTTAAGCCTTATATTTTCTATTTCATTGGTCATTTATACAGTAGGAATTTGGCAAAATTGTCTTAATGAAAGTTGTTCCTTATTTTGTCTAGTTAGATTTCCTTTTTTGAATCACTCCATTTGGAATTTTGTAGCTCAAGTTATGGCCTAAAAACCATAACTGGCCAGATTGGATAGAATCGAAAATTCTGGGTAAAACTGGTTCTACCAGATTTGGTAACCTAAGTTTGGTTGGCAATATGACTAGGTTATGGTCAGAATTTAGATTTATGTTCTTCATAAAAGTTTTAGGTCTATGTCTCAGATTTCTACTGGTAAAATTTCAGGTCAATTGGACCTTTTTACACTGAGTTATGGCCAAATGAATAAATACTGTTCATTTGGTTATTTTGCCCAGGCAGAATGCAAGTCACCCGGATTAGGGCAATTTTTAGGTCAACTTGGTTTGATTTTCTAGGCAGGGTTTCTTCACTAAAGTTGTGCCATTATGTGTCTAGTTTCATGTCTAATTAGCATTGCACCAATTAAACCTCTACAACTCCATTTATAACTGCCCAAACCTATTGGACTCATACTCAGTCTTGCAGGTCAGCCCAAACAGCTCACCCATACACAAATGCCAAGCCTCAACTCACTTCATTTCCTCATCATACACATTCAAATGGTCACTAATTGACCATTACAAGGTTAATGAACCATCACATGAGCAAACCCTAATGTTGTTAAATGTCCATATTTTTTCATGTTCATACATGCCTAATCTTTGCATTTCACCTACACAACTAAGTTCAATCATGCATTTAGCACTAAGGGTTGCTCATCAACACCTTGCTATCAAGCAAAATCATCAAACCCTAGCTAACCCTAGCTGGCAAAATTTGTAAAGTGCACACACACACTTTTTTGTTTTATTTTCTTATATTTCCTACATAATTCATGCCATTGAACATGAATTAAATCGAAAGGAACAAAGAATTGGACACTAACCTTGTTGGAGCAGAATTTCTCCCTTCACAAATTTCAATTTCTTGGCTTTTCTTGGCAGCCAAACACCTTGCCAAGTTGTATAGACAAATTTTATTGAAGTTCACTTAGGGTTTCAAGTGAGATTTTGTGAGTTAGAAAGCTTATATAAGCTTTAATGGCGGTTTTGGGTGGGAGAAGAGGAAACGGCTGGTTTGGGTGAAGGAGATGAATCTGATTGCTTTTTATTATTTTTGTCTCAATTATCCCTTTTTAATGGGTTAGCTTAATTGTGATTGATGGGGAAAGGGTTGATGACATCATGTGATGTCAAAATTGTCATTTAATCTCATTTTCTTTCCTTTTCTTCTCTACTCATTTTCAATTTAATTTTTAGCAATATTTATTCACATTTTATGTCATAATAATTATTTGTTTAACTGGACAAGTCAGCCAAAAATCACCTCTGAAGGCAAAATGACCAAAATGCCCTCCGTTTGGCTTAACAGACTAAAATTGTCTGTATCGATTGAAATTTTTTCCTAAGCATTTTCTTGGCATTATAATGGCATAGGAACCTCAATGACCCTTCTCTGGAGTCTCAAAAATTATTTTATGAATTTTTCCCCTGGTCTAGGGCTCCTAGTTGCGAGAACCCTAACTTTCTACTGGGTTGCCCATCGCTTGGGCACCGGCTCATTTAACTTGGTTGTATTTTATTTCTAAAATTTTTTCTAAATTTTTCTTATTAATATTTGAGTAAATTATGGTTCCTCACTTTAGTTTAAATATTCTTCTAGACGTTCTAGCTGTCCGAACCGACATCGGTCACCGGAACAGTAGAATGTACGAAGTTGCTACAGGGAGGGTGTTACAATGCATATATCACATATTTGCATATATTCATACATATCTCATGCATACATGGATAATCATATAAAATGGTATGATCATGGGCATTCTAAGGGATTCAATTATGAGCCACTAAGAATTGAATCAGGGCATTCCTAAGTGTATTTCATTCATTCATTTTACAAGAGTTGCTGAATGAGTACATAACCAACATCTTGATCTTGATCTTGATCTCCTACCACCGGTCCCACCAATACTTTTGAACTCTTTGTTCTTCTTGCAATCCAATTACATTATAACTCTTGGCATACCAAGATGAATATACAAGAATTTGGACTTTGAAGTCCTTAAATGAATGAAAATACATCCTAAAATAACATAACATTTATGATACATGCCACTAAAACAAAATTAATTATTTTACATCCTAAAGAATAATAAAAGAAATAAATCCAATCACATTGGTGTTTTATTGTCCATGATCATCCATCATGCATATTAAAATTTAACAATTAAATAAAAGTATACATGTTAAAAATAAATTGATTATCACATATTTAATTAGGGTTAAATTTGAATCTTATTCAAATTAATTTTTAAATTTAGGAACTTTTCCCAAATTTATTTTTCATGAAAACTATTTTCAAAAATTATTTGTATGATTGGAAATCCTAATTAAACTATTTAATTAGGTTTAGGCTTAATTTTGGGTCCAAAATTATACAACAATTGCATAAAAAGCCCAAAATTCAGCCAAACACGCCCCTAATGCAAAATTACACGACCAGCTAAAAAACACGGTCCGTGTAACAACTTACACTGCCTAAGGCACGAATTGACACGGACTGGGCCGTTTAAATGTGAAGCGACACGGGCTGGGGTGCGAAAAATCACCCAGGCTGTGTCGTTCAATAACACGCCCCTGGGTGCACGTTAACACGATCGTGTGAGACGAAAATATGCCCTAGGCTGTGTAAAACCCAGAACATGGTCTAGACCGTGTTTCTCATTGCAGAATGGCATTTTTTAGTGTTTTTGATCCGAACCAACTTCAAATCAACCCAAACTTCATCCAATCACATAATTGAGCCTCAAAATCAATCCTAATGGCAAATATAGTGGCTCTGATACCAATTAAAGGTAGGGAAGCATGGATTTAAGGCCATTAGAACATTGAATTTCAAAAATTATTCTAGGTTACATGCGTAACATACCAAGTAACTTATGAATCTATGTGACTTCTAATGCCCTCTAGCATATCAAATCACACTTTTGGCACACATTAGAAGTTCATTTGCCATTTAAGATTGAGAATTAACCATTAATTCATTAAACCCTAGCTAATTGAAGAGTTGAAATCAACTAACCTCCAAGGCGCTGAATCAATCTTTCTTACTCCCTTTGGGTGCTCCTAGGGCTCCAAATGATACCCCTCTAGCTTGTCCACCACAAGCACACCAATGGTAGCCCCAAAAGTCCCTTTAAAAGCTTGCCAACCACTTGAACTTGAGGGGTTATCCTTTGATGAGGGTATAATGGATGTATATGGGACTAAAAACTCTTTCTAACAATTTAATTCAAAGGAAATCAAGGTTTTTCCCTTATAATTAATGGAGAAATTAAGAAGAGGGAAGTTTGGCCATTGTTGCCATCCAAGAGTAAGAGAGGAGGAAGAAGAACAATTTTCTTCTTCTTTCTTCATTTATATACACAAGATAAATTGACTTAAATGCACTGTCACATGTCATGCTAGGATTTAATCTTGCTTTTAGAAGACTTAATCACATCAAGCCATTTGTCAAAGTTAGATTTAATCTTTATTTAATCATCTTTTATGATTGGAAGACAAGTGGTAAGCTAGCATGTTGCCACGTGTCATCATATGAAAAGTCCAATTTGCTCTTATGTATAATCTTGAGTTCTTAACCCAAAATTATAATTTCTCCCTCAAATTAATTTAAATCAAATATAAATGGATTAATTAATTAATCTCTATTAATTAATTTGACAATTAAATTCATATTTAAACTCTTTAAATATAAATTTAATTTATATTATACATCCAATAATCTGGATTTGGTTTCAAGTCATGCTAGAGACTTTGCAATCTCATTGCAAACCAAATCTAATTAATTAATTAATTAAACTCTTTAATTAATCAATTAAATCATACTTTACTTGGAGATTAACTTGTGAAGGTTTGTGACTTACTAGGCTCATTACTAATTGGCAATGAAAAATGATATTAACTCTTAATATCATTAGAACTCTTTCTTACCATAAATGATTTCTCTAAATCATTTTAGGAATCTCATAGACCATGGTTGACACCTAGCATAGCATGCCATGGCCACCTAATCAGTAATAAGGAATACCTTAAATGAACCTTTAATCATATGTTACCATGTACTAAGATCTCTCCGTTATAAAATCTCAATTCTAGTTGGAGTCATGGTTAATGTCAAACTCCATTTGCTATGAATATTATGTTCTCTTTTAATTCCAATTCTTGATTAATCAGACTTTTTTATCAGAAACTCCTTTCTAGCTAAGTCTATCTGTCCTGGCCAGGAACTTGAATCATCAAGAATAATTAAATGAATATAAGATTTTATCCCTATTTACTTTGGGTGACGGATCCCATCTTGGTCAACACCTATCTCCATATATAATTAGTAGGAGCCAACACATACCCGTATACCCATACACAGTATAAGTATGAAAGCAGTATCAAACTCAAACTACCTATATACAAGATAACTGTGTTATCTTAGGTCTAAAGATTATATGCACTGATATGATATATGACAATGCATTAACAAGAGTAAACTCCACGTGCTTGTCATAAACGTCACTAATTCGGCCTACTTATCATATATAAGTGCCTATCATATTTGTTATGTGGCATGAGACTCACCACTCTGACTTATTAATATCTCATTTTAATACTTTGGGAACAAACATGATTACAATCTTTCTGGATAAGTCATGTCATTTATGAAGTACCCTTGATTGTGAACCAATTTATGATACTTTGTACTAGAAATACTATCACTCATATTCTTAACAACTTAAGAATAGAATTTCTAACAAAATATCAATGGACCTTTTCAATTACACATAAATAGATTATGTAAACAGAAAAGTGTAATTGCTTTTTATTAATAAAAATATGTATAAGATACATACAAAATGATATGCTCTATGACATACTACTAACAAGATTCATACCTTTTATAGTGGTTTCCCCTTCGATTTGGAAGGCCTCCTTGACTCCTTAAAAAGCTATAGCATATCAAAAACTCAATAAAATAAAATAATATGGTGAGAGACTAAATTAATTAACCTAAAATTATGTGAATCTAGTGCATGGATGTGTATGAAGATTTATCTTATTCATTTGGAATAAGAAAAAATCCATTTTGAAATAGTTATCCCTACACCAAAATATAGCAAAAAAACACCTAAATTCTTTTAATTTTTAGCCACCTCAAATCGCCCCAAAACCCTAATCATAATGATATATTTACAAGAGAAAAATGTGAGAAGATAAAGAGTAATTTAATCTGTAGGTTTAAAATAAAAATAAATAAATAAAATAAAATGGCTAAAAAAAGAAAAAGTAAAAAAAGGATATATATCCTAGCCATGTAGATGCGTTTTTTCATTTTTATTTTTATTTTCTATTTTTAATTAATTATTTTATTAATTAACTAAAAGTCCTTAATATAGTTAAAACTGAAAAGTTTAATGAGCTTCATTATTCAATTTGGCTCAATTAAATATTTCCTAAGTCTTATTTAAAGCCTTGAAAAATATTAGATTAAGACTAATTAAATAATACAAACTTATGACCCTTAAAAAGCTGTTTATTTCTCAAAGCAATGCAATTTTTCTAAATGACAAATTAATTTATTTTATTAATTTTCCTACCATTTCATAAGTTTCTAAAGTGTTTCAACATTCTTTACAATTTAGTGGTATTTTCATCATAAGGGTAAAAAATAGATGTCTACAGCAAATAACTCACTGCACCAAAATTATGTGGTTCATACAATTACAAACTCAAAACTATACTACCATCAACTCAATTAAATCTACATCAAAGAGAACCCTAATTACGTAACCATTCATAGTAAATATGTTAGTTAGTCTTTCTCATTTTTCTCTAGATATAATCCAATATATTTAATATTTTAACTACATTATATACAACAAAGATGTCTTCAACTATAAGAGCAATAGCCCTCTCACCAATGGATAAAAATTTCTTCTTCTTAAATTTTATACCATTTCTTCACTTTAGGCTAGAGCCTTTCTCCCTCCATGGGACTGCAATGTGCAAGTGCTACTCTCGGACAAAAGCCATTAACTACAATGGGCAAAAGGCAAAAAAAACCTTTCTACAATACTCCTAGTTATAGGATTAGCCCTCTCAATCTAATTAAAGATCCAACAAAATTTATGAATACTATAATAAAGTTCTACACTATATAAGAAATAATCATTCATCCTATTGAGTAATATTTTTTCCACAAAAATTAGGAAAGGATCTTTTTCAAATCTCATTAGAATTTTGAGTTACAAATACATTATTACAATGTTGGATTGTAATAAATGATTTTATTTTTTTCTTTAATTTTAGCATGTTGCAAATTTATAATATTAAAATTTAGATGTATTATTGATTTGTTGTATTGAAGAAATTGAAGTTTGATGTGAATGTTATCAAATATTGAGGTTCTTTTCCCAATATTTGGTCATGCTCTTCAAATTATTGAGGGTTCGGTCTCCACTAAGTGGAGTTTTCTTTTGTTTTTATTTCTTATAGCAGTTGACTGCTTTTTGGCAGTTCTAAATACAGTGTAGATCGTTGACTCCTTTTAATTAGAGACTTGAAAACTTCAAGTAGGGGCAATGATTTTCTATCAATGAAGCCTAGTAGTATGACCTGTTTCTCCATTAAAGTTTAGTGGTTAAACTCTTCTACATGCCACATAAGTAACAAATTCTCAAAAGGGTAATACCGCAGAAGGTTTCTTTTGTTTTTCAAAATGGAAAATGACTTATTATTACTTGAAAAATTATTCTCCTCTATCTAGATCGTCTTTGAATAGAGGTTTTTCAATGTATAGGTTTGTGTTATTTTCTCTTGTGAGAAAATTATTCTTTACTTACATAATGATGCTATAAATGAATTGCCAAATTCTAAAAAAAAAAAAATCAAACGCTATAAATAGTTATTGTATAATTTGACAATTTGAAAGATAATAAAATGGATGGATTATTTATGGCAATAAGTACTTTTTATATATAATATATATAAAGGTACGGATAGGAAGGACACATAAAATTATTAAAAAAAATTATCAATTTTTATATGTAACTAATTTATTTTAATTTTAATTATTTATAATTATAAAGTTAAATTTATAATATTTATTGAATTTTTTTGGGAAAATAAAAGATTGAGTTTTCATTAAATAGTGACACAATATAATATGAAGTATAAAATTTTATACTACTATAATTTTACACAAGAATATTTAAGATAAACTACTTATATAAAATATAATAATAATTATTTTAATTTGAAGAATCTAATCACATTGACAGAGCATTTGAATTAGCCATTCAATGGCAAGCACACTCCATTTGGTGGTAGAATACAATTGTTCTGTTTCATAGTCTTTCTACGAATCCGATATAGAAACTATCAAATTTTTATATCCTCATAAAAAGAAATTATGTACTTCCTATCATTGCATTCTTACAAAAGGGTGAACACTATTCGATTTGGACTAAAATAGCCGACCGAACCGATTTAATTCAGTAATTCAGTTTAGTTTATACAATTAATCAGTTTGGTTTTAATTTTTAAGATTTTTTTATTTATATTGTTTGGTTCAGTTTTGGGAGAAGAAAATTTGGTAAAACAAAACCGAAATAAATTAAACTTAAAGGTCAAAACTTTGCATTTTCACATCTTCTCCTCTACCTCCCTTTCCCTATCTTCTCCTTTACAAAATCAAACATACATCTTGACAAGTCCTCTTGAGAAACTGCAGCTATAGCTTTATCAAGAGCTCGCATCATCCACCATGAATAGTTCAATAAAATTTGGAATCCGCCCATTGCCAATTAGCCATACCTTGCAAATTCCTTTCCAAAGAGGTGAATCACCACTTTTGGCCATGGGTTAAGGAACACCAACCTTCTCTCTCATGTATTTACTATGCAACAGCTTATGATTCTATTGGTGAGAAGTGAGTTTTCAATTGCCTTTGAAAGATAAAGCTGCAGACCTCCATAGTAGAGCCACAACAAAGCAAAAGCAACACCTCTTTTTCTTTTTCCTCCATTTTTTAGTTCATTTGTTGTAGTTGTAACTTTGTGATTTGGAGCTAAATGTAAATTTTGTTGATTAATATTTTTGTTGTGATTTTTGTGACTTGGGTGTGAGTTGAGCATAAAAGATAATGGATATTTGAAAATCAAATATTGAAACCAAACCCACTTATTTTAGTTTGATTCGGTTTAGTTGTTTATATAGTTTAATTCAATTCGATTTTTAGTTTACATAAAATTCAGCTTATTAGGTTCAGTTTTGAATCGAACCAATCAAATTCTTGACCCTATTTTAGAGGAAGAGACAAAACCCAAATGATATGAGGAAAAATACAGATTTGTTCCAATAGGATACAAATTTGAAGATTATTAGGAAAAACATAAAATAAATACAAAAAATGCAAAAAAGAAAAGAGGGAGGGGCAACTGGCTACCCCAAAGAGTTCATAAAGGGAAGGAGAAAAGAGAAGAGGGAGAGAATTTAGAGAGTCGGCTAGGGTGGAGAGAGATTGGTTTTTAAGAGAATATTTTAATATTTATTGAATTAAATATATAATTTTTAAATAATTTATAGTCACAATTTTAAGTGAATTCTCTTAAAAATTTATGAGATGGATAGAAAATGGAAATTTCTATTAAACCAAACTAAAGCTTTATGTTTAGATCAATCAACACGATTTGCACTTATTAATGATAAAAAAAAGGCATGGACGAAGGTGTTTTTTTTTTTCAAGATTTACAATTGATTATAATCGAAACTCAATCTCAAGACATCACAAATTTAATAATGACTACAATACAATTGAGTTAAAACTCTATTTCCATATTGTTTTTCCTTCTTTAATTTGATGTCAAACAAGGTTTGAAATGTGGGTTTTTGCCGCCGAAATAGGTTATACAATAATTTTAAATTTTATAGGAGTAGCTTTTATATTTAATTAAAATATTTAATGATGAAAACAAGCGTTGTTAATTATCTACGGTGATTAGTGTTATTAAATTTGGCCTGGAGGTTGACTCGGTGGAGACTGGTGGAATGGGTTAGTGGTTCAACCAGTAGGTTAATTGTCGTGGGTCATTAAAAATTAATTAAATATATAAAAATTTATTAAATATAACATCTAAAATATCTAAATAAATAAATATAATTAATTAATTTTTTTATTATTTAAATTAAAACTTTAACATTTATTAAGTTATATTTAATGAATTTTAATAGTATTTTTAAATTTTATATAAAACTATTAAGTAAAATAATGTGTAATTTTCTTTTTAATATTTATGAAATATTAAGTATATGTTAAAAAATTAAATATATTGAAATAAAAAAATAACTACCAAGTTAACTCAATTAATTTTTATTGTAATGACTTTTTATGAGATTTTAAGTTCAATTTTCTATATCAACACTAAAAAAAAAAATTTATTGAATAATTGAATTGATCGGGTCAATTGAGTCACACTGGCTCACCGGTTCAACCATCGGATCAACCGGGTCATGTCGGGTTGATTCCTTATCTGGTTCAGTTACAAACTCGCACCAATTTGAAGGCTATTTCACTGATTCAATCGACCGATTCAGTTTAGGTTTAATAAATTTCTATTATTCTTTCTAACATATTTAGTGACAAATCGAATATATTTCTATTTTGTGTTAAATTTTACCATTATTAGTTAGGCAAATATTTCATTTTCCTTGTTAGTTTGTGTAGCGAAAAGGGTTTATTAATTAATTACTATATAAATCTATTTTAATAATAAGTATAAATTAATTAAATTAGATAATTTATATTATTTTTTGTTAATTTAAAAAATTTTTATTTTACTGATTGATCATTCTCAATTTAAAATAAAGAATATATATCGAAAATTTTCTTTTACATTATGTTAAGCATGTTTTATTAATTTTTTTTAAAAAAAATATTGAAAAATAAATTTGGTGATTTATTATTATTAAATATAATAACTTAAATAAAATATATTTTATATAAATTTTTTAATTATACATATGTATATAATATATTATTTTTAAAATTATTTGTTCCCTCAAATGTTATTTTCTAGCTCTCCCACTGGTTATATATAAATGTTTTGTGTACTACTCATCATCACTATGCCTGCAACTGGTGGATCGATTTTCTTCTCATCCTAGGTATAATCCTCGTTGATTGGCCCTGTCGAAAAAATATACTTATAAACCTGACATTATATCTAACACAAATCCTTAGAATCTATATTACAGTGAGAAAGAGTGGGAGAAAAATGATAGAGAAGGAAAAAAAAAAAAAAGATAATTCTTTTATTTTATTAAAAGAAAAAAAAAAATAAAAGTCAATGAAGGAACAAATTACGCGGATTTGTGCAGAAAGTGCTATTTGAGTCATTTTGTTTTCCATTCAAATTAAGTGGAAAAAAGTAAAAAAAAATAATATTCTCTCTACTATTTTTCTCATTTAATTATTATTTTTAATATGATTTTTGGATTCAATATGGGCATAATAGTAAAAATATAATAATTTTCTCTCATCACTTTTCTTTCCATCAAAACATAGAAAATAAACCAATCACTTTTTTTTTTTCTTTTCCCTATAGAAAAAATTGGCAAGGAAAATATTCCATAGAGATTTTTTGGTAAATTATAATTTAGTTTATAAGGTTTGACAAAACTTAAATTAGCTATCTCTGTAATTTCAAAATCAAGCAATTTAATTATGAGATTTGATAAAATCTACAAACTTAGTCCATATTGTTAGAAAATTAGTTAAGTTATCATTAATTTTAGTAACAATTATCAAATACTTTTTAACTTTATTTTCAATATGAAAATAATTTAGTCGATAAGATTTTATTTTATTAGTAATTTAGCCCCTGAGATTTTGTTAAACATATATATTAGTCCATGTAGTTTTAAAATTAAGCAATTTAGTCATTGACATTTTAATAAACCTATAAGTTAGTTGCTACCGTTAGAATTATGGTTAATTCTCTATTAAATTTAGCAAAAATACCAAAATGATTTTTAATTCTATTTTCAATCTGAAAAGAATTTAGTCCTTGAATTTTTATTTTAATAGCAATTTGCGTCCATATTTATTTATTTATTTATTTATTTTTTTATATATAACAATATGATATAATATATGAAAATAATATATATATATATATATACACACACTATTAAAATAATAATGACATAAGAATTATACAATATTATAACGTTTTATTTATAAATGTTATAATATTTAAGGATCAATATGTAAAATATATAGATGATTTTGTAATTAATCAATATTTTTAAGGACCTTAAAGTAATTAATTCATATTTTAATAATTTAAATTTAAAAATTTATGCGACCCATATTTTAAAAATACAAGGACTAAATGGTTAATAAAACAAAATCTCAATGACTAAATTATTAAGAAAATAAAACCTTAAACACTAAATTATTTTCAAATTTAAAAATAAAGATAAGAGTATTTTAGTTATTTTTGCTAAAATTAACAGCAACTTAATGAAATTCTAACGGTATGAACTAAATTGTAGGTTTTATTAAATGTCAGATATTAAATTGCTTGGTTTTGAAAATGCAGGGATTAAGTTATAAGTTTTGTCAAATCTCAATGACTAAATTATAGTTTATGTGATACTTTACTTTCCTTATAAGTCCACTCACTTGTCTTTCTCCAGCTTTCCTTTCCACAAAACAAACCTTTAAAACAGTTGATTTGTGGATTATTCTCACTTATATTATCTATCACTTATCCCATCTGTTTTATACGTAAGAATTTTAACACTTGAATATTCTCAACAATGAGTGACTAAGCTCTCTTTTCACCGGTGGCTACCCCTGGATCGATTCCTTTTTCTTTTATTGTTTTTTGTTAGCTTTTTTTTTTTTTCTAATAATCTCTTAGATTTGTATCCGTTTGAAATAAATTTGAGTTTTTCTCCTTAGATTTGTTTCCTTTAGGAACAGATCTGAGGTTTCTCTCCTCAATATTGGGGTTCGGTTTCTCCTCATTATTAGGGTTTTGTTTTTCTCTCTTTAGTTGGATTTTCTTTTATCTATTAGTAGGATTTTTTTTTTAATTTATTTGGCAATTCGAAATACAATGTGGATTATTGATTTTTTTTTTTTTTGTTGGAGACTCAGGTATGAGTAATGCTCTTCTATCAATGGAGCTTGGCAGTACGGCCTATTTCTCCATGGACAATTAATGATTTCATATATTCTGTGGGCCATAGAGGTAACAAATTTTGAAAGGGCGGTATTGTAAAAGTTTTCTTTGATCGTCCAAAATAAAAAAGAACCAGTTACTACTCGGAAGGCTATTATACTCTATCCCAATCATCTTTGAACATAATATTTTAATTATTTATGTTTTTATTTTTTTTTATTTTATGAGAACATTATGTTGTATTTATCTTATTATTCTTATTAATGAAATGTCAAATTTTCTCTTCTCAAAAAAAAAAAAAAAACAATGAGTGATTACATGTTGAGATTACAAATCCCACGTTAGGAAAGTATAAACATAAAAATGTAATAAGTAGTTAGATAAAAAATATTGACTTACTAGTTATTTTAATATGTAAAATAATCTAATCATTTATATAAGTTCGAATTAAAAATAAATTAAATTGTAATTTGATTAATACTCTCTCCAAATTTAATATTACACGGTTAATAAAGCCAAATGAGGGAAACATTGTAGAAGAGAATAATCTTCACTTCTTCAAGCAGAAGTAAAACCATTCCCTTGCATATTTTCATTGGCAATGGGAAATTTGTCCAGATGGAGAGTACGATTCGTCAATGTATGGACCAAGTATTCATTTTAATTTTTTTTTCCCTAAATAATAAAATAACTTGACATCTTCACATTTTTATCTACTAACATATTGAAAGTTTTCATTATCAAAATGAAAATTATTAAAGAAGGAGTATCACCTATTCTCCAGAGCATCAAAAGATAGAAGTTATATCAGTGGATTGAGTTTTATCAGAAAACCAGTGACAATAAGTAGTAGTTAATTGTTTTTCCTTTTCTATGGATAGCAATTGTTCCCGATCCTACTTTTGATTAATTTTTCCTGACCCTACCCCACTTACAGTATTATGCGGGGCAAGGATGGGGAGAAGGTCTCCTTACCCCGAATTCCTAAAATCTATTACCCACAATAATATATTATTATTTTGTATTAAAAATTAATTTATTTTAATGTATTTACTTACTTAAATATTATAATTTAAACAAAAGTATATTTTTATTATCAAGATTATATTCTAAATTTATATTTCTAATTTCTAATTTATTTTTAAAATAAATAAATATTATATTACTTAATATATATATATATATATATATATATAGAGAGAGAGAGAGAGAGAGAGAGAGAGAGAGAGAGAGTCCTTGCTGGAAAATCCGTCCTACCTCGCCCCGATTCTCTGCAAGGTGGGTATGGAAAGAGTGATCTTCTCCCATATTCACCCCATTGCCATTTGTATTCCTTTCTCTTGGGTCATTCTCTTTGAGCTTCCTTTCTCTTTTTTGCAGGCATTTGATCCCTGTGAATTCAATGTTCATCAACATGCATCTTTTAAATCTCTTTGTATGTGAAGTATTTTATGAAATTAATTGTTTCAAGTTCACTGTTAAAATGCATTTTTGAGGGTTTCATGAAATCTCTTAGAAAAGCTTTAATTTTTTTCCTTCATCATATTCTTTCTTGGTAATCAGTAATCACATTTACAAGCTCTATTACAGTACATGCATTGCACACAGAATAATTACTCTAACCTCGTATTTGGATTGAGTGCAGTGTGTCTTATTAATGTATCGTATTGTATTGCATGATATGATTTTTATTGTTAATATGTTTGGAAATGTGGTTTAGTACATAATCATTTAATAACCTTCTTTTATTATTTGGATATAAGGTATAGTATGGTAAAATAAATATAAAGATTATTAAAATATCCGCTATTATTGTTTTAAATATATAAATGGTTTAAAGATATTTATTTAAATAAAATATTAATTTATAAATAATATTAATTTTTGATAGGAGGATTGGGGGAATGAGGACTGAATGTAAGACCTATAAAATGAATTATATGCTTTCAGCCACTAAACAAAGTTAGGCTAAGCTATAAATAATGTTATAATAATAATAATAATTAAAAACACATTTTTTTTTAATTAATTACCAAATATACCTTATAAAATATATAATATTTCCACGCAAGAATGAATTATGTAAGCATAAAATGAAAAAACAAAAGCTATAAACTATCCAAAACCAATAATTTGGAGGTTTGAAAAGCTATGGTAAAATGATGGTTAGGAAACCGTCATTTTACAATCCAAAACCATCATTTTTAGGAATAATCTTTCCAAACATGTAGAGTAACTATATTATATAATATGAAACCATCACAAATTATGATCTAAACAAGTATAAGTGTACACATAACAGTAGCTTTCTCTATTTTCAATGTT
The DNA here is from genome assembly GCF_030052815.1 of Hevea brasiliensis. Lineage (NCBI taxonomy): Eukaryota > Viridiplantae > Streptophyta > Magnoliopsida > Malpighiales > Euphorbiaceae > Hevea > Hevea brasiliensis. The sequence continues at coordinate 25,106,579 of NC_079506.1, forward strand.
TTGTTCTTGAAGCTTTGTTATTTAACAGGACCTAAAACCATCACATTAGGTGAAAATACAGATGTTAAGACATGGCAGACCAAATTTGTGGCTAGCTACCTACATTTATCTTGTTAATAAAACAAACCTTCAAGTACTAAATTGTTTTGAATTGAAAAGCAGTGAACGGAGTTAACAGTCAATTTAAATGGTACGAACTAATTTGTTAATAAATTAAACTTTGATGACCAAATTGTTAAACATACCAAGGACTAATTTATGGATTTTACTCTACCTCAAGGACTTAATTGTAAATTACTCTTCTTTAGATTCTTCTTCTCTACTAATATATTGAAATTTTTATTATTAAATTGAAAACTATGAAATGAAGAGGACTAAATATTCCCATTTTTTAGGAATGGCAATTGCTTTTCAATTCCCATTTTATTAGGAATGGCAATTGCTTTTCAATCTCAATTCGACCAATCCCGCAACCGATTAATTTTTCTTGATCCTGTTCGGCCCTCGATATTGAGCGAGACGATAATAGAGGGAAGGTCTCTCTGCCTTGAATTCCCAAAACTTGCCTGCACAATAATATATTATTATTACTTTTTATTAAAAATTAATTTATTTTAATGTATTTAAGTATTTTTAAAAAAAAAATTTAGCAATGTATTAATAATAATTATAAGATAAGTATAACATAATTTTCTAATAAAAGAAAAAAAATACAAATATAAATAATTAAAATTTTCTATTGAGAGATGATTTCTGTAATGAGAATAATCTTTTGAGTTGTAATCATTACTTTTTTATTTTGAAAGACTAAATAAACTTTATGCAATACTGTTGTGACATCCTTTACCCGTCTATAGTGTAGCTGAGCAAAACATGTCACACTCGGTGTCGGAGTACCCTATTTTATCTTACTTTATTCTTTTAAAAATTTGTTCTCGTTATATTTTAATATCAATTATTTTTCTAAGGAGAAACCAGCGGAGTTTCTCCCTGTTTTATTATCAGTTGGCATATTTTACTATTCACCTGCTTGAAAATTTAACAATATTTTATAATAAGAATATCATTCATACTCATCATAGTCATCGTACATTCAATTCTTGCAACTCACATACTCATTTGTATAAATCCATTTATTTCTATACATTCCAAATTATGCTCAGTTCATATACAAAATTCTCAACTTCATTAATCTATATGATTTATAAACTATTTACATAATTTATAAATTACATGATATACAAATTAATTACATATGAAATAATCAATTTATAAATTTACATCACATAAATATTACTTACAAATTCTTAATTTACATTATAACATACGAAATATTTATAACATACAAAATACATAATGTGATATACATGGGCCCTAGCTGCATGCATTGTTGAGGAGGTGACAACCTTTGACACTCTGCAGATTTAGACTCCCAAAAATCCCAGTCAAATGTCCACTGGGTTTTAGTTTCAGTACCTGCGCGAAGGGAACAATTCCATCACGCTAAGCATTGCTGCTTAGTGGTGCAATAATATAACAAGAAAATAATATACAAATAAAGGTAGAAACAAAACATAATTCGGATAATTAAGATTTATTTATACTTCACATGCGGTTTCTAAAATTTAATATATTTTATCATAATTTAGTCTTCTTTGGAAGTGTTTATTTTACAAATGTACAATAGAAAAATAATCTAAAAATAATAAATTTATGCTTATATTATTATGTAAGTCACATTTGCAATATCTATTTATGTTATAATTTCCTTTGCTAATCTTTTAGCATTTTCTCAATACTTTCTAGGTTGTCTCATATTATTTCATAATAAGTAAATTTTAATATCGTTCCAGTTCATTTCGATTCTTTCTAATAAATAACTATTCTAATTTATTTTAGGTCATTTTACTCATTTATTTTGTTTAATTTCTAATATTTTTAATTGCTAATATTCTTAACTTATTTCAATAAATTTCACTGCTCAAGTAATCTATGACAGGCTGACTAAACTGGATAAGCGGGTAGTTGGCACTGGACACCGTGGTGTCTCAGGCCGTCATACCATGGGACGTGAAATACGATACGTCAACCACGTATGCAGTCATTATGGCTAAAAGCTATGATAATATATCAGTATGGCTAAAAGCCATGATAATAGAAAATCGGGCATAGAAGCCATGAGTGCGGGTATAAAGCCATAAATACAGGCATAAAGCCTTACGCAGTACTACTAAAATAATATCCTATTGGCATGCCAATCTATCCAATCTGACACACATTTCTAGGAAATACATGGGCACATAATATCATTATTTTATTAAATACTCCGATTCTAATTTATAGTATTTTAATTTTTATTCATAGCAAAAGCACAAATACCCAAATTTCATTCCTACACAATTTATACAATTCATTATACCATTTACGATAATTTTAATTCACATCAATCAACTTTCATGTACCATTTGTATATCGAAATATTTTCCTAAGGCCTTCCACATAGGTCATTCTCTTATGTCCTAGAATCAATCATTCAAGTTTAAGAATTAAAATTTACTAATTACATTATATGTTCCAATTATAATTTCTAGTATTTTAATCTTTTTTCATAATAGAAACATAAATCTCCAAGTCTAATATTTACATAATTTAGGCATTCATAATAAATATATATCCATTAGATCACTCATAATTGTTCACAATCTAAAATAATGGTTCTCATGCACCATTGTATTCAAAATACTTTTTCTTATCCTTTCTCCAATAATAGGAACTAAAGTCTTATTTATACATTCATTTATTCATTGCCCTATTTATATAAATTATTATTCATATTCCAAGTAATCCATGAATATTTCATGGATTTCAAATTTAGCTAAATTTTCCTTAAATCCTAGTATCGCTCAAATTCAAAAATTTAAATCAACTATTTACATTATCTATATATTAACTATTATAATAGCTTTCTAATTTATTATACACTTTCCTATATCATTGGGGTCACTCAACATCACTATTCACAATTTACCTACCACATCCTATATTAACAACTACAATGGTTCTTATAATTTATTTTTTTACTTCACATAATTTAGTGGTTACTATTCATTTGACTATTTCCATTCAAATGTTGACTTTTTTTATTCATAATAGATTTATTGAGCCTAACTTCACCAATATACCACATTTTACATTTTATTTTTATTGGCATTTTTTTTCAAACTCAATTCCTAGTCTCCTAGGTTTTATTTCAAATTTTTAGAATTTGAGGTCCAAATTCACTGTACCATTGGACCTTGCTACAGTAAAAATTTGGCAAACCTTTCTTCATGAAAGTTGTTTATTTATGTGTCTTCTTTAATTCGCTTTTTGAATTACTCCATTTGTAGTTTTGTAGCTCAAGTTATAGTCATTTTATCATAACTGGCCGGATTGATCTGTACCCAGAATTCTAGGTAGAATTGGTTCTGCCAGATTTGGTGTCCTAATTTTGATGGGCAATTTCATTTAGTTCAGGTCATAATTTAGAGTTATGGTCTTCATGAAAGTTGTCCTAAATTGTCTAAGCTTTCTATTGATATAAAATTTAGGTCATTTGAACATTTCTATACTGAGTTATAGCTAAATGAACAGGTTAATTTCCAGGACCAACAGGTTGGTTACCCGGATTTGGTCAATTTTTAGGGTATTCTAAGTTTGTTTTCTGGGCAAGGTTTCTCCATCAAAGTTGTGCCATTATGTGTCTAGTTTCATGTCCAATTAGCTTTGCACTAATTGAACCTACACCACTCAAGTTACAGCTACCCAAACTCGCTGGACTCATATCCAGCCCTACAGGTCCTATGAGGCAACATACCCAACCTCAAATCTAAAGCCACAATTCACTTTAATTCCTCATCAAACATAGCCAAATGGTCACTAATTGACCATTAGGACTTCCATTCACCAACACATGATTAAAACCCTAATTTTGCCCCTAAACCCTACTCCAAAATTTCAATTTACTCAAACAACATGCAATCTAACACATCCAATCACAAATACCTACAAAGCAACTCCAATAAACACATTTTATTTCATTTAAATTCATCAATTCCCATAGCAACACATGCTGGCTGAAATTCTTCTTTCATCAAACATGAATAATTCCTCAATTTTTTTCTTGAAATTCTTCCCATATTCATGCTAAATTTCAAGTTGACTAGAAAAGTATGGAAGAAAGTAGGACTAACCTTATTTGATGGAATTCCCAACTTGATAAACCTTCAATTCTCCTGTTCTTTTTGGTACCAACCTTCTCCCCAAGGTCAATTATCAATGTTTAGTGTTAGGAATTATGAGTTTTATGGTGTAAATTGGTGGAACTCAAGCAAAATAAAAAGGAAGAAGAAATGAACTCTCCCATGGAGATTTTCGGCCAAGAAGTCCCAAGGAGGAAGAAGCTGATTTTTCTATTTGCTTTCATCGCCTTTTACGCTTTTTATGAGTGCTTGTTGAATCATGATTGGCTAGTAAGTTTTAATTGCATCATCTTTACATGTGCATGATGTCATAAATCTTATTTAATATCATTTTATTTTCTTTCCTTTTTATTTATTTTTAATTAATTTTTCTTCAATATTTATTCATATTTTATGTTATATAATTTACTTACATAAATAGACAAGTTGGTCAAAAATCATCTCTGAAGGCGAAATGACCAAAATGCCCTTCGTTTGGCTTAAGGAGCCAAAACTGTCTGTACCGATCTTAAAAATTGTCCTAACCTTTTCTTGGCATTCTAATGCTACCTAGGGTGCCATAACTCTTCTCTGGCATCCCAGAAATTATTTCACTGGATTCCCCTCGGCTTTAGGGCTACTAGCTATCTTCACCGCTACTTCTCGTTAGGGTTACCCATCACCGAGGCACCGGCTCATTTAATTTCGTTGTATTTTATTTCTAAAATTTTTCCTTAATTTCTCATTTAACTTCATTGTATTTTATTTCTAAAATTTTTTCTTAATTTTTCTTACACTTATTTAAATTATTTATGACTCCTTACTCTAGTTTACGTATAGTTCCAGACATTCTAACTGTCCGGACCAACATTAATCACTGGAACAGTCGAATATACGGACTAGCTAAAGTGAGGGTGTTACAACTGTCTTGCTATCTTTTGGGGCCTAAAAAAGAGATTATCCACCAAATGTCAATGAAAAAATATATCACACTATCAATTTTTTTGGGGCCTGAAAAAGAGATTATCTACTAAATGCCAATGAATGAATAGGCCGCACTATCAGACTCAATGATAGAAAATGATCACTTATAGGACCTTGATATTGGGAGAGAACTTTAAATTCATTATTAATGTACACATATCCGAGGAAATAAATTTATATATATATATAAAGCAGACAGGTTTTCCTTAGTATTGCTACATAGAATTCCAAAACCTTCATATTTATGCCATGTGACAAAATTTAAAATAGTCAAGTTTTCTCTTGAGCTGCCACATAAAATTCTAAAACCAATACATTTATGCTGAATGGCAAGATTAAATTGATTTTATTGCATTGCCACATATACTAATTATATTATTATATATTTATATCTTTATATATATGTAAAGTAAGGAGGTTTTTTTTTACTATTGCCACGTGGCACTCTAAATTTTAGTGCTACCACGTGGCACTTATTATATAAAAATTATTATATTTTATAATTATAATAATTAAAGTAAGTAACTATTATTTTTTATATTAAGTATTTAATTCTATTTTTTATTTAATTCAAATTTCCTTTTAAATATCTTTACTATTTCATTATTACCATAATTTTTATTGCTAACTAATTAAAAATAGCAGTTATATTTCAAAAATTTATAAATTTTTCATTTAAGGATTCTTAAATTTTTTATTATTTCATTTAATTATAAAAATTAAAAAATTATATATCTTAAAATTAATAAAATAATTTAGAATTATACTATAAAATTTATCACATAAAGTTAAATATTTTGTCCTCTTATCACATGGAGTTAAATAATTTGTCATCTTTCTTTTTTTTATATATTTAATAAATCTTAATTTACCTTGATTTTAATTTATTTTAACACATATTTAATAAAAATATGCTTTTAATTATATATATATATATATAATAAATTATGAAAAAATGAAAAAAAATTTTATTTTTATAGTAACGAAAAATAAGAAATTTATGTTAATATTCAATTTTCATTATTTTTTTGATATTCTTTATAGTATAATTAATAAATAACTAATATTAGTATTAATCATATTATATTGTTTTATTATTATTTAAAAACATTATATATATATATACACTTGCCCCACTTGAAGTTTTATTTTTTATTAATTAACTATATAATTTCTTTAAATTATGATTAAGTTATTAATTTTCTAATTATGCATAAATAAGTTACAAATTATTTAATTATTACACTTTAATAGTATGATAAATAGCTATTATTATTATTGTTATTATTATTATTATTATTGTAAATACTTGAAAATGTCAATTTAATTAGAGAAAGGAAAATTTAAGAATTAATTGAATTAATTTGTTAATTTTACCTAATAAAAATATATATTAATTTTATATATGTTGCATTTTCACTTTCTGATAAAAAAATGGTCCATATTTTTATAAAACAAATTCAAGAGGAGACAAGATTTTAAATCTATCATATTTATACCAATTGGTAATTTTTAATTACTTTTATTGATGACTTTTTTTTTCTATATTTCCTGAAAGTTGTAATTTGCCAAATGACATTATTAAATTGAATTTATTGCCTTACCATATATATATATATATATATAAAGCAAAGAGATTTTTCCTTACTTGCCACGTGACACTCTAAATTTTAGTGTCACCACGTGGCATTTACTATATAAAAATTATTATATTTAACAATTATAATAATTAATGTAAATAATAATTGTCTTTTATATTAAGTATTTAGTTTCTTTTTTATTTAATTCTAATTTTCTTTTAAATTTCTTTACTTTTACCATTATTGCCATAATTTTTATGACTGACTAATTAAAAATAACAGATATATTTCAAAAATTTATAAATTTCTCATTAAAGGATTCTTAAATTTTTTTATTATTTCATTTAATTATAAAAATTTAAGAATTGCACATCTTAAAATTAATAAAATAATTTAAAATTATACTATAAAAATTATCACATGGAGTTAAATATTTTGTCCTCCTATCACATATAGTTAAATAATTTGTCCTCTCTCTTTTTTATATATTTAATAAATTTTAATTTACCTTGATTTTATTTTATTTTAACACATATTTAATAAAAATATTTTTTTAATTGTATATTAAATGTTATATATATAAATTGAATTATAAAAAAATGAAATAAAATTTATTTTCATAGTAATGAAAAATAAGAAATTTATGTTAATATTCAATTTTCGTTATTTTTGTGATATTCTTTATAGTATAATTAATAAATAACTAATATTAGTATTAATCATATTATATTTTTTTATTATTATTTAGAAAAATTACATATATATAATTAATAAATAACTAATATTAGTATTAATCATATTATATTACTTTATTATTATTTAGAAAAATTATATATATAATTTCCTGATTATGTATATATAAGTTATAAATTATTTAATTATTATACTTTAATACTATAATAAATAGCTATTATTATTGTTGTTATTATTATTATTATAAATACCTGAAACGTTCAATTTAATTAGAGAAATGAAAAATTAAGAATTGATTAAATTAATTTATTAATTTTATCTAATAAAAACATATACTAATTTTATATATGTTGTATTTTCACTTTCTGATAAAAAAGTGGTCCATATTTTTATAAAACAAATTCAAGAGGAGGTAAAATTTTAAATTCATTGATAACTATTTTTCTATACTTCCTGAAAGTTGTAATATATAATTATTATATAATTTAATTTTCTAAATATATATATATATATATATATATATATATTATGAATGCATTCATAGGGAAATGACATGTAATACTTTCCTTAAAAATTTATCACATGTCACTTTCTATAAATATTATCTTTTATACTAATTACTATTTAATTTTTTATTTATCTCTTAATTATCATTATTATTTAAAATAATACCTTAAAATTTATGATTTAAATTATTATTATTTTTTTAATTTTAATTTTTTAAAAATTAAGACATTTATAATTAAATGCAATATTTATAAATTATTTATATTATTCTTTAAATACTAATTATTATTTAATTTTTAATTCTTTTTTTAATTATTATTATTATTATTTATAATACTACTTTAACATTTATTAGTTAAAATATTATTTTCTTTAAAATCTGATTTTTAAAAAATTAAGATATTTTATGATTAAATATAATACTTAAAAATTATTTATATTATTATATTATTTTTTTTATAAATTCATTTATATAAAATATTATTTATCACATGTTTCATTTAGTTGTAATAATAATAATAATAATAATAATAATAATAATAATAATAATAATAATAATAATAATAATAAAATTACCAATTAGTATAAATATTATAGATATATATATATATATATATATATATATTATGAATGTATTCATAGGGAAATGACATGTAATACTTTCCTTAAAAATTTATCACATGTTCATAGGGAAATGACATGTAATACTTTCCTTAAAAATTTATCACATGTCACTTTCTATAAATATTATCTTTTATACTAATTACTATTTAATTTTTTATTTATCTCTTAATTATCATTATTATTTAAAATAATACCTTAAAATTTATGATTTAAATTATTTTTTTTTTAATTTTAATTTTTTAAAAATTAAGACATTTATAATTAAATGCAATATTTATAAATTATTTATATTATTCTTTAAATACTAATTATTATTTAATTTTTAATTCTTTTTTTAATTATTATTATTATTTATAATACTACTTTAACATTTATTAGTTAAAATATTATTTTCTTTAAAATCTGATTTTTAAAAAATTAAGATATTTTATGATTAAATATAATACTTAAAAATTATTTATATTATTATATTATTTTTTTTTATAAATTTATTTATATAAAATATTATTTATCACATGTTTCGTTTAGTTGTAATAATAATAATAATAATAATAATAATAATAATAATAATAATAATAAAATTACCAATTAGTATAAATATTATAGATATATATATATATATATATATATATATATATATATATATATATATATATATATATATATATATATATTATGAATGTATTCATAGGGAAATGAGATGTAATACTTTCCTTAAAAATTTATCACATGTCACTTTCTATAAATATTATCTTTTATACTAATTACTATTTAATTTTTTATTTATCTCTTAATTATCATTATTATTTAAAATAATACCTTAAAATTTATGATTTAAATTATTTTTTTTTTAATTTTAATTTTTTAAAAATTAAGACATTTATAATTAAATGCAACATTTATAAATTATTTATATTATTCTTTAAATACTAATTATTATTTAATTTTTAATTCTTTTTTTAATTATTATTATTATTTATAATACTACTTTAACATTTATTAGTTAAAATATTATTTTCTTTAAAATCTGATTTTTAAAAAATTAAGATATTTTATGATTAAATATAATACTTAAAAATTATTTATATTATTTTTTTATAAATTCATTTATATAAAATATTATTTATCACATGTTTCGTTTAGTTGTAATAATAATAATAATAATAATAATAATAATAATAATAATAATAATAATAATAAAATTACCAATTAATATAAATATTATAGATTTAAAATCTTACCTCCTCTTGAATTTGTTTTATAAAAATGTGGTCCACTTTATCAGAAAGCAAAAATACAATATATATAAAATTAGTGTATGTTTTTATTAGGCAAAATTAATAAATTAGTTCAATTAATTCTTAATTTTTTCTTTCTCTAATTAAATTAAACTTTTCAGGTATTTATAATAATAATAATAACAACAATAACAATAGCTATTTATTATAGTATTAAAGTGTAATAATTAAATAATTTATAACTTATATAAGCATAATTAGGAAATTATATATATAATTTTCTAAATAATAATAAAGCAATATAACATGATTAATACTAATATTATATATTTATTAACTATACTATAAAGAATATCAAAAAAATAACAAAAATTGAATATTAACATAAATTTCTTATTTTTCATTAATATGAAAATAAAAATTTATTTCATTTTTTATAATTCATTTTATATATATAACATTCAATATAAAATTAAAAATATATTTTTATTAAATATGTGTTAAAGTAAAATAAAATCAAGGTAAATTAAAATTTATTAAATATACAAAAAGAGAGAGATGATAAATTATTTAACTCTATGTGATAGGAGAACAAAATATTTATCTCAATGTGATAATTTTTATAGTATAATTCTAAATTATTTTATTAATTTTAAGATATATAATTCTTAAATTTTTTTATTACTTAAATTTTTATAATTAAATGAAATAATAAAAAATTTAAGAATCAATGAGAAGTTTATAAATTTTTAAAATATATCTGCAATTTGTAATTAGTTAGCATAAAAATTATGGTAATGATGGTAATAGTAAAGATATTTAAAAGAAAATTAGAATTAAATAAAAATGAAACTAAATACTTAATATAAAAGACAATAATTATTTACATTAATTATTATAATTGTTAAATATAATAATTTTTATATAGTAAATGCCACATAACGTCACTAAAATTTAGAGTGTAACGTGGCAAGTAAGGGAAAATCTCTCTACTTTATATATATATATAATTAGTATATGTGGCAAGGCAATAAATTTAATTTAATATTGTTATTTGGCATATTACAACTTTCAAGAAATGTAGAAAAAAAGTCATCAATAAATGTAATTAAAAATAATAATAAAAAAGGTAATTAATGATCATTAATTTAAGAAATATTGACTAGTAATTTATGATTTCATAATTAATCATAAATACTCTTCTTCATATTAATTATTATTTAATTTTTTTTATTCTTCTTTTAATTATCGTTATTATTTATAATTTTACCTTAGCATTTATGATTCAAATTATTATTTTTTAAAAATTAAAACATTTAGTAATTAAATGTAATATTTACAAATTATTTATATTATTTTATAAATACTAATTATTTTTTTATTTCTCTTATAATTATTATTATTATTATTTATAATATTATTTTGATATTTATGATTTAAATTATTATTATTTTCTTTTAATTTTTAAAAATTAAGATATTTTATGATTAAATATAATATTTAAAAATTATTTATATTATTTTTTATAAATTAATTTTTGTAAAAATATTATTTACCAAATGTTACTCTCCATGATGATAATAATAATAATAGATCATTGATGGCCATTAGTTTAAAAAAATTAATCATTAATTTATGATCTAATAATCAACTATCATATAATTCAATCTTAAATTATTTCATATCTTTAACAAATATTTTTATTGCATTGTTATATTTTTTATTATAAAATCTTTGTTAAAAAATTTGAGAGACAAAAGTGTAATCTACATAAAAAGTTATAATAATAAAATATAGAGATTTGACTTATTTATAATTAGTATATATTATTTTTTATGTTAATAATTTAATATTCCTTTTATTTTGCTTTCCTTAAATTAATTAATGCTTATTATTATTATTATTATTATTATTATTATCATCATCATCATCATCATCATCATCATCATCATCATGGCCAACTTATGGCCATTTAATTGAAATCGCCAGGTAAATAAGAAACATTTTACTTTTAAAAAATTGAATTTAAATATTTTTGTTACCATTTTTCAATTCTATAATATTTAGTTATAAATTATTTTTTATTTAAATGATTTTCATTTGTTTGTCAATATATAGTGTTGGACCTAGGTGTCTTAACTCATATTTTGATGATAATAAATAATTAGTGTACTACTAATATACTTTGGAAGTGTCTGTATTGAGTTTGTAAGCCCTATATTCAAAATTGCTAAATTGCTTCAAATCAAGGCTAAGGAAGAGCAAGATAAGGAAGCAAACATTTATGGGAACCTACAATATAACTTTTATTTATTTTATATCTTGTAAATGTCATTTTATTAATTATGTTGGCTCAAGAGTCTAGGTGGTACTAAGAATATCTTGTTCAACCTAGTTTTCACCTAATTTTTTTATCAAGGGAAAATTAAATAAAATTTTCAAAAATGTAAAATTAATTTTGAAAAGTATTTTAGTTGCAAAATAAATTGAATTAGCTTTTTAGTGGCTCAAACAGATAAAAAATCTGAGTTCAGATAAAAAAGTTATGTGTTTTTTAAACTCTTAATTTCTTAGTGTCTTTACTTGTAACTTTTTCTTGACTAAGGGGGACTAAAATGAAATTTTCACATTTGAGAAATACAAATTTGTTGTTAAAAGTGTTTTCATTTAAAAGTTTATCAAATTAGCTTTCCAACAGTTCAAATAGATCAAAAATCCGAGTTTCAGTAAAACAGTTATACATTTTCGAAGCCTAAGTGCCCTTTTGACACTTTCTGTCTAGAGAGCACTTTGGCAGCCGAAAGTGAGAAGTTTGGCTGCCGAAGTTCACTATTTAAATTATGGTTTTTGGGCGTTAAAAGTCATTTTGTTCAGAGAGCACTCTGGCAGCCGAAAGTGGGGACTTCAGCAGCCGAAAGTGACTTTTTAAAAGCTATTTTTTTTGCGCTTCAACCTTCAGCAGCCTAAGTAAATAACTCCCGCAGCCAAACCTGGGTTTCTACAACTCTTTAAAACAGAGCTTTGGGTGATTGAACGGCTATTTTTGTATTTGATGCATGCCTAATGGCTATTTTCTTGCAAAAACTATAAATAGGCACCATTTATGACTGGAAACAAGTTTTTGACAATAACAATCTTTTGGAAATTTATTGTGTTCTAAAGATTTTCTTCATTCTCTCTCTCTAGAACTTGAGCTACCATAGTTAATGTTGAGAACTTGATATTTGAGTTGTAAATTCTTTGTTCTGAGAGTTCATTCAAGGTTGTTGTGAGTACTTATTATAATTTTGAGTATGATAGAGCTTTAAATAGCTCTTGAGTGTAAAGGGATTTATAAAAGAGTAAGAGTTTGCTCTTGTGGTGATTGTAAGGGGTTTATTCTTTACCCAAAGAAGAATTTTAGTGGAGTTAACTCTCAAAGAGGGCCTTGAGGGGAGGACGTAGGCTTGGGATAGTCGAACCTCTATAAATTTATTGTGTCATCATTCTTCCTCTACTCTTCTTTGTATTTAAATTTCTTTTAGTCTTTAATTTTACAATTAGAACTCAATTCACCCCCCTTCTTGGGTTGCTACAAAAGACAACAAGTGGTATCAGAGCTGGTCTCTATTCAAAGACTTAATCATCTTGGAGCAAAGATCAATGGCAACCCTCAATGCACAAGAAGGTCAATTGATAGTAAAACCCCCTTTCTTTGATGGACATGATTTTCTCTATTGGAAGAATAGGATGTATTACTTTCTTAAATAAGAAGGAGTAGATTTATGGGATATAATTGAAAATGGTCCCTTCATTCCTATCAAAGTAGTAGATGGTGAACATGTGCCAAAGATAAAGGGTGAATGGAGTAAGCATGATAAGTATATGTTTTCTTTGAATAAAAGAGCTATGCATATGTTGAGAATTTCTTTAAATGATTTTTCTTATGCTAAAATTTCTAAATGCTCTAATGCTAAAGATATATGGGATTCTCTTGATTTTATCTATAATTCTAACCATTGTTGTCAAGTTGATGAAGTTGACTACACCAAAAACTATTCCTCTCATCAACAAATGGAGCAAATGCCACAAGTGGATAATGCTCATGAACAAAGCTTCAAAGAACACTCCATGATTGACATGTGCTTAATTGCTTTGGAAGACAATGAAAAAGAATCAAGAAGAACAAGAAGCATGGAAAGTACAATATCCACAAGATGTAAAGGTGAAAAGATCAATGATGAAGTTGCCAACATGTGCTTCATGGCAATGGAGGAAAGCTCCAATGAGGTAACTTTAAATGATGATGTTGTTGAATTTTCTTATGATGAACTAATTAATGCTCTTAAAGTTATGAATGATGAACTAGAATTAACTTATAAGAGAAATAAACTTTTGAAAAGTGAGCTTGCTAGTTTAAGGAAGGAGAATGAGACCTCATCTAAGGTTGATAGACCTTTAGATAGTAATGTGCAAAAATCCTTAGATGAGTTTTCATTAGAAAATGAGAAGTTGAAAAATGAAATTATTGAGCTACAAACTTCTTTTTCTAAATTTGCAAAAGGAAAGGACAAACTTGATGCAATTTTGGACTCTTAAAGTTCTCCTAGCATTAAGTATGGACTTGGCTATAGTAAATTTGCCCAAGCACCTCCTTTCAAGACCATCTTTGTTAAAGCATCTAGTTCTAATAAGCCTAGTCCTCAAATGCCTAGTCTAAAGGTTTCTAATCCTAGAGGATAAGAACTAAAGACATCTAATGGAAATGAAACTAGAAAGATCTCAATTCATCAATATGCTTGCAAACAAAATATAAGTAGGACATATAGATCTAAAAGAGTTGCATCTAGGCCAAAGCTTCATAGGGAACATGCTACTAGGCCTCATAACTATCATCATACTCATCATGCTTCATGCTCACATTCACATAATAGACACAAAAAGAATAGTCTTATGAAACCATATTCACACTTTCATGCATATAGACCAAGAATAAGAAAGTTTAATGGTCATTTTCACTATTGCGGTAAGTTTTGTCACACCAATTATAGGTGTGCTATTAGGAAAATTCATCTTAGATATGATAGAATATTTGATTTTAATGATGGAACTACTAACCCCCAAGGACCTAAGTACATTTGGGTACCTAAAGTAAATTGAATTATCATTTGTAGGTGTGCTTGAAATCCTCAAAGCTTGAAAGTAAGTGGTACTTGGATAGTGGATGTTCAAGACACATGACCGGAAATGCCAATCTCTTCCTTTCACTTGAAAAGAAAGATGAAGGTGGGCAAGTGACTTTTGGTGATAATTGTAAAGGTAAAATTGTGGGAATAGGTAAGGTTGGCAAGGAAAACTCCCCTATTCTTGGCAAAGTGTTTTTGGTTGATGGTTTAAAACATAATTTGCTTAGTATTAGTCAATTATGTGATAAGGACTGTAGAGTTATTTTTGAGTCTAAATCTTGCTTTGTGTCTAGGATGAGTGATAACAAAATGTTGTTTATTGGTGAAAAAATTGAAAATATTTATGTTATTGATTTGCTTACTTTGTCTAACAAAGATGTCAAGTGTTTTGTTTTTATTAGTGATGACTCTTGGACTTGGCATAGAAGGCTTGCACATGCTAGCATGGACCTTCTTGCAAACTTAAACAAGGATGAGCTAGTTGATGGGCTACTAAAGATCAAGTTTCAAAAGGATAAGTGTGTAATGCATGCCAAATGGGTAAGCAAGTCAAGAGCTCTTTTAAATCTATTAATAAGGTATCTACCTCTAGACCCCTTCAATTGTTGCATATGGATTTGTTTAGTCCTACTAGAGTAGCTAGCTTAGGTGGTGCATATTATGCCTTGATGATTGTTGATGACTACTCTAGGTATACTTGGGTTGCATTCCTTGCTCATAAGGATGAATGTTTTGATATTTTTAAGAGATTTTCAAAAAGGGTTCAAAATGAAAAGGGTTTTCAAATATCTTCTATTAGGAGTGATAATAGTAGAGAATTTGAAAATGAGAAATTTGATAAGTTTTGTAACTCACTAGGGATCACTCACAATTTTTCTTCTCCTAGGACTCCCCAACAAAATGGTGTTGTTGAGAGAAAAAATAGAACTCTTTTAGACATGGGGAGGACTATGTTAAATGAATATAATTTGCCTACTTATTTTTAGGCAGAAGCCATTAATACGGCTTGTTATATTTCAAATAGAGTTTTGATTAGACCTATTTTGAAGAAAACCCCTTATGAGCTATGGAATGGTAAGAAACTTAAAATAGGTTATTTTAGAGTTTTTGGTTATAAATGCTTCATTTTGAATACCAAAGATAATTTAGATAAATTTAGCTCCAAAACTGATGAAGGTATCTTCTTGGGATACTCTACATCTAGTAAAGCATATAGAGTCTTCAATAAAAGAACCTTAGTTATTGAGGAGTCAATGCATGTTGTATTTGATGAAGCTAACCCCTTTGGTCCTAGAAAGGATATTTCTTGTGATGATGATATTGTAGGTAATCTTGATGAGTTGACTCTTGAAGATCCTCAATCTAGTGGAATTCAAGATCAACACATGGAAGATACCTTGAAGGACTTAGGAGTTGATTAAGTTGAGCTTCAAAAGTAACAAGGTTAACCAGCTCCATATCAAGAAGTTCAACAAGTTCTACCCAAAAATTGGACATTCAAGAAGGATCATCCTAAAGACCTAATCATTGGTGATACATCAAAAGGGATAACAATTAGATATTCTCTTAGAAAAATATGTAATAACCTTACATTCATTTCTCAAATAGAACCTAGAAGCATAGATGAGGCCATTAATGATGAGAGTTGGGCACTTGTAATGCAAGAGGAGCTCAATCAGTTTGAAAGGAATGAGGTTTGGACCTTAGTTCCTAAGCCAAAGGACCATCCATCTATAGGCACCAAATGGGTGTTTAGAAACAAATTAGATGAGGATGAAAACATAAATAGGAATAAAGCCAGTTTAGTAACCAAAGGCTGTAACCAAGAGGAGGGCATTGACTATGATGAAACCTTTGCCCCCGTAGCTAGATTAGAAGCCATTAGAATCTTGCTTGCATATGCATCATACATGAATTTTAAGCTTTTTCAAATGGATGTTAAAAGTGCTTTTCTAAATGGTTTTATTGATGAGGAGGTATATGTTGAGCAACCTCCTGATTTTGAAAATTATAAGTTTCCGAACCATGTTTTTAAATTGATTAAAGCCTTATATGGTTTGAAACAAGCTCCTAGAGCTTGGTATGAAAGGCTTAGTAACTTTCTTTTGCAAAATGGTTTTTCAAAAGGAAAAGTTGATACAACTCTTTTTGTTAAAAATCATATAAATGACATCCTTGTAGTACAAATATATGTTGATGATTTTATATTTGGTGCTACTAATGAGTGTTTGTATGAAGAGTTTGCTAATACCATGAAGAGTAAGTTTGAGATGAGCATGATAGGAGAACTCAAGTTCTTCCTTGGGCTTCAAATCAAGCGAGCTAAGGATGGCATCTTCGTTAACCAAGCCAAGTACACTAAAGAATTGATCAAGAGGTTTGTAATGCAGAATAGCAAGCCAAGTAGAACTTCAATGAGCACAAACACCAAACTTGACAAGGATGAAAAAGGAAAACCAATTGATGAAAAGCTCTATAGAGGTATGATTGATAGTCTCTTATATCTCACAGCTAATAGACTGGACATTATGTTTTCCGTATGTTTATATGCACATTTTCAATAATGTCATAAAGAGTCTAATTTGCATGCTGTTAAACGTATTCTCAAATACTTGAATGGTATATTGCATCTAGGTTTATGGTATCCGAGAAATGTATCTTTTGATTTATGTTCCTACTCGGATGCCGACTTTGCTGGAAGCATCCTTGATAGGAAGAGTACCTCGGGTTTTTGTCAACTTTTAGGACACTCTTTAGTTTCTTGATATAGCAAGAAACAAAACTCGGTTGCACTTTTCACGATCGAAGTCGAATATGTAGCTGCAAGTCTTGGTTGTAGCCAAATACTTTGGATCAAACAACAATTGAGAGACTTCAAAATATCTCTTGATCACATTCCTATTAAATGTGATAACACAAGTGCAATCAATTTGATCAAGAACCCCATACAACATTCTAGAACCAAGCATATAGATATTAGACATCATTTTATACGTGATCATGTATTGAACGGTGATGTTGTTACACATCACCAATTAGCTGATATCTTTACAAAACCTTTGTGTGAAAATAGGTTTAATTTCATTAAGAGAGAATTAGGTATGCTTGACAACCTTGATGCTTGAGATTGTGATTTACTGTTCACGTTATAGTTCACATGACTGTTTTCCTTATTTTTGGCTGCCATATGAACACAATACCATTCCTCATTAATTTAGATTATTCTCCTTGATTATTCTATGAAGGTTATTTGCCAAGATTCTGTTGATGCTTTTAATAGACTCCTTGATGGTTTTACAAGTCCTATGCAAATGAAATTAGTGAATTTGTATTGAAGTCTTCTTAGCTCTTTGTAGGCTATTCTTAAGAATAGCTATTTATGCTGCCTCTAGATTGAGCATACACTAGATAGGTGGTTTGAGTGTCTAAACAATATAATTGTATTCATAATAGGATTCAAATCCAATAAGCTATGCCTTGTCTTAGAATTGCACCTTGTAAGTTTGCCATTATATGAAGTGATCTTATAATATTTATATATTGTCATATGTTCTTATATCTTTTGCCATGGTGGTACACGTTTGAATGATGCCATAACTTTTGTATATCTTTCCTTCTAGAGTGTATTTTGATGATGCCAAAAGGAAGGGATATATAGCTAGTGGATGAATTAGCTAAGTGGATGAATAATTCCAAATTTTAAGCTTTGAACATGATATATAAATGATGATTTAATGGGATACATGTTTTGGGTATACTTATGTGATGCTTCTCGGTAATCCTTTGATACATATTCTGAATTGTTTTTGATATAAAAATAACTTTGCATCATCATTCACCTAGGACTCATGGCATTGCATTCATTGAGTCAAAACCTCTCTTATGTGCTCTCCAAATTCTATTTAGTAAGGCATAAACTGTTTTTGAAAGGGGGAGTACATTAAAGGGGAAAATTTCTAAAAAATACACACTTTACTTGTGCTTAATTTTTCTCATCCACTAATTATTTGTTATCATCAAAAAGGGAGAGATTGTTGGACCTAGGTGTCTTAACTCATGTTTTGATGATAATAAACAATTAGTGTGCTACTAATATACATTGGAAGTGTTTGTGTTGAGTTTGTAGGCTCTAGATTCAATATTGTCAAATTGCTTCAAATCAAGGTTAAGGAAGAGTAAGAGAAGGAAGCAAACATTTATGGGGAAGCAAACATTTATGGGAACCTACAATGTAACTTTTATTTATTTTATATCTTGTAAATCTCATTTTATTAATTATGTTGGCTTAAGTCTAGGTGATACTAAGAATATCTTTTTCAATTTAGTTTTCACCTAATTTTTTTATCAAGGGAAAATTAAATAAGTTTTTCAAAAATGCAAATTTAATTTTGAAAAGTATTTTAGTTGCAAAATACATTGAATTAGCTTTTCAATGGCTCAAACAGATCAAAAATCTGAGTTCGGATAAAAAAGTTAGGAGTTTTTTAAACTTTTAATTTCTTAGTGTCTTTACTTGTAACTTTTTCTTGACCAAGGGAGACTAAAATGAAATTTTCACATTTGAGAAATATAAATTTGTTTTTGAAAGTGTTTTCATTGAAAATTTTATCAAATTAGCTTTTCAATGGTTCAAACGGATCAAAAATCCGAGTTTCAGTAAAAAAAGTTATGTATTTTCGAAGCCTAAGTGCCCTTTTGACACTTTCTGTCCAGAGAGCACTTCGGCAGCCAAAAGTGGGAAGTTCGGCTGCCAAAGTTCACTCTTTAAATCATGATTTTTGAATGTTAAAAGTCATTTTGTCCGGAGAGCACTTTGACAGCCGAAAGTAACTTTTCAAAAGCTATTTTTTTAGCGCTTCAACCTTCGGTAGCCGAAGTAAATAACTCTGGTAGCTGAACCTAGGTTTTTGCAACTCAATAAAATAGAGCTTTGGGTGGTTGAACGGATAGTTTTGCATTTAATGTACCCCCAACGGCAATTTTATTGTAAAAACTATAAATAGACACCATTTATGACTGGAAACAAGTTTTTGACAACAATAATCTTTTGAAAATTTATTGTGTTCTAAAGACTTTCTTTGTTCTCTCTCTCTAGAACTTGAGCTACCATAGTTAATATTGAGAACTTGATATTTGAGTTGTAAGTTCTTTGTTCTAAGAGTTCATTGAAGGTTGTTGTGAGCACTTATTGTAATTTTGAGTGTGATAGAGATTTAAATAGCTATTGAGTATAAAGAGATTTGTAAAAGAGCCAGGGTTTGCTCTTGTGGTGATTGTAAGGGGTTTATTCTTCACCCAAATAAGAATTTTAATGGAGTTAACTCTCTAGGAGGGCCTTGAAGAGAGGACGCAGGCTTTGGATAGCCGAACCTCTATAAATTTCTTGTGTCATCATTCTTCCTCTGCTCTTCTTTGTATTTAAATTTCTTTTAGTCTTTAATTTTATAATTAGAACCCAATTCACCCACCCTCTTGGATTGCTACAAGGGACAACATATAGTATCATATGAGATTTTTTATATACATCAAGTACTATTCTTTCACCAAATATTTTTATTTAACCTAAATGTACATAAATATTTTTTATATTTTAATATTTTTTTCAAAATTATTAGTTATCATTCTCAAAATTTATATATTTAAATATATCTAATTAATATTTATTTAATTATTAATTTTTTAAAATTTCTTATTTAATATTTCTTAAACTTTGAATATCTTATTTCATTATAATCATATATCAAATAAAATTATAATTAATATTTTGATTATCTATATTTTATTATAATTAATTTTCATCAAAATTATTTTTAAATTTTACTTAAATTTCTATATCTTAGTGCATAAATTAACTCTTAACTATATTTTTATATAAAAATAGAATTTTAAAGATAAATTGTAAATATAATAACATTGAAAATTTATTGATAAATAAAGATTATTAAGAACAATTAAAGTTACAACATTATAATCATGAAATCTGCCTTTTGAAAAATAGTATGTATTTATATTATTTATTTTAATAATAGAAAATTATGACATTTTAAAATTATAACTTTTATGAAATGTAATTATTTTATATTACAAATTTATGTAAAATGATAACTATTTTTGTCAAATAATTATTTTATAAAAAAAATTTAAAATAATAAAAAAATTTACATTTAGATGTAATAATTTTAAAAATAATATAATAGAATATTATTTTTAATTAATAATAATATTATATATTTTTATTATTACTAAAATTAAATAATTTAATTCATCATTTAGCAATTTGATAATTTTTTATAATATTAATAACAAAAAATATTATATTTATATATTTTTAAAATAATATTATTTTTTCATTAATTTAATATATTTTTTATAATTTATAAAAATGAGATAAAATATAAAAATTTTATGGTTATTTTTTAAATAAAATACTTTAATTACATTTTAAACAAAATAATCATGAAAATTACTCTTAATAAATGTATAAAAAGAATTAAATAGGTATTTTAATTAATTATAACATAAATTAATTAAAAATTTATTATTATAATAGATAAAAATTTATTTAAATTAAATTAAATAAAAAAATTTTAATTTAAAATTAATTTAATAATAATAATTTATTTTATTTAAAATATAATTAAAAATTAAATTAAAATATAAAAATATTATACTTAGTACACATATGTTCCAAACGAATATAAGCATGAGAGTTTATTAAAAAACTAATAAAAGAAAAAAAAAATGTTAATCGATTTGAAAATAGCTACTGAAACTTACTAGCGGACGCCAAAGAAAAAGATCTAAAATAGAAAAGGAAAAGAAGAAATGAGAGGAGAGAAAGGTTTTCATATAAATTTTGATACTGGACCGAGTTATTTTGTATTTAAGTATTTACACATTATCATTTTAAAAAAATATATGTTTATTATTAAGATTATATTTTAACTTTATATTTTTAATTTATAATTTATTTTTTAATATATATATATATATATATATATATATATATATATAACTGGGGAGTAAGAACAAACAGAGAGCGATGCCAGCTTCCAACCCATTGCCATTCGTACCATTTTTCTCATTTGCAGCGGCTTTAGGCTTTAGTTTAGAGCAGAATAGATGTACGTTTACCATGTGGACCAGCCCAGCCCAGCCCAGCCAAATTACGAAACTAAAAAAGGCTACACCGCAAGCGCACAATAGCAAGAACTGAACCATTCGTCTGCAGCTAATGCGCGACGGTGGCCCAGATTTAGAGGCATCAGCTCATGGCGTCAACCGCTTTTGTTGTTTTTTTTTTTTAATACCCTTCTGCTCTTCTCCCTCCTACAACACACGCTCTAAAAAAAGTTCCTCCATTTCGCTTCCTTCCGGAGAATACGAGAGATTTCTCTCGCAGAAGCTAAGGTCAGTTCTCTACAGCCATTTCTCATTTTCTTTTTTCTCTGCTTGATTTTCTTTTATTTTCTCTGTCGGGAAAACTATGGAAACGGAGAAAGGAAAACGGGAAAACTTTCGTACTTTATGTTTGTAGAACAGAAAAACTACTATCAATCTCATGCGTTTGTTTGAGTTTCAAAGAATTGGTTTGTTTTTTTACTTGTTCTTGTTCTTGAATTTATCTCTGCTTGTGTTTGGTTGGCTTCAAAAGAACCTGAAGAAACAGGAGAAGATATCCTTTTTTTTTTTTTAAAGAAAATCCTTTAACCTGAAATTCTTCGCTTAAGTTAGCTGTTGGTTATTGCTGTAGTTTCTAATAAGTAAAGGTATGCGATAAAATAGAATCCAGACTTACATTGTTAAGGTTCTAATGGTTTATCTTTGTAATCAGCCAAAGGTTAGATGTTACAGCTGGAATATTGCAATGTCTTTGTTGAATGCATGCTTAATATTGCGCTTGCATTATTGCAAAAGATTCAAAAAAAATTAAGAAAAAAAGCATAGGTTTTAGGTGAAAAATGGTTAGAAATAGATTTGTTTTGGCATTAGATGCTTAGTTAGTTTTTTTTCTTTGCTGGGTTTTCTTATTTGTAGAACTTATGCTTACACTTGTTGCCAAGTAATGAAGCGCAACTAGGACTATGGTATGCTACGAATTGTTTGCAACAACAATTTCCAAGTTTTGTCTACTTGAGGCATACATGGGTTACCGTTTGACCTTCAGAAAATAGTTTTATGTTAGAGGTTGCTGAAGGAATCTTGCTCTCATGTTTCTTGGTTGTGTCTGGGGTTTATTAATTATATCGTGTTAAGTATGGGCATTTTAATCATTTCTGCAAACTGCTTCTTAGTTCCTTTTTCTGGATAGATACGCTACTTTATAACTTTCCATCAATTTGAAGTACTTATAAATAATATATATTTGTTTCTTCTTTCCCAGTTTCAATCTATGTTATTTCATCCAATTTTAACTCTTTAGAAGTGATATGTCCCATAACAATTGATGTAGCTTCCGATCCTTTCGTGATAGAAGGACACTCTAGATTATTAATGGCTGTTAGAGATTCATATCAAATGAAAGATGAGCGCAGCTACAAATAAGATGACATTTTGATTTGAATGTATGGGGAAGACTTTGTCCATGATGCATTTTCATTGATTTATGTATGATATACTTTGAATTATGGTATATACTTTCAAATTCTTGTTACTTTAGTGCCCATTTATGAAAAATTGGTAAAATGTGATTTACACCAAAACTAATGATATCTTTGTATATCATTTGTTTTTTTTTTTTTATTAAAATGTCTAATGATAGTTTTTTATGTAAATACTTACTTTGTCCCATAAAAATAGGCTCACTTTTCCTTTTCATCTGTCCCAAATTCTAGGCCATTTTCTATTTTGAAATAGTAGTATATTTAGTAGATTACTAATACGCCCCCATTTTATATGTATTTGAAAAAAAATTCATTAGTTCTAGGAAAAATTTAGTAACATGAGTTATTTAATTTTTAATGGAACAATATGAATGGAGGGTATATTAGGAAAACACTATATAAAGTTTATTGCCAAAACTATGTTAACTGCGTTTTTTTAAATTATGTGAAAATAGAAATAAATCTATCTTTGTGGGACAGAGTGTGCATTAAATATTTAATAATGAAATAATCCAATAATTAAAATTGAAAAAAAAAATCATAACAAAATTAAAAAGGAAAAAGGAGAGAGAAAGAAATGAAGAAAGTGTCTTCTAATTTATGGGTTTTGGCTCATTCAAGGAAAAAAAAAAAGCTAGTGGTGTGCCAAATTTTAACTTTATACACTTGGTCCATGTGCATGGCACTGTTCCAGTAGCATTGCCAAGCAGATGGGTTTATTATAATATTAAATATAGATCTTATTAAATACCCAAATTAGACCAATTATGTGTTTTCATTTTGGAGTACAATGAATTGAGCAAAGAAAACTCTTCAAATCAGCATGAATAAATTATGCATTTTAAGATTGCATTGGTTATTATCTTTTCATGAAAAAAAAAAATAAGGGGACAAGTAGAGGGAGAAGAATATCAAGAGATTTTTTGATAAATAAATAGAGGAAAGAGTGAGATGTGAACACTTAAGAATGAGGAGGAATTACTCTAGGTATGCATTCCTTCCAAACCAAATCTGATACTCATAATTCCATTATTAAAAGCCTAATAGAGTACTAGCTTGCAGTGGATTTATGGAAGCTCAACGATTGGCCTTTTAGGATTAGTGATCCTGAATAGAAGAATTGCAAATGATTTCTAAATAGGAAGCAACACCTAATAAAATTCAAATTTCCTAAATAATAATACAATTCGGTGTCCTTGATAATATCTATGTAATTAGGAAAATACTAATAAAAGAACTAACATAAACCCTAAATTATCAAAATTGACAACTAATTAAAACAATTTTATGTGCTTTCTGTGGTAGATTCTTAACACTAGGCATTTTATCCCATGTATTCACTTACTTGTTTATTCTTCCAATAGTTTGAACTTTGAAAGTGCATTACTGTTTTACTGAAATTGTAGATAGTTTAATTGGAAATTTTTATATCATTTTTGAATCCCGGAAAATGCATTTATATTGATTTTATTAAATTCAGTGTTTGTAAACCCAACATGATGTGATACGTGGTAAATATTTAATATTGTTTGAGCTTGTTACAGTTTTATAAGTGTATTTGGCTTATAGGGAATCATCAATTTATTCATTGCAATGTCCTTTCAGATATCAAAATAATGGCAAAATTGTTCCAAGTTTTCTAATAAATTACCTACTTGAAGTAGCTAGAATTTAATGTGCTATTTTCTTTATATGAGATGAAAGTAGAAGTTTTTGGCAATGTTATTGTTATGCATCAATACAAAGTAGTAGCCCTGAAGTTGTCACTTCTTGTAAGGGTCTAGTGCTATACAATTTTTACAAGGGCTGCTGTGCAATTGATCAGCTCAGTAATGAACCAAACCAAAAAACCAAATGGGAAATAACGTTAACCGAATTGAACTGAACTAGGGGTTGAACCGAACCGAATTCGGTTGGGGCCTGATTTGGGCATGCAATCTAGCTATTACACAAGCATTGTTGTCTAGTTATCATCAATAACAAAATATGTGCTGGTTCTTGTTAACTGATTTAAGTGTTCATTGGTGACGTTCCAGAGCAGCAATAGTATTTAAAAGATGTTTTGAAACAAAATTGAGTGAGCACATCCATAATTAAGGGCAAGGTAATGTAATAAAATTCTTTCGGAACTCAACTAAAATTAATTTGAATGATAATTTTGTTTTAATGAAAAATGAGAATTGCATAAATTGCCAAATTGAGCTAGTGAATGTACCGGTACCCAAGGTTAACAACATCAGCAGACCTCCTCAATGGAAGTGGATTGTAGTGTCAATGGATAAAATGGAATTTGCAAGAGTGTGTGCTACCAAATTGCTATTTCTTGGCACAAATTGAAAGCTACAAGTTCTGAAAACACAAAGCAAGTTGGGAACCTCTTCCATAAGCAGCCTGTGACTGATATGGATCAGACACCCAGGGTATCAACAGTGAATTTGCCATCTGACCCAACAACTACATCTCTGATGTTGCAATCAACACAAATTTCCAAGAGCATGCCTATTTGCTATCTTTCTATCCAAAAAAGTGCATCTAATTTCTTTCAAATGCAATTTTCATGCACAAACTGAACAAGCAGATTTGCACATACCTTCTCCCCAGCAAGCAGAATTCAAAAAAATGATCAAAATCACATAATCAATTGGACAAATGTTAGGGTTATTGAACCCTAACAAGTAATTTTTAAAGAATATAGTAAGAACAGAAGAAGAAAGGGGAGAAATTATAGAAGAAAGAGAGTCAGAAAAAGATAGAAAGAAGATAGGAAGAAGATAGGAAGAAAGGATGAAGGAGTTTATTGTTGTGTGATGATTCTTCTCTGATTATACTAGGGTGTTATGACGGTTTTTACACAGCAATAACTGCTACAAGTAGTGTTCCCACCAAAACTGATCCCTAACTACTCATGCCAACTCACTTAACTACACTAGGCTTATTCTTTCTAAACCTAGTTCTCTTGTGTGTAACAATAAAGTCACAAACACACAATGAGTAACCCAACAAGCAGAATTGCACATACCTTTGCCCCCAAACCCCCAACCCCATCCCAGTGAGCAGAAATGTTACAACAATGACAGTGACGACGAGAGACCTTGTAGTGAGAACGAGGAAGGTCTATAGGCTAAGACGCTGACTCAAAGGACAAATAAGAATTGAGAAGGGAAAAAGTTCTCACGAGCAATGAGTCAATTAGGAGGAAAGAGAATTGAGAGGCTTAACTTAATGGTTTTTTTGAGAAATGAGAACTAAGAAGGAATTAATGAGAGGATGATGGTTGCAAAAAAGAGACGTAGAGGAGTTGGGAAAATGGCATAGCTCACACAGAAAAAGTAAAGGAAAAAAGGTAATGTACATTATAGTTATTAAAGGTGCGTCTGAGGCGCAAGAGTCAAGACGAACCAGGCACAGGCCTTGGCACCTTTGGTTGCAAAAGGTGGATAATGTGCCTAAGACTTGCCTTAGACGCATATCTGCCATGAGGTGCAAGGCACACCTAGGTGCACCTATAGCATAATTTAAACCTATGAACCTTTATTTTTACTTTTAGGGTAGTCCAACAGCCTCTATGAGTCTCAATGGTTTTAAATAAAGGCCGTTGCATTACGCAACAGTGTTATTTATGGGTTTTTTGCTCTCCCATTTTCGTGACATCTGTTATTTAAAGGTATAAAAAAATTGTTCCTATAATGGCCATTATCTAACGTTAAGTAATGGTAATGGTCCGCTACCTCATTTATTTTTTAAGCCAAATGGGGCAACAACTATTCCTTTTTTTTTTTTTCCTTGTTTTTCCTTTTCTACTCCTCTCTCCCCCACCCACTTGGGATTTTTTCTTTTATTCTTTCTTCTTTCTTGCATTTTCCTTTTCTACTCCTATTTTTTCTCTCTCCTCTGCTGAAATAATTGGCCTAGGTCTGAGTCCCCTTTGTTCTTCCTTCTTCCTTTCCTCATTTTTTTTTCTTTTTCACTTGGGTTTATTTGATGCTGGTTTGTTTATTGCTGTATGTGGTTGGTTTATTAGCTGATTTGCCATTTGTTTACTGATTTGTTGCTGGTTTATTTGTTGTAGATATCTAGTGAGATTGTGAAAATAAAATAAACAAATGATTAAACTAAAAATTAAAAGAAGATAGTTTTTGAATTTCTTGATTCATTTTATTTTTTTTAATTGAGTGAATGTTCAATTTATTCACAGTGGCTAATTTGTTGTAGATTAAATTTTTTGCTTAATGATTAATTTTTTTACTTAAGATTTATGCTAGGAAATTGTTAATTTTCATGTTGTTTGGATGGAATTAATTTTTGTAATTGTTTTTCTAATGGTTGAGTATTAATTTCTTAAATGTGTTATGAAATGAAGTGATACTGAATTTTTTTATAAAAAATTATTTTTTCTTCTCGCCTCACTCAGGCCCGTGCTTGCACTTTACATCTAGGTTCTAAGAACTCTTAGGCTTTAATGCGCCTTGCACTTTTAATAACTATGATGTAAATATAGGTTTAGGAATTTAGGGAAGGGTTTAAAGGGGTTATGGACGTGGACTGGAGGCTTCAAAAGCATGGCCTGGACAAAAGGCTCTTTAATAAGATATGCAACAAATTGATTTTTGTTTCCTTTTTTTTTTGTGAAAATTATCGAACTGAACCATTTGAATTGAAAAAACAAACTAGAACAGTTATGTTCGTTTTTTTTAATAACCGATTTCTGCTCAACCCTAATTTTTACAATAGAGTTTGTATAAAGCCTCGTGTAGCCTACAAGCCCAACTACTTGGTTGTACCAATTTTACCTGTATGGCACAAAAAATTCGAAAGTAGTTTTTTATTCCTCATTTACTCAAGTATACGGTCAAAATAAATAATAGTGACGTCATTTCCTTCTTTCACTCTTGAACATCGTCCATCAATCTTAATATTTTTTACCAGGGATGTCTATTTGTTTTAACCACCATAACTTCCCTCACATTCTTATGCCCTCTCTTAGTCCCTTTAAAACTCCCAAAACACAATAAGGTGAAGAAATTTCTGCATTGCGAGAGAACCTAAACCAAATATATCAAACTCCCTTGAAATGCGTACAAACAACTCATTATTTTTGTGCTACATGAATTGCTTACCTTTATAAAATATTGGGTTGGATGAGAACACATTATGTGTTTTAGACTTCTTAAAATGTCCATAGTATTACGGCAAATAATGAGAGTTTGGGTTCCCATAATGAATTAGCCATGTGAAGGAAGTTTGCTTTTTTCCTAATAGAATTATTGAAATGCCTTTAGCAATCGTTGTTTGTGCAACTTTGTCTGTCTATACGTTCCTTATTTGGCTTGGTCTGTTGAGATAGAATCCTTCTGCCCTTTCCTCAACTAATAAAATAAGAAACTTTCTGACGTTTAGTGTGTGTTGCAGGTGTATGGAGTTTTGATGGTGCAACAGCATGCAGACTAGTTGAAACAAGTGAGACTTGTTCCTATGACATCTTTTTTGGAGCAAAATCTTATAGACAAGCCTGGACTTTGAATTTTTTGTCTTAATTCTTTTGGCTATATATACCAGTTGTGTCATATTGATGCTATGATGCATGTTAATTACTAGTTATAATAGCCATAAAGAAAGTTTTTACCTCCCTTCCGATCAATATTGGAAAAAATTGAGGTAAACTTATTGTAGATAGGAGAGCTGATATGTATTTGCTATCAGCCTTTATGTTCAAGTCTGAGCTCATGGGTGTTTCTCCATCACAAATTAGTTGTCATACAAAAAGTTACTCATGCCCTAAACATAGCAGACCGGGAGAAACACCTGAATATGATGTCGAATGTAAATGTACCGAAATATCAGAACAGAGACATTGGATTACGTCAGAAACTGTACAAATTGAACCAGGTGATACTATTACTGTAGTTTCCCAATGTGGTACTAGTGAAGCATTACAACAATCTTCTGAAGATGCGACAAAAAATACTCTTGCTGAAAATTTGGATCCACCATCTGAAGATGCACGCAAGAGTGGTTTGACTGATAAAAGTTTGGGCCCTAAACTAACTGCAATAGATCAGAAACTTGAGTTTGGTTCAGAGGATACACGTAGTGGACCATCAAAAGAACAATATTCACTTAGCTCTGGAATCATACAGGATCAAAATGCACTATCAACCTTCACTATTGATGAAACCTTGCAACGATTGTGTGCAGATGCAGCCAAGAATTCTCTTGCTAAAGATTTAGAATTACCATGTGAAGAAGCTAGTAAAAGTAGTCAGATTGTTAAAAGTCCATGCCCTAAGCAATCCACATATGAACGAACACTTGAGTTTTCTTCAGATATTGCTTGTTGTGAACCATCATTAGAAAAACGAAAGGCTTGCTGTGACATTGTAAAAGGCGAATTGGTGGAAATCAGCACAACATTGTCTAGCTGTACTGCTACCGGGCATTTGGAGCCACCTCCTGTTCTTGTGACATATTTAGGTCTGGCTTCTGACAGTGAGATCAACATTCCTGATGAAAAACTACGACCACCTCATGATGAAGTGGATAAACACTCGAATCTTGAACGGTCAGAAACACCATCTAAAGATGCAGTTAGTAATTCCAGTCAGGTGGGCCAGAGGGTTAAAACAACTGCAAAATCATCAAGAAAAAAATATATACTAAGATCTTTGGTAAGAAGTGATAGAGTTCTGCGGTCAAGATCACAAGAAAAATCTAAATCTCCTGATTCCAGTGCAAACCTGGCTAATGTTAGCTCCAAAATAGAGAAAACTACGACAAATAAGAAAAAGAGACAAGGAAAGATAATTGAAGCTGATGAATATTCAAAAATCAGAAAGCATTTAAGATATTTGTTGAATCGGATGAGCTATGAACAAAGCCTGATCACAGCTTATTCTGCAGAAGGCTGGAAAGGACTAAGGTGTGTACTTCAAAATTTTCCTTTCATTTCATTCTTTTTATCTTACGAAAACTTTTCATTTCATTTCATTTGAATGTTTCTAGTGTGAACTTCAATAAAAATATTCATTGGTGGCTTGTTTTTCATTTTCCATATTATCCAATATGATTGTTATAATTGCTTTGCAATTGCCTTATTCCTTGAATCATCCTACTTGAATAAGTAAGATGAATCATATTTAGAAAAGAAAATGAAGAAAATCACTGAAATGAGATATAATGGTAAAAGAAAGAGTTAACTGGATTATATCAGATGCAATCCTAGGGTCTTATGGAAATACAATAAGAGATGCACGTATAATTTGGATCTGAAGTAACATACCAAATTTCTTCTACCATGTAATTTGTTTATGAATATAGTTTCAGCTTAGTTTAGTTTTGCTACCCAATCCTCATATTTTTAAACTATATTTTCACTGGAAATTAGCACGCACTATGGTGCAACCTGTTACCGTATTAATGAGTTGTGGAAGAATTGGAAAGTAGTTGCAGCCTTCAATGCAAAATTCTTAAGCTCTATTTGTTTAATGGAAAATAGCTTATTGGTGAAAAAATATTTTATGAGGAAAATGTTTTATTCTGAGATTCTGCCATTTGGTTGTGAGCTACAACACTGAAAATCTGTTATAAGTTTTTCTGGCATTTGGAATGATTGAAAAAAGAAATAAAAGGGCTTGTTCGCTTGTGAAAAACTGGGGTAATTTTTTAGAAAAGTTATTTAAAAAAATATGACAAACAAAGTTTTGTGTTCACATGTGTCAGTTTTCCAAATGGGAATTGGACAACTAATATTTCAGTTTTCCAAAATTTAACTAAGATTTGAAAAACAACTTTTCCATGTTTTCTTTTATAAAAAAAGTTCTGTTTTCTAACTATTTTCCAAATGGAAAGCAATGGCTTTTCTATAACCAAAATTATACTATAGTCAATTAATCTTCCACTATCATTTTTTGGCCCTTTTTTTCACTCTTTTTGCTCTTTATAAAAGCAAAAGACAAATTTTGGATTCATTAAATGAGCTATTTGCAATGATTTTCTTGAGAACTCAATAATTCAACCATATAGGTCTCTAGTTTCTGCAGATTATGTTTGTGCCTAAAGGACAACCTCAGTGTAAAATTTGGAGATGGGCATTTTATAAATCTCTTTCATGGGGTTCAGTTAATGTGATCGTAATTGCACAAAGGTCTATGACACTGGCCTTTTGAACGAAGTCTATGGATGGCACGTCACAATAGTTGAGCCAAGGAATGAGTGAAAAAGAACTAGTTGAGAAATCATCACTTTAGGGCAATGTTGGTTCTGATAAACTTGTCCGCTTGTTATTCTTGAGTATTGATGCTATGTGATGCCAGCACCACCAAATTCTTTTTGCACATGTACTGTACCATTCATCCAAAATATTCTTTTGTCAGCTGTAGTATGGTATACTTGGAAAGGAAGATTTTAATTCAACCTAGTTTGGCCTTTCTCATCTCATGTGTGTGTGTTTGTGTGTCCATTATACAGTGTAATGGTCATTACCTACTGGATAGCTTATGTCTAATGTTGCATTGACCATTTTCATCATTTTGCAGCCTAGAAAAGCTAAAGCCAGAGAAGGAACTGCAAAGAGCTACATCTGAAATTTTTCGACGGAAATTGAATATAAGAGATTTATTTCAACGTATTGATTCACTATGTGCTGAAGGAAAGCTCCCAGAATCGTTATTTGATTCTGAAGGGCAGATTAGCAGTGAGGATGTAGGAGATTTTATTATCATTATTATTATTATTTTCTAATTGACACTCTTAAACTCCTATTTGCACTCATTTCTACTTTTTTGGATGCTTTTTTGAGATAATGGATGTCTATTGGAAATATTAATGCTTACATGAGAAATTTTTGCATGGTAGATATTCTGTGCAAAATGTGGTGCCGAAGACTTGACTGCTGATAACGATATTATACTTTGTGATGGTACCTGCGACCGAGGGTTCCATCAGTTTTGTTTAGTACCACCATTGTTAAAAGAAGATAGTAAATCCTACCCGCCTGCCTTATAGCAATAAGTTTAATAATGATTGTTAAATATCTACTTATAAGTTATGCTTTCTTGACCCTTTTGTTTCCCTCTGATCTGATGGCATACAGTTCCTCCTGATGATGAGGGTTGGTTATGCCCTGGATGTGATTGCAAAGTTGATTGCATTGAATTGCTTAATGACTCTCAAGGAACAAATATTTCTATCAGTGATAGTTGGGAGGTAAATGATGAAGACTCTGCCTTGTTCATTTGTTACTTGTAAACTCTTTGACTTTTCATTCCATCAAACTTGCATCTCATTTGCAGAAGGTTTTCCCTGAGGCTGCAGCAGCTGGACAAAATCCGGATCAGAACTTTGGACTTCCTTCAGATGATTCTGATGATAATGATTATGATCCTAATGGACCAGAAATTGGTGAGAAGAGTCCAGGCAATGAATCAAGCTCTGATGAATCTTGCTTCACTTCTGCATCTGATGAGTTGGAGGCTCCACCAGGTGATGAGCAGCATTTGGGGCTTCCTTCTGATGATTCAGAGGATGACGACTATAATCCTGATGGTCCAGATCTTGATCAGAACTTGGTGGAGAGTTCAAATTCTGACTTTACATCTGACTCTGAGGATCTTGCCGCTACTCTTGATGATAAGGAGTTGTCTGGAGAAGATGAAAGCCGTGTGTACATTAGACCTCAAGGAGATATTACTAGAGAAGGTTCTAACCATGGTGGAAAACAGAAGCAATCTTTACAGAGTGAGCTGTTATCCATATTAGAGCCAAGTCCTAGCCAAGATGGGTCTGTACCCATTTCTGGGAAAAGAAATGTTGAGAGATTGGACTACAAAAAATTGTACAATGTGAGTTTCATTTCATCCTATATTATGATCGAGGTTCTCTACCCTGGTCACATTGCTAGTTTTTTTTTTTTTTAACTTGAACAACTTCTTATAGTTTAGATTCTAATCTTCTGTGAAAAATGGTGTTTCATTTGTTTATTGTTGAAAAGTGTGGGAAATGTAGTTCTTTTCAGACTAAATATGAGCTCTCTCTCTCTCTCTCCTCTCCTCCTCCGGGCCCCGTGGCCACCGGCCGCCCCACCCCCCCCCCCCAAAGTGGCATTAGAGTTTTTATTAGATCTGACTTTTTTACTCTATGTAATGTGTTTACACAGAATATTTTAAATTTTTGCTGCAAAAATAATGACAATGCTAAAAATTCACAAGTCAATTTGATGCATGTACATATATTATGAATTGTTTTATACCTTGTGGGACACTTGTCTATAAAAATAGTATCTCGTCTTTGTAACTGATACAAGGAACAGGGATTCTTTAAGCTCTTTGCTTAGGTTTGAAATAATAATAAAAAAATATTACAGTATTATATTTCATATGAAATTCTCAGCCACCCTTTTGTAGTTGTGGAAAGACGTATTGCTTTATCTGTAGTATAATGTTCTTCTTGCAATGACCTTTTAATCTTAACATGTTCAAGACAGTACCTTTTGTGCATTCTACTGTTCTTTTGTTCTCTCTATCTAGTCAACTTACCTTGTTTGTGTCCCTATTTGTGAAGGAAACATATGGAAGTATTTCATCTGACTCAAGTGATGATGAAGATTTCACTGATACCGTTGGACCAAGGAAGAGGAGGAAAAGTACAGAAGTTGCTCCAGCAACAGTGAATGGAGATGCTTCTGTGACCAAGACTGGAAAGCAAGACCTAAAAGAGACAGAATGCACTCCTAAGAGAAGTTGTCAACAGCCAAACTTTGAAAATACAAGCATACCACCAGCTAAAGCACATGATGGCTCTTCTCCATCTAGTTCTTGTGGTAAAACAGTTGGGCCATCAATATGTAGAAGGCTTGGAGAAGCTGTAACTCAGGTATTTTCTTGTGATCAATATATTTCTAGCTCTGAATTTGTTTGTTGTGTTAAATAAATAATATAATATCCATTAAATAAAAGAATAACAGAATTATGGTTATTATGTCACTATGTCTCTACATGAGAGTAGGAAATTTCATCCATCAAATTGCATTTCTCATTCTTATTTCATAAAATGATTCTCATTTCCCAAAGTGAATAAAATAAAAATAAAAATACAAAGAAGTCATTATGATTGCACTTTCTTTTTTTCTTGAAAGCACCATAATTTATTTAAATATGTATGCCTAATTTATATTTGAAATTAAATAATTTAGTTGATGCTTTACTGATGTAGGACCAATAGGACAAAGTAGAAGAGAAACTAATTGTCAAAAGGAAAAAATTCTCAATTTTATCCATTTGAATCTTAATTTCAATAATATATTTTTTTAATGCAATCTTACTTCCTCTGAATTGTATCTAGAAACTCTATATTCGTAGTTGCCTCCCTGTTAGTCCATATTGATGATTTTGCTGGCTCCCTGTCTTGGTTTATAAGATGGTTTGTTCTTGAGTGCTGCTCTATCAAGGTTGAAGTGCTATCTTCTAGTAAATGGCCTAGAAAAACAACTTTAGAATTTAGATATTTCGCCAGCAGAAAAGAAAATAATTTTCCCCTTTTTCCTATTAATTTATTGTTTTCTTGGATACTTTGCATAAATTTAGCAGTAAACCACATTATTGGTAATACAATTACATTTCAGATCTTCTCCAGATGATTTTGTCGAGATTCCTCATACAAAATGATAACCTTTAACCTATCAAACTATCTATCTGGGGAAATCTTATTTTATTGGCAAACAGAGAATTATTTACATTTGTAAACTTGGAGAAAATATGATTTTGTAACTTGGTTAGCATTTGTTCATCCTGAACAAGAACCCCAGAATGTTACAACCACGGAAATTAAAATCTACTGTGGGTATCATGAGTTGAGCCTTGCTCAGTGTTCTAGCATGGGTGGTGATGAAAAAGAATAACAATCATATTATATTGTTCCTTAGTTTTCCAGATTGTTTTTACAGACATACACAAGGATGATATACATCAAGTGATGGCCATTTTGCTTTGCAGGGACTCTACAAATCCTTTAGGGAAAATCAATATCCCAACCGAACCACAAAAGAAAGTCTGGCAAAAGAGCTAGGAATTACTTTTCGGCAGGTCATACATTCTCTTGTTGCCAACTGTGAATTCCTGCCATTCTTGATTTCTCCAACCTTTTTTTTCCTCCCCCCTTGAGTTTAGTGAATACAGTTTCATTTCTTTTGTTGTGAAGTAGTAGTAGTATTTTGCAGGTTACTAAGTGGTTTGAGAATGCTCGATGGAGCTTCAACCATTCATCATCTATGGATGTGTTGGTCAGAAAAACTTCAAAAATGGAATCTCCACTGCCTAAAACACTAGGGCCTAAAACTATTAGCAGAGATGCTACTTGCAATGGAGCTCAAAGAGAGGAATCACCCAAGATGCAAAGCGCTAAATTGTGTAGCCCAGAAGCCAGCAAACAAAAATCCAAAACCTCAAAATCTAGAAAGAGAAAGCATACATCAGATCAAACATCATCGGGAACAGATTCAATAACTGAGAAAATGGTAAAGCTTTCGGCTAATTTACCAAAAGTTAAAGAAAAACAAGTGGGTGGCCGGATGACGAGAAGTAAATCTGTTGCTTGAGGCTTTTTCTTCTTTACACCCTCCTATAGGATAATAAGAGATCATATACCTATTGGGAAAGCAGGATGTATGGAGATGTTCTACAGTCGGCTTTCTAAGGGATTGCCTTCGGCCCATAAAAAGTGATCAGATGGGCGACATTGTTTCTTGTACTTTGATAGAGGGATCACCTTCTGCCAAGAAAGTGATCCCACAGGTGACATTTTATTTCGGTGATGAGAAAGTGCTTCACTTTTCTTATCACAGTAATTATTTTGGTGACATTATTTTGGTATAAAACAAAAATCCTCAAATTAAGATTTTCATTTGAAATTTAAGAATTTTTGTTTTTCTCTAATATTTAGCATATATTTTTAAGACAATAGATGTTATATCTAACCTGGCCATTCAAAACCAGCTGCAGCTAGGACTTGACCGATGCCAACGGCCTCGATTTCCTGCAACAGTATGTTTGGATGGAGCATATGGAAGTTTGTTAAAATAAAGTGATGAAAGGTAAAGTATTAAAATCTCCTTGGAAATTTTAGTGGTTTCGAAACCTCAAAATCTTACATTCATTGAAAAATTTTACTCCTCAAAACTCTTTATCTTACCTCATGGTATAACTAGTCAGAATCCTGTTTGTTCTCTTATGTGAGAGCCGCTCATTCTGCTGCGGCCACACTTCATTATGAAAATTGAAGTGCTATTCAGATAACCTAGAATGATGTTTCTTATGAGTGTGCTAAGCACAGTGAGATTGATTGCAATTTTGCATTGCAATTTTGCACGCCATCATCTAACCCAAGGCATTAAAGCTCTAGTACTATTTTCCGCTACTGATCAAACGTCATATATCTTCATTAAAGCTCATCCTCTTGGTCCTGTATCAAACTTAGTTTGCAAACTGAAGCTAACGCCACTATACCACCATAAGTTTGAGGGGGTGTTGGCAAATATTATGGGATTAGCATAGATTATGACATATATTATGATATAGTAATTAGTAGCGATTATGGAATTATCCTACCCTAAATTTACTTAAAATAATTATTGGATGAACTATAATTTAGTCTCTGGGATTTACTTAAACTTATAACTTAATCTCTATAGTTTTAAAACCATATAATTTAGTCTCTGAAGCTTTAATAAACTTACAAGTTAGTTTTTACCGTTAGAATTTCAGCTAAATTATCATTAATTCTAGCAAAAATATCAAAATATTTTTAACTTTATTTTTAATTCGAAAACAATTTAGTTCTTAATTTTTATTTTGTTAACAATTTAGTCTCTGATATTTTGTTTTATTAATAATTTAGTTCTTGTATTTTTAAAATGCAGGTCCCATTAAATTAAAAAATTTTTAAATTTGAATTATCATTTGTAATGACCCAACCTGGGCGCCATTACTAGCACTAGAGATCGGGTCAACTTAAGGCTGTCGGAACCCGTAGAAAGCCTAAAACCTGTCAAATAATAACATATTATTGTATTTCACAATATAAATATATTCCAAACCATTACACTTTATTTTTCTCATTTATAATTAACATGAAATTGGCTCAGAATTTGAATCCGTACATATATAAAATCACTAAAGTGTAATTAGTTCAATATACATACTTATAAAAAAAAAAGAGCTAGTTTAGATTACAGATATCCATAAATTACATCATTTATACTTAAGATAAAACATCTATAAAAAAAACTTGAATACCAGCATAGTAATTATTCTTTTACATATTACATGTCCATTAATATATAACATACATATAAACACTCTACAGCTACTCCTGCTGCTCAAACTACAAGGGACTCTTCTACTGTGCACTCCTGCACTTGGGATTAGGGGAAAGGGGTGAGTTTACACAAACTCAATGAGTAAACTAATCAACATTAATTAATTATAATATTTATTTCATATATATTTAATGCATTATTCAAATGAGTTTTTACATCGTAAACATTCCATATAAGATGGACTTGTCACCGGTGATTCCCTAGATCCAATATGTCTAGCTCATATAGAGGCCCCTCAGAATTTTCACTTAATATATCCAATGTGCTCGGCTCATACAGAGGCTCTTCAAGGCTTTCGCTTAAACGTAGTGAACCAGGGGCTTATTAGGCCTCACCTGGTCTTAATATCACGGATCATGCATGATCACATCATAAACATAACATATACATAACATAGGGGAAATCAGTGGGTCATCCAAATTCTATCATGCATCAATAACAACTACGTAACAATGCAATATATTTATGTTCTATATACATACACCTTAGTAAACAATGAAACGATGCATGTGAATGATCATGAATAATATTTAAAGAATTTATATTTATTAGGATTAGAGTTATTCACTTCTTGTAACCTATCAACCACCAAACATGAATGGTAACTAACCTTAGATCCTTAACTTCCCGAATTCCTCAAGTCTGATCCTAAAAATATTGGATCCTACAAAGTTATTTAGAGCTCTAAAACTCTATAAATACATCACACATCTTTTTCTAGGCCCTTTTGAGTAAGAAAATTATGTTTTGGAAGCTTAGGAAAGAATGGAGAATATAATCCACTTTAGCTGCCAAACTCTGATGCTTCGACTGATCTTATAGTCCAGTAGCTACTGCGGCTGCCAAAGTCTTAGACTTTGGCTGTCGAACCTGAAAATTTTCTAGATTTTCCCGAGAAATTGCATACTTTGGCAGCCGAAATAATAGTTTTCGGTAACCGAACTTGGTTTTTCAGAATTTCTAAGTCGAAAACCTGCAGAATCCATCTCCTAACAACAACAAAACACGCCCCAAGTTTCCAAAACATGATCCAAAAATATAAACACAAGTCTAGGGCAAAAAACAACTTGGATCAAGCCATTGTTATCAAAGGTGCACCTGAGGCATGCTAGAGGCTCAAGGCGCACCAACTGCAGCTCATAGCGCTTGAAGAGCCCAAAGGTGCATGACCTCCAGAAGGCGCACCTAGGCACACCAAGGAGCACCAACACGAAGGCCATCCATACCCATGCAATCACAGAAAGCAAACTAGAAGAAGAAGAAGAAGAAGAAGAAGAAGAAGAAGAAGAAGAAGAAGTTCTGGAAAACCTGGATTGATTGTATCCTATCCTAGGCTCGGGCTTATCTAATTTATGATTTGAACTCTAGGTATGCTTTTTTTTTTTTTTTCCTCTTGCTCCTCCCTCCCTCTCTCCACCAGACCCATTTCCATTCGACCCATTTGGGTTTTCATTTCCCTTTCTCTTCTATGCTTTCTTTTCCTCCTTCTTTCCCTTTCAGAATCTCAGATCTGTAAGAGTTCATGGCTTCATGCTCGCCTTTTTTTTTCCTGGCTGCTGTGTTTAAAAAGTACCCTTTTCTGATTCTAATCTAATGGGCCAAAGCAATCTTTATCAATAGGAACTGTTGTGTATTTACATTAGTATTTTGATGGATTATTCATATCTTTAGTAATTCAATTACAATAAATACATAGTTATTCTTAATGAATTTATAAAATTTAATTTAAATTATTTTAAGTTATATTTAGTAAGGTATTATTAAATTATACATATAGTAAAAATTAAAATTATCATTTTAACATTATATTTGATTAAAAATAAATTCATATGATGCATTTTAATGATAATTTTTTACTCATGTATATAATTTAATTGATAATGATAGTGGTCTAATAAAATAAAAATAAGAAATGAAATAAATGATATACTATATATATTTTTATATGTAATTAATATTTTCTTAATTAGATTTGTAGTACTTATAATATAATTTATTTTTATGATTTTTTTTTAATTTTGTGCCTCACCTCATCAGGCACGTGCTAGCGCCTTGCGCCTAGGCTCCAGGTCCCTTCGGCACCTTAGTGCGCTTTGAGCCTTTGATAACTATGGAACAAGCTCCAAACACGCAAGAAATTCCAAATTGAACTTGTACTCAAGATTTAACCAAAACAAACATAACACTATCAAGGAATTCTTGAATCCAACAAAAAAAAAAACTTGTCATTTAAGGCCTAAGGAAAATTAAAATCAAGCTTAAACTCACATGCAACCACTTAAAGCTAGTATTCCAAGTTCCATTAGCTTCACACATCACATTTAATAAGGAAAACACCAAGAACTCAACATACAACCCCATTTTTAACCTATTCATGCATCAAAACTCCTCTAAACATACATGCATTAAAAAAAAAAAAAAAAAAAAAAAAAAACAACTACCTAACACACCTATGCTTAGGTTCTTTTAAAAGATCAAAAGGAAAAGGAACTTACCTCTTTCCCTTAAATTGGAGAAGGAAGTGAATTGGTGATCCTAGTTTCAATCCACTTTCACCAAGCTTCCCTTTAGAAGAATTAAGCTTCAAAACATGAAATTGCCAAGAAAATCTCCTTAGAGTGCCCTTTGCATGTCTAAATAGTTGAGAGAGAGAGAAGTGAGATTTCAAGTTACTTTTAGACAGAAAAACAAGCTGTTGGCCTTTTATACCCTTACTGTTGAGAGACTTTCAACTGCTAGAAGTCATAGTTCCAGCTGCTAGAGTCTATTCTGTCCAAAAGGGATTTAAATAATAAAAAGGGATTTTGACTGCTGAAAGTCTATGCTTCAGCTGCCAAAGTTCCTTCAGCGCAAAACACTCTTAAAAACTTTTTTTTTGTCAAAACTATTAAAATATTTTCATTCTTAAATATATTTTAAACACATCACACATACATATATACATATATACATACATATACATATGCATATACACTTCTACCCCATTCCCTTATTGGTGAAAACTTTAAATTCGTCAGAATATTCCATCTACGACAGAAATTCTGATGCAGGAAATAGTGGGTATTACATTCTTCCCCCTTAAGAATATTCATCCTCGAATATTAAAACAAACGCATAACAACATGATCACATAAAGTATAACATAGACAAGCATAGCAAAACATACCTAGAACAGGTGAGGATATTGGTGTAACATGAAGTCACAGGACTTTGATAATTGGTATCTCCTTGTTCCTGAGCTTCCTCATTTGTGTGTCCATAATTCGTACCGATTTTTCAACATAAGAAAGATGCTCTAAAGTTTTCATGTCGAGTTCACTTATAACCTTGTTCGGATCAGCCACATACTTCCTCAATAAAGACAAATGAAACATCGGATGGATCCTCTCCATTTTGGGTGGTAAGGCTAGTTTATAAGATGCATTTCCGACCTTTTGCAGCACTTCATATGGTCCAATATACCTCTGAGCTAGTTTGCCTCTCTTCCCAAACTAGATGACACCCTTCATCGAAGATACCTTTAGAAGCATCATATCCCCCTCTTGGAAAATCACTTCTCTTTTACGAAGATTTGCATAGCACTTATGCCTATTGGTTGTTGTCTTCAATCTTGCCCTATTTAAGGGCATGGCTTGAATGGTGATTTCTATCAACTCAGTTCCTGTTAAAACTCTTTCATCTACTTCTTCTCAACACATAAGAGACCTGCACTTCCTCCCATATAAAGCTTTTTACAGTGTCATTTTGATACTAAAGTGATAACTATTGTTGTAAGCAAACTCAACTAGAGGAAGGCACTTTTTCCATGATCCTCCAAAGTCAAGTACGCACATTCTTAGTATATCCTCTAGAGTCTATATGGTCCTTTCTGACTGTTCATCTGTCTGAGGATGGAAGTTGTACTGAAGTCCAACCTGGTGCCTAACTCATTCTGAAGACAATGCCAAAACCTTGATGTGAACTATGATCCTCTATCAAAGACTATTATCATTAGAGCTCCATGCAACCTTACTATCTTTGCTATGTACACTTGAGCCAACTTATCCACAAAATAGTTAGCCATTATAGGAATGAAGTGAGGAGTCTTAGTCAATCTATCCACTATAATCCATATTGAGTCATGTCTGTTGGAGGCTATGGGTAATCGCGCAACAAAGTCCATTGCCACATTTTTCCATTTTCATTCTGGAATGGGTAGTGGGTTAAGCATTCTTGTTGGCTTCTAATGTTCTAGCTTCACTCTCTAATAGTCTTCATGTGCAGACACAAACTGTGCAATCTCTTTCTCTATGGAAGGCCACCAATACACTTACTTTAGATCTTGACACATTTTGGTGGCCTCAGGATGAATGCTATACTTAGCATTTTGAGCTTCTCTCACAATGTCTCCCTTAAGTTCGATATTATATGGTACATATAACTTACTACCATATCTTAACACGTCATTCCCATCAAATCGGAACTCAGGGTTCTTATTTACTTGCACTGCTTTAGCTAACTTTACCAACTCAGGGTTTTCGTGATGCCTCTCGACTACTTGTCTTAAGCACACTGGTGTCACCTTCATATGAGCCATCCATGTACCCTTAACCGATAACTCTAGTTGTAACCTTTCTTCAATCAACTGGTGTAACTCTTTCAAGATAGGCTGCCTTTCTATGAATATATGAGCCAAATTGCCAAATGATTTCTGATTGAGGACATCTACAACAATATTTGCCTTTCCTTTATGGTAATGGATGGCACAATCATAATCACTGAGTTGCTCTACCCATCTTTTTTGTCTGAGATTCAGCTTTTTTTTTATTAAAGATGTACTGGAGACATTTGTGGTTGGTGAAAATTTCACATTTAACCCCATATGAATAGCATCTCCACATCTTTAGGGCAAAGACTACGGCTGCCATCTCTAAGTTATGAATGAGAATGTGGGATAATTAGCTTCATGCTTTTTCAACTATCTCGAAGCATAAGCTATTACTCTGTCATTCTGCATAAGAACACATCCCAAACCTACTCTAGAGGTATCACAATAAATGGCGAAATCTTTATTACCTAAAGGCAAAGTTAGCACTGGTGCTAAAATCAGATATTCCTTAAGCTTCTGAAGCTCTCCTCATACTGATCACTCCATTCAAACTTCTTATTTTTCTAAGTTAACCTAGTCATTAAAGATGTTATCTTGGAGAAATTAGGCACAAATCTCCTCTAATAACCCACCAAACCTAGAAAACTCTTGATCCCAATCACTGTAGTTAGCCTCGGCAAATTTGCTACTACTTTAACCTTCTTGGGATCCATTTCAACTCCCTTCTCTAACACTACATGTCCCAAGAAAGATATGCTCTTCAGCCATAACTCATACTTACAAAACTTGGCCTACAATTATGCTCCCTCAACGCCTGAAGAATTATTCTTAAATGTTGTGCATGCTCTTTAAGGCTTCTAAAATACACTAATATGTTATTGATAAAAATGATCACAAAGTGATCCAGATAAGGTCTAAATACCCTATTCATGAGATCCATAAATACAGTTGGGACATTGGTTAACCCGAACGGTTTCACAAGAAACTCTTAATACCCGTACCTGGGCCTAAAAGTAGTCTTCGAAATATCTGTCTCTTTGTTCCTCAACTGGTGATATTTAGACTTTAAGTCTATTTTAAAGGAACAACTAGCTCCGGTTAGT
The DNA here is from genome assembly GCF_030052815.1 of Hevea brasiliensis. Taxonomy (NCBI): domain Eukaryota; kingdom Viridiplantae; phylum Streptophyta; class Magnoliopsida; order Malpighiales; family Euphorbiaceae; genus Hevea; species Hevea brasiliensis. Next base: position 25,150,249 of record NC_079506.1, read on the forward strand.
AGATCAAACAAGTCATCAGTATGGGGCAAAAGGTACTTGTTCTTGGTGGTCACTTTATTCAACTATCTATATTAATGTACAGCCTTAAGGATCCATCTTTTTTTTTTCATAAATAATACCAAAGCACCCCAAGGAGAGGTACTTAGTTTGATAAACCCTTTATCCACTAAATCTTGTAGTTGTTCCTTCAACTTTTTCAGTTTTACAGGAACTATCTTGTAAGGAAGGATAGATATGGGTCTAGTGCTAGGCACTAGATCAATTTCAAAATTTATCTCCCTCTAAGATGGCAATCCAAGTAGCTCCTCTAGAAACACATCTGAAAATTCTCTTACCATAGGAACTGATCTTAATCCACCTCTATTTTCTATAACTTCCTTAACATGTGCTATAAACCTTCTACACCCTTTTTAAAGCATCTTTCTGGCTTACATGACTAAGATTATACCCTTTATAGGTACTACCTAATCTCTTTGGAACACTGCAACCGACTTATCTTGTCTTCTAAAACTATCTTGCTTCTACAGTCCAGGGTAACGTAGTTGGTTGAGAGCCAATCCATTCCTAGAATGACATCAAAATCTATTAATTCTAGAATTACTAGGTCAGCTGGAAAACATTTTCCTCAATCATCACTGGACAAGTGTAAATATCATTCCTGTTACCAAAGGGTCACACTTGGGTCCATTAACAAGCAATGAACATTCTAAACTTGAGACTATCAATCCTAATCTTAGGACTGTATTAGGGTTAACAAAAGAGTGTGATGCACCTGAAGCAATCAAAGCATGCACATTGAAACTTCTTATGCAAAGGTTACCTGACACCACAGTATTAGAGGTACTGGCCTTCTATTGTGTCATGGTAAAGATCCGAGTTGGTACTATTGAACCCCTCCCTTGTAAACCTATTGCGGAGGATGAAGAACCTCATCCTCTACCCTATCCCCTTCCTGATGAGGGACCCATAGAAGTCTGTCTCACTGCTAATTGGGCCTCACTGTCGATTGGGCCATACTATCTAACCCTGCTTATTGAGAAGCCACCCTTTGCATGTTGGGACACTCTCATGACATATGTGTTAGTAGTATGCCCTAGAGCATATCATTTAGTATGTATCTTGTACACATTTTATTAATAAAAGGCAATTTCACTTTTCTGTTTACATAATGTATTTATGTGTAATAGAAAAGGTCCATTGATATTTTGTCAAAAATTCTATTCTTAAGTTGTTAAAAATATGAGTAATAGTATTTCTAGCACAAAGTATCATAAATTGGTTCACAATCGAGGATACTTCACTATAAAGACATGACTTATCCAGAAAAATTGTAATCATGTTTGTTCCCAAGTTATTTATATGAGATGTAAATAAAATGGAATGGTGAGTCTCATGCCATATAACAAACATGATAGGCACTTATATATAATAAGTAGGTCGAACCAGTGACATTTATGACAAGCACATGGAGTTTACTCTTATCAATGTATTGACATAAATCATATCAGTGCATATAATCTTTAGACCTAAGATAGTATAATTATCTTGTATATAGGTAGTTTGAGTTTGATACTGCTTTCATACTTGTACTGTGTATGGGTATATGGGCATGTGTTAGCTCCTACTAGTTATATATGGAGGTAGGTGTTGATCAAGATGGAATCTGTTACCCTAAGTAAATAGGGATAAAATCCTATGTTCATTTAATTGTTCTTGATGTTTCAAGTTCCTAGCCAGGACAGATAGATTTAATCAGAAAAGAGTTTCTGATGAGAAAATCTTTTTAATCAAGAATTGGAATTAAAAGAGAACATAATATTCATAGCAAATGGGGTATGACATAAATCATGACTCCAGTTCGAATTGGAATTTTGTAACAGAGAGATTCTAGTGCATGGTAACATATGATTATAGGTTCATTTAAGGCAAACCTTATCACTGATTGGGTGGCCATGGCATGCTATGCTTGGTGTTAACCATGGTCTATGAGGTGCATAAAATGATTTAGAGAAATCATTTATGGTAAGAAAGAGTTCTGATGATATTAAGAGTTGATATCATGTCTCATTGCCAATTAGTGATGAGCCTAGTAAGTCACACACATATACAAGTAATCACCAAATTAAATATAATTTAATTAATTAATTAAAGAGTTTAATTAATTAATTAATTAGGTTTGATTTGCAATTAGATTACAAAGTCCCTAACATGGCTTGAAACCAAATCTAGGTTATTGGATGTATAGTATAAGTTAAATTTGTATTTAAAGTGTTTAAATATGAATTTAATTAATGAGAAATTAATTAATAGAGATTAATTAATTAATTTATATTTGATATAAATTGATTAGAAGAAGAGAAATAATTATTTTGGGTTGAGAACTCAAAATTAAGACACAAGAGTATTTTGGTCATTTCACAAGGTGACATGTGGTACCATGAGATGGTGACACCTGGTGTCACGACCCAACCTATGGGCTGGACCGACACTAGGACCTGGGCCAGCCTAAAGCCCCCGAGGCCCGTAGTAAGCCTAATTATTCCTTAACCCAACTCTAAGGCCCATTTGAGCCCAATTTCAAGAATTCAATCGGACAGAGTCCGACCATAAAATGGACCTCTCAACGGGGAGTTTTTGACTCATCCGACCAGTAAACACAATATATATCAATTGGGGAGCTCAGCTCACCCTCCACATACTCATAACAATATAAAATAAATGGGAGCTCTGCTCCCTCATCCAGTCCATCAGCATGCATAGAATAATAAGTTTACAGGTCTAAAATAACAATTTATATTACAGACCCAATTCACATGAATATTTCTAACACATGCAGAAATTCTAAGCTCATTAAATGCTCGGAAAAATACTGCGAAGTTTCGTGGGACCCACAAAAAAACGGTGTCGGAAAAATTTGAAATTTATATCGCCATAAAGCTCTCGACGAGTGGAGCGCTCTGGTACTCTCGGTTTTCTCGTGGGGTTCATGGTTTGCGAGAAATTTAGCCCAAAAGTCAAAAAAGGTTAAAATTTCCCGGGTAAAAATTAGACAAACCGCTCAATGGATTTCGGTGTTCTTGGTGTCTATGGAAAGCTCTCGACGAGTAGATGAGTTTAGACACAAGACCCGGTCCGATTGGTGGCCGGATCGGCCGGATTTCGACCGGGAAGACGAAGCGGCGCGCTTGCGCGTCGCGTCACTTTGGGCGCCATTTTCCGGCATTCCAGGCTACGGCCGGTAGGCTGGGACGGCTGGGGACGGGCGCCAGCGGGCTGGGGTGGCAAGGGAGGTGGCAGCGTGGCAAGGGGAGTAGGGAGGAGATAGAAAATGGGAGAGGAAGAGAGGAGGGTCTGGACGTGCGCGGGGAGAAGAAGGAAGAAAAAGAAAAGACCGGTCCGATTCGACCGGTCTGATCCGGTCCGATTCGGTTCGGCCGGTTCAATTCAGGATACAAAATTATGAATTTTTACTCTGCTTTGGGCCGAAAACGAGGTCCAAAAATTTCGAATAAAATTCTAGAAAACTCAGAAAAATTTGTAGACTCTAAATATATTTTTAGTTTTGCCACGTGGTCTTTAAATAAATTTTTTTAAAAATTATCAAAGTTTATATTTTCAGAAAATCAAACCCGATTTTTAAAATCCGAAAAATCTCAAATAATTTCTTAAAATTTAAATAAAATTAAATATTAATATTTACCCAAAAATAATAAATTTAAAAAAAATTAGGGGTGTTACATTCTTCTCCCCTTACAGAAAATTCATCCTCGAATTTTACACAAGGCAGAATAAAGTACAAGATTTCACATTGAACAGATAAGGGTACTTGCTATGCATGTCCCGTTCTGACTCTGAGGTACACTCTTCCACCGACTAGCTCCTCCATAAAACCTTAACCATAGGGATCTGTTTTAATCTTAGCTGTCTCACTTGGTAGTCCACTATGGCTACATGTTGCTCCTCAAATGTCAAATTTTCTTTTAGCTCTATTACATCCGGCTGTAGTACATGAGAAGGATCTGGAATGTATTTCCTGAGCATGGAGATGTGAAACACAGGATGAACATGAGAAAGGTTGGGTGGTAGGTCCAACCGGTAGGCAACTGCTCCAACTCTATCAGTAACCTCAAAAGGTCCAATATACTGAGGTGCCAACTTGCCCTCCTTTCCAAATCTCATGACTCCTTTCATCGGAGAAACCTTCAGGAATACGTAGTCGCCTACTGCAAACTCCACATCCCTTCGTCTAGGGTCTGCATAACTCTTCTGCCTACTGAAAGCTGTTTTCAATCGTTCCCTGATTAAAGGGACTATCTCTGAAGTGTATTGCACTAGGTCTACATTATGTACCTTTGCTTCTTCCATTTCCGTCCAACATAGAGGAGACCTACACTTTCTTCCATAGAGTGCCTCATAGGGTGCCATCCCGATGCTGGAATGGTAACTGTTGTTGTAGGCAAACTCCACCAAAGCTAGCTGATCATCCCATTGACCTCCAAAATCCAAAACACTCATGCGAAGCATGTCTTTCAGTGTTTGGATTGTCCTTTCGGACTGTCCGTCTGTCTGAGGGTGGAAAGCCGTACTGAAGTTCAACTGTGTGCCAAGTGCCTCCTGCAACTTTCTCCAAAATCGAGAAGTGAACTGGGGCCCTCTGTCAGATATTATGGAAGCCGGAACTCCATGCAATCTGACGATTTCTCGAATATAGAGTCGGGCGTACTGTACAACAGAATATGTAGTCTTCACAGGCAAGAAGTGAGCTGATTTGGTTAGGCTGTCTACAATTACCCATATCGAATCATACCCTCGCGTGGTACGAGGCAACCTAGTCACAAAATCCATAGTAATCATTTCCCACTTCCATTCTGGGATAGGGAGCTCTTGCAACTTCCCTGACGGTCTCTGGTGTTCAAACTTCACCTTCTAACAAGTCAAGCACTTGGACACAAAGTCTGCTATGTCTCTCTTAATGCCATTCCACCAGTAGCTATCTTTCACATCATGGTACATCTTGGTGGAACCTGGGTGGACATTGTACAGCGTATAGTGTGCCTCTCGCATGATTTCATCTCTGAGATTGTCCACATCGGGCACACATATCCTAGAACCTTGCACTAGGGCGCTATCATTGGCAAATCCAAACTCACCACCTTCACCTTGCTGTACTCTTTCTATGATCTTCATCAATTGTTGGTCTCTGTGCTGGGAAACTCTAACTCTGTCTCGCAAGTCTGGCCTCACTGAAAAATGAGCCAATAATACCCCCTCATCTGAAAGATGTAGGATTAAACCTTGATCCATCAACTCATGTACTTCCTGAATCAACGGTCTCTTCTCTGCTGAAATATGTGCCAAACTGCCAGAAGATTTTCTGCTCAAAGCATCTGCCACTACATTGGCCTTCCCAGGGTGGTACTGGATGGTGCAATCATAGTCTTTTAGAAGCTCCATCCATCTTCTTTGTCTCAAGTTTAAATCCCTTTGTTGGAAGATGTACTTCAAACTCTTGTGGTCGGTGTATATCTCGCACACTTCACTATACAGGTAGTGTCTCCAGATTTTTAGTGCAAAGACTACAGCCGCCATTTCCAAATCATGGGTGGGATAGTTCTGCTCATGCCTCTTCAGCTGTCTAGAAGCATAAGCCACTATTTTTCCATTCTGCATCAAAACACACCCTAGGCCAACTCTGGAGGCGTCACAGTACACGGTGTATCCTTCACCACTCATAGGTAGTGTCAACACAGAGGCAGTGGTTAGACACTCCTTAAGCTTCTGGAAACTCTTCTCACAGTCATCTGTCCAAATGAATGGAACATTCTTTCGAGTTAACTTAGTTAGGGGAGCCGCTATCCTGGAAAAATCTTGCACAAATCGCCTATAGTAGCTAGCTAGACCCAGAAAACTTCGCACCTCAGTGACTGTTATAGGCCTAAGCCAATCAGTTACAGCTTCAATTTTCTTGGGATTCACTTGAATACCTTCACTAGAAATCACGTGTCCCAAGAAGGAGATGCTTTCTAGCCAAAATTCACATTTTGAAAATTTGACATATAGCTGGTGCTCCTTTAAAGTCTGCAACACCATCCTCAAGTGCCACACGTGCTCTTCCTCGATCCGAGAGTATACCAAAATGTCATCTATGAATACGATGACAAAACGGTCCAAAAATGGCTTGAACACCCTATTCATCAAGTCCATGAAGGCTGCTGGTGCATTAGTGAGTCCAAAAGACATCACCAAGAACTCATAATGACCATATCTTGTCCTGAATGCCGTTTTGGACACATCCTCATTCCTGATTCTCAATTGATGGTAGCCTGATCGTAGGTCTATCTTGGAAAAGAATCTAGCCCCTTGGAGCTGATCAAACAAATCATCGATCCGAGGAAGTGGATACTTGTTCTTCACAGTCACCTTGTTCAGCTGTCTATAGTCAATGCACAACCTCAATGACCGATCCTTCTTTCTCACAAATAGAATAGGAGCACCCCAGGGTGAAGTGCTTGGACGTATAAAACCCTTGTCCAAAAGCTCCTGTAGTTGCTCCTTTAGCTCTTTCAATTCTGCTGGTGCCATCCTGTAAGGTGGCATTGATATGGGGTTTGTACCCGGAACAACATCAATGCAGAACTCTATTCCCCTTTCTGGTGGCAACCCTGGAAGCTCCTCAGGGAAGACATCCATGAATTCTCTGACAACAGGAACATTTTCCATGTTAACACCTTCTACAGATGCATCTCTCACCAATGCCAAATATCCTTGACATCCACGCCTCAACATTTTTCTAGCACTAATTGCTGACACCAAATTATATGGAGCCACGCTCCTGTCACCATCAAAGCTAAACTCTTCCACACCAGGTATGTGGAAATGCACCTTTTTGTTCCTGTAGTCTAAAGTGGCATAATGAGTTGCCAACCAGTCCATCCCCAAAATTACATCAAAATCTATCACTGGTAGAGGAACCAAGTCATTGGGAGGATCTTTCCATCCACCACTCTTTGGGCTACCCGGAAAAACCATATCTACATCTATGTTGTCACTAAGTGGGGTAGCTACCGACAAAGGGCATTCTAAAGTTGTAGGGTTTCTACCCAACCTCATGGCAAAAACAGGGGAGACAAATGAGTACGTAGCACCCGGATCTTTTAAAACACGAGCCTCATAGGAACAAACCAGAAGAATACCTGCCACAATCGCCGGGCTTTGAGCATCCGATGGGTCGTGGTGAAAACCCGAGCTTGACCCCTACCCGAGTGGCGTAACCACGATCTCGACTTCTACCTCGATCCGCCTCCAAATCCACGTCCCCCTTGTCCTCGGCCTGTTGGCCATCGAATCGACCTGCTATCTTTGGAAGCACCTGGATACAACTGACGAGGAACATTTGCAACAGAACCCTATGACCCCATCTGTGGCTCACTGAACACGGGGCATTCCCTAGCAAAGTGACCTGGTTGGCCACACCTGAAGCATACTCCTGAACCCATCATACAAGGTCCTGAATGACCTCTTTCACACTATGCACAAGGTGCCAAGGAGGATCCTGAACCAGACCCAGAACTGCTGTACCCTGAACTGTGACCACTGCTGGATCCGTACCCTGGTCTGAACCCTCGGGATTTGTGTCTAAAACCACTCTTCTTGTTCCTACTTCTTCCTCTAAAATTACTCTGGCCACCACTATCTGGAGCACCCATATGGGGAACACCTGAAGAACCCTCTGCTCTGTTTTTCTTTGCTTTTCCACTGTCATCCGCAGCATAGCTAATCTCTATCTGTCTGGCTCGATCAACTACCACATCAAACGACTGATCAGACATCATGGCCAGGTTTGCATACCTCCTGTCAAGCCCCTTTAGGAATCTCTTCACCTTCATAGTTTCTGTAGCTACTGCTGTAGGGGCATACCTGTTCAATTCTAAAAATTCTATAGCATATTCATTTACAGACCTGCCATTATGTCTTAAGGCCTCAAAGGCCCACTGCTTTTGGTCTCTGAAACTTTCTGGTACAAACCGGTTGATGAACAGTTCCACAAACTGAGTCCACAACAAACCCTCCATCCGAGGTAATATGTAGTCATTCATCCATTGTCTAGGCATAGGCCCCATGACATGCTGCATACACTCTATAAGTCTTCTATCAGTCAATCTGCGATTCCTCTGCTGCGAGAATCCAAAAACCGATATGCATCGTCTGACACATCATAAATACCAGGCACCAACTTCTTGAAATTTATTATCTGTTTGTAAGGTTCCCCTCTTAGTGCAGTGGACTGCTGCTGCTGTAGAGGGTGGACCATATACTGTGCCATCATGTCGATGGTTCTCTGCAACCTAGCTAGAGTAGTTGCCATGGGGTCCATGGGACCCTGTGCCATGAAAGACTGATCCTGAACTGTTGGCAGCTGCTCTTCTATTTGAGCAGCTCTAGGCCTCCTACCCCTCCTCCTCGGGGTAGGCGCCTCATCCTGTGCTGACACATCGTCAAGCACATCTGGTTCTGGTGCAGTGGCAGCTCTCCTGCTTCTATGCATTTTTCCTGAAATTCAGCAGTATTAGCCCACAAAATTTAAAATTACTCATTACACAGCTCTATAGACTTATATTTACACACAATTATATTAAGCAGAAACTAGAAGCAAAGATGACAATGCAAGACGAATGTGGACCCTATTTTCCGCATGTGACTCCTAGTAGACTCTTCCCAACACTTTAAACAAACAATCCCTAAGAATCTGGAGCCTAAGCTCTGATACCACATTTGTCACGACCCAATCTATGGGCCGGACCAAGACTAGGACACAGGCGACCTAAAGCCCCCGAGGCCCGTAGTAAGCCTAACTATTCCTTAACCCAACTCTAAGGCCCATTTGGGCCTAATTTCAAGAATTCAACCGGACAGAATCCGACCATAAAATGGACCTCTCAACGTGGAGTTTTTGACTCACCCGACCAATAAACACAATATATATCAATTGGGGAGCTCAGCTCACCCTCCACATACTCATAACAACATAAAATAAATGGGAGCTCTGCTCCCTCATCCAGTCCATCAGCATGCATAGAATAATAAGTTTACAGGTCCAAAATAACAATTTATATTACAGACCCAATTCACATGAATATTTCTAACACATGCGGAAATTCTAAGCTCATTAAATGCTCGGAAAAATACTGCGAAGTTTCGTGGGACCCACCGAAAAACGGTGTCGGAAAAATTTGAAATTTATATTGCCATAAAGCTCTCGACGAGTGGAGCGCTCTGGTACTCTCAGTTTTCTCATGGGGTTCACGGTTTGCGAGAAATTTAGCCCAAAAGTAAAAATGGGCTAAAACTTCCCGGGCAAAAATTGGACAAACTGCATGATGGATTTCGGTGTTCTTGGTGTCTATGGAAAGCTCTCGACGAGTAGATGAGTTTAGACACAAGATCCGGTCCGATTGGTTGCCGGATCGGCCGGGAAGACGAAGCGGCGCGCTTGCGCATCGCGTCGCTTCGGGCGCTATTTTCCAGCGTTCCAGGTGACGGCCGGTGCGCTGGGACGGCTGGGGACGGGCGTCGGCGGGCTGGGGTGGCAGGGGAGGTGGTGGCGTGGCAAGGGGAGGAGGGAGGAGAGAGAAAACGGGAGAGGAAGAGAGGAGGGTCGGGACACGCGCGGGGAGAAGAAGGAAGAAAAAGAAAAGGCCGGTCCGATCCGGTCCGGTTCGATTCGGTCAGTTCAATTCAAGATACAAAATTTTAAATTTTTATTCTACCTTGGGACCGAAAACGAGGTCTAAAAATTCCGAAAAAAATTCTAGAAAACTCAGAAAAATTTGTAGACTCCAAATATATTTTTAGTTTTGCCACGTGGTCTTTAAATAAATTTTTTTAAAAATCATCAAAGTTTATATTTTCAGAAAATCGAACCCGATTTTTAAAATCCAAAAAATCTCAAATAATTTCTTAAAATTTAAATAAAATTAAATATTAATATTTAGCCAAAAATAATAAATTTAAAAAAAATTAGGGGTGTTACACATGAGACTACACATAAACTTGTCATATGTCTTTTAATCATGTAAGATGATTAAAGTCAAGATTAAATATAGGTTTGACACTTGGCACAATATGATTGGGTCAATTAAACCTAGAGCCAATCAGAATATGACATGTGGCAAGGGTTTTAAGTGGTGACCTAGCTATATAAGTGTAAGGATGAAAGAAAAAAAATACAAGCTGTTGTATTCTCTTAGTGCCGCCACCCTTGGAGTGTTCTTCTTCTCATCTTCTTCATCTTTCATCCATTCAAAGAGATTTGCCAACAATCTCTTGAATTAAAAATACTAGAAATTGTTTCTAATGTCCTGTTTACATCTGTAATCTCTCAAAAGGCAAAACTTGATTTTCTAATTGATTGGAAAAGCTTTAGAAGCTGTTCAAGGGGCTGCCATTGGTGATCTTAGTGTGAACAAGCTAGAGGGACAATATCTGGTGTCCTAGGCGCATCCCAAAGGTATCAAACTCACTACAGTGCATCAAAAAGGTTAGTGCACTTGTTCTTCATCTAATCTAGGGTTCTAATGAATTAATCTGTTAATTCTAAAATCTTAAATGGCAAATATAGATCCAAAAACACATTAAAAGAGTTTTCTTATGCTATTTATCATTAAAATCAAATAGATAAAAATGAATCTTGCATGATGCATGTGACCCTAGATGAAAAATTTTTGAATTCAATGATCTAAACTTGTGTTTTTTATGCTTCCGCTCCTTCAATTGGTATCAAAGCCACTATATTTGTCATTTAGATTGTTGATTAAATGATTTAATTGTGTGATTTGATCATGAGATGATTGATCCATTGCTGGTTGCAAAGAGAAGGTGGCGGCTTGAGGAAGAACACCATGGTGCGCATGGTTTGATGCATTCAACCATGCGCATGGCCGTTTGGGCATGTTTGTGGGCTTGATTTCAAGGCCCATAATTAGGCCCATGACTAATTAAAGTGTTTAATTAGGAGTTTTAATCACACAATTAAATTTTGATTCAAATTTGAATTTTTAAATTTGTTTGAATGTGATTCAAATCTGAATTTTTAAATTTGTTTGAATGTGATTCAAATCTGAATTTTTAAATTTGTTTGAATCATATTCAAATCTGGATTTTTAAGTTGAATATGAGATATTCAATTTAATTTAAGTATTTATGTTTTATTTAATTGTTAAATAGTGATATGCATGATGGATGATCATGGACTATAAAAGACCAATGTGATTTGATTTATTTCTTTTATGTTTATTTGGATTGTAAATTAATTAATTTATTTTAATTTATTTTGGACATGTATTATAAAAGTTGTAATATTTTTTTTGTTGTAATTTCATTTATTTGGTTCTTGTAAATTCGCTTTGGTATGCCAAGGATTACTGTATAATTGGATTGCAAGAAGATCAAGGAGGTCAAGAGCATTGGTGGGACCAGTGGGAGGAATTTAAGATTAAATGTTAATTATGTACTCCTTCAGCTAGGGGTGGCCACGGTCCGATTTCGAACCGGAACCGAACCGGAACCGGTTCAGTCAAAATCGGATCGAAACCGGTCAAAACCGAAACCGGCTTCAAACCGGACCGAAACCGTCCTTCTACGGTTTGGTTCAGGTTCATAATTTTTAGAAACCGTGAACCGGCGGTTCCGAACCGGATTGAACCGGCGGTTCCAAACCGGACCAAACCGGTGATTTAAATACAAAAAAATTCAATAAATACTTCACTCTACTCCTAATTCATATATATATATATATATATATATATATCATTAATTCTCTACACAATTATTCTCTACACTCTCTTTAATTCTTAATACTCTTTCAATTTCTCTCAAATTTTCTAAATAATTATTTTTTACACTCCTTTTAATTCTCAGTACTTTCACAATTCCCCTACTTTATTATTTTTATGCTCAGTGAAATTTTTAATACTATCTCAATTACTCTGTTATTATTTTATATTTTCAATAAAATTTTCAATACCCTCTATTTTGATTTTTTTTCTTTTATGTTTTTTTAATTATCAATTATCATATAATTTTTTTAAAAATGGCAAGTAATACTCAATTTAACTCAATTCAACTAAACTTTTATCCCAAAAATTTATTAGGATCTGCTATATGGATTCTCTTTCTCCACTCTAAACGATTTTGGGTTAAATCCTTAGAAATGTGTAATGCTTCTAGGTCATGTTGTACTATTCTCCTCCAAGTCAGTTTAGGTCTACCTATTATTTTCTTTCTATCCTCAACCCAATATGCTCTACTTGTCTAATTGGAGCTTTCCTATGTCTATACTTCACATGACCAAACTACCTCAATCTCCCTTTTCTCAACTTATAACTGAAAATTTTGATTACTCTAAATCCTAAAGGGATACATAGGCAAAATTAAGTTCATGCACATTTTTCTAATTTTTTTTAAATTAATTTTATCTCTAATTTTTTAATAAGTTCAAGTCTTTGCTTATTAAATTTTTCTTAAAAATAAATTATTTTATTTTGATTGAAAGATTTTTAAGAAAAATTAAAATATTTTTTACAAATATAACTTAAATTCTAAATCAATAAAATTTTTCTCTAATTTTTTCCTTTAAGTTGCTTTTAAACCGCTTTCAAACCGTCTTGAACTGTCATTTTTCGAACCGTCCTTTAAACCGTTTTAAACCGGGGCTCGAACCGGAACCGGCGGTTCAAGAACCGTCTTCCAAACCGTCCCATGACGGTTTGGTTCAGGTTCATGATTTCATTGAACCTGAACCGGCGGTTCAGGAACCGTAACCGGCGGTTCCTGAACCGTGGCCACCCCTACCTTCAACAACTCTTGTAATATGAATGAATGAAATGTACCTAGGAATGCCCTGATTCAATTCTTGTTGGCTCATAATTGAATCCCTTAAAAAGTCCATGATCATACCATATTTATTATTATCTATGAATGCATGAGATGTATGGGAATATATGCAAGTATATGATATATGCATGCTAATTGGATAATGTGCAAAGTGAGATCATAATAGTAATTAGGACGACCACAAAATCTTCCAAACAAATGATTAAGTTGGAAATGGTATAATTAAAGTAATTATAATATGGGCCCTCCATTGAGGCAATTATTTTAAGAAATTTTAAATACTTGCATATGATACAATTAATTTAAGAGATTTTCTTAAAAATAATTGTTAAGCATGAGATGTTGTAAATATGTAAATGGTTTGGTGGCAGATATTGGATGTACCTGAGGACATTAAAATTATTTGCATGTTTACTAGCTCAATGGGATCAACTTAACTAATGCAAGATAAGTCAATAATGAATGTACCTGAGATTTTGAGCATTAGGGGCTAGGTAAAGGATTGAACCTCACATGAGATGTGATGGGCAAAGAGTTGCTCACTTATAGTTTATTGTAATTCCAATAATGGATGTACCTGAGGATGATCAATAAGATTATAAGAATTCAATCACCCACTAGAGATCCATCCAACTAGGATTTCCGTTTTCTACTTTGGAAGTGTAGGATTCGCTAAGTTAGTGGGAGGACCAATTTGATTAAAAGACCATAATCATTTTGGTTAATTACATGATACATTTACTAATTAATCTAGTTATTTTCTTTAGTTAATTTTCTGATAATAAGGAGCACACCACAACCATCACCATCAAATATCCTTGCAAGCATACTTGATCGCAATAGGTTGATAGGACCTAATCTATGTGATTGGCTAAGAAATTTAAAACTTGTCCTGAACCTTGAACATATAGGATATGTTCTAGACTCAAATGTTCCTAGTCTCTTACCTCCAAAGGCCACTCAAGAGGAACATGAAACTTTGGACAAGTGGAAGGAGCATGATATGAGAGCCAAGTGTTATATGTTTGCTTCTATGAGTAATGAGTTACAGAAGCAGCATGAGAACATGCGGAGTGCGAGTAAGATCCTCCTTCACCTACAAGAGTTGTATGGTGAGCACAGTAGGAATGCTAGGCATGGGATATCTAGACAGCTGTTTCGCATGAGGATGTCTGAGGGACAGGATATTGGGGATCATGTCCATAAGATGATTCGGCTGATTGAGCAGCTGGAACATCTTGACTTTAACATGGATTTCTAACTACAAACGGATTTGATCCTTCAGTCCCTTCATGAGTCATTTGGAAATTTTGTGACAAATTTCCATATGACTAAACAAGAATGCACCTTAGTTGGTTTACTCAACATGCTAGTTATTGCCCAAAAGAATATGCCGGGCAATAAAAGAAAAGATGTAGCTTTGATTGCATCTTCTTCTGCTGGAAAGTCCAACAAGAAGAAGGGCAATAAGAAAAAAAAAACCTCAAATTCCTGGTCCTTCCAAGAAAATAGCTAAACAGAAAGGGAAGACCAAAACTGATGGAGGCAACGAAAAGTGTTTCCACTGCCAGAATGATGGGCACTAGAATAGAAACTGCCCAGAGTATAGCATACAGTAGCAGCTTGCATTCTCGAGATGTTAGATTCCGGATTGGCAATGGCTCAACTGTTGAAGCTTTAGCCATAGGATCTAAATCTTTTTACATGTCTGGACATGTTTTGTGTTTGGATAATATTCTATATGTGCCTGATGCTTTTAAGAACATCATTTCTATATCTAGTTTGACTAGAAATGGCTATGAATTTCAGTTCACAGATGATGTTTGCAATATTTATTTTGGAAATAAATATGTTGGCTCAGGTTATATGAATGATGATATTTATTATTTGGATAATAATGACAAACACAAATTGAATGCAAGTGATCTAAAAGAATGCAATGCCATGATGAAAATCAACTCAAGTTCAAAATATATTTGGCACTTAAGGTTAGGTCATGTTGCAGAAGATAGGATTGCAAAGCTGGAGAAAATGAGGATTTTATCCTCATTGGGTTTTGGACCCACTCCAACTTGTGAATCCTGCCTTTAAGGTAAAATGACTAGATCACTCTTTGTTGGACAAGGACTAAGAGCTGAAAATATTTTGAAACTAATACATAGTGATGTATATGGTCCATTTAAGGAAATGGTTAGAGGCGGTTTTCATTACTTAATTACCTTTACTGATGATAAATCAAGGTTTGGGTATTTGTATTTGATGAAATACAAACATGAATCCTTTGAAAAGTTTAAAGAATTTAAATCTGAAATAGAAAATCAAACAGGAAAAAGTATTAAAGCTCTTCGATCAGATCGGGGAGGTAATACTTGAGTACTGAATTTAATGAATACTTGAAAGAGCATGACATTGTTTCCCAGCTGACTCCTCTAGGAATACCACAGCTGAATGGTGTATCTGAATGGATAAATCATACCCTATTGGATATGGTACGTAATATAATGAGCTATACTGATATGCCAATCTTCTTTTGGGGATTTGCATTAGAATCAGCTTTGCATATTCTGAATAGGATTCCATCAAAATCAGTATCTTCCACACCTTATGAGATATGGCATGGAAGAAAACCAAGTCTTAAGCATGTTAAGATTTGGGGTTGTCCAGCTTATATAAAAAAAAAAAAAACTAAACACTGATAAATTGAAAACTAGATCAGAAAAGGATCGATTTGTTGGATATCCAAAAGATAGTTTTGGATATTATTTTTATTTGCCTACATCACAAAAGGTTGTGGTAAGCAGAGATGCCACATTTCTTGAACAACAGTTTGTTCAAGAAGGAGGCAAAGGAAGGTAAATAGAGTTAGAATTGGAGAATTCTGATCAACCAACAGATCAGATGGATATAGATCCATCTAGTCAACTTACACCTATTGATAAAACATCTACAGCTGTTCCTCTTAGAACAACCAGGGTATCTCACCCACCAGTGAGATATGGTTTCTTTCATGAAGAAGAACAAGAGTTGTCTACTCATGAAGAAATAGATCATAGAGATGATTCACTTACCTATGAAGAAGCTATATCAGATATAGACTCTTCAAAATGGATTGATGCTATGAAATCTGAGATTGATTCCATGTATAAGAATCAAGTTTGGGATCTTGCTGACCCACCTGAAGGTATTGTACCTATAGGGAACAAATGGATTTTCAAGAAGAAAATTGGTTATGATGGAAAGGTAGAGACCTATAAAGCAAGGCTAGTAACGAAAGGGTTTCACCAAAGGCAAGGAATCGACTATGAGGAGACTTTCTCACCTGTTACCATGCTTAAATCAATTAGGATTCTATTAGCAATAGCTGCTTAAATCAATTAGGATTCTATTAGCAATAGCTGCATACTATGATTATGAGATTTGACAGATGAATGTCAAAACAGCTTTTCTCAATGGATACATTGAAGAAAACATTTTCATAGAACAACCTAGGGATTTTGAATCCCAAGATGGTTCCAAAGTGCGCAAGCTAAAGCGATCCATTTATGGGTTAAAACAACCTTCGAGGAGTTGGAACATCCGTTTTGATGAAGCCATTAAGACATTTGGTTTTATAAAAAATGAGGATGAGCCATATGCATATAAGAAGGTTAGTGATAATGTTATCACTTTCCTTGTCTTATATGTGGATGATATTCTGTTGATGGGTAATGACACAGGTATGTTGACAACTGTAAATGTAAGTTGTCAAATATATTCTCTATGAAAGACTTAGGGGAGGCAACCTATATTCTTGGGATTCACATCTATAGAGATAGAGCGAAAGGAATAATTAGTTTATCCCAAAGTCTATACTTGGAAAAGGTATTAAAGAGGTTTAACATGCTTGATTCCAAGAGAGGATTATTACTAGTGAGACATGGTATCCACCTTTTTAAAGAGATGTCTCCAAAGATACTTGAAGAAAGAGATAAAATGACCAGGATTCTATATGCTTCGGCTATTGGAAGTTTGATATATGCAATGTTGTGTACTAAGCCGGATATCACATATGCTGTTAGTTTGACTAGCAGGTATCAATCCAGTCCAGGTTTGGAACAATGGATAGCTATCAAGAATATCCTTAAGTACTTGAGAAGAACTAAGGATTATTCTTGATTTATGGAGGTGGAGACTTGTAATTGGATGGTTATACTGATTCTGATTTCCAATCAGATATCGATGATAGAAAGTCTACCTCTGGGTATGTGTTCATTTGTAATAGAGGTGCAGTCAATTGGAAGAGTTCCAAATAGAGTAAGACTGCAGATTCCACTATAGAGGCCGAGTATATTGCTGCATCAGATGCTACAAAAGAAGTTGTTTAGATATAAGGAACCTCGATCTCACTAGAAATCCAAACACATAGAAAGACCCTACCACATTATTAGAGAGATAGTTGGGCAAGACGACATAGCCATGCAGAAAATAGCATTAGCTGAAAAATCCAGCTGATCCATTCACTAAGCCTTTGTCACAAGCATAGTTAGACTGACATCTTGAGAAGATGGGTCTAAGGTATTGTAATGAATGGCTCTAGTGCTAGTGAGAGATTGTTAGTAGTATGCCCTAGAGCATATCATTTAGTATGTATCTTGTACACATTTTATTAATAAAAGGCAATTTCACTTTTCGGTTTACATAATGTATTTATGTGTAATAGAAAAGGTCCATTGATATTTTGTTAGAAATTTTATTCTTAAGTTGTTAAGAATATGAGTGACAGTACTTCTAGTACAAAGTATCATAAATTGGTTCACAATCGAGGATGTTTCACAATAAGGACATGACTTATCCAGAAAGATTGTAATCATATTTGTTCCCAAGTTATTTATATGAGATGTAAATAAGATGGAATAGTAAGTCTCATACCATATAACAAACATGATAAGCACTTATACATAATAAGTAGGTCGAACCAGTGACATTTATGACAAGCACATGGAGTTTACTCTTGTCAATGTATTGTCATAAATCTTATCAGTGCATATAATCTTTAGACCTGAGATAGCACAGTTATCTTGTATATAGGTAGTTTGAGTTTGATACTGCTTTCATACTTGTACTGTGTATGGGTATATGGGCATGTGTTGGCTCCTACTAATTATATATGGAGGTAGGTGTTGATCAAGATGGAATCTGTTACCCTAAGTAAATAGGGATAAAATCCTATGTTCATTTAATTGTTCTTGATGTTTCAAGTTCCTAGCCAGGACAGATAAATTTAATCAGAAAAGAGTTTCTGATGAGAAAATCTTTTTAATTAAGAACTGGAATTAAAAGAGAACATAATATTCAAGCAAATGGGGTATGACATAAACCATGACTCCAGCTTGAATTGGAATTTTATAACAGAGAGATTCTAATACATAGTAACATATGATTATAGGTTCATTTAGGGTAAATCTTATTACTGATTGGGTGGCCATGGCATGCTATACTAGGTGTTAACCATGGTCTATGAGGTGCATAAAATGATTTAGAGAAATCATTTATGGTAAGAAAGAGTTCTGATGATATTAAGAGTTGATATCATGTCTTATTGCCAATTAGTGATGAGCCTAGTAAGTTACACACATACACAAGTAATCACCAAATTAAATATGATTTAATTAATTAATTAAAGAGTTTAATTGATTAATTAAATAGGTTTGGTTTGCAATTAGATTGCAAAGTCCCTAATATGGCTTGAAACCAAATCTAGGTTATTGGATGTATAGTATAAGTTAAATTTATATTTAAAGTGTTTAAATATGAATTTAATTAATGAGAAATTAATTAATAGAGATTAATTAATTAATTTATATTTGATATAAATTGATTAGAAGAAGAGAAATAATTATTTTGGGTTGAGAACTCAAAATTAAGACACATAGGTATTTTGGTCATTTCATAGGGTGACATGTAGTACCATGAGATAGTGACACATGGCACTACACATAAGCTTGTCATATGTCTTTTAATCATGTAAGATGATTAAAGTCAAGATTAAATATAGGTTTGACACTTGGCACAATGTGATTGGGTCAATTAAACCTAGAGCCAATCAGAAGGTGACATGTGGCAAGGGTTTTAAGTGGTGACCTAGCTATATAAGTGTAAGGATGAAAGAAAAAAAAATACAAGCTGCTGTATTCTCTTGGTGCCGCCACCCTTGGAGTGTTCTTCTTCTCATCTTCTTCATCTCTCATCAATTCAAAGAGATTTGCCGATAATCTCTTGAATTAAAAATACTAGAAATTATTTCTAGTGTCCTGTTTATATCTATAATCTCTCAAAAGGTAAAACTTGATTTTCTAATTGATTGGAAAAGCTTTAGAAGCTGTTTAAGGGGCTGCCACTGGTGATCTTGGTGTGGACAAGCTAGAGGGACAACATCTGGTATCCTAGGCGCATCCCAAAGGTGTCAAACTCACTGTAGTGCATCAAAAAGGTTAGTGCACTTATTCTTCTTCTAATCTAGAGTTCTAATGAATTAATCTGTTAATTCTAAAATATTAAATGGCAAATATAGATCCAAAAACATATTGAAAGAGTTTTAATATGCTGTGTATCATTGAAATCAAATAGATAAAAATGAATCTTGCATGATGCATGTGACCCTAGATGAAAAATTTTTGAATTCAATGATCTAAACTTGTGTTTTTCATGCTTCCGCTCCTTCAATATGTCCCTCTTGACCACATCTGTAGCACACAGAGGTTCCAAACTACAAGGTCCTCAATGAGGTCTTCCACAACACAACCCGAAATGTCTGAACCTAAACTCGATTGGCTTTCCATCTCGAGGCCTGACTTGATTTTGTTTTAGAACTTATTCTTCTTTTGTCTCTTGCCAAACATCCCTCCTTTTTCTTTTTTAATCCTAGATGTAGAAATAGCCTTGGTCATGTGACTAAACCTCCTAACATCTGTAGGCTTCGAAATGGCGAACTGTTTAGCCTTGGTACTTTTCAAATATAGACTCCCTTCAATGAGAGCCCCATCTTTCATCTTCCTTACTGCATTTATTATTGAACGAAAGCTGTGGGTTTCAACAGCCAAAATAAAAAAAGAGTATCTAGAGTGCAGCCTCTGAGTGTACCTCTTAGCTTTCTTTTTATCAGTATCATACTCCTACCCCACATACTGCTAGAGATCCACAAACTTGTTTGTATACTCATCTACACTCATACTAGCTATTTGTCTTAACTACTCAAACTTTACCACCTTCAACTCCCTAAAGCTTTCTGGAAAGGCCCAATTAGTAAATTCTGCCACAAACTAAGATTAGGTCATGTTGTTGACCTTATTAGCAACATAAGTCTTATACCACTCTTTTGCCTTCTTACATTTCAAGTTAAAGCCAGCCATTTGAATGGCCCTACTATCACTGGCACCCAACTCATCTGCTATCATTTTGATCGCCTTAATATAATCAAAATGATCATCTCCCTCCTTGTATTAGGTGCATTTAGCTTTAAGTAGTCTGTTATCTTTGCCTTACCTCTACCACTTATCCTAGTCTCTTGTGTCAGAACTGTTGGCGCTGCAGGAGGTGGTGGTGATGCTTGCTCTCCTATAACTCCCTCCGTGGGGTTTTGAGTTCCCATGGTGGTTGAAGAGCTATAGGGATATTGTTAGGGAGGATACATGGGATATGGGTTGAACTGTGGGAAGTAAGGTGAGTAAGGCATGAAAGAGGGATACTAGGGCTAGCCTGCAAACCCAAGGTTTCCAAAACTTTCCATTTGTGGATAATCATATCCAAACCACCCATAATCAGACCCTTGCTGAGGTGGGTATACAAATTTTGACTCACCTCCTCCCTCAACAAAACTATCTTCTCCCACTCTTCCCATGCCTGAAGACTCATGATTCTCATGCTGTTGTGGAAGACCATGAGAACCCCTTCGTGCATCTACTAACGTTCGAGGTGCACTAGAGGTTTTTTTGCTAACTTCAAAAGACCTTCTAGGGCCTCTTGAAGATTCTCCCCTTCCACTTCTGCTTGCTCTCTCCCTGGCAACAGGGTTAGTGAATAGTGCTCCGATATCCTCATTCTTGGGTGGGGCACAGGTCAACCTAGCAGACCATCTTAAACCTCACATTTTTTGAAAGCAAACAAGAAGTGTTGAATACATAAAAGTTCATGTGGAGCCACATGAACACACATCATATAATCAAACATAGCATACGTATAACATACAACATGTAACAAATAGGGACTCAACCCTGCTGGACATGTATTTACCTAACTGTGCTGGTTAACATACTTCCTATTCATACTTATCCTATCCCTTTACTAGCATTTAGGTCCACTCATCTAACCAGGCTCTAATACCAACTTTATAATGACCTAACCTAGAGGCCATTACCGACGCTAGGGATCATATCAACTTAAGGTTGCTGAAACCCATAGCAAGCCTAAAACCTGTTAAACAATAATATATTATTGTATCTCACAATCTAAGCATACTCTAAACTATTATACTTTAGTTTTTTCATTCATAATTAACATGAAATTGGCTCAGAATTTGAATCTTTACATACATAAAATCACTAAAGTGTAGTCAGTTCAACATACATACTTAAAAAAAAAAAAAAAAAAAAAAAAGAGTTAGCTTAGATTACAGATATCCATAAATTACATCACTTATACTTGAGATAAAACATATATATATATATATATATATATATATATATAAAACTTGAATACCAACACAGTAACTATTCTTTTACATATTATATGTCTACTAACATACAACATACATATAAACACTCTACAGCTACTCCTACTGCTCAAGCTCCAAGGGACTCTTTTACTCCTGCACTCCTACACCAGGGATTAAGGGAAAGGGATGAACTTACACAAACTTAGTGAGTAAACTAACCAACATCAATTAATTATAACATTCATTTCATACATATGAAATGCATCATCCAAATGAGTTTTCACATCATAAACATTCGACATAAGATGGACTTGTCACTAGTGATTCCTCAGATCCAATATGCGCGACTCATATAAAGGCTCCTCAGGACTTCTGCTTTATATATCTAATGTGTCCAACTCATACAGAGGCTCCTCAAGACTTTCTCTCAAAAGTAGTGCACCAAGGGCTTATCAAACCTCACCTGGTCTTACCACCATAGATCATGCATGATTATATTATAAACATAACATATACATAACATAGAGGGAATTAGTGGCTCATCCAAATTTCATCATGTATCAACAACAATTATTTAAAAATGCATCATATTATGTTCTAGATATATACACAAGTAAACAATAAAATGATGCATATGGATAATTATGAATCATTTTTAAAGAATTTACATTTATTAGGGTTAGAATTACTTACCCCTTTTAGCCTATCAACCACTTAACACGAACAATAGCTAGCCTTGGATCCTTTGCTTCCCAAATCCCTCAAGTTTGATTCTAAAAACATCGAATCCTATAGAGTTATTCAGAGCTTTAAAACTCAATACATACATCACACATCTTATTTTATGCCCTTTTAAGCAAAGAAATTATGTTTTGGAAGCTTGTGAAAAAAGGCAGAATAGGCCTAGTAGAACTCAGTTCGATTGCCGAAGTCTTGAACTTCAGCAGTCGAAGTCTCAAGCTTCGGATAGCCTTATAGTCCAGTAGCTACTATGGTTGTCGAAGTCTTGGACTTCAGCTGCCGAACCCTTAAGGCTCATATGTCCCCTTTTTGTCCAATAACCACTATGGCTGCCAAACTTGGAAATTTTTCATATTTTCCCAAGAAACTGCATGTTTCAGCTGCTGAAATAATGGTTTTCAATAATCAAACCTAGGAATTTCTAGAATTCCCAAGTCAAGAACCTGTAGAATCTATCTCCCAATAACACCCAAACTCACCCTAAGTTTCCAAAACACAATTCAAGCATATAGACACAAGTCTAGGCCCAAAAACAACTTAGAATCAAGCTCCAAACACACATGAAATTCCAAATTGAACTTGAATTCAAGATTCAACCAAAACAAACATAACATCATCAAGGATTTCTTGAATCCAACAAGAGAAACTTGCCATTTAAGGCCTAAGGAAACTTGAAATCAAGCTTAAACTCATATGCAACCACTAAAAGCTAGAATTCCAAGCTATATTAGTTTCACACGTCACATTTAATAAGGAAAACACCAAGAACTCAACATGCAGCCCCATTTTTAACCTATCATGCTTCAAAACTCCTCTAAACATACGTGCATTCAAAAAAACCAACTATCTAACACATCTAGATATACTTATATTATTCTAGAAGATCAAAAGGAAAAGGAATTTACCTCTTTCCCTTGAATTGGAGAAGGGAGTGAATTGGTGATTCTAGCTTCAATCCACTTTCACCAAGCTTCCCTTTAGAAGAATCAAGCTTCAAAACATGAAATTGCCAAGAAAATCTCCTTAGAATGCCCTTACATGTCTAAAAAGTTGAGAGAGAGAGAGAGAGAAATGAGAGTTCAAGTTACTTTTAGACAGAAAAACAAGTTGTTGGCCTTTTATACCCTCACTGTCGAGGGACTTTCAACTGACGAAAGTCATAGTTCCGGCTGCCGGAGTCCATTCTGTCCAAAAGGGATTTGAATAGTAAAAAGGGATTTCGACTGCCGGAAGTCCATACCTTGGCTGCCGAAGTTTCTTCTACCCAAAACACTCTTAAATACTTTTCTTTAGTCAAAACTATAAAACACTTGCATTCTTAAATATATTTCAAACACATTACACATATAGTTACATATACACTTCTACCCCTATTCCATTATTGGTGGAAACTTCGAATTTGCTAGAATATTCCATCTACAACAGAAATTCCAACGTCAGGAATTGATGGGTGTTACATAATTATTAAAAATATGGATTAATTATTTTAATATCCTTAAAAATTTTGCTGAAGCATAAAATTATCCATATATTTTGTAAATTGATCTTTAAATATTATAACTATTTACAAATAAGCTTTTATTATTTTATAAAATTCTATGTCATTATAATTTTGCAATATTTTCATATATTATATTATATTGTTTTTTTTATATATATATATATATATATATATAAAATAAAAGTAATATATCAAGGACTAAATTGTTTTTGGATTGAAAATAAAGTTAAATGCATTTTGATCACTTTTGCTAAATTTAATGGAGAATTAATGGTGATTCTAACGGCAGGGATTAACTTGCAAGTTTATTAAAATATCAAGAATTAAATCACTTGATATTAAAATTACATGTTTTTTCATTTTCATTCCCACAACTAAAGGAATTATCATTCCCCTTTTCAACCTGAGGATTAATACATAAAAATATGAATGATTATCTTGTTAAAAACTAAATGCTCAATTTTACCCATGTATTTATTAGGATGTTTCAATTTTTATATTTTCATATTATTAATTAAAATAAAAATATAAAACTAATATTTATATATTTTAAATAATTAATTAAAAATAAAAATAACAATTATAATGACAATTATGTAATGAAAATATTTTTATATTTTAAATAATTAATTAAAAATAATAATAATAATAATAAGTATATTAATTAAAATAATAATAATTAAAATCATCTTAATAATTAAAATAATTAATTAAATAAAAATAAAACAATTATAATAATTAAAATAAAAAACTAATATTATTTTTATATTTTCATATAAATAATTAAAATTAAAAATTATAATTATAATTAACTATATCTAATTAGAATGAAATACAGTATAAAAATATATAATCGATTAAAATAAAAATTTTGAATATAATTAACTTAAATTATTTAAAGTAAAGGGGTGAAATATATATTTTTTTATATTATTTTTATTTTTACTAATAATTAAATAAAATTAAAAATTATAATTATAATTATAATTAATTCAAATTAAAAAAATATTATTTTTTATATTCTCTTATAATAATTAAAATTAAAAAGTAATAATATAAAAATATAATTTTAAATTAATTTTCATCAGATACAAAATAAGTTTAATTCTAATTCTACAATTTAAATATGTAAATCAAATACCTTAAAAAGGAATCTGACTCTGATATCATAGTGAATCAAATATAAACAAAAATTTACTATTTCATTTTTGAATCCGCTCGATTTCGATTTTAATATTGTTTTGATTCTAATGTGAGAACCAAACGGATTCTAAATTGTTTACAAAATAAAATCTCAAAGACTAAATTATTTTTAGATTAAAAATAAAATCAAGGGCATTTTAATATTTTTGTTATAATTAACATAATTAAAATTTTAATAATAAGAAATGGCTTGTAAATTTATTAAAATATTAAAAGTTAAATTATTTAATTTTAAAACTACAGATATTAAATTATAGATTTAAGTAAACGTCGAAAATTAAATTGTAGTTTGGCTATCGTATAATTTGGGACTTCATGTGTAAACAGCCTAGCTCCCTAGTATCTAAAACACAATTCATAAATATAAATTCGTACAAATTATTTTATTTATTTATTTTTGTATCATTTAACACGGCCACGAGGGAAGAGTATTTAATACAAGGAAAGCCAAGGTGAAAGCATGCACGAATCTTAATGGTGGAAATTTTAAATTAAAGTTGGCCAACAATGGGAGTGACCAAAGCTGCTAAAAACCAGCTCAAGTTAGATAATCATAAAGATTGAAGCTTTCAAGCTGGATGATACCAATAACAAAATGCACATATTCAGTTCAAATTATTAAAGCTCAAATTATTAAAGCTTCTTTTGAAATAGAACATTTGCAAGTAAAGAAGTAAATTAAATTTGTACACAATTATTTTTTATTGTTTTAAATAATTTTTTAAATTAAAAAGAAATAATTTTTTTATTTTCAAACATGAAAATTAAAAAAAAAATCAATTGAATCAAATCTTTATAAAATTTTAGTTTCTAAACATATCAACAAAAAGATATGAATAATATAGAGAAGTGCCATTTACATGTTAGTATGTGTATTTCGCACTTTGAAGCTTTAGGCAAGGTGTTTGATAATGCTAAAATTAAAAATTTAAGTGTTGAGCGTATTTATAAAGAGTTTGAGCTCATGTGAAGATAAATTTATCAATTGTTAGATTAAATTTTTATATTTAGATTCGTACACCCTCTATATACACTTCAATTAATTCTCTATATATCTCAGTTTAAATATCTAATCTAACAGTTGTTAAGCTCCTTCTCACGTGAATTCAAACTTATATTAAATGCACCCTTAAGTATTTAATAAGTCACAATAAATCATGTATTCGGTCGTACCAGTAGCGGAATGCTGATCAATGTCAAATCATGTATGCTGTCCAAAAGATTGGCTTTTGTTAGAGAAGGAAGAATTGCAGTAAGCAAGTAGTTGGTAGGAGGGATGGGGAAAGGAATATGAGGTGCGAGGATGATAGTTTTAATTAAGGTGTTAGCCAAGGAATTGCATTTAAGAATTTTTCTAAATTTCTTAGAAATTTTAAATCCTTTTATTATTAAAAATGAATAAAATTAATATTTTATGTTTTTTAGCTAAAAAAGGACTCATGCAAAAAAATTTTAATTTTAGCCTAATTGAAACTTGGCCTAAAGTGGAAGGGGGTGATTTAAGCTTCATTCCATTAAAAGTAATATTAATGAATTTTAGTACAGTAATAATAATATTAATGCTGTCGTCAAGACTATAAGGTTACGAATTTAAACTCATTCATAACCAATGAACCAGAAAAACTTAATAAAAAGATATACAATTGAAGAAATAAAATGTCCAAAATGTTAACTTGATACAAAAATAATAGTTTTCTATGAGGGTCACCAAAGCCAATATCTTGTGTGCCTCAATCTAATTAACATGATCTACAGAAGCAATAAAAAAAAATACTGTGGCTTTTAGAATTCTAAGATCAAATTCAACCAATAAAAAATGCAGAATCCTGGTAACAATGGTTGCCACAGTACTTCATTCTAACAATGTCAAAATTCGGTCCCCCAATTTCAAACCAACCAGTTTTCAACCAGAAGTTGACTTTTGACAGCCTCAAATTTAGCAAGAACAAGAGAACAATAGATTATCAGATCCCTAGGAAGAAACAAGCACTACTTCAAAGTGAGCATCTTCGAGTCTTGTGAATCATTATTCATCAATGGCCTCAAAGTAATGCTCAGGGATCTCTATTGGAGAAGACAATGTCGCCACACACTTGAACTGTTCCCAAAAAAAAAAAAAAAAAAAAAAAACAAGGAGGAGAATGTCACATCAATTTTTGTAAAGAAATTGCAAACTCACTAAATGTTGCAGCAAAAGCGATTCTTGACATTGGAAGAAATCCAAAGGATTATCATCCTGCATCAAACTCATCAGGTTATCAAATTGTTTAGGTGTCTCAAAATCCTGGTTAGGCTTAGACCCATTTAGAAATACTTCCTATTAGGGATGAAATTTGGTGTCCAAGTTACTTTATGGATAAGTGTTGCTTGGAGTGACCATTGGCCTAAACACAGGGCAATAAAAGGGAAGGTTAGAGGGGAATTCTTCAAGAGTGGGTGTACACGGGGTTGTGGGATTGGCTTAGGGAGTAAACTCAACGATCTCTTGTTCATTTGAATTCTCTCATAGTAATGCAAAAATTCTTGCGTTTTTTTCCTTAATTATTTATTATTTATTTATTTGTTATTCCTATTAGTTTTCCCCACGAGTAACTTAATTTTTGATACATCCGCAGAGTGAATAACACAAATGAATGAGTGCCCACAAGATGAAAAGTTTGCAAGGACCACTGACTAGATTACCTTGTGCTGTGAGTATTTGTCCCTTACTGCTTGCGAAGCGCTTGCTTCTCTTTTTAATTGCAGGTCATGGATGGCAATAACACATTCCTTCAAGTCAGATGGTTTGTAACCTGAACAGAATTGCAATGACGCACTCTGCCAAACATGCAAGATAATTACTAACAGGAAACATTCCAAAATTAAGCAATTTTAAACAATTTTTATCTTTATCATCTGTCATGCAGTATCTTATAACTTATTCACTCCTGATTGTCACAAACATTTCCATTTTCCAGATATTGAAATTCATTAATTTTTTGGCTACCAACTTTAATGCATGTCCGCAAGTTATTATTTGCCTAAACTGAGTTCATGTAGACCAAAAAGATTTTGGGTCCAGGAAAAATTGACAGAATTAATTTAATTCGAAATTTTGGTTTGATTTTCTTGGTAAAAGGATTCAGTTTGGGTTTTAATTTTAAGAAATTCAGTTTATTTGGTTTGATTCGATTTCTGTGGAAAAATTATTAGAATTGAACCAAAGAGTTTTTTTTTTTAATTAATTGTTATTAGGTCTAAAACAAGAGTTAAAATTTACTAAAATTGTATTTCAAATAAGTCCAAAAAAAAAAGCCCAAGATGAAATTCAATTGATGAATCAAACTGAATCAAACCAGTAAGGTTCAATTCAGTTTTCTTCCTAATTCGGTTTGATCTGCTATAAATTTCAGATTTTCAAACCTAACTGACTGATGTTCACCCCCCTAAATAGGGATTGATTTCACATACAAAATTGGTAGGTCCCAAATGAAATGTCTCTTGATAGATACCCTTGGGTCTATGATTAGGTACATATCAATGATATGTACATGCATAAACAATTCAAATAAAATATACCATCAACTTCTGAGTTTATTGTTGGTTTTCTGTGTTCCTAAAACTTATCATGGGCTCTTCCATGATCAAAATCTCCAAATGTGAGAAATGACTTGTTTTCAGAAGCAAACTAATAGAAACCTTAAGCATAATTAAATATAGTCCTTTTACTTTTGGGTGAAAATATAATGAAGTTTCTTACCCAAGGATGCATCTTTGGTTGGATTGTGAACCTTGAAAGGAAAACAGCTGATGCAGCAATTATTGACGGTAAGAAGCGAAGACAGTGATAATCTAGCAAACTTAGTTCCCCAAGAAAACAACTCAAGAACTCAAATTGCAAATCAGGAGACTGGAAATGCATGCAGTATGGAGTTAACAGAAATATACAGAGGAAAGATAAACAAGAATAGGAATTAAAAAAAAAAAAATTGAGGTCTAGAAAAAAATTGATTGGCTTACTTTGCAATTCTCTTGAGCAGCTTTTGTTAATATCCTGGAAATCCAACATGAAATTTGTTGTTAGTTGCATTTATTATCAAGTAGCAAGCATACACCAGGGAGAAGGATCATGGATGCAAAAACCTACAACTAAATTGTCAAAAATCTTGCCTGAGAAAATTTTTTGTTGTAGGAGTACTCATTTCATAATTCAAGAATTTAAGTACATCTTTCTCCATATTGACTACCTGCACGTTTACTACAGTCAATCAATCAGCAAAGAATACAAACCAATTGCTTAGTTTAATTGCCAAAAATGTGAAGAAAAAGAAAACTTCTACAATTTCTAATAATAAGTAATTCCTAAAAGCTAAAACACTGAATTTTTTACTCAATTTGGACTGACACAACTGCTGGCCTACTTAGACAGTACCATTTTTTCTCGTTGTCTTGAGGATAGAAACATATGTACCTCTTCCTTGGTGTAAGTGTTATCTGTTATATAGCAAAAATCTTCAACATGTGGAGGATTAATCTCTTCATATTTCCTGTTACATAATCATAATCTTGAATGGAAGGGAGATAAGCAATAACCAAAAACCAAACAACAATAAAGGGTGTTATTCATTTACGAGGCAATAAGCATGCAAGAAACACCAAGAAGCTGTAGATTGCTCCTGCTCAGAACTTGCAAAGAGAGGTATCTGTCAACATAAGTTACAGTGAGATAAAGGGTGTCGGAGACAAGCTTGTACTCCTCAGCAACTTCCACCAACCAGTCCACTAGAACTTCTCGCATTTTCACTGTAATATCTGTCTGCACTTCAGTCATGTAATTAGAAACGCACCTTCTTTTGTCCTCCATCTGAATAATCAACCATCATTTTCAGTCATGAGAATTCCCAGGTTCCAACTTAATTTATCTTTCCAAATTTATATTGAAATGCTCTGAATTTATCAAATATATATGGGCACATACGCATACATAGCTTCAGAACTTCACTATTTAACCTTTTCTTAAAAACCTCTCAATATAAGTATGTGTGTGTAGAAAATTAACGAAACACGTCCCTTTGCTTTGTTAATTTCTTGCCAATCAAAACAATAAATAGCATCCAAAACCCAATTTTAAGCCCAAAAAAAAAAAATTCTACAACAAAATGGAAAACCCACATCAACCAAAGATAAAATTCCCATCTCTTTTATGAGTTAATGCCAAAATTCTAGTTCCTCTTATTTTTCATGCATTTCTCATTAAACTAAACAAAACCATGGAATAAGAACTCAGAAAACAAATTAACAAAAACAACAGAAACATGTTAACTTGTACCTCTAAGGAATGAAGATACCCATATATGGAAGATGAGTAAGAACTTTTCCTGAACTCCAAGTCCTGAGTCGACCCACTGCTATGCAAGTTCTCAGGGTTGCTTTGATTGCTGGTCTTTACATTACATTCGGTCTTCTGATTGATCTCAACATCCGAATTCTGAGTTGACTCAGAGGTTGACGAGTTCTCTGGATCTTTTTTATTCCTCTTCTTCATTTGGCGTCTGGGCTTGGCTCCGGTTTCAACATCTGAGTTCTGAGTTATCTCCTTCAATACGCATTCAATCTTGCAGGTGGTCTGGTGATCCAGGATCCGAGTGGACTCATTGATGATACTGGGAGTGTTGGTGAGCTCTCCAAGGGGGACTCGCTTCTTGGAGAATTGCAGGGAAGGAGCAGCCACAGAGGCCCGCTTCTTCGAGGATGAGCGGGCGGACTTGACGCTACTCTCATTGTCGCCCATTTGGTTTGTTGGAATGGAAGTTAATTTGGAAAATGGAAATAGGTTTAATTAGGGTTTCCAACGAGGTGGGCGTAGGAGAGAGATGAGGGCATGGATACAGAGAGAGGTGAAAGATGCCGCCACTTTCACCATTTGAAAAAAGTTTTTGCCGCCTTTCGTTCAGCTATCAGGCAGTTTCTTAGCGTGATCGCTTTTTTTTTTTTTTTTAATTGGATAGAAAATGTAAAACTAGTTTTTATTTAATAATTATCTCTAAATATTTTAATTTTAAATTTAATATATATATATGTAAATTAAAAAATATTAATAAAAATTGATACTTGCCTTCACCATTAATTCAATATTGATGTTTTTTCTTAAATAATAATTTTATTTAAAATTTTATTTCAATATATTCTTTTAATTATAAATAAAATTATTGATATTAAATAATTCTTAAATTAATAATTTTATAATATATTTAAATTTAAAACAAAATATAAAATAAAAAATAATATATTTAACATAAATTAATAATTCATTTTATAGATAGTATATATAATATATAATTAATATGAATATAAATTACATTTATTATGTATTTTAAAAATTTTTGAAATTTTAAGTTTTTTTATTATATATAAATATATATAAAATAGGTGTTAATATAATATATATATATATATATATATATATATATATATATATATATATATATATATATATATATATAAGCTAAAGACTCAAAAACCGTTAATCAAAATTTGACATTTGTATTTTTCATTATTTAAAACTTACATAATTAAAAATAATAATTTCTTAAATTTTATTTTAATTATAAATTTAATTATATTTTAATTTATTTTTTAATTATAAATTTAATTATTAGTATTAGATAATGTTTATCTTAATAATTTTATCCTATAATACATAATTATTAAATTTGTAATATGTAAGTATTTAAATTTAATAAAATATTTTATTATATTATTTATAAAAAAAAAAAGCTATATCATCGATTATATTTTTATAAATTGTCACTATTTTTTATTAACCTAATAATTTTTTAATGTAATTATTTTGTGAAAAATATGTACTGCTTTAAATAAATTTATTCAATTAACAAAATAGATCGTCCATCTGCTTACTCATCCTCATCTTCTTCATAGGTCACCGCCAGAACTCCTCACCTATTCTGCCTCCCTCTCTTCCTCATTCCATACTTTTGACACTCGAGAAAGTTAAATGTTCTACTACTGTTTTTTCTGAACTTTTACTCCAAATTCATGTTGAGGCAAGAGGAAGCATAATCATAGTCTTATCTTATTAGTTTTTAAGCTTACTGATCGGATGAATACTTGTGTTATGAATATTTTTGTTCATGCTTGCGCATTGTGCTTTTATGCTGTTTGGGCATGTGCGCTTTAGCTGCATGATATTTTAAGTTTCAACCATAAAGTTTTTGCTGCTTATTTGGCTATTGCTAAACTTGTATCCTGCTTCTCCATGGCAAGTCTGAGTTCATATTTTATAAATCCAAACTCTAAAGGCCAATGTGGTTGTGGCGAATCTTTCATGACACCAACTAGTTAATGCTAGAGCTGCTAAGTAAGTTCGCAGTAAAGATGGCAACGGGTCAAATTTTTATGGGTATCTAATTCAATCAAGTTAATAAATTTTGGTAGTATATAATCGATTTTAGAATATTTTTGAGTTTAAAATTTAATACATATTATGGGTTTGGATTGAGTTCGGATTTCATGTGTTGATATTTGTTACTCGAACCATTTATATAAATATTTAATTAAATATAAAATATATATTGTTTATAATAATATTTATAAATTTTTACATATTTTATTTTATATAAAACGAAATTGAAATATTTATAGAATTATTAAAATTTTTAAAATATAATTTATTAAAAAAAAAATTTTATGTAGATTCTTAATTAAAATATATAAAATTTAACTGGTTCAAGTATTTTTCGGATAATAATAATTGGATTTGAGATAAATTCAAGTAGTTGATAATGGATTTTAACCAAATTTAGAATGAGTTCGGATTTTAAAAATATTAATTAAGCTCAGGTATGATAATTTTTACGGTATCTTATTTGTTGTTATCCTTGGTTAGCAACACATAAGACTTGTGATGGGTTGAAATGTTAAAACTATTTAACAGTTAGAGTCTTAGAGGGTTAAATCTGCTTTTCAAGGGCGAAAAAAAAAATTTAGATACCGTAAAAAAAAATTATTTGAAAAAAACTTTTTATTATTTTAATGTTATTATTACTAAATTTTATTAAATTTAATTTTAAATTGTTTTTAATTAATATATTCAAAAATATATTTTTCTTAACGATAGCTCTACCGGCAATACTAAACAGATCAATTATAACCAGGGGCGGAGCCACGTTGTAGCCAAGGAGGGCATTGGCCCCTGAAATTTTGGAAAATTTTAAGTATCTAATAGTACTTAAAAAAAAAAAATTCTATCATTGTATTAAATTTTGATGAGTATGTGACCTTTAGAGTTTTAAAAATTTTAAGGGATTAGATAGTAATTTTATAAAAAAAAATCAAATTATTTATTAAAAAAATGATAATAACAATGAAAAATAAATTCTTTTACTAAAAAAATTTAAATAGTTATTATCTCTTACCCTGTATTCTTCTTTAATTTTATTTCATCATTTTTCTCATCCAATAAATCTACAATCACTAATTTTTATTCTTTAAAATTTAAATTATTAGACAATATCATTAAAGTAAAGTCTAACATAATTCTCTCATTATTTTTTTTATCAATTTAAAATATTAGTAATTTTTTTCTTATAATCTCGTTACTATTTTAGATTTTTTTTTTCTTACTAAAATGTCTTCATATTCAAGTTAAAGAAAAAAAAATTATTTCATAATATTAGAAGTTTAAACATGTCATTTATTTTATTTAATCTATAATTTTAATTGAATTTACTTTTCATAATTTAAAGAAAAAAGATTTGAAATAAATTAGACAAATTTTTTAATATTAGGCCATCAATATATTTTAGGTTTAGCAATTCACAATATTAATTATTCATTATATTTTTAAACTAGTAGTAATTCTATTTAATTTTTAGTAAATCAAATTTAAAAAATAAAATTAAAGCATTTATTTTTATCAAATATTTTTATTTTGTAGTTATGAAATGATTTTATAGTTAACTATATAGAATTATCACCATTAATTAATTTATTTCTTTAATTAGTATTTAAATAAGTAATTTATTAATAAATTATATATTTTAATTGAATCTCTCTAAATCAAATTTCACTGATTATAACCATTCAATAATGTTATATGGCAAAACACTTGCACACCTAGTTTCCCCAGCAGATGGTATTACTACTGGCTTTCAAATTTATATCTTTTGCTAAATATGAAACCAATAGTGTCTTCAGTCAATGTGTTCCCCTGAATGTTTGTAATAAAAAATATTTGTGTACTGTTAATATTAAGAAAGAAAAAAATGATTTGTTTTGGGGGTTTCTTTTAGGGATATGAATTATTTAATTATAATTTAGTAATCGAATTAAATTAATAAAATATAATTATTTTGATAAGAGTAAATTTAATTTAATTATTGATTAATAATTATAAAAGTTTTTAATTTTTTTATTTTATAATCTTTAATTTAGTAGTCGAATAAATCGAAATAATAAGTTTTTTTATTAATTAATATATTAATTATAATTTTATTAACAATTATTATTTTTAAGATTTTGTAATAATATTTAACTTATACTTATTCTTTTATCAATATTAAATCATACTTATTATTTTTTATAAATAAAAAGATTATAAATTATTTTTTTAATAATTAATTAATAATATAAATATATATTTTATTTTTTATTAGTTTGATTATAACGATCGCTAATCGAATTTTTTTTTTATTTAAATTTAATTTTTTCTTAATTTAAATTTATTTTAATTAATAATTTTAAATTCAATTAATTAAAAATTCAGTGATTCAATTTTGTTAACCTAATGCCACCCCTAATTTCTTTGATAAATAACTCATTTGCTTTGCTTTATTTATATTTTTGAGAAGTATGTAAATTGTGATTGGATAGATTTAAATGTTTTATATAATATAATATTTTGATATTAAATTCTTAAAATATAATATAATATAACTTTTAATATATAATTTCACTTAAAAATAAATATAAAATATATTTTATATAATAAATAAAAATATTTAAATATAAAATTTAAATTGATAGACTATTTTATTAATTAAATAAAATTTTAAGAATTATATTATAATTTATTTTTAACTTTTTAAAAATTAATTTAATACATTTGGTAACACGTTATAACGCACATAATTTAATTAGCTTTAAAATTTAAATAAAGTAACCAACTAACCATAAGGCCATCAAAAAGCGGTTCAACCCGAATCCGACAATGATGTCAAATAAATTTGCACTGCACGACGCCCCTCAAAAGGGACGCTACCATCAGAAACCGAAGGAAGACGCGAAGACAAAAACGAGATAAAAAACGGGGAACCGTTGTAATCGGTAATTTTCGGAAAGTAAACGAAAGAAGCTCACGAACATGGCAGTGGAAGTCAACGAGAAGGACCTGAAAGCTGCCGGCGCCGAGCTGTTGACTGATGACGGTCGCCGTGGACTGCGTATCCATGGCTGGGAGATCTTTTCCAGCAAGGGCTCCATTCTCAACTCCTCCACTCTTCTACAGTAATCTCTCTCGCTTTGTCTATTCACGTAACTTATCTTTCCTGATATATTTTGAGTTCGTTTAGTGGGCAAACTTTGGGAGTGCTTTTCATGCGTTAGAGAACCGAAACTTTATCCTTGAGATGATGTTTTTGCTTCAAATAAGTTTTTTCAATCGTAGTTTATTAGCATTGGAAATTCGGCTTGTTTAGGGTTCATGTAGATTTGGTGCTCAATTTGGTTTTCTGGTTTCAAATATTGCAAAATTGGTCACTTTGGCTTATTTTCATTGAATCCTTGCTTATGATCTAAGTTTTTGGGAAAAAAAAGTTCTGACCAAGTCGGCTCTCTGTAGAATGGGGCTAGTAATTAATATTGATTACAAATGGGGATGATTTTGTTCCCTAAAAAATTGCAATTTCACTTTTGTAATTTAAAGTTTAGAAGATTCTCTGTGAATGTGCAAATTTTTAGTCTGTGTTATTACAAGTGACATGTAATTTTTGTTATTCCTTTAGCATGAATATACTTTTGACATGAAAAGTTGATTCCCAAATTATGGAAATAATTTTAATATTGATAATTGATGTGCTTGCAGATGGGAACAAAAGCTTCAGACATCTCACTTACCAGAGATGGTTTTTGGGGACAGTTCTTTAGTTCTTAAACATGAGAATAGTGGCACCAAAATCTATTTCAATGCATTTGATGCCCTTACTGGCTGGAAGCAGGAAGCTTTGCCACCAGTAGAAGTTCCTGCGGCTGAAAAATGGAAATTCAGAAGGTAAGTTAGCTCTCTCCCTCTCATTCACTCACTCATTTTCATTTCTTCCAATTTAATAGTGGATATTTAGAATTTTTTTTCCACTTTTTTTTCCCCCAATCCTAAATGGATATCAATTTTTGGAGGATCTTTCTATTCTCTCTCTCTCTCTCTCTCTCTCTCTTGTCTCTTTTTGGTGGGGGATGATAATTTCAAAGAAAAGGCTTGTGTGTGTGTGTGTGTGACCAGTTTCAATTAAAGTGCTGATGTTTAAAATGTTACAATCATTACAATTCAAATGTAAAAATTTCAACTCGAATTTCTCTCAATCTATTCTTTTTATTTGACAAATTGCTTCAGAATTTTAGTTACCTATATAATGAGCTTTAATCGACTATGGTTTGCATGGAAAAGTTGAGTATTCTGTGAAATTTTAAAGAAGTTTTGGATCTGAGGTTGAATTTTTAATTGTAATAATAATAGTTGATTCTTATAAAAATTGCACTCATAAAGTATTCTGCTCAACACAATTTTTCTTTAAATGTGTTGTTTGCAATATTTTATTAATTAATAAGAATTTAGGAGGAAAAAATTATATCAGGATTTGATTGAATTCTTAAATTGTTCAAGGTTCAAAATGTGACATTTTAAGCGTTAGGCCATCAATTCTACTGGATTTTTTTATTAATTTTCCTTTATAGGAAAAAAAAGAAATTCTTGAGAGAGAACTAAGGCTACAACTTAGAGGATAAAGTATTCTCCTGAAGGGAGTGACTGACAAAACAAAAAACTAATGTACTAGAGCCCTTCAATTGAATTGCATAACATTTGAAGGTATCTTTTTGTGAAAGCCCTGGAAATATAAGCTGTCAAATACACCAAGACAAACAAGCTATTCCACCATAGTCCATAGATAAAAGGGTAACACTCAGCCCTCAAAAATGAGCGCACAACTATATGCCCCTTTTTACTGAAAAGAAAGTGCAATTTCAAAGAAATTTGGGTTGCTTTGTACCTCCAAAACTCTTCCATTATGAACCAATTGGCGTCTCAAAGTGTTAAGAAGTCCAAAGAGATGATTCCAAATGGCCCAAGTCAACTCATTGTGAAAAAGAATGAAAATGAGACTCACTATGTTTATGCCATGTAACACACTGATCTAGAGATAAAGTCTTATTAGAATGCCTTTCAATTATTAGTATTAATCTTTTAAATAACTGCAGACCAAACAAAAGCCCTGATGTTTAGAGGCCTGTAAGCCTTCCACACATGTTATGGTAGCATATCATCTTAAAGGTTGGGTTGTATTTAAGTCTTAGCTCCACAACATATCTCCCTTTGTGTAACAGATATGTGTCCTGATACTTTCTGTGAACTGCTTGAATCTTTTTACTTTATATCTACATTAAAGAAAGTGAATTTCCAGTATAGGAACCTTCCTATATTACTTGGTTTTAAGCTGTTACTTTGAGAACCTGCATAGTAGATCTGATATGACTGGTAGGATTTTAGGAAACTCCTAGAAGCAGAGTGAAAAAAATGTCAGGATATTCCCTGTTTAGTTGGACTTTACCGTATTTCTGATGTCTTTTTTGTCCGTACACATCAATCTTGTACTTGAAAACTGAAAGAGAGAGTGAGTTTATGAATAGAGTATGTATGTTCAGAAAGTTCATGAACAGGATTAATTTCAGTTCTTTTTAGCTTATTTCACCCCTAAGCCCTTGATATATTTAACCCCAATTTCTTCCTTGAACAATACCTAATTTATAAGACAATAAGGCCCCAAAATTATGTCTTGGTATCCACAATGACTGTAGTGTGGCCCTAATTTCTGTATTTTAGGGTGTCACTGTCAATATTCATGATAAAATGGGGATATATTTTCATAGGCTTTGCTCTACCTTGTTGTGTTACTTAAATGGACAACGTTGGCAGCACCTGTGCAGTTGGATTAAGCTTATTGGCTCCAAGTCCTGATGGACGATGGATAGGTTATACTGAAACTTACATCAATCACTTGAACCTAACTCCTATTTACATTGTTTCAAAATGGAAGGATAGTAAATAGATGCATCATTTCAGTGGCTGGCATCTTGTAGTTGTTGAAATGGGATAAAGTTGTTTCCTTGTAAAACTTTCCACACGTTTGAAACAGAGAATATGAAGCAACTTTTTAACAAGGAAGTTCTCTTCTAACTTCCCCTTATTTTTGCTATGATGTCCTTTGATCGAATCAAGGTTCTTGTCACTCATTGGCATTCAAATAGTTAGTACATCTATATGAAGGTAAAAGTATCAGTTCTCATTGGAACCTGTATAATGTGACAGAGTTTCATGTTGATTATCAAATTGTACCCTTCACTTGTGCAACTTGAGCCTCTGGCAACTTGTTATTCATTCTGATTTTTTTTTTCCTTCTCATTTTCTCCTGCCTTCCTGTTGCATTTTAAGTCTTTAAATTGATATAGCAGCATGTACCAAATGAAAGAGATTATTCTTTCCTCACATAGCATCTAATGTGAATTTGCAGCAAACCGTCCCAGCAGGTGATACTAGATTATGACTATACATTCACTACACCATATTGTGGAAGTGAAACAATCGAGGTAGACTCAAAGAAGGTTTGTCTTGTTCTTCTTTCTCCTACTATTTAGAAAACTTTTTTTTCTCATCTGTGTCCAGTTGGAACAGAATAAGCAGACTTTCCAAGCAGTAAAATGCTTCAGGGTTGAGCATTATTCAGTTTAAACAGAAAAACCAAACTGAACCAATGCTTTTCAGTTCAATTCAGTTTTGGTTTCTAAAATTATCTGTTGATTTGGTCCATTTCAATTATTAACCAAACCAAGCCATGTATATTTA
Source organism: Hevea brasiliensis (assembly GCF_030052815.1). Taxonomy (NCBI): domain Eukaryota; kingdom Viridiplantae; phylum Streptophyta; class Magnoliopsida; order Malpighiales; family Euphorbiaceae; genus Hevea; species Hevea brasiliensis. The sequence continues at coordinate 25,189,384 of NC_079506.1, forward strand.
TATATATTTTTTATTTAAATATTATCTATAAAAAACCAATGCGCTGAACTGAACCAAAATAATTTTGGTTTTGATTCAGTTCATAATTGAGCTGCCTTTTCACTTCATGTAAAGGTTATGCAATAGCTTGGATAAATTAGATAGTAACATAAGATCCTTCTTTGCACTTTTTTCTCTCTGGTCCCTTGCGAGAAAATAATTAGGCTATTCTTAAATGTAAACAGGGGCATATAAGAATATGGATGTTTTATTGTTGTTTCCTTTATCAATTTTTTTCTTATTTTAGAAAATGGTGCTATCATCCTTTGTCTTGTGATCAGAATGAAAGTGGGGAAATCTTGGAGACAAGCTCAAGCCTCTGTTGGGGGGACTGCAAGGAGCAAATTGATGTGGTTTCCCTGTCGTCAAAAGAGCCTATTCTTTTCTATGATGAGGTAGTAATCATAAAGTGTCATTTTGATGTTCTCTTCTCAATACATATGTGCCTGCCTTGATGAAAGTAGTCTGTTTAACATTACAGGTAGTCTTGTATGAAGATGAGCTTGCTGATAATGGAGTGTCCCTTTTAACTGTGAAAGTGGTAAATGCTAATTCTTTAATGGCTGTAATGATAGATGCACTTCCTTGCAAAATGTTAGGATACATGCATAATGAGGGCATCACTTTTTTTTATTTTGCAGAGAGTCATGCCCAGTTGTTGGTTTCTTCTTTTGCGATTCTGGGTGAGTTATTTGACCTGATTTCCTAAATTCTCACATCCTTTTCATATTAAAAGAACCATTCATTCTAAACTCTCTCTCTCTCTCCTCTCACTCACACTCTATTTCTCAGTCTACTTATGTATGCTTTTATGTATGTATAATTTAAATTCCTGAATGCTGAATATCATGTGTCCAATATAAAGAAACACTTTTGTTTTCCCCCCATAAGAATAGAAGTGTATCTTCTTCTATTGGATACTCTGAAGTGACATCTTGAGTTCCCCTCACACAACTTGTTTGACTGATCTTTTTCTTTTCCTCCTGCTAATCTCTTTTTTATCACAGCTTAGAGTTGACGGAGTCTTGATGAGATTAAGGGACACTCGCATGCATTGCACTTTTGGTGATTGCACTGACCCTGTCATTCTTCGAGAAAGCTGCTGGAGAGAAGCCACCTTTCAGTCTATCTCTGCTGTAAGCTCTCTCTCTCTCTCTCTCTCTCTCTCTCTCTCTCTCTCTTCTTCCCTTCCCCAACTCAACCCCACCCACAACCACCCCAAGCTGTCACGGGGCCACTTCCTAGCTCGGACAGTAGTCCCGTGCGGCGCCTAGTCTTTCACCCAATCTAGGCCAGCCTACTCGTATTCAAGGGTCTTTCCCCTTATAGAGGATCTCAAGTGTTCTTATCGAGGGTCTTTCACATATCTAGCCCAGTAATTAAGCATTGATATTCCTTGTAGCATGATGTCGCCCTTCATCGTGTACATCCATAAGCAACTTCCGAAAGTAAGGCAATAAGCATCATCCGACTGTATGGCTGAACCCAAAGCCAATGTATAATATTTGTTCCCCTATACTGAGTAGCATCATTGGCCCTTATACCGAGCAGTATCGTCGGCCTTATATGGAAACCACGGGCTTAGGAGAGACGCGCACTACAAGCCCCTCGGCCTAGTAGTGTCCATGAAGCTCCTTCTTCATGGAGACACCGAGCTCCTTTCTCCGAGAGCATGATGCCCGCGGCCTAGTACCATGAGTACGTAGGGAGCTCACTTAGAGTCACGCCCTTGCGCCAGTAACCCCGGGGATGGTGGAGAGCTTGACACCAAATTCGGCAACTACTTGGGCCCGACCTTGCTCACCAGTGGCCAACTAGTCACACCCCCCTAAAGAGCATTAGGAACATAGTGACCTATGGCAGGAGGAGACATCAGTATGTCTCAGTGGTCACATCCCCCTGCACTTTTCCATATTTATAAAAGTGTCTGCCAAATTTTTCATTCTCATCAATTGTGCCCTTACACCATCTCATAGGCCTACGGCTTGGCTGGGTTTGGCCAATCCTCAAGGGGTAATGGGCTGTCCCCCTTACATTCTCCCCCACTTAGACAATCGATGTCCTCATCGATTTGCCCCGAACACCTCCTATTGAACAAAGCTCTCCTGAACATCCCGTGCCTCTCCATATTATTCACCATGTTTGGTTCTCACATATTAATCTCATGATTCTCTTATGTATCTTCATATGAACTTGTGTGTGTCTTCTTACACTTTCGTCATATCATCCTCGTGTTAGGATTGTGGCGTGGTTGCCCCACTCATATTCTTCCTTGTCACATTCTCCCACTTAGACAGTTGATGACCCTATCGACTATCGCTGTTGTTGCCGTGGCATTGCATTCCAACGAGTTCTCACTTTGGTGGATCTGTTCAATCATCTGCATACTCCCCCACTTAATTCTTCATATCTCATGTTGTGATGGTTCCTTCGATGCTTCATTTCTCCGTATTGTGATTAACATGCCTCCGCATGAATATCCTCCACCTTCACTAAGTTATTCTTGTGGCTTTGCCTTATAGTTATGCCATCGTAAGTACCTCGCAAAATAATCACAATAGAAAATAGTAGTGTTATATATGGACTCAAGCATAAAGAAGTAATAGTATTCCATTTCGGAGCTAAGCTCTATTATTATAGTTGCTAATAAGGAACAACATAATCATTATGTAAATGAATAGAGAAACTGACACATTACCGATTTCGTGTATCACCACGTTCCTCTCTAGAACTCATATTATGCTCGTGGGACTCATTGCTCATGCTAGTTTTGCCCACCTTTCTTACTGCACACCCATTGTTTGTACACCCATCTCTTGATGCTACCGCCTATCGACAATAAACAATTCTCGGCTACCAATTGCTTCTGCTCGCTTTGTTCTCTTCCTGTTTGGTTTTAATTCATCTTGGGCACCACAAAGTGAGTTTGGCATTCATGTTCTCTTGAGGTCTCCACCTTTTGCTACTTCTCATCTTCCACTTGGAATGTGGTTGACACCTCGAAGGGATACCATATTGCTTATGATTGCACTCTCCACCTGCAAAATTTCTACCTACAAAATTTCCACAAGATTGCCTCGAGGGACTTCTCTTATTCCCCATGCTTCTCATTTTAGTTTCCTCGGTGAAAAACACATATACACGACTGCCACAGTTATCAAGCTCATCTCGTTATCGCAATCTAAATGCTTGGCCATCACAATTGCTTAGATTTCCCACAGATGTCTAGAACCCTATTTGACACCACTATCATCACAATTGTGATCCCAAGATCATTCGTTTGCCCATAACTCTATGTCACTTGACAAGTGCTTCATCATCTCTATGTATTCTCACTTCATAGGTGGCCTCAAGCTCTATTGGCACACCCAATTCATCGGGGAGTCATTACCCTCTCCTCAAAAGACTATATCTAATGAGGCGTGCAGCCCTCCCACAAGTGGTATCACCACTTTTATCACAATGTGGCTCTCATCACCACTATCTCGTATTTTAAGATTGTTCTGGCAAGCTTTTTCTCATATAAGCTACCACCATCAGCATTATGACCTAGTTACCAGTACTAGGCATCCGAAACTTCGAGTTTCATATGAATATTCGGGCTACCGTTTGCCAACTCAACTTCATAGTGCTTACATGCACAATTGGGCCTCCGCCCCTTTCTCATGTTACCACAAGCCAACTCGTTACCTTCGAAATTGGATCTTGGGTTTTATATCCTTTCTAGGCTTATTGTAAGCCAATTCAATTTTTACGCAACATTATTTGGGATCCACCTGTCCCTTTTTCGAATTTATCTCATAGCTGATTTTACTTCAGCAGCTCTTAGCATCTATCGCCTCGTAATTAAATGGGATTCAATAGAATCCACGCATAATCCGAACTTGCCATCAATGGCACGCAACGACCGTCTCGTCTCAAGTTGCACTCAAGCAACAGTTTCACTTTCTATGTTATTCATCGAATAGCAACATTCTTATTCAGGGACTCTGTACAGGACTCATCCTTCATTTGAAGGTTATAGCAGCCAACAGCAATGGTTAATCTCCAGGGGAGAAAACAACCATCTCAATATCAATTAAGGGTATTTCAACCCATCATTCCGAAGGTTCACATAACTATTAAGCTATCTCGAATTTTCCATCTCTTTACCCAACTAGGGTAAGACACCATCTCAGTGAGAAAAGTCATTGGTTTCTTAATCTCTTGGGGATAGCACACCCCATATCTCGAAAGACTTCCACAGTCTATTAACAATTCGCAATCGTCTTATCAATCCTTGGGGCTTACTCGTCCCCACACATCTCTAAGACTTTCCTAGTCTTTTAAGCAATCCCAAGTATTGTATATCATCAGCCGACAAGGGTCATTCACCATCTCAATGGCTTTAGGGCTACCATTTGCCCCATATTTTCTAATGTTTTCTCAATATCGATCGTCTCATTTTTGTCCGACCAAAGTCTCAAATGATGTTACTTGCTTGGTCAATGTCATTTGCCAATTTCGTACCCCATTTTGCCCGCGTTAGCATCCTTTGCATTGATTATCCCCAATTGGTGTACTGCACTCGCATACCACCTCTTAAGGACTCAACAACATCAAGAATACTCATTTGCCCAACATATCACTTATACGTTGTGCATGCCACAATATGTTTCGAATAAGGACATCATGCCCTTCCCCCATTTTGGGGTTGTATATTCCGCTCACCCCTTCTCAAGGTGAACACACGGTTGGCTTTCATCGCTTTATTCAATAACCATCGCATTCCATCATTTCTCTTTACTTTTGTATCTCGTGTGCATCACACAATCGAAGGTTTCTCAAGGAAGGTATGGATCATTATCCATCGCGAGCACTAACCTTGCTCTGATACCAACTGTCACGGGGCCACTTCCTAACTCGGACAGTAGTCCCGTGCGGCGCCTAGTCTTTCACCCAATCTAGGCCAACCTACTCGTATTCAAGGGTCTTTCCCCTTATAGAGGATCTCAAGTGTTCTTATCGAGGGTCTTTCACATATCTAGCCCAGTAATTGAGCATTGATATTCCTTGTAGCACGATGTCGCCCTTCATCGTGTACATCCACAAGCAACTTCCGAAAGCAAGGCAATAAGCATCATCCGACCGTATGCCTGAACTCAAAGCCAATGTATAATATTTGTTCCCCTATACCGAGTAGCATTATTGGCCCTTATACTGAGCAGCATCGTCAGCCTTATATGGAAACCTCGGGCCTAGGAGAGACGCGCTCTACAAGCCCCTCGGCCTAGTAGTGTCCATGAAGCTCCTTCTTCATGGAGACACCGAGCTCCTTTCTCCGAGAGCACGATGCCCGCCGCCTAGTACCATGAGTACGTAGGGAGCTCACTTAGAGTCATGCCCTTGCGCCAGTGACCCTGGGGATGGTGGAGAGCTTGACACCAAATTCGGCAACTAGCTGGGCCCGACCGTGCTCACCAGTGGCCAACCAGTCACACCCTCCTAAAGAGCATTAGGAACATAGTGACATCTGGCAGGAGGAGACATCAGTATGTCTCAGTGGTTACACCCCCTTGCACTTTCCCATATTTATAAAAGTGTCCGCCAAACTTTTCATTCTCATCAATTATGCCCTTACACCATCTCATAGGCCTACGGCTTGGCTGGGTTTGGCCAATCCTCACGGGGTAATGGGCTGTCCCCCTTACACCTGCGGGGGTGCATTGCCTAAGCCATTTAGATTTGGTTTTGCATCATTTTATAAGGCTCTCATTTTGTTCATGCACAGCAGATGTGGGACTTGCTTCAAGTTCCATATTCCAACAGTCTTCTTACCTTTCCTTCTTCCAACTTTTTTTCTTGCTTAAAGGATCCAAAACCAAAAGGATGCTTGTTTCACTATTTAGGCTTTTTCTTGGAATCTACATGGTTGTTTGTATAAAGATATGGCCAAATGATCTAAATATATAATGTTTTTGGTCAATTTCAGTCAATTGGCTCAAGTTGTTAACATCATATGATCCAAGTAAACTTGATAAAATTAAAAGGAGTGGCTAAAATTAAAAATGTGTGCAAGGGTTGGAATTTTTTTGGCCATTTGGCCTAATGATCTTAGTACTTAAAAATAGCTTTTAAAATGGATGCAATTGCATGGGTAAAGTAGCATTTTTGTATAGATCCATTAGCATTTTCCATTCTCATGACAACCTTTTTCGTATAGATCCATTAGCATTTTCCATTCTCATGACTTTCAACAAATGGGCTAATATTGGAGATTCTATTGTCAATTTGTAAGATATTATAATGCTATGGTGCTTTTGCTTCCCCCCTCCCCGGCGCGGGTGCCCCCCCTCCCCCCCTCCTTTTTTGTAGGCATTTGGAACATAGGTATCTACCTGAGATTGTTTTGCTAGCACAATGTTGTAACAAGTGTTTTACGATATTCATGCATTGATGTCTTTCATGGTGCAGAAAGGTTATCCTTCTGATTCTGCAGCATATAGTGATCCAAGCATCATCAGCCAGAGGCTTCCTGTGATCATGCATAAGACACAAAAGCTCCAAGTCCATGGTCATTTGTAAAGCTGAAGGTAATCTTGATGCAAAATGATCTATATTGTTACCAAGTTGTGGTCATATAGATTCAGTTCTTTCAGGTGGATTACATTTGTACATGCTTTTTTTCCCCCATGTTAATTCAGTAAGCTGTTTTGCTGAATTCATTTGTGGAGAGAAAAATTGACAAAAGTGATTGTGCAAACTAAGAATTAAACTAAAATGCCTTACTTTTATGTTTATATTTATTTCATGGTTTCCATGGCATTGACAGAAATAAATGCAAAAACACAACTAGGAATACATAATGTCCTTGGAGAAACTGAAGTGTTTATGCAGCATTTAGATAACATCTAAGAAATAGAAGTGTTGGAAGAGAAATTGGAATTTGTTAGTTTGTGAGAGGAGCATAAGGTGATTTTTCCTTTTACATAAAGAGAGGGAGACGTTGAAAAGGACTGTCCTAGGGTAAATATTTAGATACACATAAAAAAGTAAAAATTTTTTAACAATTTTGTGTGCTGTCTTATTTCTTGTATGGATATATGCATGTGACCTCATCAATTTGAAGTTATTTCACATTTGTTTAAGTTTGACTATAGGTAATATTAATATAAAAAATTATGAACACTAAAACTTAACCAACCTCCAATTTCAAAACAACATAAAATAACCAGTAGTTGAGAAAAATAAAAACAAAAATATTTCACAGAATCAAAATTTAAAAGATAAAGGATTGCATTTAAATTTCAATAAGAATGAGCTTATTGGTGAGCTAATTGATTGAGGAAAATCAACAAGAGAGCTGGTTTGGAGATGAGTATGAGAGAGGAAAGAGAATGAATGAAATAGAATATGGTCATATGAAAGAAAAATTACAAGAAACTCGAGATAGGAAAAGCATATTAGAAAAATAAAATTAAGCCATTAACTTTCTTTTTTATGTACTTTAACAATTTTATTAAAATATAAAATTGATACAATGAAAATATTTTGATAGAAAATATTCTTTAAAAAATATTTTTTAAAAAAAATATTTTTTGTATTGTTATATTCTACTAAATAAAAGAAGCCTTAGAATGAATAATTACTTCTCTGAACAAAAACATAATCTAATTAGCAAATATTTAACAAAGCGAGAAAAACAAAACAAATCTTTCTTAATCACAGATCTCCAATCTAATGAATTGGAAGGCTTTGATCTTATTCTATACCTAGAAAAACAAAAATTTACTAATTTACTAGTCTTTATTTTAGCTTTCAATTAGCTCTAATTTTTATTAATTACTACATACATTATATATTTTTTTTAATAATGTATCGTTTATAATTTTTAAATGTAAAATGTATTATATTGATTATTTTCATAAATAAAAAATAATTATATATATATATATTTTTTTTTATTTTATTAATAAATAATATAAATTATATATTATATATTTTTTTTCTATTAATTCGATTCGAAAATTTGTTATTTTGATCACATGCCTTCCAACAGACAACAGTTACATCAACCAACAGTTATAATTTTTCTTCCCAATTTTTTTATTTTCTAATTATTAAAAAAATTAATAAATATTCCTTTAAAATAAAAAATATTTTATATTTATCATACAAAATTTATATTTACATTTTTATTTCCCCTCACTGAATAGGTTAGAAATTTCATCAATATTAATAGTTTAGATTAAAATTGATTAAATTATAAGAATGGTATAAAATTTTTAAAAAGAAATTATAAAATTCAGAAAATTGTTTTTCAATATATCCAAGTTAAAATGAGTCTGGTTTGACTCATGAATAAGAGCTTAACTGTCACTGTTAATGTACATGCTGCTTCTCTCATTTATAAGGAATCCATTCTTCATAGACCCTCCACTTGTGAATATTAGGTGCAAATGCGCCTGAGTGCATTCAATAATTTTCCTCCATGTTAGCGTCAATGGTCTCATGTGGAACAATGGCTCCAACACTCCGCAGTGCTCTCATTAAGCAAAGGGAAAAACAAATCTATTTTCAAGAAATGCCACTCAACAGAAGAAAGCTCTAAAATAAGGGGTGATAATGAGAGTGCCCTACATAATACATGCACACAAAAAAAATTGTCAAAAAAAAAAAAGGTAAGTCATTGGAGCACACGTAGGCCATCAGCAATTGAAGGCCAACTAATTGGTGCAGCATCAATTTCTCCAGGTTGGAACGAAGTTGCTCCAACAAACAGTGGAAAAAGCCCTCGCACTTGCAGGGCACTCCACCAAATCATAGCAAAGAAGTAAAATTAAGAATGAATTATAAAATATGCTGAAAGGGATGGCTGCAGGGCAATCCTTCTAGGAATCACATTTTCATGGAGCACTTATCGTTCATCATACATGTAGGATAATAATAATAATTAAGAAAAAAAAAGGACAGACGACAAAAAAAAAAGGTATAGAAAACCCAATAAATAACAAGGTTATAATCAGCATAATCTTGCAGATACCAGGCAGAAACAAAGTAAATATTGCCTGTCACAATTACAAGTAAAATATAGTTGCCTACCAAAGCCTCCATTTGATTGTCCCAAACGTAAGAACATTTCAAGATTAATCTCTGAAGTATAATAAAAACACGACACTTTATTAAAATATTCCTACCTAAAAAACCTAAGACCTCTAGGGTGCACCCACTCTCTGACTCTTGTTGTTGCATTATTCTGCACACATCGAACTGCCCTTCAAGTACCTGCAATAATGGAGTAAATGGTTCAAGATCTTTGCAAGAGTTCTAGATCCGAATAGTCATAAATATCATGGAACTCCATATATAGTACTAGAAGATCTGTTCATTCTTTGCAAGTTATACTCCTTCCTGAAATAAATATTTTCTGAGTAATAATAATGCATTAGAACATGCATAAAGGTATGCTGCAGAGGAACAGAAAGACAAGATGAAATTTGACTGTCACCACTGAAAAAGCAGCATGTCTTAAGCTTAATTTTTCAGCAAAGGAAAAAAAATTGAATGGTTCAGAAAATAACACATTCAAGTACTAAAAAATTGGAATTCAATGTTGGCAGCCTTGCACAGTAGATATACAAAAAAGAAGGGTTCATAATCAGAAACTTGGAAAGATGCTTGTAGTGATAAACTGATAATTATATGCAAGCTGAAAGATCGATTTGATCAGAATCATAACAAAACAAGGAAGTCTTTTTAAGGTGAATTGCACAAGAAATTAGCCATAAGAGAAAGAACATAAGAAAATTAAACAAGAGAACTAGAATCTCATGTGACAGTCCATGTTATGATACTTTGTTATGCATGCTGAAATGGAACAAGTTCCATGAATCAAATATTAATCACAGGGGATTTTTGGTAATTAGAGCAAAATTTCAATATTCAATTTACAAAATGCTTTAAGATTGAACATTAATCAATGTGTTTGTCTAACCACAAAGCTCATTGAAAATAATCATTAAAGATGTATGCCTTTTCGAATGGGTCACTGGGACTACTAATAAGCAAAGAGTTTATTTCTTTTGTCCCCAGATCTCATACAAGTCCAAGCGAAGTCCCTTCCTTTTCAAAATAAGTCATTTAGAAATACTGAAAGAGTAGGCAAAACATAAATATGACTGGTGAACAAATGAATCACAGGACAATATATTGCTCTACTAATCAATATTAAGTCACTAATAATGAGGCTATATTTCACAAATACTTCTTATATAGAATGAAAAGAAACTTAAACTATTAAACATGCTTCTAACAGAAAAGGTGTAACAGATTTTGTCCAAGCACAATATTTTTGTCAAAAATTGTTATGAACATTGCACTTAAAATTGGTTGATTCAGACAGTTGACAAGAGAAAGTGCCTTTTCCTTTCTCCTCATATGTCATGCTTGATCCAATCCCTTTTCAAATGGTGAGTAAGTTCAAAGAGATGATAAAAAAAGGAATCTAGAAATATGCACGACATCCGAGAAGTAAACTACAAAAGCAATGGCAATCCAAGAAATAAACTACTGGAGCATTAATGTAGATCATTCACTAATAATTCATTAATGATGGAAGGAGGATATATTACAACCCTCTAGGTTTAAAATGGCAAGTGCTCTTGAGGGAAGCACTGAAAAAGATAGCAAGTAATACATAAATCAAGAAGCAAACAACTAGAACAAGAATGAAACTCCTAATGATAACAAGGACCAGATAACAGCATAGCTTGCTTCTTCAGAATGAAGAGAAACTTCATGTCTTATTCATATGTCCACTTGTAGTTGGATAGTAGACTTGCACCCGACCACAAGCACACAAGAATGTGTGCCAACGCATATGTGCATGATGTCCACAATCTATATCTATACATGTAGATGTGTATTCATAATGATAAAATTGTCAAATAATAACACTAGACAGGTAAATACACCATATGTTACATTTCTATCAATTTGCAGAGAAACTAATAACTATACATTTTAAAAGAAGAAATGGGAAGCCACAAGTAAGAAGGCCATTCTTTCATGTCATAAGGAAGTGTCCTAGATGCATAAATTAGAACTACACCAAAATGTGACAATCTCTTATTTCTTCCCCAGAATCAGAAAATGCCAAAAGAGGAAACATAGGCCAAAAAGGGGTTCTAAATCAAGTCTCCAAAATGTAAACAACGTGTAAAGAAAATAAAAGTAGCATAAATAATGAATCATTAACAAATTATACAAAATCATATCATATCCAACTAAAGAACCATGGAAGAAAGAGAACTCTTTTTCCTGATTTTTCCACATTTTCACAGAGAATTATTACAGACATGCATAAACCAAAACAAGCAAAACTGAGTAGATCTTTCAGCATAAGAATTTAGATTCATGATATCTTGTCAAACATTTGATGTTAGACATACAAACCATGTTACCAAATGCCTCAATGTTTAACTCTAGGGTTCAGCTTCTTATCCGATACTAGTACAAGAATAATGATTCACTAATTTATTTTCTTTGTTTTCAAATAACAAGTAATATAGGGAAAAAAAAAAAAAGAAACCTACAATCTTGGCAATAATCCTGCACCTTTAGCTGATTGAAAGTCCACGTGCATCACCCGTCTTTTCCATTCCTCCCTATCAATCCCAATCCCAAGTCTTCTCATTAACAAAGTTTTATGAAAACAAACAAAAACCTAACCACTTTCTTGCTCATTTGATCAATCAGTCTAAATTTCGCAAATTTACTTAAAAAAAATGAAAGAGAATTTACAGCTTGCAATTGAAGTTATTCAGAGTAACAGTGTATGAATAACAACAATTCAAAAACATTCTGTTTCCATTTTTCCACGTGCCCTAGAAACAGTAAGACTCACAAAGAGACTACTAGCGATCCTGACAAGTGCGGTAGAAGGTACCATGAGACAGCTCGCAAAAAGCCCGCAAATTAGCATTGAGGCGGGACGTGAGGTGGTTCGTAGACACCATGCTATGCAGAGGCAAGAATGATTGCATACATCCTAGTTCTCCCATGTTCCTACAAGGGTATACAAGAAGCAGTCATAATTAGAATCAGAATACCAATAGATAGAAGTTACGCTAAAATGGGTAGCAAGTGAATGGGAGAAAGAAAAGTCCTTGTTCAGTTTCTCAGGAGATACAGAATAAGTATTTATCCTTCATATGAAATAAAAACCTCCATTCAACACAGCCCATTAAGCTGAATTCAGTAGACTTGATACTTAAGATAACAAACCAATTCCAAATCCAAAAAATTATAATTTAATTTAAAAAATTGTATTTTCCTTGGTGGAATTCATCGCCTACTGAAAAAAAAAATTACAAGAAAAAAAATAATTCAAAAAAATATCAAAATGAATGTACATCATTCAAAGGGCTATCCATCCAAATTATAAACCATACCAAAAATGAATGGGAACACAGAGTAGAAAATAGTCGACAATATTTTAGATATCCAAATACCAAAATCGAAACTTTTCCCTCATGATTCAGTATTTCGATTATAAAGGTCAGGGATTAAAAAAACAGTACCTAGAGGTAGCAAAGGACAGTCGGCGCGACTGTAGCCGAGGGGAGGCACTGGACGGCGGACGGATGCGGGGGAGCGGCGGCGAGGAGAGGCGAGATGGAGCCCTAGCGGCGGAGACGAGAGCGCGTGAGAACGATCCTCCACTGCGCCAAGCCATTTCAGCGTCAAAACTGTTCTTGAGTCCTTGGAGAATCGAAGTGAAAAATGAGTGAAATGCAGAAAAAGGTGAGTACTAAAATGGGGATTTAGGGTTTAAGAAACAAAGATCTTTTGGATGTAAAGGTTTAGGATGCTGAGAACCGTCGGATTAGTAGAATCTGGCTCAACTAGGATTATTCATAGGGTTTTGACTGTGCAATCGGTTTTTTAAAATAATTTTTATAATTATTTTAGCAAAATAAAATATTAAAGGTAAGGAAAATTATTAATTGCATAAGTACATAATTATTTTATTTAATTATAAAATAAAAATTAAAACATTATATTTTTTAATAATTTTTTTTTACCCCTAATCCCGTGAATTAGAATTAATCTTATTTATATTGGATTGATAAATATCTTTTTCATTATATTTTATTCGTATCGAAAAGATTAAATATTCGGCATCGTTTGAGAGAATAGATCTATCATATTTTATTGTAAGGTCTATTATTGATTTAATAAGATATCAATTATTTATTGAATGGCATATATTAGTAAAAAAATTTTGAATATTTGGTATTCAAAGTCCCAAAAAGTCTACATACTACTAAGAATTTATGATATGATTTACATATCACATATTTATAAGGAATTACAATATTAGTGACTAGTGTTGAGCAGTTTTCGATTTAAACTAAAAAATTAAACTGAATCGATTTAATTTGGTTTAATTGGTTCGATTTTAAAATTTAATCGATTTGATTTGATTTATAATTTTGATAATTTCGGTTAATTGATTTGGTTTGATTATTTTCATAAAAAAAATCGAACTGAATCGAAATTATTAATATATATAAGAAATAAAAAAAAATCGAACTAAATCGAATCGAACTGAAATCAAAGAATACAGAACCGAATCTTAAGATTTTTTAGTTTTGATTTCTAATTTTTTTTTTGTTTTTATGTTTTATTATTTAGATTTAATGTTAAAAATATGAAATTTTATAAATTTCAGTTTGATCGGTTTAAAACCGAACTGAACTGATATTTATCGATTCGATTCAGTTCGATTTTCTCTTATTAATTGGTTTGATTCGATTTTTAAAATTTTTTATTTTCAATTTTCAGTTTTATCAGTTCAATTCGGTTCGAAACCGAACCGACCATTTACACACCCCTAACAGTGACCTTTCCAGTGAGGTGTATCAAAAGTAATTTTGCCATTAAAAAATATTTTATTAGAATCTGATTCAATTGAGCATTGGTAAAATTTGAGCATAAAATCGTTACCAACAGTAATTAATTGTGAATTTTTTTAAAGAGAAGAAATATATATTTTATTAATTAAAAATAAAATATAAATTTAATTGTTATATTTTTATATAACTAAATTCAATACAAAACATTTATTTAAATAATAATAATAAATTTAATTTAAATAATTTAATCGTGTTAATGAATTATTTAATTTAATTAATATGATATTCTTTAAATTTTAACATTTTATTATAAAAAAATTTGCATCTCATACCAACTATTGTTCAAATAATTTAATTAAAAGAACAATTTTATGAAAACAAAGACAAAATAAAATAAACCATCATAAAGAAAAGAATAAATAATATATATATTAATTAAAACTTAATTTAAATAGATATAACTATGGAATTATTAAAAAATAAAAAAATATAAAAAGGTGAATTTTGCTTATAGCTTAAATTATTCCAACTTTTTAAAGGATAAAATGCCATTTGCCAAAAAAAAAATGATAATAATAAAATAAAGATGATGCGCACGTGTAGTCATAATAACAAATACTTGGAGCGAAGGCCAGTGGTGTCCACGCAGCTGAATCAATGCCACAAAAGGCCTTCCAATCTGCGATTCATTTTCAGTTTTCAGAGTGTGTGTAATTACCTAATTCCAACGTCAATGGTTATTATGGCTTTGTGTTCTTCAACAGCTCTCTTGCCTTTCAATCGTATGCTCTTTACCTCTATCTACTGTACGCTTTTTAATTATTTCTCGACCTCCAGATTCTAAATTTCTTGAATTTTGGGTTTTTTCTTCTCTATCTCATCTTTAATTAGGGATTTCAATTGGTTCAAAGCGGCTGGGTAAGTTGTTTTCGGTTTCTCCTAGGTGGAGTATCCGTTCACCTTTGTTCCCAAACTCGCCAAGGAGTAGAGGATTTCGATTTGTTGCTTCGAGTGCAATTGGGACGAATGAAGGTGTTGCAGAGATATCTCAAGGAGAGACACGGCCGCGAATCTATAAATGGCCTGATAATAGGGTTTGACCCCTTTATTGACTGGTTTTTTTAAAACAAGATTTTTTAATCCATTTTAGTATTCCCTTTTGAAGCTGACTCTGTTTTTATATTATTTTATTTTTTGTTTGTCTTCCTGTTTTGGTTAAATTGTATCACTGTGCATTTGATGTTGTATCTATAATTGGTAAAAGATCTTTTTAAATATTATATTCTTTGCTGCATAAAATGTGAAATCTTTCAAAGCAATGCGGTAGTCATAGATGGGTATCCCAGATGTTTCCCAAAGCAACTAATTTATTAGGTGTGGTATGTATTTCTACTGAATTTAGCTATCACTTCCCACCTAACATTATAGATCATTGCTTTCATTCCTTAGAACCCATAAGGATTACTAGTTATTACCAGAAGAATTGCTTGCGCTGACATTACCGAAATGAGTCTAAATCAATATTATTGAAAGTTTTCAATTCACTATCATCTTTTTCTCTTGCATCATCTTGTAAAAGACCAATCAATAAAAATTATATAAAAGAATGGTGGTCCAGTAAATTTAAAGAAACACACGTACATACAAGTACTTGTGTGCTTTCTAAGTTCACCAACCATTGGAATCACTTCCTCTTGGTGAATAGGATTATGTAGTTCTTCTAAATCAAGCTCTGTAAATGGTTTTCTTCTACCTTCCTAAAATTATTCTCATTGTACTCATAATTGATACGATCATAATTCTTCTTCTTGTAGTTAATTCTAAAGGACATGAACTGAAATTGTACTTAAGAGGTGTAATGAATGAATCAATAGCTTGACATGAAAAAGATCTTACATTTAATATACCTTTTTGGCATATAAAGTTCTTTAAACATATTCAAAGAATTTGTAATGTAATTCACATATAATATAAAATGTAGGAAAGTACTAATACTAAGTGAATGTTGATAATCAGATACAGATGTTTATGAAGGGAGTGATTCATATGGATTACTGTGTCATTGGTTTGATAGCTTGCTTTATATGAATTTCAAATTCTTTTGTTGTCAGAATAATGTGCAAATACAATTTCAGGATTTCTTATGTATTATGTGTGTAAGTGAATAGACCATAATGTTAGTAACACCCATCACCCATATCATCTGTCTTAAAAGAAAACTCTGCTTCAATTGGCCATGAAATTATTTAATATTTCATTTTTAAATATGTTTTGTTTTTTATATGTTTGTTTGTCATTTATAATTGATTTTGAAATCTATTGTATGCTACAATTTGATTCAATTCTTGGTTCTTGTTTCACAAAAATGAAATTTAATTCATGATTCAAATCTTGATTGGATGACAATGGCTTCAGTAAGATCACATCTTAACATGAGCTCAGTAAATTTGGCCAAGCAGTTCGATGCACCAGAAGGCTATATTTATAGTTGTACAATTGATCTACTAATTACCTTTTACAAGAAGATTGGATGTATTTCTCTCTTAAAATGTATTTCATCAATCAGACCATGTATTATGCTAACAAAAAAATGTCGTGTCGTGGTTACAGAAGCCAAGGGTGTGTATCCTGGGTGGTGGATTTGGAGGCTTATATACTGCATTGAGACTAGAATCACTGGTATGGCCTGACAACAAGAAACCTCAGGTAAGGTTTCATTGAATACGAAATTCGATTATGAACCTAAAGAAGTATTTTCCTTGATTCATTATGAGCCAATCCTTGTGTAGGTTCTTCCATGGGTGTTTTTATAGAAGCCTTTTTATCATTATCTTTAATTTGGTGGCCCACCTTGCTGACTTTTTTTATTTTCTCTGATTCTTGCAACGTGAGGGTCTCATGTGTTGTGGATACCCTTTATTTTATCATGAAAATCTTGTGAGGGTAGATCAATGGTAACTTCCTTTGTATCCTGCTGGCTTCTGATAATGATAGTGCTGATTTTTTGGTTTCTTTTGGTATGATTTTGTGTACTTCCCATGCGCCAGGCTGCCCAGTTTCGTTGGTGCTCTTTTTTGCTGTAAATCCCATTTTAAAAAATCTAGTTATTATTTTTATTTTTCTTTTAAATTTTAATTGATTAGTTTCATTTCAGTTATTTCATTGTGGGTGGCCTCCATCAAAGGTTATAAATTGCTATATATCAGATGAGATAAATTATAATACTTAGATTTGGAATTAGAACACAAGATTATTGTACACCGACTTTCAACTTGTTACCTACATAACTGGCCTATTCTATTTGCACAGATACTATCATCTAATGGTTAAAACCAAATCACAAAGGCATAGAATAAAAACATCCAATGATATAAATAAAACCATCTAATAAAGAGTACTCTAGAAAAGGAAAAACTCTCAAGCCCCTAAGGTGGCCTAGGCACTTATAATTGCATTCCTGGGTGCACTATTTCTGTTGGGGATTGAGCCTCACTTGAGAACAACCAAGGTGCATTACCTTGTGCAAGCTTGAGCCTAGGCATTTCTCACTTTGACAACTATGCTATATTTTTTTTGTACTAGCACCTCTTGGATTCATAAAATCTGGGTATTGGACCAGGTGCTTCTTGTTGATCAGTCTGAGCATTTTGTTTTCAAACCAATGCTGTATGAGCTTCTATCCGGAGGTATATTGTTCTCTGAGAACTGGCATTTCTATTCTTAACAATGATAATCTAACCTGAATGCCTTCATCAAACAAATAATTAATTGATTCTAGTACCAAAATCTGATGCAGAAGTCGATGCGTGGGAAATTGCTCCTCGATTCTCAGATTTGCTTGCAAACACTGGTGTTGTGTTTCTACAAGACAAAGTAAAACTGTTGTCTCCCTCTGATCATTTGGGCTCAAATGGATCAGCAGGATCTAATTGTGGGGGAACTGTGCTGCTTGCAAGTGGCCTTCTTATTGAATATGACTGGTATTCATCCTTGACTACCTTTTGCCTCTAACGGTGTATATTGTTCTGTACAAGTCTAGAATGGATGGCTCTCTCACCCCATTCTTGTGTTTGAACTTGGATTATATATTTGACAATATACAGAACCCAAAAGGTGTGATGGAATGTTCTGGTGCTCTTAGGTGCACCTTTAGAAAATTTAAAAAGAAGCGCAAATGGAATTCCCTTTAAATTATAAGAGCATTGTTGACAATATATATGGTTCACTTGATTGTTATCCTAGTAAATTGGCAGTCTTTTCAAAATTTAGAGTAAGTTAAGTATGCCCTAGCTGATTTTACTTGAATTTGTCCTGGGCAGCTAGGTTGGTTCTTGCTTTGGGAGCTGAAACCAAACTTGATGTTGTACCTGGTGCAGCAGATTTTGCACTTCCATTCTCCACCCTGGAGGATGCACGTGTAAGAGTTTAGCTGATAGACTATGGCTATGTAGGATGAGCAGATTCTATATATGCAAAATAATTTTTCTCTTTTTCTTTTTCTTTTTTTTTTTTTTTCATGTTGATATCCTTTTGATGCAGAAAGTTGACGAAAAATTAAGGGCATTAGAAAGGAGGAACTTTGGTAAGGATTCTTTGATCCGTGTGGCTGTTGTGGGTTGTGGTTACTCTGGCGTTGAGCTAGCTGCAACAATATCTGAGAGACTGAAGGATGGAGGGGTAGTCCAAGCAATTAACGTAGAAACCACAATCTGCCCAACTGCGCCACCTGGCAATAGGGAAGCTGCGCTTAAGGTGAGATACTAGATTTTAGATTGGAAAATTGTTCCTTGAAAGTTTTGATATGCAGTATTTGAAGACCCTTCAAACTCATTTTTCTTCCTTTGAAAGAATTGACTGTGTTACAACTGCTAAATACCTTTTTCTTAACTTTATATAGTCACCATGTAATTAATTGGTACGTTGTACATGCTTCCATAAGCATGTAATATGTTGAATTTCACAATATTTGGCAGATATTTATTTTCCTGGATTGCTATTATCTTGTCTTATCCCTAATATGACAGTTAAGTTTATTTACAGGGTTCATGTCCTGGCTTACACCTATTTAAATTGTTATTCATTAATAATTTTAAAAGAAGAGGAGAGTTTATGCATCATTCCTTGACATTTACACAGATGTCTGCATCTCCTATTGTCCTCCCTTGTGCCTTTTGGGTTTTCCTTTAACAAATTATTTTGCTACTTTTGTCACCCTAAATTTTAATTTCTTTTGCAATTGGAGTTAGGTTCTTTCATCCAGAAAAGTTCAACTTTTACTGGGTTATTTTGTTCGCTGTATTCGGATAGCTAGTAACTCAGAAACTACAGAGATTGGTGCATCTGAGGACATTGCAGTGCAACATAGTTCTGACAAATATCATTTGGAGCTACAACCTGCTGAAAAGGGATTAGAAAGTCAAATTCTTGAAGCAGATATAGTGTTATGGACTGTTGGATCTAAACCTCTGCTTTCTCAACTTGAATCCTATAACAGGCCCCGTGAGCTTCCCCTAAATGCCCGAGGACAAGCAGAGACAGATGAAACACTACGTGTTAAGGGCCATCCACGGATTTTTGCACTTGGTGACTCTTCTGCTCTAAGGGATTCTGGTGGAAAACTTCTTCCAGCAACTGCTCAGGTATCATATTGCTTCAGTGCGATACAATTGCGTTTTTACTAATCTCACCCTTCCCCCCACACTTGGGTCTCATTTATGTTGACTAACTTCGACATTTTCTCTCAGGTGGCCTTTCAGCAAGCAGACTTTACTGGTTGGAATCTGTGGGCAGCAATCAATGACCGTCCTCTGTTGCCTTTTAGGTTGGATAGACTGTTAAATCATTTTCTATGTATGATTCGTAAGTTCTATTGGTTAGATCGACTGAAAAAAGACTTGTTAGCATATTGGAATGCCATGCACTATATTACCCTTTATAGAAGCAATGAAGCATAGGTTACATAATTCCGCACATTGATTGCCAGGTTTCAGAATCTAGGTGAAATGATGACTCTAGG